>NC_139447.1:39868127-40595480 GCF_963924565.1 Ascidiella aspersa | reverse complement strand
TTTCGGGACATATCTTGTTTTTGCCGTTATTATATGGGCCGAAAATTTATTTTCGGGACATATCTTGTTTTTGCCGTTATTCTTTTTTGGTTTCCTATGGTTTCCTATGGTTTCCTATGGTTTGTTTCAGACCGACTTTTGTCCGAAGCTTTATAGAAAAAGTAGACATCGTAGAACCTTCAAATTTTCAGACATGGCGTAGAGTGGTATGTAGGTGCTTTGTAAAAGTTTATGAGGCTGCACTCCCAGGGGCCTTTGCTTGGGGGGTAAAAACCTGAAATATTGCGTTTTAGCACTTTGTAGCTAACGACAGCCATCTAGCAGCAGAAAAACTTTCATACAGAATTCGTTCATATTCGCTTGCTTTGTCCAGCTCGCGTCGCGACGAGGCGGCTGCTGGCATCCCTGCTGCGCCCTATTGTCCCGCGCGTGCAACATTTGTGTTGGAAGTGGCTTGCCTAGTAAAACTATGCACACTCGACTTGCCTTTCATAAAGAGGCCTCTCTAAGTAAAAAAACCTGTTGCTCTTACAACACAAAATATTTTACCACCGCAAATTTAAATGCGAATCCTACAGGCAGTGTACACATCTCTGTTAGCACATGTTGTAATTGTTGCACCATTCAAACATATCAACACCAGGTCTAAGCAAATATAATTATGCAAGGGCCGCAACAACAAAAAGCTTAAGTTTAACGCATTCTTAACGACGACGTTACAAAGCTACGTCATAACATGGCGTCATAAATAAATAAATCTTGCGTTTATTGGATTTAAATTGGCAAAACTTTCAATATAAAACGTGGCTTATTAGGCACATAAACGTGTTTGCATATTGCTCAAAACTACAGATTTAAACTCTGTTTCAACAGTGATTGCTCAGACCAAGGCATGGTAAAAATTTACACAGTAAAAGTTGGAAAAAGTATAGCAAACCATAGACGTTAAATCATTTAGAGAGAATGAAAATATTGACTTTTTAAACATGCTAGCTGACCAAAATGTAATAACATGGCCGTAAGCATTATCTACGTAAATTTTTATTGATCAAATGTATGTTTCGATCATTTGCCAAAATCTACGCCATATTTGAACCCCCTTCGCTTCAAAGCCATAACTTATTATATTATTATACACAACTTATAATTGTGTGTAGATATGTTGGATTGGAGTAACATACAGAACAGGTGCAAATAGCAAATATTCTCCAAATACGATGTTTCCAATATTCTCCAAATTGTATTTCATCGTATTGTCGCGGTAATACACAAAGAGGTAAGGCCGTGAATAAAGTTTCACCCACCGTACAATTAACGGAGGGAAGCATTTCGAGTAGGGATGTTCAAGGCAGAATATCGGCGACACATTTATAATGCTTGCTTTAAATGCGGCGTCAGCATTTTTTGGGGCGACCAATTACTTCGCGATAAGCTTCGCCTAATAATTAAGTGTCAATAGGGTGTATTTACCGCCGCAAGTTTAAATGCGAAATCTTAAGGCAGTCTACGCCTCTCTGTTAGCACCTGTTGTGCATCTTGCTCCAACCAGCATACCAACATCAGGCCTAAACTTATCTAGCAAAACTTTCGATTTAATAGTTTGCTTATTAGGCACGTAATAGTGTTTTTCATATTGTTTGAAACGACAGATTTAAAGCCTGTTTTAACAGTGATTGCTCGGACCAAGCTATGGTAAAAAAATACCTAGTGAAAGTTTGCAAAAGTATAGCAAACCATAGGCGTTAAACCATTTTTAGTCTTTAAGAGAATGATAATATTTGATTTTCAAACACGTAAGCTGGTCAAAATTGAATAAAATAGCCATATGCATTATCTAAGTAAATTCTATTTATCAAATATATGTTTCGATCATTCCCCAAATTCTACGCCATATTTGAACCCCTTTCGCATCAAAGGCATATTTTAAGTGGGGAAGTTTTCGGCCCATATCTGTTTTTGCTTGCAGAAACAAGTTAAGGAAAATGAAAAACAAAATATATAATATAAAGTACACAATACAAAATATTAAAAAAAAAATTTAAAAAAAAAAAAATTAAAAATAAAGTAAAAATTGAAAATAAACACTAAGCCCTGAAAATATATCCCCTGACAAAATATACAACAACCGCACCCCCGTCTAGTTCTTTTTTGGTTTCCTATGGTTTCCTATGGTTTGTTTCAGACCGACTTTTGTCCGAAGCTTTATAGAAAAAGTAGACATCGTAGAACCTTCAAATTTTCAGACATGGCGTAGAGTGGTATGTAGGTGCTTTGTAAAAGTTTATGACGCTGCACTCCCAGGGGCCTTTGCTTGGGGGGTAAAAACCTGAAATATTGCGTTTTAGCACTTTGTAGCTAACGACAGCCATCTAGCAGCAGAAAAATTTTATACAGAATTCGTTCATATTCGCTTGCTTTGTCCAGCTCGCGTCGCGACGAGGCGGCTGCTGGCATCCCTGCTGCGCCCTATTGTCCCGCGCGTGCAACATTTGTGTTGGAAGTGGCTTGCCTAGTAAAACTATGCACATGCGACTTGCCTTTCATAAAGAGGCCTCTCTAAGTAAAAAAACCTATTGCTCTTACAACACAAAATATTTTACCACCGCAAATTTAAATGCGAATCCTACAGGCAGTGTACACATCTCTGTTAGCACATGTTGTAATTGTTGCACCATTCAAACATATCAACACCAGGTCTAAGCAAATATAATTATACAAGGGCCGCAACAACAAAAAGCTTAAGTTTAACGCATTCTTAACGACGACGTTACAAAGCTACGTCATAACATGGCGTCATAAATAAATAAATCTTGCGTTTATTGGATTTAAATTGGCAAAACTTTCAATATAAAACGTGGCTTATTAGGCACATAAACGTGTTTGCATATTGCTCAAAACTACAGATTTAAACTCTGTTTCAACAGTGATTGCTCAGACCAAGGCATGGTAAAAATTTACACAGTAAAAGTTGGAAAAAGTATAGCAAACCATAGACGTTAAATCATTTAGAGAGAATGAAAATATTGACTTTTTAAACATGCTAGCTGACCAAAATGTAATAACATGGCCGTAAGCATTATCTACGTAAATTTTTATTGATCAAATGTATGTTTCGATCATTTGCCAAAATCTACGCCATATTTGAACCCCCTTCGCTTCAAAGCCATAATTTATTATATTATTATACACAACTTATAATTGTGTGTAGATATGTTGGATTGGAGTAACATACAGAACAGGTGCAAATAGCAAATATTCTCCAAATACGATGTTTCCAATATTCTCCAAATCGTATTTCATCGTATTGTCGCGGTAATACACAAAGAGGTAAGGCCGTGAATAAAGTTTCACCCAGCGTACAATTAACGGAGGGAAGCATTGCGAGTAGAGATGTTCAAAGCAGAATATCGGCGACACATTTATAATGCTTGCTTTAAATGTAGCGTCAGCATTTTTTCGGGCGACCAACTCCTTTGCGATAAGCTTCGCCTAATAATCAAGTGTCCGCTGCAAATTTAAATGCGAAATCTTAAGGCAGTGTACGCCTCTCTGTTAGCACCTGTTGTGCATGTTGCTCCAACCAACCTACCAACATCAGGCCTAAACAACTAGCAAAACTTTCGATTTAATAGTTTGCGTATTGAGAACATAATAGTGTGTTTCATATTGTTTAAAACTACAGATTTAAAGTCTGTTTTAACAGTGATTGCTCGGACCAAGCCATGGTAAAAATTTACCGAGTAAAAGTTTGCAAAAGTATAGCAAACCATAGGCGTTAAACCATTTTAAGTCTTTGGGAGAATGATAATATTTGTTTTTCAAACACGTAAGCTGGCCAAAATGTAATAAAATGGCCATACACACTATCTACGTAAATTCTATTTATCAAATATATGTTTCGATCATTTCCCAAAATCTACGCCATATTTGAATCCCTTTCGCATCAAAGGCTTAAGTGGGGAATTTTTCGGCCCATATCTGTTTTTGCTTGCAGAAACAAGTTAAGGAAAATGAAAAACAAAATGTATAATATAAAGTACACAATACAAAATATTAAAAAATAAAAAGTATTAAATAAAAAAAAAATGAAAATAAAAATAAAACATAAAAAATGAAAAATTAAAACAAAAATCAAAAAAAACTAAATAAAAAAAATAAATAATAAAAATAAAAACATTAAAAAATAAAAATATTGAAAAATAAAAATAAATAATTAAGTCAATCAAAAATATTAAAAAAAAAATTGAAAAAAAAAAAAAATTAAAAATTAAAAAAAAATAACACTAAACCTTGAAAGTATACCCCCTGACAAAATAAACAACAACCGCACCCCCGTCTAGTTCTTTTTTGGTTTCCTATGGTTTCCTATGGTATGTTTCAGACCGATTTTTGTCCGAAGCTTTATAGAAAAAGTAGACATCGTAGAACCTTCAAATTTTCAGACATGGCGTAGAGTGGTATGTAGGTGCTTTGTAAAAGTTTATGAGGCTGCACCCCCAGGGGCCTTTGCTTGGGGGGGTAAAAACCTGAAATATTGCGTTTTAGCACTTTGTAGCTAACGACAGCCATCTAGCAGCAGAAAAACTTTCATACAGAATTCGATCATATTCGCTTAAATGCTTTGTCCAGCTTGTGAAGTGACGAAGCGACTCACCGCCTGCTGGGCTTTATTGTCCCGCGCGTGAGACTTTCATTGTGCGAAGTGGCACGTCCTAAACTGGGCTCGTGCGACTTGCATTTTAAAACAAGGCTTCTCTTTAGTAAAATTACTTAATGCTGTTAAGAAACAACTTATTTTACCGCCGCAAATTTAAATGCGAAATCTGGTTGCAACTCTAATCCAACATATCAACACCAGGCCTACACAGCTTAAAATTGTGTGTTGATATGTTGGATTGGAGTAACATACTATACAGGTGCAAATAGCAAATATTTTCCAAATACGATTTTTCCAATATTCTCCAAATCGTATTTCATCGTATTGTCGCGGTATTACACAAAGAGGTAAGGCCGTGAATAAAGTTTCACCCACCTTACAATTAACGGAAGTAAGCATTGCGATTAGAGATGTTCAAAGCAGAATATGGGCGACTCATTTATAATGCTTGCTTTCAATGCGGCGTTAGTTTGTTTTCAGGCGACCAATTACTTCGCGATAATCTTCGCCTAATAATTAAGTGTCAATAGGGTGTATTTACCGCCGCAAGTTTAAATGCGAAATCTCAAGGTAGTCTACGCCTCTCTGTTAGCACCTGTCGTGCATCTTGCTCCAACCAGCATACTACCAACATCAGGCCTAAACATCTAGCAAAACTTTCGATTTAATAGTTTGCGTATTGAGAACATAATAGAGTTTTTCATATTGTTTAAAAGTACAGATTTAAAGCCTGTTTTAACAGTGATTGCTCGGACCAAGCCATGGTAAAAAATTACCGAGTAAAAGTTTGCAAAAGTATAGCAAACCATAGGCGTTAAACCATTTTTAGTCTTTAAGAGAATAATAATATTTGGTTTTCAAACACGTAAGCTGGTCAAAATTTAATAAAATGACCATACGCATTATCTACGTAAATTCTATTTATCAAATATATGTTTCGATCATTCCCCAAATTCTACGCCATATTTGAACCCCTTTCGCATCAAAGGCATAAGTTAAGTGGGGAAGTTTTCGGCCCATATCTGTTTTTGCTTGCAGAAACAAGTTAAGGAAAATAAAAAACAAAATATATAATATAAAGTACACAATACAAAATATTAAAAAAAAAAAAAAATAAATAAATTAAAAAAAATAAAATAAAGTAAAAATTGAAAATAAACACTAAGCCCTGAAAATATACCCCCTGACAAAATATACAACAACCGCACCCCCGTCTAGTTCTTTTTTGGTTTCCTATGGTTTCCTATGGTATGTTTCAGACCGATTTTTGTCCGAAGCTTAATAGAAAAAGTATACATCGTAGAACCTTCAAATTTTCAGACATGGCTTAGAGTGGGATGAAGGTGCTTTGTAGAAGTTTATGAGGCTGCACCCAGAGGGGCCTTTGCTTGGGGGGCAAAAACCTGAAATATTGCGTTTTAGCTCTTTCTAGCTAACGACTGCCATCTAGCTGCAGATAAACTTTCATACAGAATTCGTTCATATTCGCTTGCTTTGTCCAGCTCGTGAAGTGACGAAGTGGCACGTCCGAAACTGGGCTCGTGCGACTTGCATTTTAAAAAGAGGCTTCTCTTTAGTAAAATTACTTAATGCTCTTAAGAAACAACTTATTTTACCGCCGCAAATTTAAATGCGAAATTTGGTGGCAACTCCAATCCAACATATCAACACCAGGCCTACACAACCTAAAATTGTGTGTTGATATGTTGAATTGGAGTAATACAGGTGCAAATAGCAATTTTCTCCAAATACGATTTTTTCAAATATTCTTCAAATCGTAGTTCATCGTATTGTCGCGGTAATACAAAAAGAGGTAAGACAGTGAATAAAGTTTCACCCACCGTACAATTAACGCAGGGAAGCATATCGAGTACGGTTGTTCAAGGCAGAATATCGGCGACACATTTATAATGTTTGCTTTAAATGCGGCGTCAGCATTTTTTCGGGCGACCAATTACTTTGCATTGAGTTTTGCCTAATAATCCAGTGTCAATAGGGTGTATTTACCGCCGCAAATTTAAATGCGAAATCTTAAGGCAGTCTACGCCTCTCTGTTAGCACCTGTCGTGCATCTTGCTCCAACCAGCATACTACCAACATCAGGCCTAAACAACTAGCAAAACTTTCGATTTAATAGTTTGCGTATTAGGCACATAATAGTGTGTTTCATATTGTTTGAAACTACAGATTTAAAGCCTGTTTTAACAGTGATTGCCTGGACCAAGCCATGGTAAAATTTACCGAGTAAAAGTTTGCAAAAGTATTGCAAACCATAGGCGTTCCATTTTAAGTCATTAGGAGAATGATAATATTTGCTCTTCAAACACGTAAGCTGGCCAAAATGTAGTAAAATGGCCATACACATTATCTACGCAAATTCTATTTATCAAATATATGTTTCGATCATTCCCCAAATTCTACGCCATATTTGAACCCCTTTCGCATCAAAGGCATAAGTTAAGTGGGGAAGTTTTCGGCCCATATCTGTTTCTGCTTGCAGAAACAAGTTAAGAAAAATGAAAAACAAAACATGAAATATATAATATAAAATACACAATACAAAATATTAAACAATAAAAAGTATAAGATAAAAAATAAAAATTAAAAAAATGAATATGAAAAAATAAAAATTGAAAAATAAAAAATAAAAAAATAAAATCAATTTAAAAAAAAAAATAAAAATAAACACTAAGCCCCGAAAATATACCCCCTGACAAAATATACAACAACCGCTCCCCCGTCTAGTTTTATTTTTATTTTTAAGCCGTTTTTAAAGATAGGCCAAGTTTAACGTATCCGCGCAAAACTTTTTTTCAAGCGCAATTACCTGCCGGGAAATAAAAAAATAAAACTATAAAAAAAAGTACATTTCCTTTATAAAGTAAAATTTTAATGTTTCCAACTAAGACTATTATGTTTAGGAACTTATTGATGCCTGTTTACGCGTAAAATTTAGGTAGAGTTCGCAAATTTACGAAGAATTCACTTTTTTATTTTTAAGCCGTTTGTTAGCGATAGTAATTGAGGCCAAATCCCAATGACTTCTTACAATGTGTTTACCCACGCAATACTTATATATTAAATAATATTGCGTTTATTGCAAAAATATTGCGTTTATTGCAGTAGTTAACATTAAGCATTTGTTTTTTCAATGAGGATTTTTCTCACGTTTGACGCAGTTTAGCACCGGGATTACGTATTTGCTTAAACATGACGCTATCAAGCAAGTTTAATCAATTGCTGCTGCAACCTAAAGTTTTACGTTTGGGAGTTATTCTCAATTGACAAACGTCACGGGTTTTCGTTACTTAAAAGATGTATTGCATGCTTAGCCAAGTGTTGTGCGCTATAGTTAACCGACTTCATATCACATGATTTGAAATTTCTATTTAGTGACACTCAGTTCAAACGTTTAGGCATAAGCAAATTTGTTATGACATTTAAAAAATATATGATTGCATTATTTATGTCATTTACGAAGATCTTACGAATAACCGGTAAATATTCTTTTGGGTAATACTAGTTTACGGAATGATAAATGGTCACGCTCACTAATTTAAGTGTTACCCCGTTAAAACAACCATTAAACCAACACACAATATTTGATTTAGGGTGGGGGTTAGCGTTTGGTGAAGGTTAACCTGGGCAACGCCGGGTATTTCGTCTAGTAGCTTATATTATATATCAGTACCGGTAGTAATTTTAAATAGGTTTTCATCAGGGTTTTTAGAAAACACAAATCAACTGACTCACCGACAATTTATTTTAAATCGCTATGTTTCATATTTAAACACCACTGTACAACATAAATATCGTTAAAATTTCGCCCTATTAGCTGTTTCCCATCTAAATAACTTTTCCAAGGGCTAATTCAGGGCGAAAACCCAGCTAAACTTCATCACGGCAGCAAAAGAGAAAAATCGATTTGATTATTTCGAATTCTGTTTTATAAATTCATAGTTGGATGTAGAAATTACGATAAATGCTCGACATCTCAAAGGAGATGACTGACGATGATGGACAAAGATACCTGATATGTAAATTTGAAACGTGTTGTGATTGTTTTTTTGTTTTTTTATTGCGACAAAATTAGCCTACTCATTATTATAAACTAGTTAAAAGGTTTTCCTTTTTTTTAGAAACCCAACATCATAAGCTAAAAGTTTTGCCTAAGTAAGTGGCATTCGATAGAAGTTCGGGTGATTAATACGAAGGCCATTAAAGGTTTAATATTATAACGAGTATGCTTGATGTTGATGTTGAAGAAAATGTCTAGAAAATTATATACTTTGGCAACCTAAATATATTTCCATGCTTTTATTTTCTCGCTATAGTCTGTTAATGAAAGCGACGGGAAACAGATCTCAAAAAACTTATTTTTTATTTGAAAAAAGGAAAGGCAACAACGTAATGCGCAAACGAAATCTTTGGAGAAAATACAAAATCTATATGAACCACAAACACTATAATCAAACAGCTGTTAATATACCTTCATTTTCAAAATTGAGTTTTAGTACAACAACATTAAAGCTGGGTGACAGAGCGTAAGCAGAATTACGGTACTAAAAAAAGTAAAGACCTTTAGATTTTTTTTTATATATTGCTAGTTTTTTGTGGTTGAGGATTGGAGATTTAAAACTTTCTCAGTTTTCCGCTTTAAATTAGCTTTGTTTTCGCCCTAAATTAGCCTTCGGAAAAGTTATTTAGATAGAAAACAGTGGATGGGGAGAAATTTTAACTATCTTTATGTTGTTCAGTTATGTTTAAATATGTAACAATAGCATTTTTAAAAAAAAATTGTCGGTGAGAAAAGTGATTTAAAACTTTCCTAATTTTTCTCTTCAGACATTGTGTTTAGATAGATTTTCGCCCTAAATTAGCCTTTGGAAAAGTTATTTAGATGGGAAACACCTAATGGGGCAAAAATTTTCCTATCTTTACGTTGTTCAGTTAAAAAATTGTCGGTGAGGAAAGTGTTTTGAATCGATCTTAACTTCGTTCGAATTTTTGTTACAATTTTCGCTTAAGCACTCTTGAGAAAAGTGATTTTGCAATTAAACCAGTGACGATTAAAAGGCCAGATTACTATTATTATGTTTAGTAATGTTAATTTCTACTATATGGTAATTTTCAGCAAAGAATTCGTTTAGGAACTGTCTAAATTTTCGTTTCCTGCGATTCTTGCGGCAAATGGTTTCATGCAGTCTGCATGGATCTTAATGAAACAAAAATAAACGAGAATGCTGCAAAACCACGGTGGTGCCTACAACTTGTTATCAACAGGATACTTGATTGTTCTATAGTTTTGTTTTTCTTTCGATTTCTATTTCACTTTTTATTTTTTATTCGGATTGCGTGCAACGCTAACCTTTTTTGTTTACGTGTGTGTAGCAGTAAAAACCTCAATGTGTGGCCAAAACTAGTCCGTATTTATTTCGTTGTGCGACTGTCAACCTTTTTTGGCATCCCTTGCTTTGTAATAAAAGATAATAAAACGATGTGTTGAATGTCAACTGCAAGAATCCAGGAAGAATAGATTTTTTGTGTGTTCTGCGAGTGATTTATTGTGATTTTGCAAAACAGTTATAAATACTGTTTGATATAACTTCTAAGGCATGTCTAATGTCCTGTGTATTTCGGGGCAGTAATGTGTGACAAGTAGCAATCATTTTGGTACAAATAACAACTGCTTAAAATTAAAGTGTTCCAAATTACTAATAAACTTAACCATATCATAATAGGCAATTCAAATAACATACAGAGTGCTTTTAATAATTACTTTTTTTATAAATCAAACAAAAATCAGTCTCATCACTACCGGGTATACATTTAATAGGATTTTAATGCTGTTAATGGAAAAAAAATTTGGATAAAATATTTTTTTGGCAATTTTTTTCAAAATATAATTACCACAGTTTATTTGAATAATATTATGCCCTGAAAAATTTCTTTAGTGTATAAATTAACGATGTATGACTATAGTCTAGATATAATTATTATTCACCAAAAAACTTAAAAAAGAAAAAAAAAAAAGAAATTGTTCCTAACAGAGTTTTACTTTGATAGCTATTAATCTTTGTAGTCATTACAGTCATTTTATGATCAAATGGCTGCATGGCCTTCCTTTAAAGATTCCATGTGGTGATGGACTGTCCACACAGCCAGCAGGATATGAACTTACCAATTTTAGTGTTTCACTACTTGACTTCTTGAACAACTTCTGTTCTAACAAAGGATTTCCAGTTGACTGTAAACAATCAATGTAAAGTGTTGTACCGTATACAATTTTTTATGTTGTTAAGTTTCCAGCCGCTGGTTTAGAAGAAGGCTAGGTACCTATTATCGGGCTGAAAATCTGGTACAATTGTATATTTCAACAGGTGAGACATGACCACCGTGCTATCTGAACTCCACTAAATCGAAACTAAACAAACTGTCATAGCATTTCAAAGTGCATACTGTCAGGTCGCTTATAGATTTATTGTACATTCACATAATTTAGCATAGCTCGCTTTCAATAAAAGAGCTTACAGCGCAGTAAAAACGGGTCTCGCAAGTAAGGCATGCATCTGTTGACTGTAGTGTTCAATCCAACAGCAGCGTGACACTATATAGCACAAGAGCGACTGCGATGGAGATTAGCTGAGTCGAATGTCGGCTAGATTTGCCAGAACGGCCACGAAAGGAAATGAGTATCTAGGTGAAATATTTAACACTTTACCAGGCGAACACGCTATAATTACAAGCACAAACAGACATGCGTCGTTTCTCTACACAATCAAAAAGTATTAATTTGAACAGTATAATTTATCAGTGATGAAAAATCCACAATTAAAAATATTTTTAACCTAATAAAAGTGCGCTTTGACCATAGCAAACCTTTTCCAGATTAAAAATAAAAATGAGTGACAGGGTGTCACCACATCCATGACAGGGTGTCACGAATCGTTGACAGGGTGTCAGTGATTTTGTGATAGGGCAGTGGTTCTTAACCTTTCTCCTTGCTGCACCCCTTTCAAATCACCAACCAATTTTCGCACCCCCTTCTGTAATTGCTTAAATAACAAAACCATTGTAATTTAACTTTTATACAAGTAGGCTAACTGATAACACAGCCTGACACGAGATTTACGATGAAGAGGAAAAATTGACGCATAGCGCTTGACTCTAAAAATTGGCGAAATAGCTGACGGCGCTGTCACCTTCGTCAACTAAAAAATAAACTAACGGCGCTAGCGTGAGTGTCAACGTACAACACCGATAATGGGTTTTTGTATTTGCATAGAATAAACCTAACCAACCTTAATGATTCAGCATCCCCGTACCCCCTACGAACAGTTCTCGCAACCCTTGGGGGTGCGTGCACCCCTGGTTAAGAACCCCTGTGATAAGGTGTCACGGAGTCGGTGACAGGATGTCAGTGATTTGGTGACACTAACAGGGTGTCACTAAAAAGTCACGACCCCTCCTCGAAATTCGCCCGTATATGCGACCTCGGCTACCAACCCCTCTCGGTCATAGTGGGTCATATAATAATATGCGGTTTACATTTTAATTTTTTTTGTATACTTTTATGAAGGAGTCCCTATTTTTGTTACTTATATGCGTTAATTAAGGAGTAAATATATGACCGCTTTATCATATATACAGGGTACTGAACACAGTGCTTGGTCTAACAACAAAGTTTTTTTCAGGTTGTGTCTTCCTGAAAACATTTTGTTAGCGCCATCATGAGATGTTATTATGCATCAGTTATATGTGTTTGCATTCTGGCAAGTGTAAAGATTGTGCAGAGCCAAAATGGTGAGAATATGTGACCAAAATGAATTTTGAGTTAACAGCATACAATAGTTTAAAGGTTTGCCAGCCTACAACTTCTTCCCTGTTGTCCGAATAGCACTAAAACTTTCGTTTTTATGACAACAAGTAAGACATACTTTTTAAAATTGAAATGCCTAAAAAATTTTTTGCTGCACCAAGCAAAACAACAATTTTGCCTACCGAATAGTTGAATGCATTTTAAGGGATGGCTTTTCAAAGTTACGTCATAACATGGCGTTATACAAAATTGAATCTTAAAAACACCTGTTGTTCCTGAGCGAATTCTTGTCTGTTTTAACGGTGATTGCAAAACTTAAGAAGCGCACCGCTCCGAACAAAAATCAGTCAGCAAGGTGTAAAACTTTAATACAAATATGCATTTCGCCTATAAATGGCATCATCAGTTTGTCTGTACAAATGATTGCAAAACTCTTTTATTGCCAAGGCACGTTAAATAAATATTAAAAAAATTGTATTTACTGAGTAAAAGTTGGCAAAAGTATAATAAACCATAGGCGGTAAACCATTTTAAAATAACTATTATATTTGCTTTTAAACATGCTTGCTGGCCAAAATTTGTTAACATGGCCTTGCATTAATAATTTTCATAAGGTCTATTTATCAAATATATTCTTTATCATTCCCAAAAAACCTTATTGCATTTGAATTTAAAGTCAAACAAATTTTTTTTTTAAATTAAATGGATATTATCCGACGGGTGCTGGGAAATTTCTTTTTGAGGGAGGTCCAATCTTTTTTATTTTTTTAAGAAGGGTTATTTTTACTTTGGATGTTGGGAGATATTTTTTGTGGTCCCCTTTGGGGCCTTAAATTAGGGGACAGAATTGTGAAATAAGAGTGGTGTCATCGTATAAAAGCTTTAAGCTCTATAGCCATATTGATAGCAACTTTGAGGCAGTGTTGAAAGTAGAATGTTGGGTCCTTCGCTACAAATTCAAACTGAATTTCAAATGATACATACTTCTGTATGGGCTTTGATATTCTTATTATGTCTTACTACAACCTCCAACCATTATGCTCCAAACTGAATTCTTTTGCCGTTTATATCGGGTAATTGGAACCTCTATAAATATATTTTTTACTCAGTAAGCTTGCGCCTAATTTTACACACGCTAGTGGCAAGTTCGGATAAATAACTGTCGCTGTGGCTACACATTTATACTGCATGCTTTAATCTAGCCATGTAGTGCGGCGCCAGCATATTTTCAAGCAACCAATTACTATGCGATAACCTTCGTCTTAAAACTAACAGTCAATCAAAAAATATTGGAGCGAGCGACTAACGTGTAATGCCAATGGAGGATTTGACAATTTCCTTAAATGCAATAAATTGCAAAAGTAGCATTCCATCGTAAAACACAATAGCTTTGACAAAATGTGCTGTAGGGTTATGTTAGGCCAATATTTAGCGAGGTTGAGCACAACGGAGTTGTTAAGTAATAGTAACCCATTACTGGCAATAGTAACTTTGTATTCTTGTAGCACAATATTTGACCAGATTATTGACAAATCATGTTTGTAGTAAAGTAAAACGAAATCGCAACAATACCTTACAAAATAAACCTAATTTGTGAAGAGTTTATTATGTTGCATTTTACTTAATACATGGGCAAAAATTAAGTTTGACAACAACCTTTTAATGTGTTTATTTGTGTAGTTGTGCACAAATATTTAAACTACTGCTTTCAATGGCAGTTGTTTAGAGTGTAAATCATTTGTAATTAATTATTTGATAACTATAGTGTATACATATGTTAGAAAATATTTTGTGATTAATTACTGTTTTGGCTTTATATATTTTGAATATTTTACCAAAAAATAAAAGGTAACTAATTAAATAAAAATATACTAGGATTCGCTATTCTGGATTCGTTATTCTAGATTCGAAACCTAATATTCTAGAATACCTTGGGATTCTAGTTTGTGCATCCCTAATGAAAGTAACGCCCACAAAAGTCCTATAAATTGGTGTTTATAAATAAATGAAGATATGATTATTTTAGTTGTTCTCTACAAATAATAAAAAAATATAATTAAAAAATACACTTTGTACAAGCTGGCCTCTTAGGTAACTATAATGCTTACTAAAATGTTTTTCCTAATAAAATAAGGACTTGTTTTATTACTTTTAAATCCATGTACCCTTACAGTTGTCACTCCACTCCAAATAACCCCAAGCAGTAAGCAAGTTGTCGGAGGATCTGTGACAGCTTCTGTAGAACTTCAGCTCACCACTTTCCAAGTGCATGTTAAATTCAATACTAATGTAAGTCTGTCATAACCAGGACTGTTTGCAAACCCCTGTTACGACTTTACTAGTAATTCTAGAAAATTACCTAGGCCTCCTGTAAAGTCGCTAGTGAGTCCTACTTTTCGGGCAATAAATAACCTACCAAAGAGAACTTATATTAAAGACCACAACAAGAAAACCCAATGTACAGGTGTATTGGTTGCAAGAGTAGAATATTACCACACCACAAACAATAATGACACTTAGACACACACAATTACTTACAAACAACCGACAGACAGAGCATAATCAAACTTACAGTTTTACTCGCTAATTTCACAAACCTACACCCAGACGTCTAACGAGCTGTAGGCGGTCAGCCGCTCGTAATATACGCTTAAACAAAACTCCTTTTCACGGGAACCGACGCGCTCCCGGAAACCCCAGGCCCGCCTTGCAGGGCGGCCGTTTCGTGGAAAGATAACATTGGGCGGACCTTTTCGTGAGAAGTTAAACCGCGCCGGAAAACAAGTGATTAATGATCGTGAGATTTGCAGAAATGTTTGGAGACAGGAAAAAACACATGTCTAAAGTCCAATTAACGGCGAACACCACAGCGCACAAGAATATTACACTAATATACGATTATACAAGTCTCGAAATGCCAAAACCTAATTCCTAGCCCTACATTTAGGAACAAAGGCGCAAAATTAATAATGAATGTTAGAATTTACAGTCGGCGTAATTAGCAACCGGTGATAATTTTGTAGTGCTAATTAAGCACGTAACACCCCTGACCGTTTAAAGTTAAAAACTTTTGCTGTTTCGCAAGTCAGTTTTAAAACATTGCCAAAAGTTACCATTTTAAACTTATGAGTTTCACCAAAATAATACAAGCAACAACAAAAATAGTGTTTCTTAACTTCCTCGTCTTTGTTAGAACAGGGTTTGCTATACATTTACTATTTAACTATTATAGTGTTGTGTTTCTTGCAGTTTTATTGTCACTTTTTTACTCCCAGAATGCTTATCTGTGCCAGTATATTTCTGGAGCTGGTAATGTTCCGGTATGTGCAAACAACTCTGGAAGTACTTATACGACCCGGTCAACTATAAGGTAATTCGATTAATTACTGTCACTATAGGGTATATTGTGATTAATTATATGGGCCGAAAATTTATTTTCGGGACATATCTTGTTTTTGCTCGAATTATATGGGCCGAAAATTTATTTTCGGGACATATCTTGTTTTTGCCGCTATTCTTTTTTGGTTTCCTATGGTATGTTTCAGACCGATTTTTGTCTGAAGCTTTATAGAAAAAGTAGACATCGTAGAACCTTCAAATTTTCAGACATGGCGTAGAGTGGTATGTAGGTGCTTTGTAGAAGTTTATGAGGCTGCACCCCCAGAGGCCTTTGCTTGGGGGGCAAAAACCTGAAATATTGCGTTTTAGCTCTTTGTAGATAACGACTGCCATCTAGCAGCAGAAAAACTTTCATACAGAATTCGTTCATATTCGCTTGCTTTGTCCAGCTTGTGAAGTGACAAAGCTACTCACCGCCTGCTGCGCTTTATTGTCCCGCGCGTGAGACTTTCATTGTGCGAAGTGGCAGGTCCAAAACTGGGCTCGTGCGACTTGCATTTTAAAACGAGGCTTCTCTTTAGTAAAATTACTTAATGGTCTTAAGAAACAACTTATTTTACCGCCGCAAATTTAAATGCGAAATCTGGTGGCAACTCCAATCCAACATATCAACACCAGGCCTGCACAACTTAAAATTGTGTATAAACTGTTGCTACCAGGCATGGTAATGTAAATAAAAAAAACAGCTCCTCTGGTAGTGTAATTGTTAAGAAAACGTTTAACGTTCAATAATAGCACAAGAATCAGACTACAGGAAAAGATTATTTTTGGAATCGTGGAATATTTATAAGAAGGGTAACACCATGAACGTCAAAACTGACGTGATGCTTTCTGCATGCTACAAGCACCTGCTAAAGGCCTAGAGGCAGTCGCTAATTATTTTCTTATCGTTTTGTTGCTCGCGTTTATTTCTGCTTTTTTTCCTTTCCATTTATTGTACGAGCGTTCAGTGTCAATCACCCTGACGAAGGCGGCTTGTATAGGTTGCCGAAACGTTGGTTAACAATTACACTTACCAGAGGAGCTGTTTTTTGATTTATATTAAAATTGTGTGTTGATATGTTGGATTGGAGTAACATACTATACAGGTGCAAATAGCAAATATTCTCCAAATACGATTTTTTCAAATTGTATTTCATTGTATTGTCGCGGTAATACAAAAAGAGGTAAGGCCGTGAATAAAGTTTCACCCACCGTACAATTAAAGCAGGGAAGCATTTCGAGTAGGGATGTTCAAGGCAGAATATCGGCGACACATTTATAATGAAAAGCTTCGCCTAATAATCAAGTGTCAATAGGGTGTATTTACCGCCGCAAATTTAAATGCGAAATCTTAAGGCAGTGTACGCCTCTCTGTTAGCACCTGTTGTGCATGTTGCTCCAACCAACATACCAATATCAGGCCTAAACAACTAGCAAAACTTTCGATTTAATAGTTTGCGTATTAGGCACATAGTAGTGTGTTTCATGTTGTTTGAAACTACAGATTTAAAGTCTGTTTTAACAGTGATTGCTCGGACCAAGCCATGATAAAAATTTACCGAGTAAAAGTTTGCAAAAGTATTGCAAACCATAGGCGTTAAACCATTTTAAGTCTTTAGGAGAATGATAATATTTGCTTTTCTAACACGTAAGCTGGCCAAAATGTGATAAAATGACCATACACATTATCTACGCAAATTCTATTTATCAAATATATGTTTCGATCATTCCCCAAATACTACGCCATATTTGAACCCCTTTCGCATCAAAGTGGGGAAGTTTTCGGCCCATATCTGTTTTTGCTTGCAGAAACAAGTTAAGGAAAATGAAAAACAAAATATGAAATATATAATATAAAATACACAATACAAAATACAAAATATTAAAAAATAAAAAGTATAAAATAAAAAATAAAAATTTTAAAATAAATATGAAAAAAAAAAAATTGAAAAAAAAAATAAAAAAATAAAATCAATTTAAAAAAAAAATTAAATAAAATAAAAATAAACACTAAGCCCTGAAAATATAACCCCGACAAAATATGCAACAACCGCACCCCCGTCTAGTTCTTATATGGTTTTTTTGGTTTGTTTCAGACCGTTTTTTGTCCAGAGTTTTACAGGAAAACTATAATTTGGAGAGACTTCAAATATCCATACAAGATGGAGGCGTATATGTAAATGAGCCTTTAAGGGTTTAGAAGTCTATTTACCTAGGGGCCTTCAGCTGGGGGTAGAAATTGGAAACAAAATATGACGTCATCGTAAAATTGGTTTTAGCTCTGTACTCCTACCTTGCGGTGGCAATATTTCCTAAAATAAGGATCTGGTTAAAACGACATCGGTTATACAGACTGTCTCGCGTTACGCGACAAAGGGGCACTGTTAAAGCAGCGAAACAGATTCGCCAAGGGAGTACATTCTGCTTTGGGGCGCTAGACTCAAGTATGGCAATACTTACAGCCGAAACCTAAACATCTTTCCTGCCATCGGCTGTTATATGCAATTATGAAAACTGTCCATTATGTTTTTATAGACCTTTATGTTTGTGTATTTTAATTTTAATCAATAATGCATTAGGCAAACCGCAATATAATAAATTAATAATATTTTTGAAATTAATCTATCACATCACTTTGAAAAACCCGTACTACGTATGTAGGTATGTAGAGGCTACGGTTTGTATGAATTTACACTAAAAGCTAACCTTGTATAACCTTGTAGCCCTAGTACACGGTGTCCAACCTGCGGCCGTCGATGAAAATTGTGCGGCCGTTAACACGTATTTTAATAAGCATGTGTTGGCGGCCGTGACTGTGCTGGCATGCGTTAATGGTTGATATGATAAATGCAGATTAGAATTTTTTTACGACTTAAGGGACAGCAGTTAAATCAGTGAGCTAGGCTCTCCGCTACATTCTCAGTGAACAGAATTCTTATGTGCGCCAAAAAAACTTGATTTCATTGATTGATTGATGCACAAAGAAATCAGTGTATGACAGGGGTATGCAACCTACGGCCCGTGGACCGGATCGGCTCGCTAATGTAATTCATTCGGCCCGCGGCCTCTTTAGACAAACTGGACACAAGTCCATTACAAATAGTTTTTGACTATTTTAACTATAGGTAAATCTCATGCGGCCCTTTTCAACAAACTTGCCTATTCTGGTTCAAATGTTTATTTAGGGCAATAAGAGGAAAAGGATTTTCAAATGTAATATCATCATGATTTGTCAATTGCACTCTTGGGATTTGAGAAAAATCATTTTTAAAACAAAAATACAATTTCTCAGTGTCTTTCATCCATTATGTCACAGTTGGGCGCACAACTGTTTGACGTCTTTTTCGCAGCTGCACTCTGGGGGAGTTATTACTGCTTTGTTGCGAAATGATCTTTGGTTGGCTGCAAAATCTAGAAACTGATGCCTGGCCGCCCTAAACAGACACCGCGTAACGGAATCTGATTTCTGTTCAATGTCGCGTACAAACTGCAGTGATGTGGTTCTAGTGACCTCCACTGCAGACAGGAGAACGAAAATACGTAATGAATAGTAAAACATACTAAACGAAAAGAATTAGGCTACGCCTAATCAAAACCAGAAACTTTTATGCGCTTGCAATTACACAACAACGTTTATTTATTGATTAGGAAGGATTAGGAAGGATTAAAATTTTGAACTTTAACTGGAAAAATTAATTACCCCAAAACTGCAAAACTTTTCGCTTGCAATGGTAGAATATATTGGGCAATTATAAAACGAATTCAGTCTTGGAATATAATGCCACCATTGTTTGTTGTATTTGAAATTTCGTTAAAGCACCAACAGGTTTAGCAACAAAACCTAGTCGATATCAGGCCCTGTAATAAAGAAGTCCTGACAAAACAGAACCTATCTACTGGGTTAAAAGCCTGTGTTCTTGTTTCAAAAGAACTAAACGAGTTTACCGCAATTTTACAAGTGGAACATGCATTAAATGTTTTATAAATGCACAGAGCAAAATAGTTACACTTTAAGCCAAAACACGCACTTCAAAGAAACATTACAATCTCCATTACTAGGATTAACATTCAAAACGCAAAGGCCAGGCATAATAAGTTATGTCAAAAGTCGAATATTGGATAAGATCAATTATAAGTGTGTAGTATACAATTTTAACATTGTGTACAGCTTTTTGAACTATAATTTCAATAGCCATAATAGGTTAAAACGAAAAAGTTGTGGAGGCTGTCTCGCGCTAATAAATGTAATTATGAAAACTGTTTAATATGTTTCCATAAGCCTTTATATTTTGCAGTATAACCAGTTCATCGGAATGCATAACGTCTAGGGATGCTCAAAGTAGAATATCGAATCCAATTCTGTCGTTTATTTCGGGTAATTGGAACCGATATAATTTAACGTTTTACCGCGGATTGTTGCGCCTAACTGCACAAACGCTTGTGGTAAGTTGGCATGTCGCTGCGGCGACCAATTTATAGTGCTTGCTTTAAATGTAACCTCGTAGTGCAGTGTCAGCGTTTTTTCGGGCGACCAATTACCGCGTCTCGCAATAACGTGCGTCTAATAATTAAGTGTCAATCAAGCGTTATTGGGCGAGCGGCTAACGTGTAATGTCTGGTGTGGAGTTCGCAATTGCCCTAAATGCGTTAAGTTGCAAAAGTAACATAGCGTTGCAAAACGTGCTGGCCGTCCACAAAATGCGCTATGGGGTTACTTAAGGTCAACTTTAGGCCAATATTCAGGGAAGTTATGCAGTTATGCACAACGTAATTGTCAAGAATTCGTTATGTCAATAATTACTTTGTATTCTTTGCAGTATCATTTTACTGCATAACAGATCATGTTAGTCAAAAAAGAAGCAATAAGACTTAACAATGCTTTAAAAAACAGGACCGAATTGCTTAAGACTTCTATGTGCATTGTTGCATTGTACTCACTATTGGCAAAAATATAAGTTTTGGACACAACCTGGACAGTTGACATATTACAGTTTACAGAACGGCTTCAGATGACAGTTGTTAAAAATGTTAAACATAAGAGAGTTTTTTTTATAATGTACACATGTTAGAAAAGTGTTTGGGCGATTTATTGCTGTGATTGTGGGCCCTGTAGGGTAGATTAAGATATCCCTTCCTCAAACAAAATCGAGGTTAAATAATTTAATAAAATTATACTAGGATTCGCTATTCTGGATTCGTTATTCTGGATTCGTTATTCTAGATTCGAAACCTATTATTCTAGAATACCTTGGGATTCTACTTTGAACATCCCTTATAACATCACATTAAAATTGGGTGCGCTATCTATTTTTTTATCTGAATAAACAATTACAGAATACGGTAAAAAACATTCTAATTAATTCTAGACTAAAATCTCACAGTTAAAGAAAAAATTTAATTGACGAAACTCCGCAATGATTTTGATATGATGGTAAAATCAATAAAGATGATAAATGATTTTTTATTCACAAGTAAACAAAACAAAATCTGTCGTGGAATACTATTTACCAGGGTTGCAACATTTTTTACATAATTTCTGATAAACAAAACGATGGTTTAAGGGGCATGAAATGGCCGGAAACGTAACGTTTTAAATTTTTAAGAAACTTGCTGTTGTGACGCATAACAGTGCACAAACAAGCAGCTTAAGTTCAGTGTTTTTGCGCAAAGCGCGACAATGTTTTTTGTGTACACCATGTTCATTGTTCGTATTTAAAAAATGGATTTTGTTAATTGCGCCTCAAATAGAGGGTCTATAACCTGGTACCAATAAAGTTAAACTTTAAAACTTGACATATTCGGCTTTCATCTTTAAAATTAATGTTTATTATGTTAATTGGGTTTATAGGTTCAAAATTATGAGCGGATTTTAATTAAATAGTGTGACGTTAAGTTATTTGAAGCTCTCTACGCCTACCTAGCGACAGTAATATCTAGCAATATATCTTCCTTTTGTAGTGTTCGCCAATATTTATGTAAATTAAATCGCTAGTAAACCATAAAAATAATACTACGAACCCCTTGTTTATTTTTCATTGTTTAACAACTCAACAATCTGGTGGTTTTATAGCAAATTAATACAAAAAGTTGATTTATAAGAAAACTGTTGGTTTTACTTAATTCTAATTTAGATAAAAAAAATGATTAACAATCATGTAGATTTTTGTGGTTTGGGCCCAAGGGTTAGGGATGCATTTTTTTGAAAGGGGTTTGAAAAAAAATAATTTTAAAAATACTGTTTTTGTTAATAAAATATTTACTCCCGGGTGGAGACAGTATTTTGTTTATTGTTATTTTTATTAAAAGGGGAAAATAGTTTTTTTATTTGGATTGAGGGCTCGGAGGAGAGAGGTTAAAACAATAAGCGTTTTTTTGTGGAAAAAATATTTGCATTTACGTCAGAAGGGATGGCAGAGATTTTTCGGCCCATATCTGTTTTTGCTTGCAGAAACAAGTCAAAAGAAAATGCAACTTAATATAAACCTTAAAACGAGTACCAAAGTGTAATATATTATATTACAAAAATTAACCTGGTAAATAACGCTATTTATAATGACCCAATTATTAAACCACCCATGAAAATAAGGCCCTTAAAAATACCCCCGGCAATATATACAACAACCATAACCCCGTCTAGTTTTTATTATGTTATGTAGTATAAAACCCATATTGTAGAAGTAATTGTCGGACCGCGGTGATACTTATGCAAACATAAATTACTGGATCCTAATAGCGTACAACATATGAGTATATAGAAGGGTATATCTTTATGGAACCTACAACCATTGGCAGCAGTTTCTGCTTGTCGATCACTATTCCGCTGATGTGTATATAAAACAAGTTTTATTGTTGACAACATAAAATAAATTCCTAACTGCTTTAAAAGTACCTAGAAGCAAAAATTTAAGCATGATATTTTGCCTGCTTTGCTTTTTTTTTTGCGTTGTTAAACATACAGTAAGAAACAACTAGGCTTTAATCTCTGACTGATTGGAAACGGAAAGTGCTATCCCCATTTTCAGAAGTTTGCGCCAGGGATGGATTAAGATGCGCAAATCATTGCTTCAAAGAAAGTTCATTACAATATTCATATGTTGGCAGAGTGTTTTGTAATAACTTGCTGTTACTGTAGGTTATATTATGATTATTCACTCTTAAACAAAAAATAACCGTTCAAAAAATATACTGGGATTTGATATTCTGAAATTCGTTATTTAAAACCTAATATTCTAGAATCCCCTGGGATTCTACTGTGAACACCCCTAAACATCTCACAATCGAACCACTCAAATTACGGCGATCATGTGAAAAAGGGTTACATCATGTAAAAACATGAACCAGAATGATTGATTTTTTAAATATATGAAGGGAACTCTGAACTAAATTCACGCAAGTTAACCCATCTATCCTAGTATTACTGCAGGTATGTTTTTGTCTTGCAGCCCTACCCTTTTAGCAACTGGGGTTCAAATAAATACAACACTTTCTTCGCTGACTGCAGCAGACACATCCATTGCTGTTGCATCAATTGGGGGAGATTCTAAAGGAAGTATAAACCTAAATGTTCAATGTAAGAGTTTATTTTATCATGAAAGTAATTACAGAGGCTTTAAGTTACCTAAGTAATGTGTCTTTTAGGAGTGTTTAAAGTAGAGAATCTGACATTTCTACTGTGATGTTCTAAGCGTTTATAGAAATTCCAAGTCTGTGCATGTGACATGGCATGAAGCTACTTTGACCATAACATTTGATTACTAAAATGAAAGAATGTTGAATCAGAAAATTAACAATCATGAGATTTACACATTTAAAGTAGTAAACATGTTTTACCACATTGAAAAGCACTTAAGCAACATGCCACCCGCGCACGAACTTATTAGGAGTAACTATTATGTTATGTAAAACACCTATATAGGGGTATAATACTCTACTATGTACAACAAAGTATTAAGTTTTTTTTTTTGTACAAATTTTCAGACCCAAACCCCCCTTTCCTAGGTGATATTATCGTCTTTTGCTCAGTTGTGTCAGGGTTTACCTTACTGTTAAGAGCGGCAATGTTTTTAATGTTATTGGGTCACGCGTCTTAAGCTAATGCGGAGCCAAAATCAAAGGTAAAACGCTGTTTTTCATCTCTTGTTTGGTCGACCGTAAATGCAGGATATTTTTTCCCTGTCGCTCAGATTGTGTTCTTTCAGATTGTGGAAATCCGAGCCAAGCTGGTGTGTCAGCAGCCCCAGCAAACAGTGGGTTTGGAGCTACACACACATTCAACTGCACCACTCACTACACAGGGACAGCAACAACTGCAACTTGCCAAAACGATGCAACCTGGAATTTAGCAAGCAACTCTCCTTGTTCAGCAGGTATTTTGTTCCTTAGACATTTTATGTTAAAGCTTCACATCATGAATGACAGCCATTGTTTGCTTTTATGTTGCTTAGATAGAGGCATAATTAACAAGTTGGGATACTATTCAAATTATCAATTCTACAGCGCTCTTTAATTAACATACTACAGGTTAAAGTGATACAACTAGCCCCAAAGTAGCACAAAAATGAATCTGCAACAAATGACATAAAGACAATAAGACCCAAGTTATTGTACTATTTACGCATGTTTTGTTAACAGCAGACAAAACAGCAGTTTTTGGCGATTCGGATGTCACAATGATTTTAAATTTTAAACTTTAATAAGAATGAAAGCTGAATATTTTTTTAAAACATGTTTTGCTGAAAAATTCTAAGTGAGTTATATTTATGTGAGTGACAATTTGTGATCTGTTTTTATCATGAAATAATTATAATCCCAGAAGCTTATTTTTGAGTTGCTAATCAGATGGCACAGCGACTAAAAAGGTAACACCAGCTGCAGATGTTTTGCAGTCTACCTGAACCTTATTGAAATTAGTTTGGATAGCAAAAGTATCATTTTATCACAGAGAACAATGGTGTTTATTAAATTAAACATAATCTGCTTAGTAAGGTTTTGTCTATATAGAGTGTGGTAAAACATGACGCACTTGTCATATAAATTGAGTGCTTTTGCGATCCATAGGGTAGAGAACTATGAAATAGTAAAAATTTCTAATATGAAAAGTTTCTAATAAAAACAAATATTTTGATGAGCAAAGCTTGTAATACGACCACGATACCATCAAATACTTCTTACGTATCTCCATCCACATCTGAGCTGATGATTGTGGGAAGCTCTAAAGATCTCAATTGTACTTCGGGTTACATCGGAAGTGCAAGTGCTGTTTGTAACGCTGCTGGTGATACAAGGAGCTGGAACATTACTAACGGGTGTAAAGGTAGCTACAACATGACCTTACTCAAAGACCGATGAACAGAATATTAAACGCTACTTTCTACAGCTGTGTGTAGCCAACTATCGGCTGATTACTGTGTGCATGGAACCAACACAAATGTTACAACAGTAACCGAGGGCTCCGATGTAAACGTTGGATGTTGTAACGGTAAAAGTGGGTCTACTACGGCTGTTTGTGTAACTCCTGGAAACATTACATTGTCACTGGATTGTTCACAAGGTATCCATGCTTAAGTTGGGTGCAGTTTGCATGTCCATCAAGCTTTGCATGAACTCAGCGGTTAATTCTGTCCGGACAATTTCATTGTTCACTTCTATAATTCACTAGAATGGGTTTGAACCTTCTATAACTTCAAAGATACAAGAAGATTCCTCGCATATATTTTGAGCAAACCCTTTTTTTATTAAAGACTATTTTTTTAAACATTTATTGCCAGAAAAATGAGATTGTGGTTTACTTAAGTACTTACGCATCAACCAAAGCATGAATTCAGAAATTCAGCATTATAACATAAAAATTTGGTCCACTTAAAAAACTTTGCATGTTTCATAACTTGCTTTAATTTGCTGCAGTGTGTATTTTGTTATTTGTCATATTAACAACAGTCATTGTAAGTTCACCTGTCTATTGGAAGCCATGAGTAAAACGCTTCACAGAAAATACAATTGCTATTTAGGGACAGATAATCTACTTTTTAAAAGTTTATTAGAAGTTTCTAAAAGCTTACTAACTGGTTTCATGTTAACTAAATATGTGCGCTGCAAAAATCTGTCGTTTATTTTTTGGTTAAGTGGCTTATTTTTACAGTTTAAGTTGATTTAAGATAATACCAGGTAGATTTTTAGTTTAGAAGAGTGTTTGTAAGGTGGCCTAAGGTTTTGTAACTAATCGTGAATGGGTTTCTAGTAAGCCATAAAAGATTAGTTGGAGAATTTGTCGCTTTTATTATTTTGTTGTGTGATAAAAAACTTGACATTTAGAATAATATCAGGTACATTTTTCATGTTGTTTTTTGTAAGTTTGTTTAGAGAGTATTTATAAGGAACCTCATTTGATCCGTGTCTTTTCTAAATGAGTAATGTTTTAATTTTTTGAAGTTTGCAATACTTCTTGGTTACCGTTGAATGAATATTACTCCTTGCCGAGGCCATCTCAGCTTGTAGTTGTCGGAAATACAATGAGTTTTGATTGTAAATCTGGCTACAGCGGAAGCACCCACGCTTTGTGTGTGAATGCAACAACACAAACATGGAACATCACAAACCTGTGCAAAGGTAGCTTCAAAGTGGCTTTCACAACCATCTCCGAATCTAAACCTGCTTTCCACAGCTGTGTGTGTTGTTGCGTCGAGCGAATATTGTATTTCTGGAGCAACTAACGCGTCTGTTATCGAGGGGTCTGATGTTGAGGTCACTTGTTGTAATCTCACGTCCAGGACTGCCATGGCGAGTTGCTTGACCCCTGGTAACCTTTTGTTGACCTTGGACTGTACCCCACCTCCAACGACGACCCCTGACCCCAGTACAACCACCTTAACCCCAACTACCACAGGTACAACCTGTTGCATCATGGAAGGCCTTGCATTTCTAGGTGTTGCATGATCTAGGTGATCAGCACAACTCTTGATAGAGGAAGCTTGTGCATTTATGTCATTGTTGTCGTTGGCTCCGTGGCATCATTTGTCCTTGCTGTTTAATCGCACGTTAGGCATTAAATAGCTTTCTACAGTAACAATGTTTTATTCATGTCTGTGCCACTCTAGGAAGCACTTGATAAACGACTAATTTTTTACTTGATTTGTTTCCTGTTAATTGCTTGTGCTAACCTGGTGAAATTCACAGTGGCTTTTCTTATATAACTCTTTCATAATGTTTGTTTTTCAGCTAATATTTTTGGTATGCGCATTAATCACCTAAAATTTTACAACCAAGTGTTGAATATTCTGTTCTTGGTTGGGAATAAGTTTTTTTGATAAACTTTTGGTTATTTTGCAAAAATTAAAAAAAAAAATTAAAAAAAGACAAGTTTTAGATACAGTTTTAATTTTTTAACCCTCTGCACATTAAGACATTTAAACTAACAGCACTTATCTTTGTGGTGGTCATTTTGCTATAACAAGCAAGGTTTCAGTTTGTTCTTGCATGTTGATAAAGGTGAACATGTGTTACTGATTTATCCTGTGAGCAGTTGTGTTCTTGCATGTCGTGGATGTTTTTGTCCCAACACAAGTTGTACTTAGTTGCATTAAAAGTTGGTAAAGTTTGCGTTAACGTTGCACAGAACCCATACAACCCAAAACCCAACTCACAGCAAACTACCTTTCCTTGTTTGATTGCGCAATTAACTTTGTGAGTCTTGTAGTTGCCATGGAAACCACAAGTAGCATGGCAACCGCAGGATCTATAGTCATGGTTACGACATCCATTGCCATGGGTACGACACATGTTTCCACGGATACAAGTGTTGCAAAAAACATGAGTGTCCCACCGACAATTGTCGCGAACCAAACGACAGTTAGTTCCCCAAGCCTCTTCCAAACAACCAACGAAGGTAATGCATCAAAATGCACCCCAGCTGCTCTGTGTTGCCATCGAATGGCAAACATTGGCAATGTCTTCCTAACAAACAGCAGCAATGAATCTTTTTTTCCTAAAAACAGCTGCGTTTAATATTTTTCTCCCAAAACAGCAGCAATAAATCTTTCATCCTAAAAAAAAGCAATAAATCTTTTTACCAGTTTTCTTGCAACATCTTTCAACTTGAGACTCTTTGCTATGTTTGTGTGTTTTGTCCTTTATTGATTTTACCTCCACAAGTTTGTGAAATTTACTTAAAACTGTGCATGGTTTGCAAATATCTTCTGCCAAAAAGATTGTTGTTTTAATGTTCTTTGCACACAACGCAGCTGTCTTCATCACTACATCACTTTGTATCGCAAACTGGTTTTACAACTTTAGTTTTTATTTTTTCTTCTCTGCAACGTGGCTGTGTTGATTAACAGTATGAGTATCTTCTCTAAACTACATCAATCGATCTTCAAATTGCACCAAAGTGATTGCTTTGCATAATATGAATAATATTGAGTGTTTTGCGGCAGATGTTATCACCACACGAGGTGTTACGAGTAGTTATGCTTCACCGAGCGCTGCTGGTCGCGATGCCAGCTCAGGTAAACATAAATATCTTAAGTTGATTGAGTTCCTTGTATACTGCTTTAGCACGGCACATATGCTAAGTCTGTTCCGTGTGCTTATTTTTTTTAAGTCGTGCCTTTAGTTTTTGTTCAAGTACTTTTGGCATTGGATGATGTTACAGAATTGTAACATGGAAGTTAGTAATTGGCTTTGTTGAATAAAATACTCACTTGTTCAAAAGCACCATTTTTTTATCTGCATGTATAGGTTTGGAAGGTTATGCATGTCATAGCGAATATTTTAAACATGCAATATATTGTTACTTTTTTTTAACTCTAGTATGGTTTTAATTATAAATTGCTATACGCAAGAATAGTGTTTCATGTTCTCATGTAAGAAATATTATTTTTTAGTTGAAAATACTGTTTTGGGGCTTAACAATAATTAACCATTAGAATATTATTACGTTGGTAAAAGTGTGATAAAGTCTAGTAGAACAGTAACTTTATAATGTAGTATATATGTTGTTTTTCAGTTAGTATGGTTAGTTTTCTAAACATTTTGTTGGGTACAAACAAAACATTCATTCCATAATTTTATTTTTATGTATTTTGTCGATAGTTGTCGTTGTTTACCACATTTTCACACAGGTTCATGTTGTTCTTTTATGTTCACTATGTTTTGGTATGTTGCAATAATTTTTAAATATTGATTTTGTGTCAGTTTGTTTTAATGCTAGAAAATGTAAATGTCCAGTATACTTACCGGTTACCGTACTTATAATGTGTGACTGTAAATATTAAAGTCCTATTGTTTTAACATAAAATGTTCTAAAAAGGTTTAGGTTGCATAGAAATGTGTTTTTATTTAACTATAGGTTGTTTATGGATATTGTTTGCTGTTGATTCTTATTCACACCTTACAAGTCTAATTTAACTAATGAAATAAGTTTCTAGTGCTATTAAGTTGAATTATGTTGTGGTTTTGCGGGAAAACACTGTTAAAATTACACTGATACGAAAAATATACGAAATTTTCAACTAACATGGAGTCGCCAAACTTTTTCATAAAATCCTGGATACTTATAATGTCTGACAATTTCTGGGATGGAATTAACTTTAGTTTTTATTGATTTGATTACCAAGAAAACATAACAATGTATTTTACAAAAACTGTAGTGAGATTTATGACTAAAATTTTTTTAAAAAAGTAGTTTAGAATTGCATCAAAGACAGAACTTTAGCTGTATATTTTGCATTAGGTCAATTTGGCACCGGCCAGCAGAATAATTAGGTTTGATGTCCATAGTTTGATGAACTCCCGAAGGATTTTAGTTTTGTACATTTTTTCGTCACTTTATTTGCCTTTTGGTGAATTGGTTGTTGATTGCAAGCGCTAAGTGTTTCATATTTGCGAACAGTAACCACGACAACGACAGCTGCAACTACCGTCACCACAACAACAATTGTTGCTGCCACCACAACAACAATTGTTGCTGCCACCACAACAACAGCTTTTGCTGCCACCACGACAAGCAAAGGTAACCCGGTTAACCCCTGACCCCTGACCTTGAGAATGTGGTGGCTCTGAATAACTTGCGTGCTTAATCAAACCCTTTTGTTGAGAACACACTGTTGTAGTTTTAAATATTTGTTTTGTAAGTTTTAAAAATTTTAATTTGAACAGCAATGTTTTTGGAACACAATAGAATACATTTCGTAACAATTTTACTCAAACTATTAAAGCAGGATCATTTGATTAATTTGGGTGAATTTTCTGACTTTTTTTGTAGAAACAACAATGATTTGTTTTTGTTATTAGCTGCTCTTTTAAATTGCAGTGCAAACTGCTTTAAAGAGACTAAACAAGTGTTTGTTGTGTTTAGAACCTCAGGCAAGATTAGATGCAGTTACTTCAGCAATGAGCACACAGACAGGTTTGAAGTTTCAACAAGCTATTATTTGCTCAGGACAGGTAGTTTAAGTGATGTTACAGAACAGAGAAAAGTTTTGCTGTTTTGCAGAATCAGTGAATTCAACTACAAGCGTTTCAGGAAACTATTCACTGGAAAATAAAGATTTGATATATTTTTAAATATTTGTCATGTATAGTTAATGGAAAAAACAGTGAATATGTTAGATAAGCTTAGTAGAGAATGAAGTTTACTTCATTTTATTGAGCTGAATTTATTTACAGAACTTATTTTAGTATTATTCAGTGTTTGGGACTATGTTTAAATCTTTAAAGTAGTCAGTATGAACAATTTTGTTACAGATTTTAGCTTATTAGGCATTTTGTTGAAAAAATATGTTTTTTGTTTATTACCAGTTTGTCGTTCTTTTGATGAATTAGAAATTTAGATTTTCAGTTTTCTGAAATAAATTCAAACAATAATTGGAATGTTTTACCAAAAGTGATTTTACTTCACCAACAAATAAAAGCTGAATGTTTTGTGCCTTTATATCTCTCCCCACATGCATGTTCACTCTGTATCCATTGTGGCTTTTACCAACGCTTCCTTCTTACACACATTTGCTCTCGGTGTCAAACGACCATTGACCAACCACAATTCTTCCAACTGTAGTTGTTTGTTGACAAGTGGAAAAATGTTGATTTCTATGCCAACTTGTTGTTTCTTGCATCTTAGTTGCTGATTGTGATTTGTTCCGTAGTTCTTGAGTGCTTTTTTCTTTGATTTGAATTCCACAAATGCAAAGGTGAGTAGATTAATTAACAGATTTGTTGTCTAGTGCAGAGGTTTTTAAATTGCGTCGTGTTTTAATTTTTTAATTCGCGTCGCCCAATGATTCCGATTTGTAACTGGTTTAGGCTGCGGCAATAAAATGCTTGCCAACATTAATTCCTGACATGTGCATTTGAATTCTGTGGTATGAAAAAATTGGGGGGTTTAAAACACTCTAGGTTTAAACACATTTACTTCTTAATATTGTGGTGGGCTCACAACTAACGATTGTTGCCACATTAACTGATATATAATTATGCTTGCTTGTAGCCGTGGTTTCCTGGTGTGCCAGATTTAATTTGTTTGTAGAAATCATTTGCTGTGTTTGTGAGTTTCACAATTAAAACTTAAATCTCTGTAAGTTTGCAGCAACACTTGCACAATGTGACGATGGTGTTTATTTATTGTTGTTTGATTTGTAGCCCCTCGTCTGTGGATCGGAAAGTTCACTTTCTCCTCTCTTCAGCTCCTTGCTACTTTAACAATCTGGATCAACTGCAACAACTTTATGTTCTAATACATCGCATTCAGTTTGAATCATCATATTTGCATGTCCAAGATTTGCAAAATACATATACAAAGTCTTTATAAAACTTTAATAATTATGTTTTAAGAGTAAAAAAGTATATTTGATTTATTAACAGCAAGGTCTTTCTTTTTTTTCATGTATTAAACTTTTGAGTTTTTATTAGAACCTATTATGTGTTTCTATGTACATCATTGCACAAAATTTTGTGGCAAAATCACAAACACAAATTGCTTGGTAAACTTTCAATGAACCGACTAAATAAATATTTCGCCTACGATGCTAATCTACAGTTTATTTTTAATGGTTATTTTTATTATAAAGCAACAAACTATTTTGTTATCAGTTGGTTTATGCTATTTTATCCTACCTAAAGGTGAATAAGCTGCACTTTATTTTCAATTTACCTTAGCATTGGCACTTTTTCATTTTAATAACTTTATTACATTTGATTTTATCAACTTACTGAAGGTTTTTGTTATCGGATAAAAAAAAATAATGATTCTTGTTTTTATGTGATGCAAATTTTGTACTTATATTGTAATTATGCAATTATATTTATGCATTTTAAAATCAGAAATAACATCACTTTTTTGGCGCGCACATTACAATTTATGCGCAACATTCGTTTATTGCCTTGAATTTGTAGGAACGAAAAGTTTGCCTGTAAATTAACATTTTACATTTGAATTGAAGGTAACTGTAAAGGCAAAGCATCAACTGTAATCCAAACCTATATTGAAGGATTTTGTGACATTTTGCACATTTTTGTTGAATATTTGATCAGTTTATATGTGAGATAGAAAATACTAAAAACCTTCAAAAAGTTAAATTTCTACTGGCAACTATCATGTTCAACATACAAACACTTCAAGACATTCTAATTATCATTTGCCTATTTTGGTAATTACACTATACTGTTTATTCAACCAACATCAATTATTATCAATGTAGGATTATAACTGACATTTAAAATAGCAGGAAGTCGAATATAATTAGTGATCATGTGCATGTCTCTAGTTTTATACAGACAAATATTTCTGGTAGTTAAGTCTAAAGTGAATACCTATATATATGAATGTGCACAACATGTGGAATTATTCAGTGTACATATGCTTTACCTTTCTTTGTTTCCTTGTTATCCATAATTCTCAAACTCTTATGTTTCTGATACAAACTCACAATTACTTTGCAGTTGGCTTAAATTTTATTTAAAACTTAATCATCGGCAGCAGTATCGCTGTAATTAACCTTTAACTATAACTAATAAGATGTATCGTTATAGTAGTGTTCATTAAGTGTGTTGTTTTTCTATAGATTATGCTTAAATGTGTAAATATGTCAGATTGTTGTGATATAAGCTCCAATAAATCTAATGCTTGAAGAACTCAATGTGTTTTTGATTCGCAAAATTTTATTTTGTTTAAACCAAGCCAAGGCCATGATCAAAATGTTAATATTACATAAAAATATAATTGTTAAACATTACCAAAAAAAGCAGAACTGTTTTAACAAAACCAAACAAAGGCACAAGTAATTTTGTTTCTCCTAAAAGTTTAAGCAACTCAAATATGCTAAATAGAAATTAATATTCATAAGCAGCTTCTTAATTATGTTTCTGTATTTTTTTTTTGCTTCTAGTTAATTTTGCTTTTTGTTAACTTACACTTAATAATTAGAACGAAGTACAATACAACATCCTTATCTTATGACTTATTTAAAACGTTTAAAATGCTACCTACTGACTTCTGTATGGTCAGAATTTTGTTTCGATTAACAGAATCAGTCTGGATCCGAATGGTGAAAATAAACGATTCTGGTTGCACATCAATGATAAGATAAAACTTAATACAGAAGATTATAAACCGAAAATCAGTTTGTTTAGATGTTATAATATGATAAGTATATTTCACTATTAAAAGCATCATCAGTATCTTAATTCGAAGAATGATTCTTTAGTTCTGTATGTGCTTTGATCTACAACCTCCAACCATTATCCCAAGAATTATTTAAAACATTTAAAATGCTATCTACTTCTGTATGGAGTATTAAATTTGGCAAAAAATATTGTTCATTTTATTTTACTTGGTTGATATTGAGATGATAAAATGTTGTTTTTTCCTCGACGATTGTTCCTGAAAGGTGGTACGCAGGATTACGAACAAATTGCTTTTTGTTTTAAACCTGGTCATTTTAACAGTTTGAGCAAACATTCTGTTTTATCCTGAATCTTAATATGTTTAATGACTTTCACAACTAAATGTTTGCTAAAATGATAAAGATTCTTGTTTAATAGGTTTTCTATTCTTATGGCCTGTTTGATAAAAAGATAAATTATTTTTTGTGTTACAAGCAGTTGCTTCTGTTTTTCTACTTTGATGATATTTCCTTTTTCTTTATTAACTTATTCACTGCAAGTTCAACGCTGATTATTTGTGATGTTTCAGGACTCACTGGAGGCCAGATTGCTGGGATTGTCATTGGAGTTCTTCTGGGGATTGCTCTAATCGGAGGATTGGTGTGGTTTTTCGTTTGCCGCGATCAAAGTAAGTGATTGAATGTTCTTTGCAACTTTATTAGACATGGTTTTCTACAAATTTTCGTAATTTAGAATCTGCACTTAACTTTTCACTTATACTTTGTTACTTAAAATCTGCATTTACATAGATGTTTTTAACATTTTAAGTGATGCGTTTTTTACTTGTAAATGACTGTAAAAGCCAAAAAGGTTGAGTAAATTGACATCATTTTTATGAAGATACGTACTTGTATCATCACTGTCGCTTTTCTCATTATGTAAATTAGGAATCTGCATTAAACTGGAATTTCCAATGTTTAGGCCAATTTATAAAAGGCAAAGTTTCACCAGAAGATGGTAAATGTTGATTATGACTTTTCAGGCTTTTAAAGCATGGCAGAATTAATATAATTCACTCATTTTCAAACAATAACAGCTTTGCTTTTTCTATTTCCCTCAGATAAATAAACAATACAGGTCAGTAGAGCATGTCTTCGGTCATGGGAGCCTTATTTCGCCGGCATGGCATGTTTCTAACACTACTTTATATTAAGTTCGATAAATATTGATTTTGTAAATCACAAAATCTAAAGCTGCTTTCTGGACATTTACTTTAGTTTTATGACATTTTCAAATATATTTTTCAGATGTTTTAATGTTGTAAAATGTTTTTCTCATTTGATGTTTGTCTTGTTTTATTTCTTTGCCTCTTTTTAAAATTTTCTCAAATCCACAAGTTTTACAAAAACATCAAAACAAATGTTATGCTTTGTGATGTCACAAATGTTGTTGTTCTGAGTAGAATGTCCTACTATCTAAGAACAAAAATTGGCACATACTTCTAATTTACATACAAACAGTCAAAAACTGGTAATAACAATCATTAATTTTTCTATTTATTTATTGATCCAATCAAACATGAAACAAACTAGGGTAATTACATTAGGTATTATTGCCAAATAAATATTTTAAGGAATATTTTGGCAATGTTTGAAGTACATTTTAATGCGTCAGACTTACACTTTATTTGGTAGTAAATGACTGCAACCTGTGAAAGCTTTGCATCGAATTTATAATCAGTCGACCTGAAGTAAACTCTGTGTAACTATAAGGCATTTAACAATTACCCTGTCCACAAAAAATTTGTCATTTAATCAACTCCAACAATCCAAAACATTTTAAATGAAATTGTTTTACTTCCTAATATCACCAAATACAAGCAACATATTTGAATCAAGAATAACAGCAATTTAGTATAAACAACACAAAAGTGTTTATTCTTTGTGTAAATTCTCCTCAAAACAAAGTCATGCTTATTGATTAATGATCATTATTGTCATGAAATAACATAAATGGTTAAAGTTTGGCTCCAAATATTCACTTCATTCTACTAATAATTATTAAACTACTCTTTCGCTGCTTAATATGAATGTTTCCTATAAGTTTGTACTCCAAGCAGCTTACTGATTTTTATAAATATTTTTAATGTGGTGTTAAAAGGCAAAGATATCTAATCAGATTTATTTTATAAAAGTTTCTTTTGAAACTTGAATGTTTAATGTAGACTGTTACTAAAAATAATATTTTTGAACAGTTTTATTATAACTGGAAAACTTCATAACAATGTTGGTGATGTTTGGTTTGCTTGCACAGCCTTTGTTGATATATTATGTGTGTTAATGCCAGGATAAGTAGATGTGTTTGTATGGTACTGGGTGATAATAGAGCATCATTTAGCAAATAATTTTTTCCTCAGGTGAAAGTCCAAAACCTAATCCAGAAGAATCAGATTCATTACGACGACCAACCGAAACTTGAGCTTTATCAACATAAGCTCTACAAGTTAAACTCTCTACCATGTCACATTTATGTTATAAATGTGTGGATTTTAATTTTTTATCAGGTATTGGTCGTTTTAAGTCTAAATGCCTTGGTAAAACACAGTCTTCAGACTTCGTCCTTGTGTTGTAGTTATGCATAAATTTCCTACAAAGCAGTTTATTTTATTCATCTTGCTCTATTAATGCCCAACATTTTTTGTTTTGTTTTTGCAAAAAAATTGCTTTTAAGAAAGTATGTTGTGAAATGTGTTACGCCTACTATATTTTCCACCCATAATTGACATGTTGCGCCTAATTAAGCCCCGAAAGTTGCATGAAAACCACAATCTTAACAGATGAGCTGTGTAGAACAACAAGTTCACCAACACCCTTGCAGCAATGCGTTACATATTAATTTAATGGTAAATTCAACTTTGGATTAATAAATGCCAATGTTATTGGTAAATTGCACACATTTTATTCACAACAACAATATTTTTCGGCTCTAATTTAGTTCCTGTTTTTATTTTGTTGCCTTTATTGTTGTTATTTGTGCTTTTTTTTATTTAGGCTGATATCGTTTAATTAACTTCAAAAATATAAAAGTTTGAACATTTGATAAACAAGTTATTGTTATTTTATGCATCTTGATGCAACATCATGGCCACTTATAAATAGTGTGCCTTGTTCAACTTAAAAAAAAAAAAAATTTTATGCATTTTAATTTTTAATATTTAAAATGTAAATGTCAGTGTGTTATACCCATTATATGTAATATGTTGTTCAGGAATGATATATCTACTTTGGTCAACATTGGTATTGTGACAATTGCTGGAAATAGGATTTCCTAAAACAACCTTAATTCGTTATAATAAAAGGATAAAAATTAACCTGGTCTTATACAACTTATGTGACAATGCTATGAAAAATGTATGTTTCTATCTGTCATTTCATTTGTTAAAATGCTTATTTCTGTTGAATTATTTACAATAGATTTGATATTGTCGGTGGTTTCTGGTGTTGAAGTAAAACATAAAATGCTGGACTTTCACAAAATTGTTGCATGTAATGTGTGTGTTTGCAGCTAGTCTTTTTTTGTGTCTAAAATTATGGAATTTGGCATTGATGGTTTTACAAGTAAATCTTAAAATAAACTTTGGAATGTGTTTGGCTTTCTTAAGTGCAACTAAAAGATCAGTTGCATGCTAAATATTTGCTAATGTCTTGCATGAAGTTTTCAATGTTCCAAAGTTGTTTTCATAATAAATTGTTTGTGCTAAATTGCTTGTTGTTTGTAGAGTTTAGTGAATAAGTGATTTGTGTTTTCACCCTTAGATGAAGTTTAAAATATTTTAGTAAGCCTTGAAAGCTTAGGCCTAACCGTAGGCGAGCATCACAATGAACAGAGGAAGCGAAACCAGCAAAATCCCCTTCTATACAATTACGTCATACTTCAAACAAACCAGGGCGGTTTGTCTAGACGCGCCGAAGTCTGGCCAGAAAAGGGGCCTGGAACCTTAAAAGCGGCCAAATGAACTGGCCATTTTGTGAAAAGCGCGTTAGTTCAGTAAAGCAAGCGGTGTCAATTGAAAGTTTGTTCACATTATTCGGGGTAACGTTTGGGTTTGGGTAGCCTAGTTTGTTATTAAATGTATTCTTTCATGTTTATTTTTTTCTTGCAATTACAATTTGACAACTCGTTTCGTTACTGCAAAAAAGTAGTAGAATTCTATACCAGCGCCGCCAAATCGAACATTGAATTACACTGCTCATTTTTAAACATGTATTTTGATTACAACTTCTTTTCAAAACAAATTTCCACCAGAAAAGGGCTGCGGAACCTTAAAAGCGGCCAAACAAACTGGCCAGTTTGTGAAAAGCGCGCTCAGTTCAGTAAAAGCAAAGCGGCGTCGATTGAAGTTTAACGTTTGTGGAAGGGAACTTCGGCTTTGCGCAAACAACTTTTTGTGGCAGACTTCCCGCTTTGTTTGGTGAGTGATTGCGTTTCGAGCTAACCCCTGTACTCAACAATCCCGCTCTGTTGACGTAACAATAATAAACGCGCGGCCACCCATTGTTCTCTTATAGTAGGACCTTTATGGTTGTATTATGTCGTCACTGAGCCCATTCGAATTATAAAGTTCCGACAATTTTCGTGGAAATTTAGAAAACTATTTTAAAAACTAAGAAAGATATTTACTTCGTTTTTGCAAAGGAATAGATTAAATAAAACAATTTGTTTGATATTTCCGGGGAATTGGCTTGTGGCTGATATAAAACTGTGTTTCCACAAATTCTATTTCAAGCATATCGCAGACTTGCATAGATCACAGGTGCTTTCATCGTTGCTACACTCGTTTTAATCATTCTTGTATTTCAGGTCGTGTTTTACCAAAAGTTATTTTATTTGTCAGTAGCATATATAAGCTTGCGCACGCATTCTCGTTTTAATTATTAACCCTGATAAGGTCAGCTGGTATCTGCTGCCGAAACGTCGGTTTATACTTCGTTTACACCAGAAGAGCGATTTGCTGCCCACAACGCCTTAATGTAACCACAAACAAACAACCTGAGGTTTCGCAACAAAACGCGTCTCTGTCATTCTGACTCCCGTGATTCAGAGAAACCCATCTTATTTTAGAAAACCAAGGGTCGTCTTACATACCTGATGAGATACGTTATGTAGCAAACGCCAGCATTATAAGTACGATACCCCAGCTCAAGTATTTTGTAAAAGATCATACCATTTTGAAAATAATATGTAAAACATTACATTACTTAAATTATCCGCATACATTGAGTTTTTGTTTTATGGTCAGCAAGGTGGCTTGGAGCATTTTGTTATAACTATTTTTGTGGAAAGCTGTCACACGACAACGTTTTTGGGTTCAACTTTGTCGAGGGACCCGCCGCCCCCTACAGACCCTTCTCCCCCCAAGCCCCCTACTCCCATTGTAGGGAACCCTTCACGATCCCCACTGAGCCAAGCCTTTCAACCGTTTAGTTGCTAAATATTTACGTCACGTGACTTCACCGCTGCTTCCAACATCATCTCCTTCCAAGCACTCCGAGGTAAAACATGAGCAATCATGGCACCCAATTTATGCAACAAAGCTTCAACGCATTTTAAACCAATCGCCTTGGTGTTACTTCTGCACGAAATCACGTCATCTAAGTTCGTCTTTAAACAATTCTTTCGTCGTGTTCCCGACACAATCCCCGAAGTAGCTGCTAAGGATAGGAATGACTTTACTTTCTCGAGCAAGACGTTTATTGGACAGAACGACAATCAGTACGGCAAATAACCGTGCACACCAAGTGCTCGCATAAGGCTACAGCTTGTCTCTAACCAACGAGATTGCAAACTGTGCTCAAAATGCTTCCGATTCTCTCGGTATCCACCCGACGAATGCCGACGCAATACTACAAGACAAGAAGCGATAAATATAAGCACAAAGAATTATGTTAAGGTCGTAAAAACGATATTCCGTGTAACGTGAGTCGGCAGGTGTATACATGAGGTAAAAAAAGGCAAGAAATATTGCTTATGAGAATAGAACGGCGGATCCCGCTGACAAACCTATCACTCAATAGTTCAGAACAACAACTTATTTGTGACAAAACAAATTAACGCGATTTTGTGTTCTTAATTTAGAATCCCGATCGTGTTTTAAAACAAAGCTTCTTTCTACAACGAACTCTTTTTTATAATCGAGTGTCGTATTGTGACGTCACATTGTCCGCTGTTTGACTTACTAGCACTTCCTTGTTTCGTAATCACGTGACTTGCGTCTCGCGTCTATTATTACGTCATTTTATTGATTGATATTTTCTAATTAGTATTTTTAAGGTACAGTAGAAAAACCACCAGACTGTGTGAGTAAAAAATGTTTTCGCGATTCGTTTTTTTTTTTAATTTTTTTTGTCAGTTAATAGTAAACCTCGAGCCCAAAGGCGCAATATAAACTATGACATGTTGTGCCGCTGCTAATAAACATACAAAGTGAATTTCTCACAAATTAAACTATAAGTTTAAAAATGTAAAACAAAAAAACTCAAGTTTTTTGCGCTCCGCGAGGTTATTATTTACCTGTATATTGAGCCCAAATTCGCTCGAAAACAGCAGGTGATTTCAAGAATATTGTTTTGTGACGCAACGGTATAACGTAATTATGTGACTTCCTCAAAATTTTCATGCCTCCTTGCAAAACCTTGATCCGCTATAGGTTGTGACTTTGCGCCATCAGCCCATGATAAACGAGTTGCACATGTTCTATACCTTTTGCCGATGCTTGTTGACCGCGAAACTTTTTGTAAATTCCAAAAATAACCTATTTGTATTAAAAATACGCGCAAAGACAAGTGCAAAAGCAATATTGTTGGTAAATTAATAGGAGTGTGGTATCTCCCTACTATTCCTTATCATTAAGCAGCAAAGGCGATTGTGAAGTTGTAATTGTATTGTTTTGTAACAAGGGTGCCGCGATTGTTATTTCAGTGTTTCGCATTTGCCAAACGTAGGAGAACGATGACATTACACAATTTTTTTAGTATATATTTGTCTATCAATGTAAAACTGGGGCAATATAAAGTTTGAGTTCAACTTTTAGCAAATATTTTCAAATAAATGATGAAGGCAGACATCTCGATTATGAAAATTGTTTGGAAGTTAAAGTTATTCCAATCAAGAGTCAATTATGATTCGCTGTCTCGAGCTAAACCCGACGATCGTACAATAGATGTCGACTCTTGTATCCTCGTCAGTTCCATGAATAAGCGCTTGTATGCAAACGAAGCGTGATGTAACCGCACACAACCTGCCTCTGGCTGCTGACTCAACCGCGTTTCACCACAGCGGTGTTACAACATCAGTGACGACTGGAACCTCTCACTCCACAACAATTTATTGCACCGATTAGAGAGAGTTAATAATTTGCCACACTTTTGTAAAAATGTGGTGGAACATTGATTTTAACTTGTTGAGCTGCGACATTTTTAGTTTCGTGACTGCGACTTTAAACGTCGCTTAAGCCGTTTATGTTTTTGCACATAGTAGTTTGTGTTTTGTAGATTTCAAGCTGAAAAACACAGTATTTGAAATATTTTTTTCAAGCATTTTAAATACTTTTAGTTTTATCACGCCTCGTATTATTGTAAGTTAGCAACCAAAAGCTGTGAATGAATTAATTTCTGGCGGTTTGTGTTTGAGGAAACCTTACCACGACCAAGTGATGAGTTTGGTTAAACATGTAAGCAACGCTCAGGTGTGGTTAGTTTATATTTGGCGTCCACTTCCCGACAGCGTTGGTGTTTCGGTGTGTCGGAGGGTTTAGCGTTACAGACACCTTAAAAACAAACACGGATTACCCAGCATTTTGCAAGGCATTTAACAAAATGTGTTGTTAGCAACAAACTTTTGATCACAAACACGTCGCACTTTTACTGAAATATATTTAGTTGACAGCCGTGTTTATATACAGGATAAAACCACCAATATTTTCACCATTTACTCTGGTGTGCAAGGCGACAGCTTCCGGTGATCATTTGTGGTTTAGTGGTTTAATGTGTTTGTGTGTTTAGCGTCACGCCGCCACCACAAAAGCTTGTCGATCCACAATTGTAACCACCCACCCGTGCATTTCCAGCGCTTTGTTTACATCGCCACTTCCCCTTCAGTTTCAGTTACAAGCGACAACGTTGCGAGGCTTCATCAATAACTCAGTTGCGCTGCATGGAATATAGGTAAGCTGCTACAGAAGCATTGCTTTTCTGGGTAAAAAAAATGATTCGGAACCACAAACTAGTTTGTTCAGAATATCAAAATGACTAATCGTTGCAAAAATGAAATAAAAAACACAATAATTTTGGTTCTACTCAAGTGCATAAGATCTCACAAAAACTTTAAATTCGTTCAGCATAAAAAAATAGTTAGATTTTACCAAATAAAAGCACCATTGTATCTTTATATGAGGACCGTCTTTGTACAACAATGACCCCCCTACCCCTTGGGTTGCCTTAGCAGCGATTGTTGCATCACAATAGCCCTGTTAACTCATACGCTAATAATAATAGATGATCGCGCTGTTAACTGTGACGTCACAATATCCGGCTTTGTTGTGCAATTGTTAACGACTAAAATAAGTCGTTTTTGTTACGTGTGAATCACTTTTCGACATTTGAACCCAATCAATTTTTTTTGTAAATTGCGATCAAACAAAGCGAGTCATTTTTAAACAATGCCCTTTTTTCGCCACGCCCAGCTATGCAGCGACACTTATCGGCAACTGTGATTTCTATGATCCACCTTTAGATTTGTTCAAGGTCGTTTAAATATTTTTTTTCGCGTCAGTTGTTTCACTGGCGATAAAAAAATTAAACGCACATTTAGTCGTGAATAAAAAAATCGCAAATTTTATCGGCTTCTTCAAAACATATACTCTGCCCCTAACTTGTTTTATTTTGTCGCAAACTGCTTAAAAAATCGCAAAAAAAACAACTAATTCATAGAATAATAAAGTTATTATAAGTGTTTTATGGATGGAGTCCCTCGCAACGAAAAAAAGTGTTTGTTTAAAAAAAATCGTAAAATAACCTGTCGGTATATTAAATATATGAAATAAATTACGTTTTACTTGTACAAACAACGAAAATTGGCGCTGGTCTAGAATCCTTTTTTTTAGCGCCAGAAGGTACAGTAGCAAAATTTAGTTTTTTAAATTTAAATTCCAAAGGTCACAATAAAGCTGGTTAGGCTGGCCATATTTTTCCCAAAGGTGACAGCATTTTCCCAATAAATTTGTCCAGGGGGGTAATATCTTGCAAGTGGCGACACCTGGCGTATTTTATTGAAGGTTCACGGTCATATATGTTTGCATTATTTTGCCCGAAAATTTAGATTTGTGTAGTTGCCCTTGTGCTGGGTCTACCCTAATGATAAACACACCGTCAGAAAGAGCCAACCCTCTTCTGTACAGCGAGAGCAAAAATAAACCCCTATATGCATGGTGCGACGCCTAGCGGAACTCATAAAGAAAGCCATGATCGGACATATTTGATAAACACATCACAGGCTACGAGGACACATTGGTATCCGTGGCGTGTTGAAGTTATTGGTCCAATGATGTCGATTTCTACCCTTTCTAAAGGGTTCTTCGCAAGATCGTTCCAAGGGGGCTTTTGGTGTTTTTGAGGGTTTCTTATTTAATCCACACTCACGATATTCTATGCAATACCGTTCAGTCTTCTCACGCCAGTCTGGCCAGACGTGTCGTTCCACGACCTTGGCACATTTTTTTACGAATCCCCAGGTGACCACCGCCTAGCTTTGTATCGTGAAGTAGGGGGGGTGAGGGGGTCTATGCCCTTGCCTTAACCATTGGAAAGCTGGAGCTATTTCTTGGTCTTGCTGCTGTGCTTTGCGCTGGCGATAAGCGGCGGCAACGGTTGATCGCGTTTCTTCCGCGCAACGTTTGACGCAAAAACGGCGTTCACACCAGCTGTGCGTTTGGCGACGAAGTGTTTTTGTCTTGCAAACACAGCGGGATAAGAAATGGATCATCTTGTACTGAACAAAGGCTTTGCCAAAGTCAAAAGGGCACGAAAAGTAACGGCTCATAACTTATGTGTCCATGGTTATTTGCGCTGTTGGACGCTTTTAGCCAAATAAAGTGGGTCAGTGTGCTTGATAGAAGGAGTATATTAAACCCCACCCCAGTCATGCATGTTTTTTTATTTATTAAGACAAATATCTTAGCAACGTGAACAATTTGTTATTAAAGCCCAGTAAGGATCTGCATTACCTTTGCTACATATGAACCTAGTTCTTTTCATTCACTGTTTTGTTAAATTTGTTTTTGTACATATTAAAGCAAACAAAGCTTTTGCACATTTTCATGTTTGATAAGCCAGAAACAGCATAAACATTGGCTAATAATACAGAACAAAAAATATAATGAGGTAACAGAACACCATGAGTAAGACACTATACATTGCACAAAAATGTTTGATACAGGATAAAAAAGAGAAAATACAAAGAGGTAACAAAACACCAGAAGTATATGAAATTGAAAACAACTAGACTGTTTAAAAGTGCACATAAGCATACAAAAAGTGCAAGACACTATACATTAGTAGATGTTAAGTTGAATTGATTGAACACAAAACAATATAAAAATACCATCTTTTGGTGTAGCTTCATCTTGTGTGAAATCAATAATTGGACTGGAGGTTTGGGGAAAGTTGCCAACAGTCCTATGAGAAACCACAGATGTTAACAGAGCACATTAAAAAAATTTCTATTAATTTTAAAAATCACTCACACTTTATGCCTCAAATGCTCTTGCAAAAATTTAAGAGCCTCATAGTGCTCCCACCCTGTAAATTTGCAGCAGCAGCACCACTTTTTTGTGCATTTTCATTCTTCCTCTTTTCTTTAGCAAAGCGCTCTCTCAAACTTTTCCAGCGCTTCATGCAAGTTTCAACTGCACCTGTCTGGCCAGTTTGTTGGGCAATATGTTTCCACACATTTTCTTTCCGCTTTTGATCCTTGTACTGGCTGCTACCAGAATCATATATACAGGGAGAACACCAAAATGATTAAATCAAACCAACATTATTGCACCTATCGTGTCTTTTATTCTTTTTGCGACACTTTTTCAAAAAAAAAATATTAGGGAAAGACAAACTGTACCCTTACCATAAATATTACATAAACCTTCTATCCTCAAGCAAACTAACTTAAAACTACGAAATTGTCCCGTTGCAACAAGGTTCTGCACACAGCTCGTCAGTCTGCAAGTAGTGCGGCTGACGGAAAAGTTAAATCTGATTTAACTTTGCCGTCAGCCGTTTCAAGCGAAAAAATCACGCCGTCACGGCATGACGCCGTCTGGTGTGAATACCCCGTCGCTTGCCGTCGAACGCAAAAACGCACCACTTGCCGCCAACCGCGTCTGGTGTGAATCTTGCTTAACGCGTTGCCGGCGTTAACGGCAAATTTCCTCGCTTCTCAGCGAAAGCGTCAAAGTTGAAATATTTCAACTTTTCCGCAACCGAAAGCGTTTTTTAAAAACGTTTGACGTTAACGCTAGACGCGTCTAGTGTGAACCAAAGTCCATAGAAATTATACAAGTTGTGCAACTCAGATTCATGCGCGCTCAAATGTTTCCCAAATCGCCTTAATTTATAATGGGCTCTTCTGGGAGCAAAATAGAAAATGTAGAGAAAGACGCATGTCTGTTTGTGCTTGTAATTATAGCGTGTTCGCCTGGTAAAGTGTTAAATATTTCACCTAGATACTCATTTCCTTTCGTGGCCGTTCTGGCAAATCTAGCCGACATTCGACTCAGCTAATCTCCATCGCAGTCGCTCTTGTGCTATATAGTGTCACGCTGCTGTTGGATAAAACACTACAGTCAACAGATGCATGCCTTACTTGCGAGACCCGTTTTTACTGCGCTGTAAGCTCTTTTATTGAAAGCGAACTATGCTAAATAATGTGAATGTACAATAAATCTATAAGCGACCTGACAGTATGCACTTTGAAATGCTATGACAGTTTGTTTAGTTTCGATTTAGTGGAGTTCAGATAGCACGGTGGTCATATCTCACCTGTTGAAATATACAAAAATCATCGTTTTTAATTTTTTTGGGCAATTTTGTAAATTGTAGCGACCCAATACACAAACGTATATGTATAATGCACCGAATTAAGTTAAAATATGTTACATTTGTGTGTTATATCGCATTAATTTGGTTAGATTAGCGTTCGAACGAAAAGGTAGCAACTATACAGGTTTAGACATTTTGTTAGGTAAGAAGCTATTTACCCGGATTAATAAGTAGGTAAATCGATATATAATTACAAATTAGTGTATGCTTGCTCGAGTGTGCCAGGCAAACAGTCAATCGGTACTTTTTTGGTTATTTACCCGGCTAAGAAATTTATTTAAATGAGTTAGAAAATCAATCATAAAATTTTTTTTTTTTTCGGGCCACATAATAATGCAATTGTTTAAGCTCATTTAGAATAAAATCAAACTCGTATAACAAGGGGGTAAAATCAGATTTATTTCATGCAATATAATAGCGTTATTCATGTTTCTAACGCCTTTCTTGCAATTTTAACTGTGACAACTCGTTTCGTTACAGTTAAAATAAATGTGTTAGGATTATAGACCAGCGCCAAGATAAATATAATGTTACTGAACCCTCTAAACGCTTTGTATTATAATTATTTTGGCGCTCTTTCACTTATGTACGTGAAAATTAATAAAAAAAAAACTCTTCAAATGCCGCATACCACAACGCATACTGTTTGGGTTAGGGTGCGGGTTGGCGTTTGGATGAGGATGGGTCAAGTTATATTATGTTTATTATTAATAATAACTTGACCCACCCTCAAACGCTAACCCAAACAATTTGCGTTGTGGTATGCGGTATTATTTTATGGGCCGAAAATTTATTCGGGACATATCTTGTTTTTGCCGTTCGGTATGTTTCAGACCGATTTTTGTCCGAATCTTTATAGAAAAAGTAGACATCGTAGAACCTTCAAATTTTCAGACATGGCGTAGAGTGGTATGTAGGTGCTTTGTAAAAGTTTATGAGGCTGCACCCCCAGGGGCCTTTGCTTGGGGGGTAAAAACCTGAAATATTGCGTTTTAGCACTTTGTAGCTAACGACTGCCATCTAGCAGCAGAAAAACTTTCATACAGAATTCGTTCATATTCGCTTGCTTTGTCCAGCTTGTGAAGTGACGAACCGACTCACCCCTGCTGCGCTTTATTGTCCCATGAGACTTTCATTGTGCGAAGTGGCACGTCCTAAACTGGGCTCGTGCGACTTGCATTTTAAAACGAGGCTTCTCTTTAGTAAAATTACTTAATGCTGTTAAGAAACAACTTATTTTACCGCCGCAAATTTAAATGCGAAATCTGGTGGCAACTCTAATCCAACATATCAACACCAGGCCTACACAACTTAAAATTGTGTGTTGATATGTTGGATTGGAGTAACATACTATACAGGTGAAAATAGCAAATATTCTCCAAATACGATTTTTCCAATATTCTCCAAATCGTATTTCATCGTATTGTCGCGGTAATATACAAAGAGGTAAGGCCGTGAATAAAGTTTCACCCACCGTACAATTAACGGAGGGAAGCATTGCTAGTAGAGATGTTCAAAGCAGAATATCGGCGACTCATTTATAATGCTTGCTTTCAATGCGGCGTTAGTTTTTTTTCGGGCGACCAATTACTTCGCGATAATCTTCGCCTAATAATTAAGTGTCAATAGGGTGTATTTACCGCCGCAAGTTTAAATGCGAAATCTTAAGGCAGTCTACGCCTCTCTGTTAGCACCTGTTGCGCATCTTGCTCCAACCAGCATACTACCAACATCAGGCCTAAACATCTAGCAAAACTTTCGATTTAATAGTTTGCGTATTGAGAACATAATAGTGTTTTTCATGTTGTTTAAAACTACAGATTTAAAGCCTGTTTTAACAGTGATTGCTCGGCCCAAGCCATGGTAAAAAATTACCGAGTAAAAGTTTGCAAAAGTATAGCTAACCATAGGCGTTAAATCATTTTAAGTCTTTAGGAGAATAATAATATTTGATTTTCAAACACGTAATCTGGTCAAAATGTAATGAAATGGCCATACGCATTATCTACGTAAATTCTATTTATCAAATATATGTTTCGATCATTCCCCAAAATCTACGCCATATTTGAACCCCTTTCGCATCAAAGTGGGGAAGTTTTCGGCCCATATCTGTTTTTGCTTGCAGAAACAAGTTAAGGAAAATAAAAAACAAAATATATAATATAAACTACACAATACAAAATATTAATTCGTTTATATTTTTATCTGTAAGTTATACTGCTATTTCCTAGCACTTTACTGGACAATCGACGGTCGGTTTTTAGTTTAACATTTTTCGTTGTAAATAAACTTAATGGATAGATCAATTACTATCAAATCTATGGTTAAAATTGTAAATACTATCTCTTTTCTTTTTGCGCGGTTAGAGTAACGGCGATTTTTTTATTTTTCCAGTCTATGGCTAACCGTGATTCCTATGGACGTTGTTTTTATTCTTGTTTAACAAAAACGAAGCCTGAACAAATGACAGACCCTTAACGTGGACCGTCCAGCAAAACTCACTTTCGAAAAAAACACGCGTTATTATTTATTTGTTTTCGTCGATTTCGATAGATCTCTGTGGCCTTTCTGTACGACTTACAGCACTGGTTTATTGTTTAATATTAAACGATGTTTCAACCACGACTAACAGATTCATAAAAAGTTTTGTGTAAGTTAATTACAGGTTTTGCTGTACTTTGAGGTAGTTATTTGGAAAGGTTTACCTATTGTTTTGTCCTTTAAACTCGTAGCAAAACGAATGACAAAATAATTCCGTGCTCACAACTAGTATAATCCAACGGTAATGGTAATCACACAAAAATATGCACAAATTCAGTATTTCATGGTATTACATTCCTTTCGCCTAAACGGGATTTTCCTTGTGATTTCTTGTGAAAATCATGATCGTAGATTTTACATCGTTCACAAAACTTCGTGAAGTAGATCTATTCACGAAGACATGATCACGTAGGCTGCTCCAATCTGCCAAAATATTTTTTCTTTTAAATTGTTATTTAAGTAAGACTTTCGCATCCCAACGTTTAATAGGATATCTCATGCTTTTAGTTTAAGTTTTGTTTAGGCTGAGGAAATCCCATTCATCGTTTTGCTGCAGCTCACTCAAAGTTAACTCGAATCTTTTCAGCTGCAGAAAACGTAATACGAACCTGAAAAGTCTCCGCATCTGGCTTGTTGGCTCCACGAAGATGTCCCTGCTGATCCAATGCAGTACAATGATGGGTCGACATTGTTTATTCTGTAAAAAATAGTTAGCCGTCAAAACATCAAATGGTTACGGAAAAATTGGTGTAATTAACAATATTATGATTCGAGAAATTAACTGGTCCTTTGTGGATTTTCGCAAAAAACAGGAATAAATCAAAAATTCTCATTCAAAGAAGGAATAGGCCGATTTAGTAATAATGTGGTGTTGTTCGTTGATTATTATTTTCTTGTTTTTTTTGTATGTTATTCGTTTGCAAGTCGGAAAGTTGTTATTAGTTTGCAAGTCGGAAGGAAACTTATTCTCCTTAATATGAAAAAGCGCCCGCCTAAGTATATAGATTGCATTCGTAATAATCCTATAGTGTTTTTTTACAAACATCTAAAATTCTAGATAATGTCCGTATAGTTATCAATATAAAATAGTTTTATATTGTTAAAACGTGCCTATAATTATAGTCGTACCAAGCATCACATTTACTCAATCATCACAAAACGCTTCTATTTTCCGAGTAGGCCTATATATTTGTGGCTTGACATTATACATTGATATATTTGTGGCTTGACATTATACATGGAAACTTTACACATCTGATAATCGATTGTCAAATTAAGCAATCGCTGTGTTTAAAATCACCTCACTCCGGGGCACATTGCGTACGGTGCGCCATAGAAATCGTAAGCACGAAACTGCAGGTATCCTGAAGTAACCTCTGGGCTGGAGTAAGTGAGGTTTCCCTTGACAAAGTTCACCGGAAACACGAAGTGATTTCTTGGCCGGAGATCTCGGATGTCCAATGATGGCGCAACTGAGTGAAATTATCTGGACATTCAGTTGTTTGTGCATGGTGTAGGCTACACGGTAAAATTTAAAGTATAGGCTACTGTTTCCCAAAACTTTTGTAGATAGCCCAATAGGCCTAGTCGACTTTTACTAACTTTGCACAAACATCCCCGTTAAATTCGCCAAAATTAATCGCAAAATTTAGATTCAACTTTTTTGGATAATAATATATTAATATTTACAAGAAATCAGAAATATCAAAGAAAATTATTTAATTCTTTAAAATGAGAGTTGAACAAGCAAGATTGCAGTGCTGACATTTTATCCAGCATTGTTAAACTGTATTGTACTTCTTTCGGGTTTGCGAGGACGTTACTCTACTTTATATTGGATTGGCGTGATTTTAATTTCGTTATAAAGTATCATAGAAAAGCTATACGAACCACGAACTTACGTGTGAAATCGACGATTTGTCTCAGGACCTTTTCTATTTCAGAATAGGTGATAGATTCACCGATGGTACTGGAATACCTACAACGTGAAGCGCACAATAATTAATAATGATGATCATTTATAACCTAAATGTGTTGTTTCAAATACGCAAAAACTCTGAATCTCAAGGCTTCGATAAAACACAGTTTTGTTTTAAATAGACTTTTAACAAAAAACAAAACAACTTCACTCCAATTAAATAGCCCTTTACAAAAGGAAGTATATTTGTATGAAAATCAGCCATCCATACTTGGCCAGAAGGATATATCCTATTAGAGCGTTTCTTGGGTTTTTGATCGAAGAGATAATTTCAAAGTTGTTCCCTTTTGTGTTATATACTTCGGCGCTCGGTGTACCATCATTTCCTTTCTGTTATGTAAAAGCAAACTTTACACAAAGTAAAATTTTTGATTCGAGTATTTACCAAGGATTAATTCGTAACATTCCAAATACAAATAAAACAATAGCCAAGTATAGTGTTGGTATAGACTACATTTTACAGAGGGGGCTGAAGTAATATTTTATTTATGGAGGTAGGCTACAGTTTTACATTTTATGAAATGAAACTTTACCTTTATTTGGAACAAAATCGCGCAAATCACTGACTGGTTTGAAGCTGTTGACGATTCGAAGAAACCTTTTCCGGAAATATATCTTCGCTTGTGCATAATGTTAAAATAATGGAACTTTCTGTACTGATTTTGTTTGTCGGAATCGTGAACAACCTGTAGTTGAAGATGGGAACAAGTTTATTTTTCAATGCAGGAGTAAATTCCTACTTAGGTTATGCCACACTATAATTTAAACGACTTTTAACATCCGCTTATATATTTTGTTGGAAATTGTAATAATAAGAGGTTTAGAAAAGGTAACAGTCTTTGGACAATCCACCAATCCTACTTATTTGATTGGTTTAACTTCAAGTTTAAGAGACGTATTTTAACTACAAATTAACTCAACCTCGACATACAGTGTCGCGAATTGAACTAATGGATGACGGTGTCACATCATAAAAAGGTTTAAATTAACATTAGCGCATAATAGAAAAGGATATAAAATGGACACAGGCGCAAAACCCTGCATTATACGATTTTTCCACTATAAGTTTGCTTAGCCTATGTCTTAAAGCGTTGAAAGGTATGCAATATATGTTATTGTCAAAACATTTCAAAAACCTAAACCTTTATCCTAAATCTTCTTGGGCATCCATCAAAGGCAGAAATTGACGCAAGGGCAAGGAACGGTTGAATAGTCGCACTGGAAATGTGGTAGGAGACAAAATCCCTAGCGAAAGATATATTCGTGTTCAGGTTAATAAACACTTTGATGGGATACACGAAGCAAGACAAAACAATAAAAAATTGAAAGCCGCATTTTTACAAAAGTGAAGTAAGAACTAATCAAATTATATTATTTAAAGTTCGAGTGACCTGTAAAAAGGCTGTAACAGGTTTTCTTCTTTATATGTATTTTTTTTTTTACAAATAAAACATTGGGCTAGCTAACAGGTATTGATTGAGATTTAGATTTTAAGATCGACTCATTTATTTCATAAGCGAGGTATAACTATCGAGATCGACTTATTTATTTCACGATCGAGGTAGGCTTTACCTATCGAGATTGAATATTATTTCACGATTGAGATTTAGATTTCAAGGTCGACTTATTTATTTCATAAGCGAGGTATAACTATCGAGATCGACTTATTTATTTCACGATCGAGGTAGGCTTTACCTATCGAGATTGAATATTATTTCACGATTGAGATTTAGATTTCAAGGTCGACTCATTTATTTCATAAGCGAGGTATACCTATCGAGATCGACTTATTTATTTCACGATCATGGTAGGCTTTACCTATCGAGATCGACTTATTTATTTCACGATCATGGTAGGCTTTACCTATCGAGATTGAATATTATTTCACGATTGAGATTTAGATTTCAAGGTCGACTTATTTATTTCATAAGCGAGGTATAACTATCGAGGTCGACTTATTTATTTCACGATCGAGGTAGGCTTTACCTATCGAGATCGACTTATTTATTTCACGATCATGGTAGGCTTTACCTATCGAGATTGAATATTATTTCACGATTGAGATTTAGATTTTAAGATCGACTCAATTATTTCACGATCGAGATTTAGATTTCAAGGTCGACTCATTTATTTAATGATCGAGATATATGTGAAGCTTTATAGTTGTCTTGCGTGATTTCCCGAAAACCAGGTAATCAAAGCTCTTGACTATTCTGGTTGAAAGTTTATTTTCTGAATGCAATTTCAGTCCAAAGCAATTTTAAAGATCCTGTTCGATCAAACTGTGTTAAAACTGTTTAATAAAAGTTTCTGTACGAGTTTCAATAAATATCTTCTTTATTTTATTTTAACAGGCGGACTTATCACAAGTTTCTCTTTAGGATACAGTTACTTATCTTTTTATAAGTTAAAATCATGCTAATGTGAATTTCGTGCTTAGCAAGCTAGCATCGAGTTGAACTTCAAGGTACTTAAATAAAATTAGGTTACAAAAAGTGGATTAAGCAATGGACCTACCTCGTAAAATCTAAAAAATTCTTAAATTTATCATAGCCTACGTTTAAATGCTAAAACTAAGTAATTCTTTGTTTTGCCTTATCCTCATAAAAATTGGCGGTGTAGCACGTAGTAAGTTCGTTAAAAGGTCAATTGGTTGTTTAGTTATAATCTTTAAACATAAAAACGTGGTTAAACAGGTTTTGCTGTTAAAACATGTTCAAGGATTCCGCAAGGTGGCACCAGAAGTCATCCATTTTTACGATTTTACTCTTAGCAATGTAGCATTAATAGCTGGATCACTGGTTTTCCACGTCACAAACATTACATACTACCAAAAGAAGAGGTTGGACGCTCAAACGCGGTTAATACTTTACATTAGGAAGAAATATGTAAAAACCAAAGACAAAAAAAAAAAAAAAAAATACTAGTACAGTCTTTCATTAACAAAAGTGTTGTATTCGTAGAAGGTTTATTGCTCATGGGCATAGAAGTAATGTAGTATGAAAGAACGAAAAACACACACGGTTAAATAGGACGCAGAATGCAATCATCATTCCAACGTAAACCAATAATTACTGCGCCTTAAGCACGCTATAGCGAAATAGCAACGCGAGCAACGTGTGCACAAGCCGTGCACACTCGTGTATGCTGCATGGCAGCAGATTTATAGAGTGCGACAACCAAATACAGGAAACTTAATTTGATACGATGTTATTACATACGGGAACACACAAGAAGACCTAAAAAGCAACAATACCTATAGAAGAAAAATATATAAAAACAGTGTGAAGACCAACGACAAAATAAAGCCAAATACGCAGTAATATCCAGTACAGCATAATATCAAAATCGTCTGAATTAGACCTAAATCTGTCAAAATAAGGCCTAAATTCATCCAGAAAAGGCATAAATTCGTCCGAATAAGCCTAAATTCATCAAAATAAGTCTTAAATTCATTGGAATAAGGCCTAAGTTCATCGAAAAAAAGGCCTAAATATTGCCCAACCGGGAGGGTATGGGACGATCGGGGGCCATAGGTCTGGCATCGGCCGTTTTGGTGACTACGTTTGGACGCCCTAGTCTGCCAAGGCGCCGGTGTTTTGGCACCGGATTTTTGGTCCTGTTCGGAATTATTGGTGGGTAATAGGTGAAGTTAGAACATGGGTTAGTGTTTAAGTTTTTATGGTAGTTAGTGATGTACTTAGGGGTTGGGTTTCGGGTTAGTTAAAGTGTTGTTTAGGCCTGATTATGACCTTTTAGGTCTTGTTCCGACAGATTTAGGACTTATTCCGATTTGGACGGTACTAATACCATAAGGCATTAGTCCATTGTGGCTTTATTCCGAATTGTGTTTCATTCTGACGTTGGCCTTGTTTGGTCGTATGGCTGGAGTCCTTACATACCATACCAATAGAAACATCATAAAACGACTTTTTCGCACATAAATTACGTGAAAAATTGACAAATTGTAGGCAAGAAGAATGTTGGGCAATGACAGCATCAATTGTATACGTTGGCAATTGGCATATAAATAAATAAATATAAATAAGTATACTTTTTACCACTTACCAGGGTATAATTGAAAAACGACAATAGTTAGCAAGTATTCAAAACGATCAAAATAAATCCAGGTATCCAAAAGATTTTCTAGACAAAAATATAATCAAAAGAGCAAATTTGTGCCAACAATTTGTGGTGGTATTTATTTTCAGCATACAAAATCTGCCCTTATTACAAAATTGCTAAGTTAGCAATCAAGTAAAAATCATAGTTATGCATAGATAAATTGCATAAATGTTTAAATTAAAAGCAACAAAAATAACATAGTATGAAAATTTCATACATATTAACATCTACACATAAGAGTATAAACTAATTCCGTAACAACAAAAACAACCTAGGAGTTCGGCACAGTGATAAAACCTATATCTTTTGAGCGCTGGATAGTATTACAGGACACAATTACAAATACCTATGATACAATATAAGCCTTTGGAGTAAGATTGAAATATTGTGGCATTTTATGGCATGTACCTTTAATTTATTACATAGTTGGTTTTTGCAGTAAGCCAGTGCATGAGACCCTTAATCCACATTCATTAAAGCCGTAGTCAAAGAAAAAATCTAGCTTCCATATCTAACAAATTCCAACAAAGTTGCGGTATATGGTAATCGAGTATGAAAATGTAGTTTAATATTGCTCAGATAACTAAAGCTTTGGGGTATTCATCAACTTACTCATATACATTTTGGAGTGGTGTGTAAGTTGACAAGCGCTAGTCACTTGACCACAAAGGAATCCTTACAGAAAGGAACCCTGACTATGTGATCTTTGATTTTGTTGACCAGACTAAGTCCATCTTGTTTAGAAAACAGGAGATGGTCCAAATTTTTAGAAATTAGTAATGATAGTTGTAGTTTTCTTTCTGTAAAATTAAAACCATTTTAAATAAAAGAAATGAAGTTCTTATCGACTAAGATGAAGGTAAAAATGCCTAATAAATTTTCAATATTTATAAACTGAAATAAATTTAGGAGAAACTAATTAAAATGTAAATAGCGTGTAAGTCAAATTTCAGACTTCTATTTCAACTAAATTTGGTGAATTTACAGCAATCCACTAATAGGGTTGTAATATAACTCCACCCACAGTACGTAGGTGAAAATCCCACGTTTACAATTTACAGTGTCGCCTACAAGTTTCTAACCGTCTACAGCCCAATTTGATTCCTTACTACGCGGTAGGCTTACTCAAATTCATGGTCCAACTGCAGACCAATAGGCAGAATGACATACCTTTAAGTTTTTTTTTTTTTTTTTTTTTTAATAACAATGTGTTACATACAAAATACCTGTTATTCTTGCTATGGACTTCTTTTGTCTTTCTCGAAGTCTATGTTAAAGTGACATTTTTCATCAAAAGTCATAATTTTATTTCATCTAATGTCAACAAACACTTAAAATTTCAAATACTATTATTTTTTCTAAAATTCAAATAAAACATAAATATTTTGTATCATGTACTAGATAAAATGCACACAAACAATTTAGTACAAAAAAGCAACACATCATTACAAAATATTCCATACCCATTACAAAAATATCAGCACATATTATCAACTAACCAACTTGGCGATATCTTTAATTTACCATAAGCAACATGACAAACCCAGGCTGTAAAAATATATCTCATCCTTGCAATTAAACAGTTGAATTTTAGAAAAATTAGTTTTAACTTCTACAATGTTTTTTGAATTAACAGTCATTAACAGTCTAAATTTAATTTCATTGTTAAGGTTGTGCTAATCACTAACTGAAATATCAGTTATACCAATTTCAAGATGTTATGGAAACTAAAAGATAATTGAACATCAAAACAAGATTAACTGTAACCTGGTTATTGGTTGAAAGGGACAGCTTATAGCTTGGTACACAGCATTTGTACCAATAATTTTAGTGCAGAGGGCAACAAGTAAATCTGTTTACCAATTATATATGGTAATTATATAGGTCAACATTTTACCGCTTTATTTTTTTATTTAATTGAAATAACAAGACATCTTTGTGTCCGTTCCGTTTGCCTTAGGATGGGAGTTTAAAAAGGGTTAATTACGGATATTCAAATATAAACTTGTTGGCTAAATATCTTTAAGGTGTCTTAAGTTAAAGTAATGTTAAAAAACATGCATGAAATCATTTGACAGGCCACCATTGATGTTAATTCTTAAGGAAATGTACGTTGTGATAAGCATTTGAATTGTGACACAAATAAAGAGTCATGGTAAATAATACAATGTAATTGGGGTGGCTGCCCCCTTGACCTTGTTACCGGGATACCAAAGTGAAATGTAATTTTATAAAACTTGAGTCGATCAAAAACAGGAATACTTTTTGACATACATAAAAAATTATACAAATTACACAGGGGCAAGAACCCAAAATTGATTTGCAGTAAAGTTGCATGAAATGCTTGCCTGAAGCTGAAATATGTTAACTAGATGTGATTTCGCAAAATAAAGAATTTACCTGATGTACACAAAAAAGGCACTAATGTGCATTAAATGTGCCCTATTTGAGAACCTGGTGTATTTTGATGACCAGGATGTGCTTCTAATGTACACTGGTCATCCAAAGCAATTATGTGCATTGTGTACCTTGGTAAAAACTAAAAATTACAGCAAATGATTTTTGTCACATATACAGGCAAATTAGTCTACCCAGCAAAAGAAGAGGTGTTTCAGGATGATGTCTGCTCGGATTTATTTGGCCATTGCATTTAAAAAATCACTTAGATGTCAATATTATAGGAAAAGGAAGGCATAGTAAATTTCCAATATATATCTAACTAGTAAATGGCTTTGAGTTTATTACTCTATCCTAAACTTTTATACCCCATGGGGATTATTTTGTGCACCTAAATAGCGGCATCCTACTCTTGAACATTGTATTGTCATAGTTTGTATATGTGATGTGGACTGGTGTACTGTTTTGGAACATAGTTGGGGTTTTAGTTTTGGCCTTTTCCAAAATCATTCCACTGACTTAATGTGAGGTAAAATGTTGCCTCAATAGAGATTTCACATGAATTGTGGCCTGACTGGCAAATATATTCTCAGAATTCTGGCTTAAATGTTTGTCTGTCAAAAAATATGGAAGGCAGGCAGAAACCCAAGGACCCTTTCATGTATTCAAGCTTTAGTTGAACCCTGTAATATTCCAATACTAAGCAACTGAACTGTCAAGTCACGGATCTTTTTAACAAGTAGACTCCTGGTTTCACCCCACGCCTTCCATTTTCTGCATGATATTATTCACATATGGACAAATAATAATATCTAAAATTAGGAAATTTGTATATATAATGTAGCATTTAGCCTACTTTGACATCACTATACACGTGACCGTTGTTCACTGACGCGTGACCTAACGCCGAATTGTGCGTTTTCAGCGTTTCGCAAGGATTCTATTTTATACGTCTTACTAATAGCGGCTTGAATCACCGCTCCGTTTATCGTGTGTACTGCTGAGATTTGTTAATATACTCGACGGGCAACATCTACTGAGTGAAGTGTCTTTGTCTAGAGTACAAGAAGTTAAGGACAGGTATTCTAGCGGCCTGCTCCTTTGGAGTCGGATTAAGAACTTGTAAGAGACTAGGCAGCCGTCGGCTCTCGTCTATAGGGTCAGCAGCCTTCTTACCCCTAACTAAACACCCCGATTCGCCAAACTGGTAACCCCCTTGTTCTTCAGAAGGTATCGAAGAACCGAACACTGCAACTTTAAGCAGGCAAGTCTCAGAAAAGCATACGGACTTAAATTTCGACAACCAGAGAGACGACAGTTAATCGTCTCTCCCCGAAGAAGACACATCGCCTTTTCAACGGACCCAGGGAAGATCCTCTCGTACGAACAGCCCAGGATCCTTCACATTCCCCGCACCGGCAGCGTGCGACCTTAAAGACGACCTAGCGTCAAAGGATTATTTTGGAGGAGCGGAGCAGGCATCGTACACGATCTCGTCCCCAGGGAACTTCAGAAGGACGTGCGATTTTCTTCACATCACAATTATTAAATTAGTAAGACAGACATGGGATTTTCGTTCGAAAATAACTGATAGTTCGCAAGTCATATTTTCGAATATAAATTGTCGAATTTTTCTGCAAAAGTATTGTGTTAATTAATTGAATAATTAGTTCAAGACCAATGTATGTTGTGCGTTGTGCGTGAATGAATGTTGGATTGGCACTGTATATTTTAAGTACACTGCTGTATATTAAGCGCATAGCTATCGCGTTAAGCTTAGCAGAGTTTTGGCTAACACAGAAATAGCATCCGGTTTCTCACGGCATAGATCGCGCGAACTGAGACCGGTTTTCTAACCGTTGTAGCTAACAAAAAGCCCTCTGTTTTCTGTCAGAAATCGAACTCTGACCTAACCTAAACTAACCATTTTTGCAATTAACCCTACTAACCTCACACACACTATGTCAAAGACAAGCGCTCAGTCGTCAACCGATATTGACGGAATGGAGCCGGCTTTGCTGACAAAAATCCAGTCACTGGACAAGCATCCCCAAGATGCAAAGCAATCAAAAATGCGGGTGCAAGATCACGAAGAGCAAGCGGAGAAAGCACTGCAAGCAGAAGGACATCACCACGACATCGAAGTAGACCAACTGCGCGAAGAATCTGATGCTCTGTTACGGCGATTGGGAGAAATAATGAAGAAGAGTATGCTGGCAGTAAAGCGGGCACAAACATTTCTAAACCGCTTCTCCACACCTGGTGGAGTCCTTAAGGACCAATCAAGCACATCTAGACTGCAGAATATTGCAGAACTAAGCCTTGAAAAAGACGAAGCCAGTCGAACAGAGCAGTTGATGCCTGAAAAACAAACCTCCCAAGAAAGGCGCCACACAACAGACGCCTCATCTGACGAGAGTGACGACACCTCAACATCATCTGAAGAAAGAAGAAAGTCAAAGAAGTCCAAGACCAGCAAGAAGCCGTTCAAGCGCAAGAGGGAATGAAAACCTGACTACACAGTGCCCGATATGATCAAAGGGAAAGTAAGACAATGGTTTGACCTCGTGGACGACATCTTTGACCGACACAAAGTAACCGACGCAACGCGATACAAACAACTGTCAGAAGCTATGCCTCGTTCCATGTTTTGGACACTCGTACATCAAATTAAGAAAGCGGGAAGGCAAACAACTGACAAGTACGGAACACTAAAAAAGGCAACGTTAGAAGCTTATAGCCTCCAGGATGAATCAGGTTGGTTGGACAGACTGACCAAAACAAAGCGAAGACAGAAAGAACTACCATCACATTACGTTGAAAGGCTCATCAGCGTGATAGGAAGAGAGGATGAATTAAAGATCGACAAAATCAGGGCTTCAGTCAACAGACAGTTCATCGACGAAATCCCAAGATGGCAACGCGCGACCATAACTGCCTTGGATCCGAACGACTTGGCCGCAAGAGCACAAAAATTGGACCAGCTTTGCAAGGAATCCCGCGAATGGAATAATCAGACCAGCGAACAAAGCAGCGGCTCTGATGACACCAGTGACGACAGCAGTAATGAACCAAAGGTAAAGACCAAAGGAGAAAAAACTATACAAAAACAACTCTCCCAGATATTGTTAGATATTACACGAATGAGAGAAGAGAAAACTACAACTCAAGTTCAAGAATCTGTCAAGCCCAAGACTAGGCAATTCTCCACGAGCACCAATTGGAACCCAAGAAGAAACAGAACTTCTCAACATCAAGCAAGAAGAAAAAGCATTTGGACTCAACCCCAGACTTCAAGACGCGCATTCCAAAATAACTCCTGTTATTGTTGGAAACACTTAAAATTCGGCGCGCGGGCGAGAACCTGCGAGGCTCCCTGTTGTTGGACACAGGATCACCCTACAAAGGAACAGTCGGTCAACCACGTTTCAAGAAACGAAACAGCTACTTTGCCGTTTGTAAAGGACGCAAAAACAGGCCAACGATATTTAGTCGACAGTGGAAGTCCATTTTCCTTCATTCGTCCACAACCTCACGCAAAGCCAGACAACAGGCGTGATTTCTCCACAACGACGGGAACCCCAATTAGCACGTATGGACAGAAAACTCTAACTTTAGATTTGGGATTTTCTACGGAAATGACACATACATTTATAGTAGCCGACGTCGCCTACCCAGTTATTGGATGTGACTTTTTAGGCAAAAACACACTTGATGTGAGCATTGCCGACCAAAAACTACGCAACACATCAACGAATGAACTTATTGACATGCAAACGGATCAAATGGAACCACAAAGCGTAGTCGAACGACGATTTGCCAGAGTTATTAGTTCTTTTCCAGAACTGATAAATCCACAGCCAGATTACCACAAGGCCCCGATACACAAGTACCAGATCAAGCTGGAAACGACGGGAAAACCTTTTCAAGGGAAACCCAGACGCTTACACCCCGAAAAGTTCAAAGCGCTAAACGAACAACTCGATATTTGGGAAAAACAAGGCTTAATAAGACCGATCGAGTCGGAATGGGGCAGCCCTGTGAATTTAGTTGCCAAGCAAAACGGCAAATATCGCGTCACAGTGGATTTTCGCAAACTGAACTTAGCCACAACAAATTCGAGCACCAACAAAGCAATCCCAATGATACAAGATTGCACAGATTTCCTCAGAGGATCGACGATATTCTCAAAACTAGACTTAAAAGACGCAGCCGTCGGCCCTAGTCTACAGGGTCAACAGCCTTCTTATAGCTCCCTACGAACCCCTCCACGCTTCACTGGTGACCCCGACGTGATATTGACATGCAAACGGACCAAATGGAACCACAAAGCGTAGTCGAACGACGATTTGTCAGAATTCTTAGTTCTTTTCCAGAACTGATAAATCCACAGCCAGATTACCACAAGCCCCCGATACACAAGTACCAGATCAAGCTGGAAACGACGGGAAAACCTTTTCAAGGGAAAGCCAGACGCCTACACCCAGAAAAGTTCAAAGCGCTAAACGAACAACTCGATACTTGGGAAAAACAAGGCCTAATAAGACCGATCGAGTCAGAATGGGGCAGCCCTGTGAATTTAGTTTCCAAACCGAACGGCAAATATCGCGTCACAGTGGATTTTCGCAAACTGAACTTAGCCACAACAAATTCGAGCACCAACAAAGCAATCCCAATGATGCAAGATTGTACAGATTTCCTCAGAGGATCGACGATATTCTCGAAACTAGACTTAAAGGACGCATATTACTCCGTCGGCGTAAGGCGCGAAGACCAGCACAAGACGGCCACAATTGCGCCAGGCAGAAAACCATTTGCTTGGACGAGACTTCCACAAGGCCTCAAAAACGCTGCAGGATGCTTTCAAACATTCATGAATGATGTGCTAAAAGAAATACTAAACTGCCTGGTATATTTAGACGACATCCTAGTATTTTCAACAACCGATGCAGAACACGAAACCGACTTACGTTGTGTGCTTGAAAGAAGAAATGCGAGCTCGCAAGACGGGAATTGCAATTTATCGGACATGTGATTTCAGGCAGAGGAGTTCGACCGCCAGAACGCAGAATTCAGGCGCTGCAAAAAGTTCAACTCCCAAAGACCCAAAGGCAACTGCGACAGCACTTAGGAAGCCTAAACTACTTTAACCGTTTTCTACCGAAGTGCGCGGAAACTCTAGCACCCTTGTATGCAATGCTAAAACGCAAAGGGACAAGACAAGCTCTGACCTGGACCGAAGAACAGAAGCAGGCATTTCAAGCCTCTAAAGACAAATTATCCGACGCCGTAGCACTTTGTCATCCGTTGTTAGATGCACCTCTTTCAATCACGAGCGACGCTTCAAACCTAGGATGCGGCGCGGTTCTACAACAACGTGTAGACCAAAAATGGGAACCTTTAGCTTTTTCTCAAAAGCCTTTAACAAAACTCAACAAAAGTATTCCGCGTTTGGTCGCGAATTACTTGGCATTTACTTAGCGGTGAAACACTTCATATATTACATCGGACAGAGAGAAACAACTATTTTCACCGATCATCTGCCTCTCGTTCACGCTTTCACATCGAATGCGGATCGCATAATTCCGCGAGAAGCGAGACACTTGGCCTTCATCGCCGAATTCGCCACATCTATGGAACATGTAGCAGGAAAGGATAACGTCGTAGCCGATCACTTGTCAAGAAACGCGCTCAATCACATTCAACTCAACACGGAAGCGATCGACTGGAACGCCATCGCACAAGCGCAAGAAGAAGACCCAGAATTGAAAGCCCTATTGGACAACGGCACTGGCATGTCACTACAAAAGCTCACACCACCAACCACGAAGACGGAATTGTGGTGTGACACATCAAGCTCTGTGCCAAGAATATACATTCCGCAAGGGTTCAGACATCACGTCTTCCGGATTCTACACTCCGTGACTCATCCAGGAATCAAACCCACCATCGAACTGATCGCCAAACGCTACGTATGGCCACATATGAAGAAGCATGTTCGCATCTGGACCAGACAATGCCACGAATGCGCGACTTGCAAAGTAACACGACACAATTTCATTCCAATTGGACGATTCCAACCAGTTGAGAGGAGATTTGAATGTGTGCACGCAGACATAGTGGGACCGTTAAATAACAGCAACGGTTACAGGTACATTCTAACCATGACAGATCGTTTTTCTAGATGGACGGAATTTGCACCTCTTAAAGACATAACAACCAAAACCGTGTTAGAAGCTTTTCTACACACCTGGATTTCAAGATATGGAATATGCAACACTTTGACCACAGACCGTGGATCTCAGTTCACATCACGCCAGTGGAAGGAACTAATGGAATACTTGGGAATACAACACAATACAACCACCTCGTTTCATCCACAAAGCAACGGCCAAATCGAAAGATTTCACAGACAGCTAAAATCGTGTCTAAGAGCACAGACTTCAGCAGAAGACTGGTACTACAACCTGCCGCTCATCATGCTGCAGTTGCGATCAACGTGGAAAGAAGATTTACAGTGCTCGCCAGCAGAACTCCTCTACGGGCAAACACTAAAATTGCCAAATGACGTTTTTGCCACTACGCCGCCAGAAAGCGAGGCAACAGCAGGAAGCATTCTTTGCAAAATTCGCGCCTACATGGACAAACAGCGATACAAGCCGACCGCGAAATAAAAGGCCCAACTACGTCGACAAGGCATTGATGACCTGCAAACACGTCTACGTGAGAAACGACGCTTCAAAACCAAGCCTGGCCCCGCTCTATGACGGGCCATATAAAGTTCTTGACAGAAGCGACAAGTACTTCAAGCTTGACAAAAATGGAAAACCCGACAACGTTTCCATTGACCGCTTGAAAACCGCCTACGCTATGCTAACTGTTCAACGACAGTCGTCAGATAGCAACGACATTTCAACAGATGTCACCGAAGATGAAGACAGTTGCCCACCACCTCAGATGGAGCAGACTACATCGAGAGGACGTAACATTCGCCTCCCAGCCAGATATCGTGATTAGTTAATGTCACAGGACATCAGACTACGATTTCACGGACTATTTTTGTTTGTGCTTTAATTGTTTTTAATTTTTTACCTGTTAGCTACTTCTGCACAGCTAACAAATCTACATTTTAATGACAAGGCATACTTTTCGCAAACCAACATCATCAATACCCCGGAGCCCTTCTACTATGAAGCAGGACCGATCAACAGGTGTTTTCTACAATGTCTCAAAGCAACGACGTTTGTTTGCGACCTGGTGGACTAACTTTAGCTTCACCCAAACATCAATCTCCCCTGGAGAATTAAAACCCCACGCTGCATCGACTTCCCTTGTAGGACGAGATCTCAATAACCTACAGGCCAAAGTCCAAATTTAGCTCACTGCAATACAGCTGAGCGTCAACGTAACACAAGTGCAACTTTGACAACGCAAGCGTTTTTACGCGTCAAACCTGCAGCGAAATTCTTCCTAATTCGAAAGAAACCACTTTCGCTGAACCCTAGACTTTGGATGACATATCGAGTGGAATATCTTATCGCTGGCGATAAGATATTCGAGACGAAACCGTTAGGCCTGATGGACGTCCTCGAAAAAAAAATCGCAAGCTAAGTCTACCTATTTCACGGCGTTTCCTATACACAAGACCTATACCAGTTGGAATTCCGGATTACTCCAACGACGCCGCTCACAGTGCACTTCGTAAACATATTCCTCTGAACTTCAAAGCACAAGCTGTTGTGAATACGCTTCACACATTATCTGCAACGAAGTTCAACCTACAGCAGTATCCAGTGAATTCTATGACAAATTCACGTCGTTTACTGAAAAATCATTATACCGCGTGGGACGCAAACTTCAAACAATTCTGGGAATTCTTCCAGCAAGAAGTCGACTACACATAATTGCTAGACGACTCACTCCTATGCCTTCACAAAAACAAACAACCCTATTCCCTCTAATATATTGTTGTCTTATAACGCCACATATGTGTTTCGCTCGCACCCAAACCATAACCTGATATCAATCTTTCAGATCTCTTTTTTCTTTAATGAACAACCCTTCTTACGTCTGACTTGTTCATTGGGAGGGGGTTTCTGTAGCATTTAGCCTACTTTGACATCACTATACACGTGACCGTTGTTCACTGACGCGTGACCTAACGCCGAATTGTGCGTTTTCAACGTTTCGCAAGGATTCTATTTTATACGTCTTACTAATAGCGGCTTGAATCACCGCTCCGTTTACCGTATGTACTGCTGAGATTTGTTAATATACTCGACGGGCAACATCTACTGAGTGAAGTGTCTTTGTCTAGAGTACAAGAAGTTAAGGACAGGTATTCTAGCGGCCTGCTCCTTTGGAGTCGGATTAAGAACTTGTAAGAGACTAGGCAGCCGTCGGCTCCTCGTCTTCAGAGCCAGCAGCCTTCTTACCCCTAACTAAACACCCCGATTCGCCAAAATAACATTAATAATTTTTAGTAAAAGTCTGATTGCTGGATAAGTTGGGTTGCTTAAAGCAATATGACTCTGTAACATACTAGAATAAAAAATAACCCCTCTGGTACCAGTTATATTCTTTTGTAGAAATATTTTGAATTATTATACGGTTGAAACAGCTATACATATCAGACATGTAGAGTGGGTATCAATGACCCATAACTTACACATTGTTGATTTGTCATTTGGTTTGACTGACAATTCTGGTCCTACATTTATAAAAACTAGTATCCTACAACAGCGTTGAAACAATTATTAAAGCAATGCAATATTTGTCTTAAGGCAGCCTTTCTTAACCTTGGATAAATTTTGTCATTTTAGCGGTAAATGAGCTATCAATCAAAATATCCACATCAGTTGACGGGACAGAAAAGTTGTGCCAGCTGTAGGTATTGGTAGCCTACTTTTGTGGTTCAGATTAACTGCTAATTCTAAGCTAGACTAGTAGCCTATTGATTTTTTATCTAAGTTCAGTTATAGTGAGTTTTAAGTGCTTTATTAGTTATAGTAGCAAGAACTGTAAGGTTAAGTACACCTGTCGAAATTTCGTGCTGGTAATGAATGTGATTGTCTACTTTTTGTCACTGGATATGGCTTAAACGGCCAAATTAGTTTATTGTTGATCATTTTAGCCCAGTGATTAGGACGTTTTAGAGTTGAAAATAATTTATTGACTGATTACTACATTCTGCAAAAAATTTAGTCAAATAGCATGTCCCTAATTATCTCAAGACTGTTTTAACAAACAGTCCCAAGATCATCTAATACAAAAGCAAGAATCTTTCTTTTACATTTTATTGTCTGTGGGACATTTCTTACTTCCTAGAGTGTTTCAGCATGTCCCTAAAGAAGTCAAATTACCAGAGAAATTATTTAAATTTACATATCTTTTTAAGGATGATCGGCAAATTCCTTAGTATGCTTTGTACATGGAAATGGGGGGTCTGGGGCAGGTTTGAATCTGATATTCATCTTCGTTAAAGGGGGTAAAACATACAATATAGGTTAAGAACCCCTGGGTTAGGGTGTCGGTTAGTGTTTGGGTGAGGATGGGTCAAGTATTATTATATTTAATATTATTGCTTAACCTACCAAAACCCAATACCTAACCCCCCAAAAATGCTCGTTGTGGTAGGATTCTTGACCAGCCAGCGCCAAATTGAGGGATTAACCATCTACTTAGATCTAGGGTGGACCAAGTCTGCATTTCATGGCACCTTTCGCTAAGATCTCGGGTGTGCTGTAACAAATTTTTATTATTCTGGTGTTGCAAATTTAGGTGTGCAATGTGCATGCTACTAATTTAAATCATCAGTGTGCGCCCATTTCCTATAAATACAGACTGGGGTGGTGGAGCTGTAATTACAACATTTATACCTACATTATGTTGTTTAATTTATTTTAATTCCGCTTTCAGTACATTTTGTGAACCAGTTTTTCAAGAATCAGGTCAGCCTGGGAAGCTAGGAGTGGCTTAACAACGCGTTTACCATAAAAGACATCGGCCTGGTATCATAGGGTTTGATTGTAACTTTTTTATTACATTTTACTTTTTGTTTTATTTAAAACTACGTTATATATTGCCTTATCCTGTCAAACACGCCAATTGGAAAAAAATATATGCAAACCCTAGCATTTATCGTCTGTTCGCGATACGCATCGCTGGTAAACGATCCAATCGAGCGAGATTATATCCTGGGATAGAAAATTATAATTTTACCGAAGTTAAATCGGCGTTTTTTTCGTAAGTTCACCGATGTGCTTCGGTAAGTTTCATGACGAACCGGGTGTTGTGCGCACAATGTGCATATTTTGGTTTTGAGTCCTGTTGCCTGTTTGGTTGCCAAGCGAAGATTCTGAATGCGCCAATAAATTCTTGTTGTAGATCACGCCATATTTGTTTTAAAGGATAGTTTACTAGTAAAATGAAAAATTTTAATACAATTCTTTTCGGTTTACTGCTACTTCTTTGTGCTGGTAAGTATTTTACGTTACATTTTTTCCTAATTTAGAAACAATAGTTAGAATAATATTAGAGTTGGATGAATTACATTAATTCAGTTAAATGTTGTAATACCTTTACAATTACATTTTGTTGACTGTTTTTATTTTTGGTTAATTTCTAAGTTCATAACTAAAGGAGCGCCCAAAATTGCGATTTAAGTTTTCTGTTACTGCTGAAAAATGGAAAACAATTTATGTATCATCGCTTCCCAAAGAAAATAAACAAGAAACTGTAGTTTTCTCAATATCAATGGAATTTTAAACCAAATTACTTCAATTACAGATTACAATTGATCCAACTTAGGTCTATACATCCATATATTACAGTAAATACATAAGGGTTCTTCTTTTTCGAAATTTTTTTACTCACACGAAACGGGATTGATAAATGGAAATTCCCTGGAATCCCGTTAGGACGTGTAAAAGTAATAAAACATTAATAATTATTCAGATTTTTGCGCCTTTCCTCTCTAAAAACAATGGGGGCTTTGTGGGCGCTCTTTCGCTATTGTACGTAAAAATTAATAAAAAATGTTTTTTCTTCAAATGCCGCATACCACAACAAATATTGTTTGGGTTAGGGTTTGGTTGAGGGTGGGTCAAGTCAGGGGCGTATCCAGAAATTTAAAAAGGGGGGGTCCCGAATTTTCAACTTGCGGAATTCCCCGTTTTTCCGTCTGACGTTAATGACGTCATAAAATAGTGACGAATATGACGTCATAAAATAGCGATTGTGATAACGTCATAAATAGCCTAATACAAAAGTCATCAGAAACGAAACAACCGATTAACTTCCAGCAAAAGAGAACCTTTAGGCGCAAAACGCACACGTGCGTTGCCGACACTCCTGCCAGGCGCCAGCTGCAAAACCGCTTAGTGTGCAATCGTTACCTTCAGGCGAAAAACTAAACCAAGACCGTGAAATATGTGTGATTGATTTTGGTAGATCCATTTACGGGAATAGGCTAAATTACAAGCACGTCTGTCGCCACCTGCAATACTAAACGAAGATCGTTTTCCGGGGTGTTATTAGACTAGCACAACATAAAAACGCCAATTCAAAATAGTTAATCAAAATCAGTGTTTTTAACCTTTTTAATTGAGGGCACACCTGTCGAGCGAAGCGAGCGCGATTTTTTTTGGTATAACGGCATTTCTTTTAAATTTATTGCAAGTTTTAGTACATTGCAGAAACTAAAAAATAAAAAAATTAAATATATGTCCAATATTTTTGAATACGTTTTCCGTTTGTCCGCGACGCACTTGGCAGCCCTCCACGGCGCAACGGTAAAGAAGCGCTGTTCTAGTTGAAAAGACAGCATTAAATATAAACAAAACGGCTGTAGAAAAATCATTCGCGCTAAGCACGAAAATTTTTCGCACTTACGTAGTTAAAATAGTCGAAAAGTATATGAAATGGATTCGTGTATAGTTAAGAGGCAGCGGGCCCGATAAAATACACCGGGCAGCGGGCCGTAGGTTGCCGACCCCTGTCTTACACCAACATCTGATATTAACGCGGACAGCAAACCGCGAGAAACTTGAGCACCGCCTAACTCAACGTTATAAGCGAGAAAAAGGCGGAGATCGCTTAATTTATTGTTGCTGATTGTCGAACACACACTTGCTGATTAGCCAACCTAAACGAATAACAAAAGGCGAAAGAGAAAAACATCTAGCGTTTACGGTCGACCAAACAAAAAAAAATAAAAACGGCGTTTTGCTTTTGATTTTGGTTTCGCATTAGCTTAAGACGCGTGACCCAAGTACATTATAAAACACGCAGCTTCGGACGGTGAGTTTAAACGCTGAAAAAACGAACAAAAAAAACGATATTATCACCTACGAAAAGGGGGGGGGGGGGGTCCGAACCCCCAACCCCCCCCCCCCCCCCTGGATACGCCACTGGGTCAAGTTATTATTCATAATAAACATAATATTACTTGACCCACCCGCACCCTAACCCAAACAATATGCGTTGTGGTATGCGGTATTATTATTATTTTTTTTTTGCATCACTTTTCACGAAAGAGCGCCGCTTTGTGCAGAGTGCAGTGACCTCTGTTTATGATGCCGTTTCAAAATCAATCATATCTTTTTCCACTTTTAGCCTCTTTGCTGTGCAGAGCGCATGTTTATTGGTAAAATATATTTAATTTTAAGTTTTTCCGCTAATAAGCACAAATAAAGAGACTCAGGCAACCACTGTAATAGGTTTGGTAATATTTTTTTTTTTATATCAGTCAAAAAGTCAAGACAAGTTTTTTTTTCAGTTTTGCTATGTTGCCGAATAACCGGGATTATAAAAATTTCCCCAGATCGGAATCATTATTTCGCGGGGAAATCCATGAAATTTCCTGTTGAAACTTTCTCGTATTTGAACCCTAAAATAGGCCCAGTGTTGTTTTTTTATATTATTTAAATACTTCTTGTAAATATAACAGCCTGTAAAAATGTTCAGCCAAATTTAAAATTTTGGCGCTGGTCTAGAATCCTACCACAGTTCTAAAATCAACGCACAAAATTTGAGTTAGGGTGCGGGTTAGCGTTCGGGTGTGGGTGGGTCAAGTAATATTATATTCTTTGTTTAATAATAATACTTGACCCACCTTAACCCAAACGCTAACCCGCACCCTAACCCAAATGGTGTTTCGTTGTGGTAGGATTCTAGACCAGCGCCAAAATTTTTAGTCGTTTATTAATCTTTGAATGAATATTAATACCCTATTCCCGGATAACTGGCTGTCAAGTCTTGGCTTTTTTTGAAGTTGGTATCAAGGAATATGACTGAATAATAATGTTTATAAATGTTAATATTTTAATGTTTTTTTTAAAAAAAAAGTATAATTGCTGGCTAAATTAGATTGCTTTGAGTATTAGATTAAAATTCTGAACGATAGCTTGATTACTTCTGGAGATATTACATGATGAAATTTCGAACTGCGTACTTTTGTTGGTTAAAATAAAATAAGGAGCTTCACCCTTAAAAAGGCATAGCAGTGGGTGACTGTGAAAGTACACCCAATCTAGTGTAGCATGGAAGTTTGGAAAAAAATCTGTTTAGTAGCACCTTTCAAACCTGTTGCATGCTCATTCGCGGGGTCACTTTCTTTAACAGTTTTAGTATTGCTACGCCCAGGGAAGCGTTATCCATTTTATTCATACCTTCTTATAAGATATTAGGTTTCCACAATTATGTCGAATCATGTTTATTTATTTTTATTAATTAATTTGTATTTTGGGAAGCAGGTGGTAAATAATCATAATATACCTTTTAATGACCAAACAACAATTAATCAAAAAACAATTTTCTCACATATTTATATTGAAATTTAATAAATAATTAAATTAGAAATGAGTAGAGTTCTGAAACAGTGACCATTTAAAGCTATTTCGCATGGATTACATCATATAACTGTAACTTAAAAAATTACAATGCAAATATCATGTTGTTGCTAAAACCTATTTTTTTAGGCACATTTAGTGAACACAGTGCAATACAATAAACTATTCAAGCCGAAAATAAGTGTGCAAAGTGCGCAAAATTTCCAAAAGAAGTGCCCAAATTGGATGCGCGAAAGACCCTTTTTTTGGTCTTCACTTTTTTAGGATGTTAACATCCGCGCTTTTTTCACTGAAATTACCTAACTTGCAAGTCCAGTGAAAGGTTGTTGTCATATGCAAACAAATAATAATTAGTTTGTAACTTTCGTTTTTATTAACTAACTCCATAATATGTAATTATTTGTGGCTTGCTTTGTCCATCGGGCAGATGTTTTTGTTGCAATAGAAAGACGGAGCAATATGCGCGGGAGAGCACGAGAGGCGTCGCAATTATCTTAATTAATTTCTTCCAGACAAAAAAATGAGTCTCTTTATTTGGAGAATTGTGCTCACCTGAGACGCGATTTCGCTTGGTAGTTTGTGTGGCAGACTTAATCAATCCATCAGGAATTAGTGCAGTTCTAAGCGAAGGTATACTAAAACGCTAACCCAAACGCTAACCATCACCCTGACCCAAATTGTGCGTTGATTTAATAAATATAAAAAAACTTTTGTAACATAACAATCCTATATAACCTGGAAAAGAAATGTTTATTATACCGAGCGAGTTTGGGCTTTTTCCCAGCGTCTAAATAATTAAATCAATGCACTTTATTTAGGTTAGGGTTCGGGTTTGAGTTTTGGGTCAAGTATTATTAATTCAATTTCACCTTCTTTTTTTGTAAATTGTCAGCGAATATTTCATAAGGGAGTTTACCTAAAGGACCAATTAGTGCATTGCCACGACCTCAAGGTCTAAAAGTCTGACTTTTCTGTCCTTGGATGCCGTAATTGTCGTAGACCTTTTTGCTTAGAACTGGATTAATTTCGGACAGATCGACTGAAACTACACATGCATGCAATCTCAAAGTAAAACATAAGACACCGAATATAGGCAGAAATCACACCAGGCTTAACATGTAACCATAAAAATTACTGTACAAAATAAAATATTTATACTTGCAACGCCCTGAGAATTTGCCGGCGTTCAATTTATGCATGCATATTTTAAATAAAACTAATTTGGGCACTTTTTTATTTTGTACGTTGCTCGAGCAAAACTAATTTGGGCACTTTTTTTTGTGTCCAAACATAGCTCGAATAAAACTAATTTGGGCACTTTTTTTTGGTTGTACGTAGCTCGAATAAAACTTATTTGGGCACTTTTTCAAAATGTAACAGGCACAAGAAAAAAATAAACAGTATGTTTTTCATAAAACAGTTATATATTAAAAATAAATGATTATTTTTAAAATAAAAAGTTTTCAAATTTGTTTAAACTTTAAGGGGACTAGTTTTGAGCATATCTAGTACCCCTAACCTGGTCTAGCATGTAGGAAAGTGGGAAAAATTCAGCATCTTTTAATTCGTATTACTTCTATTTTTTTTTACTTTTTTATTATGGGGTCAATTTATTCCTATTAAGATAGCCTTTTTACTAATATACTTATATCGAGTGCATTGCAAATATCAGATATTTTTTACAGGTGTTCAAAGTCAAACTATACAGGCCTCAAATGGCCTAACTAACAATGGAAATGTTGCCATTGGAATATGGCTTACTGGAATATGGTTTGAGACAACCATTAATATCAACACATATGCCACCTGTTCATGGGAACATCCATTTGGAACCAACACTTTCAAAGCAAGTGACAACAATTGTTACCCTGTGTCCAATGCCAATTTCGACTTGACTTGTACCATATCATCTTCGATTGCAACATCAAGGCTCACACTTTATTCAGCTTTATCCAGCAATATAAATGTATCACTGATATGCGTTGGAGTATCATCTGCTAATGATATTACCAACAAGTTTTCTCTTCTGGCAAAATGTAAGTCAGTGTGTGTGAATTAGTTAATTATGTAAATACATACATCAATTAAAAAAATTACCTTTTTCTGGAGTTTTTATTCTACAACCACAGATTAGTATTGTTAAATTTATTAAAAAATTGTTTTTTCTACACAAAGTTGCTGTAAAAATATTCTTAAAAAATTTAATCTGTTAGGATTGAGGTTAATCATATAAATAATTTAAAAACTTAATTAACTAAGAATTTGTTTTGTTTTCTTCAGACTGTGGAAATCCGAGCCAAGCTGGTGTGTCAGCAGCTCCAGCCAACAGTGGGTTTGGAGCTACCCACACATTCAACTGCACCACTGGCTACACTGGTACACCATCACCTGCACCTGCAACTTGCCAAGCTGATGCAACTTGGAATTTAGCGAGCACTTGTTCAGCAGGTATTTATGTTAACTGGACCTGTCAACATTTTAAGGCCTCCCGTTGTTATAAAGCTATTCAACTATGAAATGTTGTACTAAGTCTAAAAATTGTAAAGCATCACAGTAGGGGCGAAACAAAATTTAATTTATGTTGATACACAAGGCCAAAAATTAATCTGACTATTATATTTGATGCCCTAGTTCCTATTGTATCGTTTCTAAACCGGAACCAAATTAATTTGTGCATTATATAGCCGCAATTACTGATGTTACTCAGCATTTAAAGGGTATATTTTTTATACCCTTTAAACTGTATATTACGCATGGTAACCAAGTTTTAGGTATCGCATTGCAAAAAATTACAAAGTATAGGTCACCCCTAATTACGAGTTATCAATGCTATAGCATTATATGACTAACATACTGCAAGTTACATTAAACCACCCCCTGTAAATTTGAGTCATACAAAAATAATTTGGTACCGTCGTGAGGAGAATAAGTTCCTTCAGTAAATGGTTCTGACTGCTAGGCTAGAGAATTATGAAGTAGAAGAATTTTTAAACACAAAGGGTTTTTAATAAAAACAAATATTTTGATGGCTGAAGTTTGCAATACGACCACGATACCATCAAGTCCTTCTTACGTATCTCCATCCACATCTGAGCTGATAGTTGTGGAAAGCTCTAAAGATCTCACCTGTACTCCTGGTTACATCGGAAGTGCAAGTGCTGTTTGTAACGCTGCTGGTGATACAAGGAGCTGGACGGTCACTAACGGGTGTAAAGGTAGCTACAACATGACCTTACTCAAGGACCGATGGACAAAACATTAATCGCTACTTTCTACAGCCGTTTGTAGCCAACTATCGGCTGATTACTGTGTGCATGGAACCAACACAAGTGTTACAACAGTAACCGAGGGCTCAGACGTAAACGTAGGATGTTGTAACGGTAAAAGTGGGTCGACTACAGCTGTTTGTGCAACTCCTGGAAACATTACATTGTCACTGGATTGCTCACAAGGTATCCATGCTTAAGTTGGGTGCAGTTTGCATGTCCATCAAGCTTTGCATGAACTCTACACAGCGGTTAAATTCTGTTCGGGCACATCCTAATTATTCACTTCCCGTAATTCACTAGAAATGGGTTTGAAAGCACCTTCTTTAACTTCAAAGATACAAGAAGATTCCTCGCATATATTTTGATCAAACCCTTTTTTTATTAAAGACTATTTTTTTAAACATTTATTGCCAGAAAAATGAGATTGTGGTTTACTTAAGTACTTACGCATCAACCAAAGCATGAATTTAGAAATTCAGCATTATAACATGAAAATTTGTTTCACTTAAAACTTTGCATGTGTCATAACTTGCTTTAATATGCTGCGGTGTGTGTTATGTTGTTTGTCATATTAACGACAGCTGAGTGTAAGTTCACCTGTATATGGGAAGTCATAAGTAAAACACTTACATAAAATACAATTGCTATTCTTGCACGCAAGCCACATTGGCGGACTTTGAAGTAAGGGTGATCTACTTTTAAAAAGTTTTATTTGAAATTTCTGAGAGCTTACTAACTGGTTTCATGTTAACTAAAGATGTGCGCTGCAAACGTTTAAACTGGATGTACTTGATAAGATATCATGGTAGTTGGAACTACTATTTACACATCAATAAACAATGTTTGTAACGAAATGAGCAAACAGTTTAAGGGTTGTTCAACCAATGTGTGTTACAGGATGTAACAATTCTTCTCAACCTAAACATTTGCTTGTTGAATTGCTTTTTCTTAATTCTATTTCCTTGACTTGTGTGCGTTGTTTCGTCGAGCGAATATTGTATTTCTGGAGCAACTAACGCGTCTGTTATCGAGGGGTCCGATGTTCAGGTTGCTTGTTGCAATCCCCAACGACGACCCCTGAACCCAGTACAGCGACCCCAACCCCAACTACCACAGGTCCAACCTGCAGCATCTTGGAAGCTCTTGCATGGGTTGGTGTTGCATGATCTAGGTGTTCAGCACAACTCTTGATAGAGGAGGCTTGTGCATTTATGTCGTTGCTGTCGTTGGCTCAGTGGCTTCATTTGTCCTTGCTGTTTAATCACAAGTTAGGTACTTAGTAGCTTTCTACAGTAACAACTTTTTATTCATGTCTGTGCCACTCTAGGAAGCACTTGATAAACGACTAATTTTTTACTTAATTTGTTTCCTGTTAATTGCTTGTGCTAACCTGGTGAAATTCACAGTGGCTTTTGTGGTAAAACTCTTTCATACTGTTTGTTTTTCAGCTAATATTTTTGGTATGCATTAATCACCTAAAATTTACAACCAAGTGTTGAATATTTCTACTGAATAGTTTTTTTTTCGATATCTTATGTTCTTGTTTGGAAATGATTTTTTTTTTTATAAACTTTTGTTTACTTTTCAAAAATTAAAAAAAAAGCGTATAGATCAATCTTTATGTACAGCATATATTTTTCAACCCTACGCACGTTAGCACATTTAAACTAACAGCACTTTTCTGTGTGGTTGTCATTTTGCTATAACAAGCAAGGTTTCAGTTCGTACTTGCATGTTGATAAAGGTCAACTTGTGTTACTGATTTATCCTGCGAGTAATCTGTAAAGAACCTTATTAAACTGCAGTTGTATTCTTGCATTTTGTGGTTGTTTTCTGTCCTAACACAAGTTGTACTTAGTTGCATTAAAAGTTGGTGAAGTTTGCGTTAACATTACGCAGAACCCACACAACCCATAACCCAACTCACAGCAGACTACTTTCCTTGTTTGATTGCGCAATTAACTTCCTGGTATCTTGTAGTTTCTATAGAAACCACAAGTAGCATGGCAACCACAGGATCTGTAGTCATGGTTACGACATCCATTGCCATGGGTACGACACATGTTTCCAAGGATACAAGTGTTGCAACAAACATGAGTGTCCCACCGACAATTGTCGCGAACGAAACGACAGTTAGTTTCCCAAGCCTCTTTCAAACGACCAACGAAGGTAATGCATCAAAATGCACCCCAGCTGCTCTGTGCTGCCATCGAATGGCAAACATTGGCAATGTCTTCCTAACAAACAGCAGCAATGAATCTTTTTTTCCTAAAAACAGCTGCGTTTAATATTTTTCTCCTAAAAAAGCAGCTGTCAATCTTTTTACCAGTCTTCTTGCAACATCTTCCAACTTGAGACTCTTTGCTTTGTTTGTGTGTTTTGTTCATTCTGTTTATTTTACCACCACAAGTTTGTGAAATTTACAAATATCTTCTGCCAAAAAGATTGTTGTTTTAATGTTCTTCGCACAACGCAGCTGTCTTCATCACTACATCACTTTGTACCGCAGACTGGTTTTACAACTTTATTTTTTCTTCTCTGCAACAAGGCTATGTTGATTAACAGTATGAGTATCTTCTCTAAACTGCATCAACTTGATTGCTTTGCATAATATGAATAATATTGCGTGTTTTGCGGCAGATGTTATCACCACACGAGGTGTTACGAGTAGTTATGCTTCACCGAGCGCTGCTGGTCGCGATGCCAGCTCAGGTAAACATAAATATCTTAAGTTGTTTGAGTTCCTTGCATACTGCATTAGGACGGCTCATATGCTAAGTTGTGTTTTCCATTTTTTAAACGTAAGTCATGCCTTAAGTTTTTGCTCCAAGTACTTTTGGCATTGGATAATGTTACAGAATTGTAACATGGAAGTTAGTAATTAGCTTTGTTGAATAAAATACTCACTTGTTCAAAAGCACCATTGTTTTATCTGCATGTGTAGGTTTGGAAGGTTATGCATGTCATAGCGAATATTTTAAACATGCAATATATTGTTACTTTTTTTTAACTCTAGTATGGTTTTAATTATAAATTGCTATAGGCAAGAATAGTGTTTCATGTTCTCATGTAAGAAATATTATTTTTTAGTTGAAAATACTGTTTTGGGGCTCAAACAATAATTAACCATTAGAATATTATTACGTTGGTAAAAGTGTGATAAAGTCTAGTAGAAAAGTAACTTTATAATGTAGTAGATATGTTGTTTTTCAGTTAGTATGGTTAGTTTTCTAAACATTTTGTTGGGTACAAACAAAACATTCATTCCATAATTTTATTTTTATGTCTAATGTCGATAGGTGGCGTTGTTTCCCACATTTTCACACAGGTTTATGCTGTTCTTTTATGTGCACTCTATTTTGGTATGTTGCAATAATTTTTAAATATTGATTTTGTGTCAGTTTGTTTTAATTGCTAGAAAATGTAAATGTCCAGTATACTTACCGGTTACCGTGCTTATAATGTGTGACTGTAAATATTAAAGCCCTATTGTTTTAACATAAAATGTTCTAAAAAGGTTTAGGTTGCATAGAAATGTGTTTTAATTTAACTATAAGTTTTTTATGAATATTGTTTGCTGTTGATTCTTATTCACACCTTACAAGTCTAATTTAACTAATGAAATAAGTTTCTAGTGCTATTAAGTTGAATTATGTTGTTGTTTTGCGGGAAAACACTGTTAAAATTATACTGATACGAAAAATATTCAAAATTTTCAACTAACATGGAGTCGCCAAACTTTTTCATAAAATCCTGGATACTTTTAATGTCTGACAATTTCTGGAATGGAAGATTACCAAGAAAACATAACAATGTATTTTACAAAAACTGTAGTGAGATTTATGACTAAAATTTCTTAAAAAAAGTAGTTTACAATTGCATCAAAGACAGAACTTTAACTGTATTTTTTCTATTAGGTCAATTTGGCACCGGCCAGAATAATTAGGTTTGATGGCCATAGTTTGTTAAACTCTGAAGGATTTTAGTTTTGTACATTTTTTGTCATGGTATGCGACTTTTGGTGAATTGGTTGTTGATTGCAAGCGCTAAGTGTTTCATATTTGCGAACAGTAACCACAGTAACCACGACAACGACAGCTGCAACTACCGTCACCACAACAACAATTGTTGCTGCCAACACGACAAGAGCTTTTGCTGCCACCACGACAAGCAAAGGTAACCCGGTTGACCCCTGACCTTAGAGAATGTGGTGGCTCTGAATAACTTGCGTGCCTAATCAAATTTCCTTCTGTTGAGAACACACTGTTGTAGTTTTAATGATTGTTTTGTAAGTTTTGAAAAATTTTAATTTGAACAGCAATGTTTTTGGAACACAATAGAATACATTTCGTAGCAATTTTACTAAAACTATTAAAGCAAGATCATTTGATTAATTTGGGTGAATTTTCTGACTTTTTTTGGTAGAAACAACAATGATTTGTTTTTGTTATTAGCTGCTCTTTTAAATTGCAGTGCAAACTGCTTTAAAGAGACTTTACATATGTTTGTTGTGTTTAGAACCTCGGGCAAGATTAGATGCAGTTACTTCAGCAATGAGCACACAGACAGGTTTGAAGTTTCAACAAGCTATTATTTGCTAGAATCAGGACAGGTAGTTTGAGTGACGTTACAGAACAGAGTAAAGTTTTGTTGTTTTGCAGAATTACTGATTTCAACTACAAGCGTTTCAGGAAACTATTCACTGGAAAATAAAGGATTGATATATTTTTAAATATTTGTCATGTATAGTTTATGGAAAAAACAGTGAATATGTTAGATAAGCTTAGTAGAGGATGAAGTTTACTCAAGAAATCATTTTATTTAGCTGAGTTTATTTACAGAACTTATTTTAGTATTTATTGAGTATTGGAGACTATGTTTATTAACATCCATTTTTTTTAAATAGTCAGTATGAACAATTTTGTTACAAATTTTAGCTAATTAGGCTTTTTGTTGAAAAAATATGTTTTTTTGTTTATTAACAGTTTGTCGTTCTTTTGATGAATTAGAAAATTATATTTTCAGTGTTCTGAAACAAATTCAAACAATAATTGGAATGTTTCACCAAAACTGATTTTACTTCACCAAAAAAGCGGAAAATTTTGTGCCTTTATATTCTTTCCCCATTTGCATGTTCACTGTACGTCAGTTGTGGCTTTTACCAACGCTTCCTTCTTACACATTTGCTCTCGGTGTAACGACCGACCACAATTCTTCCAGCTGTAGTTGTTTGTTGACAAGTGGACAAATGTTGATTTCTATGCCAACTTGTTGTTTCTTGCGTCTAGCTGCTGCTTGTAATTTGTTCCATAGTTCTTGAGTGCTTTTTTCTTTGATTTGAATTCCACAAATGCAAAGGTGAGTTTATTAATTAACAGATTTGTTGTTTAGTGCAGAGGTTTTCAAATTTTGTCGTGTTTTTATTTTGTAATTCGCGTCGCCCAATAATTCCGATTTGTAACTGGTTTTGGCTGTGGCAATAAAATGCTTGCCAACGTTAATTCCTGACATGTGCATTTAAAATCTGTGTTATGAAAAAATTGCAGCAATTAATTATGATAATAAAATTTCAAAGTGCAACAAAACTTTGAAATGCATTGCAAGAAAAACGTTTCAGTCTCAGTATAAACCTGTGAAAAATCTAGGTTTAAACACACTCCTTAATATTGTGGTGGGCTCACAACTAACGATTGTTGCCACATTAACTGATATATAATTATGCTTGCTTGTAGCCGTGGTTTCCTGGTTTGCCAGATTTAATTTGTTTGTAGAAATCATTTGCTGTGTTTGTGAGTTTCACAATTAAAACTTAAATCTCTGTAAGTTTGCAGCAACACTTGCACAATGTGACGATGGTGTTTATTTATTGTTGTTTGATCTGTAGCCCCTCGTTTGTGGATCGGAAAGTTCACTTTCTCCTCTCTTCAGCTCCTTGCTACTTTAACAATCTGGATCAACTGCAACAACTTTATGTTCTAATCATCGCATTTAGTTTGAATCATCATATTTGCATGTCCAAGATTTGCAAAATACATATACAAAGTCTTTATAAAACTTAAATAATTATGTTTTAAGAGTAAAAAGAGTATATTTGATTTATTAAAAGCAAGGTCTTTCTTTAATTTTCATGTATTAAACTTTTGAGGTTTTACTGGAACCTATTATGAGTTTCTATGTATATCATTGCACAAAATTTTGTGGCAAAATCACAAACACGATTTGCTTGGTAAACTTTCAATAAACCGACTAAATAAATATTTCGCCTACGATGCTAATCTACAGTTTTTTTTTAATGTTTATTTTTATTATGAAGCAGCTCAGTATTTTAAAACTATTTTGTTATCATTTGATTTATGCTATTTTTCTACCGAACTGCACTTTATTTTCAATTTACCTTAGCATTGGCACTTTTTCATTTTAATAACTTTATTACATTTGATTTTATCATTTTACTGAAGGTTTTTGTTATCGGATAAAAAAAATAATGATTCTTGTTTTTATGTGATGCAAATTTTGTACTTATATTGTAATTATGCCATTATATTTATGCATTTTAAAATCAAAAGTAACATTACTTTTTTGGCGCGCACATCACAATTTATGCGCAACATTCGTTTATTGCTTTGAATTTTTGAACAGTTACAATTTATATGTGAGGCAGAGAATAGTAAAAACCTTCAAAAAGTTAAATTTCTATTGGCAACTATAATGTTCAACATACAAACAATTCAACACATTCTAATTATCATTTGCCTATTTTGGTAATTACACTATACTGTTTATTCAACCAACATCAATTATTATCAATGTAGTAATATAACTGACATTTAAAATAGCAGAAAGTCGATTATAATTAGTGATCATGTGCATGTCTCTTGTTTAATGCAGACAAATATTTCTGGTAGTTAAGTCTAAAGTGTTACCTATATATGTGAATGTGCACAACATTTGAAATTATTCAGTGTACATATGCTTTACCTTTCTTTGTTCACTTGCTATCCATAATTCTCAAACTCTTATGTTTCTGATACAAACTCACAATTACTTTGCGGTTGGCTTAAATTTTATATAATACTTAATCATCGGCAGCAGTATCAGTGTAATTAACCTTTAACTATAACTAATAAGATGTATCGTTATAGTAGTGTTTATTAAGTGTGTTGTTTTTCTATAGATTATGCTTAAATGTGTAAATATGATATAAGCTGCAAATAAATCTAATGCTTGAAGAACTCAATGTGTTTCTGATTCGCAAAAGTTTATTTTGTTTAAACTACGCCAAGGCCATGATCGAAATGTTAATATTACATAAAAATATAATTGTTAAACATTACCAAAAAAGCAAGGCACCAGTGATTTTGTTTCTCCTAAAAGTTTAAGCAACTCAAATATGCTAAATAGAAATTAATCTTCATAAGCAGCTTCTTAATTATGTTTCAGTTTTGCTTCTAGTTAATTTTACTTTTTGTTAACTTACACTTGTACCAAGAACATTGTACAACCTCCAACCATTATCTTAATATTTGTTCGAAACATTCACAAAATGCTTCCTACTTCTGTATGGACTTTGTTTGGAGTTTTAATTTGGCAAAAAATATTGTTCATTTTATTTTACTTGCTTGATATTCAGATAATAAAATATTGTTTTTTCCTCTACACTTGTTCCTGAAAGGTGGTACGCAGGATTATGAACAAATTGATTTTTGTTTTAAACCTAGTCATTTTAACAGTTTGAGCAAACATTCTGTTTCATCCTGAATTTCATATGTTTTATGACTTTCACAACTAAACGTTTGCTAAAATGGTAAAGATTCTTGTTTAATAGGTTTTCTATTTTTATGGCCTGTTTAATAAAAAAATATATTTTTATGTGTTTCGAAGTAAGTAATTGAATGTTCTTTGCAACTTTATTAGACATGGTTTTCTACAAATTTTCATAATTAAGAATCTGCACTTAACTTTTCACTTACACTTTGTTACTTAAAATCTGCATTTGCATTGATGTTTTTCACATTTTAGGTGATGCATTTTTTACTTGTAAATTACTGTAAAAGCCAAAAAGGTTGAGTAAATTGACATCATTTTTATGAAGATACGTACTTGTATCATCACCAGTTGATTTTTTCACTTATATTTATGTAATTTAGGAATCTGCATTAAACTGGAATTTCCAATGTTTAGGCCAATTTATAAAAGGCAAAGTTTCACCAGAAGATGGTAAATGTTGATTATGACTTTTCAGGCTTTTAAAGCATGGCAGAATTAATATAATTCACTCATTTTCAAACAATAACAGCTTTGCTTTTTCTATTTACCTCAGATAAATAAACAATACAGGTCAGTAGAGCATGTCTTCGGTCATGGGAGCCTTATTTCGCCGGCATGGCATGTTTCTACAACCTACTTTATATTAAGTTCGATAAATATTGATTTTGTTAATCACAAAATCTAAAGCTGCTTTCTGGACATTTACTTTAGTTTTATGACATTTTCAAATATATTTTTCAGATTTTTCAATGTTGTAAAATGTTTTTCTCATTTGATGTTTGTCTTGTTTTATTTCTTTGCCTCTTTTTAAAATTTTCTCAAATCCACAAGTTTTACAAAAACATCAAAACAAATGTTATGCTTTGTGATGTCACAAATATTGTTGTTCTGAGTAGAATGTCCTACTATCTAAGAACAAAAATTGGCACATACTTCTAATTTACATACAAACAGTCAAAAACTGGTAATAACAATCATTAATTTTTCTATTTATGTATTGATCCAATTAAACTTGAAACAAATTAGGGTACTTACATTAGGTATTATTGCCAAATAAATATTTTAAGGAATATTTTGGCAATGTTTGAAGTACATTTTAATGCGTCAGACTTGCACTTTATTTGGTAGTAAATGACTGCAACCTGTGAAAGCTTTGCATCGAATTTATAATCAGTCGACCTGAAGTAAACTCTGTGTAACTATAAGGCATTTAACAATTACCCTATCCACAAAAAAATTGTCATTTAATCAACTCCAACAATCCAAAACATTTTAAATGAAATTGTTTTACTTCCTAATATCACCAAATACAAGCAACATATTTGAATCAAGAATAACAGCTATTTAGTATAAACAACACAAAAAGTGTTTATTCTTTGTGTAAATTCTCTTCAAAACAAAGTCATGCTTATTGATTAATGATCATTATTGTCATGAAATAACATAAATGGTTAAAGTTTGGCTCCAAGTATTCACTTCATTCTACTAATAGTTATTAAACTACTCTTTCGCTGCTTAATATGAATGTTTCCTATAAGTTTGTACCCCAAGCAGCTTACTGATTTTTATAAATATTTTAATGTGGTGATGTTAAAAGGCAAAGATATCTAATCAGATTTATTTTTATAAAAGTTTCTTTTGAAACTTGAATGTTTAATGTAGACTGTTACTAAAAATAATATTTTTGAACAGTTGTATTATAACTGGAAAACTTCATAACAATGTTGGTGATGTTTGGTTTGCTTGCACAGCCTTTGTTGATATATTATGTGTGTTAATGCCAGGATAAGTAGATGTGTTTGTATGGTACTGGGTGATAATAGAGCATCGTTTAGCAAATAATTTTTCCTCAGGTGAAAGTCCAAAACCTAATCCAGAAGAATCAGATTCATTACGACGACCAACCGAAACTTGAGCTTTATCAACATAAGCTCTACAAGTTAAACTCTCTACCATGTCACATTTATGTTATAAATGTGTGGATTTTAATTTTTTATCAGGTATTGGTCGTTTTAAGTCTAAATGCCTTGGTAAAACACAGTCTTCAGACTTCGTCCTTGTGTTGTAGTTATGCATAAATTTCCTACAAAGCAGTTTATTTTATTCATCTTGCTCTATTAATGCCCAACATTTTTTTGTTTTGTTTTTGCAAAAAAATTGCTTTTAAGAAAGTATGTTGTGAAATGTGTTACGCCTACTATATTTTCCACCCATAATTGACATGTTGCGCCTAATTAAGCCCCGAAAGTTGCATGAAAACCACAATCTTAACAGATGAGCTGTGTAGAACAACAAGTTCACCAACACCCTTGCAGCAATGCGTTACATATTAATTTAATGGTAAAACAACTTTTGATTAATAAATGCCAATGTTATTGGTAAATTGCACACATTTTATTCACAGCAATAATATTTTTCGGCTCTAATTTAGTTCCTGTGTTTATTTTGTTGCCTTAATTGTTGTTGTTTGTGCTTTTTTTTATTTAGGCTTATATTGTTTAATTAACTTCAAAAATATAAAAGTTTGAACATTTGATAAACAAGTTATTGTTATTTTATGCATCTTGATGCAACATTGTGGCCACTTATAGTGTGCCTTGTTCAACTTAAATTTTATGCATTTGAATTTTTAATATTTAAAATGTAAATGTCGGTGTGTTATACCCATTATATGTAATATGTTGTTCAGGAATGATATATCTACTTTAGTCAACATTGGTTTTGTGACAATTGCTGAAAATAGGTTTTCCCAAAATAACCTTAAATTCGTTTTAATTAAAGGATAAAAATTAACCTGGTTTTACACAACTTATGTGACAATGCTATGAAAAATGTATGTTTCTATCTGTCATTTCATTTGTTAAAATGCTTATTTCTGTTGAATTATTTACAATAGATTTAATATTGTCAGTTGTTTCTGGTGTTGAAGTAAAACATAAAATGCTGGACTTTCACAAAATTGTTGCATGTAATGTGTGTGTTTGCAGCTAGTCTTTTTTTGTGTCTAAAATTATGGAATTTGGCATTGATGGTTTTACAAGTAAATCTTAAAATAAACTTTGGAATGTGTTTGACTTTCTAAGTGCAACTAAAAGATTAGTTGCACACTAAATATTTGCTATTGTCTTGCATGAAGTTTTTAATGTTCCAAAGTTGTTTTCATAATAAATTGTTTGTGCTAATTATTTGTTGTTTGTAGAGTTGAGTGAATTAGTGGTTTGTGTTTTCACCCTTAGATGAAGTTTAAAATATTTTAGTAAGCCTTGAAAGCTTTGGCCTAACAAACAAAGCAGGGCGGTTTGTCTAGACTCGCCGAAGTCTGGCCAGAAAAGGGGCCTGGAAACTTTTAATCGGCCAAATGAACTGGCCATTTTGTGAAAAGCGCGTTAGTTCAGTAAAGCAAGCGGTGTCGATTGAAGCTTTTGTTCACATTATTTGGGTTCACGTTTGGGCTTGGGTAGCCTAGTTTGTTATTATATGCATTCTTCCATGTTTATTTTTTTTTTGCAATTACAATTTGACATACTCGTTTACTGTAAAAAAGTTGTAGAATTCTAAACCAGCGCCGCAAAATCGAACATTACACTGCTCATTTTTAAACATGTATTTTGATTACAACTTCTTTTCAAAACAAATTTCCACCAGAAAAGGGCTGCGGAACCTTAAAAGCGGCCAAACAAACTGGCCAGTTTGTGAAAAGCGCGCTCAGTTCAGTAAAAGCAAAGCGGCGTCGATTGAAGTTTAACGTTTGTGGAAGGAACTTCGGCTTTGCGCAAACAACTTTTTGTGGCAGACTTCCCGCTTTGTTTGGTGAGTGATTGCGTTTCGAGCTAACCCCTGTACTCAACAATCCCGCTTTGTTGACGTAACAAGAATAAACGCGCGGCGACGCATTGTTCTCTTATAGTAGGACCTTTATGGTTGTATTATGTCGTCACTGAGCCCATTCGAATTGTAAAGTTCCGCCAATTTTCGGGGAAATTAGAAAACTAAAGAAGATATTTGCTTCGTTTTTTGCAAAGGAATAGATTAAATAAAACAATTTGTTTGATATTCCGGGGAATTGGCTTTTGGCTGATCCAACAAATTCTATTTCAAGCACATCGCAGACTTGCAAAAATCACAGGCGCTTTCATTGTTGCGAAAGTACCTGCCCTACATACGGGACATCGTTGCTACATTCCTTTTAATCATTCTCGTATTTCAGCTCGTGTTTTACCAAAGAGTTATTTTATTTGTTAGTAGCCTATATAAGCTTGCGCACGCATTCTTGTTTTAATTATTAACCCTGATAAGGTCAGCTGGTATCTGCTGCCGAAACGTCGGTTTATACTTCGTTTACACCAGAAGAGCGATTTGCTGCCCACAACGCCTTAATGTAACCACAACAACCTGAGGTTTCGGAACAAAACGCGTCTCTGTCATTGCTCTGACTCCCGTGATTCAGAGGAACCGATCTTATTTTAGAAAACCAAGGGTCGTCTTACATACCTTATGAGATACGTTATGTAGCAAACGCCAGCATTATAAGTACGATACCCCGGCTCAAGTATTTTGTAAAAGATCATTTTGAAAATAATTTGTAAAACATTACATTACTTAAATTATCCGCATACATTGAGTTTTTGTTTTATGGTCAGCAAGGTGGCTTGGAGTATTTGGTTATAAGTATTTTTGTGGAAAGCTGTTACACGACAACGTTTTTGGGGCCCACTTTGTCTAGGACCCGCCACCCCCTACAGACCCTTTCTCCCCTCAAGCCCCCTACTCCCATTGTCGGAAACCCTTCACGTTCCCCACCGAGCCAAGCCTTTCAACCCTTTAGTTGCCAAATATTTACGTCACGTGACTTATATCAAGACGTGCTGAGTAGGACTCCGTCACCGCTTCTTCCAACATCATCTCCTTCCAAGCACTCCGAGGTAAAACATGAGCAATCGTGGCTCCCAATTTATGCAACAAAGCTTCAACGCACTTTAAACCAATCACCTTGGTGTTACTTCTGCACGAAATTACGTCATCTAAGTTCGTCTTTAAACAATTCTTTCGTCGTGTTCCCGACACAATCCCCGAAGTAGCTGCTAAGGATAGGAATGACTTTACTTTCTCGAGCAAGACGTTTATTGGACAGAACGATAATCAGTATACGGCAAATAACCACGCACACTGTGCCTAAAATGCGTCCAATTCTCTCGGTATCCACCCGACGAATGGTGACGCAATTCTACGAGACAAGAAGCGATAAATATGAGCACAAAGAATTATGTTAAGGTCGTAAAAACGATATTCCATGTAACGTGAGTCGGCAGGTGTATACATGAGGTAAAAAAAGGCAAGAAATATTGCTTATGAGAATGGAACGGCGGATCCTGCTGACAAACCTATCACTCAATAGTTCAGAACAACAACTTATTTGTGACAAAACAAATTAACGCGATTTTGTGTTCTTAATTTAGAATCCCGATCGTGTTTTAAAACAAAGCTTCTTTCTACAACGAACTCTTTTTTATAATCGAGTGTCGTATTGTGACGTCACATTGTCCGCTGTTTGACTTACTAGCACTTCCTTTTTTGTAATCACGTGACTTGCGTCTCGCGTCTATTATTACGTCATTTATTGATTGATATTTTCTAATTAGTATTTTTAAGATACAGTAGCAAAACCACCAGGCTGTGTGAGTAAAAAAATGTTTTCGCGATTCGTTTTTTTTAATTTTTTTGTCAGTTAATAGTAAACCTCGAGCCCAAAGGCGCAATATAAACTATGACATGTTGTGCCGCTGCTAATAAACATACAAAGTGAATTTCTCACAAATTAAACTATAAGTTTAAAAATGTAAAACCAATAAACAAGTTTTTTGCGCTCCGCGAGGTTATTCTTTACCTGTATATTGAGCCCGAGTTCGCTCGAAAATAGCAGGTGATTTCAAGAATATTGTTTTGTGACGCAACGGTAAAACGTAAGTATGTGACTTCCTCAAAATTTTCATGCCCTCCTTGCAAAACCTTGATCCGCTATGGGTTGTGACTTTGCACAAAGAGATTATAACCATGAGGACAAACTCTCACTTTTGCAATGCATTCTACTTTCGACAGCCGTTACGGTCTGATTCACAATAAGAAAAACATCATCTTTTCCATTTAAGCCTGTTATAAAAATGTACGCTTTTGGCGTAATTTGTTGTTTAATGACCCCTAGTCCTAATTTAAACCGTTTTCTGTTTACAAAATTGACTTGGTAGGACAGGCAAGGTTATCACAAGTTGCGTAACACTTTCTTAGGACCCTACTGTACTTTTTTGAAAGGCGTGTTACTGTTAAAATGTACGCGATTGAGCTATGTCGTTGATTTCGGGGCTCTTTTGATTTGGTACGTAGAAAGTAACGCAAAAAACGGTCTACAAATGCCATAACGCAACGCACATCATTATTTTATTATTAATAATAATGCTCTACCAACCCAAACTCAAACCCGCACCGTAACCCGTTGCGGTATGCGGTATTTGTTGACCGTTTTTGTGCGTTACTTTCTACGTTAAGATTTATGTGAGGAGTTGGCGTACAAATTAAATTAATATCACTTAGTTTGTTGTTAATCTCAAGGTGCCGAACTCATTAAACTTAACTGTATGGCGGTGTTAATTGTTAGCTTCTTAATGTAAATGATATATAGGTATTTTGCATTGTACACTGTACACTACAGAGCCTATTACAGAAAAAGAAACTTTTGGTAAACCAAACCCATAAATGAATTGGCTTTAGTGTATAAAATTTAGTAAAAATTGTAGAATTCCAAATTTGATAAGTGTGCCGCAAATCAAAACTCTTTTTTGAGGACGTCGCAAAAAAAGTTTGCGAACCACTGCCTTACATTACTATTGGAATACAAATGTATCTATTTCTATTCTACTGTTTAAGATCCCAAATTTAGCGGTGGGGCGCAGTAGTGCTATGCAGATTGCGAACAATTTTTTGAAGTGCAAATTTTGTCTGCCCCTTGGTGGAAATTCCAGCTTTTCTTACATAAAGTAAGTTGGAGTAATATTTCGTTGTATACCAATTTAATTTGAATAAAAACATTTGCTGTGCTTGGTAAATGGTAACAGCCATTGTTCATTTAGGAAATGTTCTTTACGCAAATATATCCTTATCCTAAAGAATACTTTCCATACAGTAATTTTTCTTTAGTATGCCAGTGTTCAGTGCGCAAAATAAATTTATGCTGTACTGCTGCTCTATATAGTCTTCTGTATACTTGTTCCAGTGTTACAAATTAAGACACATTGAAATTGATACCATAAACTGAAAATTAATACCAAATTCTTTGAAAACATCGTTCAAACAAAAAGTTTTTGCACCTCAGTTTGCTGTATGTAATATTTAACTAGCAAATATTATTGGTGGTGTGCTGTTTGTGCGAGTGAAGCAAGCAATTAGCATTTGTAGTTACATTTAAAAAAGTTAGTTACATTCGAAATCAGTAGTTACCAAATGTCACTGAATTCAGTTAATAATTTTGCAAATTATAATATAGTCAAGTGGGGTAAAAAAAAACAATTTTAGCTAACTTTGGTGCTAAACTTTTATTTTTAGTGACAGAAGTTTAGTTTTTCTTTCTAATTGTGCTGATGGGACTACCTTTCTAACTATGTAAGGGATTTTTGATTAAAGTTTGAAATAAATAAAATATTTGACAAAATCCATTACTATTATTTATGCTAAGTTGTAGTCACTGGTTTGACTCTAAATTAAGTACATGGACTGAGGATACCTTTTCAAAGTCACAAAAATATATATTTTTTTAACTTTATTGTAACAAACACGTCATGTGAAAAATAATTTTGCTATAAAATTATTTTAGGCCAAACTTGCAGCAGTTGGAATATATTTGATTGCTCAGTATTGGAGTATGTTATTTTAATGTTAAACTTCTCCACTTGGTTTATTTTTATAGAACTTGCTCGTATTTACTAGTTTAACTATAATAAGAACACATATTCGTCTATAACTGTGATTCAGCCATTCTGGGATTATGTTGGACATTGCTTAAAGACATATCAACAGTACACTGGGAAAATAAAAAAGTCTATTCCTCAAAGATACAACAAATCTCTGGTAAGATTATTGTGACAATGAGATCATAGTGTAATGCAAACCATTATAGAGTATTTATTTTACTTCAAAAAACTTTAAACTGCCATCTGTCCATGGGTAAAGTTTAGGCCTATCTAGTTTAGGGCTACCCAAACTTTTCAGTCTGTGACTGCTTTTATTGTATTAAACTTTTTGACCCACTAGGTTTAACATTTTAAAACATAACATTTCTTGATGTCTGCTTTGGCATGTATTTATTAAAGTAATGTGCATTACATAATTTGCCATTAACATACCAAACAAAAAAATAACAATTTTATAAATTTAACACTTTGTATAAAATTTAACTCCATGAGCAACCCCCAGTTTGGAAAGCCCTGGTCTAGTTATACAAAACTTCCGAGTACTTTTACCAATGTTTTGTTTGTGACTTACTGGTATATTTTAAGTATTTATTTATTTAAAATATTTTTTTATTTTAGTATGTTACACTATTTTTCTTATTATACAGGTTGGAAAACTGATCGGGAACCTCCACTTAAAAAGTTCTGGTCACAGAATGAGCAGATTAAAGAGTGAAACACAATAAATTCCTTCAAATTTTCCACCCTTTTACCATTTGTTGTGCTGCAAGAAGCCTATTAATTAATGTGAAACTTAATTCTCTTGTGGTTAACATATGACACTGCTTTACACAAATTCCTACTGGCAATTGTTTTGGGCTTTTGATTTTGATTTCTTAAGTCAGGGTGGTCCAAGGTTGCACAATATTTCTTACATATTCTTTACGGGCCACAAAGCAGGCTACATGCAGGCCAGGAGCAGATAAACGATTTTCGTTAGGTCGGAGCATGAAGGGGTTTCCAGATGACGGCACAAAGAATTGTCAAAAAGTAACTGTCGAAAGATATATAAACTGCACAAACTTTCTGCTATCACCAAATTGTGCACAAATAAAATCGAGCGATACTAATCAGACTGGCAGAATGGTGCGCTCCAAACACGCGAAATTGCATATTTGACAACACTTAATTTCGAAAAAGACTGCATTTATAAGTGAACACAAATATAACTTGCATTGCAAAACAGTCATTTTAGAAAGTTCCATATAGGACGCACTGCGACTTTCAAACCTATCTGACACATACAAAAAATTAGGCTTTTTTTGCCAAGTTATAGTGAACTGGTTTATTTAATAGTGTAATCGCAAAAAATGTAAACCTAACCAAACCATTGCAGTATGCTCACTGATTGTTGGTCACTTATATTTCTTTAAAATAAACCCTGTACGCATTACAATAATTCAACAGTGCTTCGTGAGCCACAAACAATGATGTCGGGCCTGGGTTTTGGACCACCCTGTCTTAAGTAATCAATTCTTGTTAAAAGTGTCATTATTTTCCTACTTCTTGGTAATATGCAAACTCAGGCAAGCAAAACAAAATAATGTTTATTTAAAATTTATTTGGTTAAACATGGCAGGAATCAATCAATTTAAGGAATGAATAAAGTTCTTTATTGACACCACATTCCAGAGGCCACTTCAGTATTGTATTCTTTTGTGTAGTACCTGATCAACAGCGTCTGTAAGAACACAATTTATCAACCAATATATTACAAATGTTTTTTATAATTTTATTAAATTATCTCTCTTTGCACTGATTTATTATATTTATATTTCCAAGTGTGTATTACATAGTAAACGTTTTGTTTTATATGAATAAAATATTTATAAATTTTTACTTTTTCATCAAAAGAGTTGTTGAGTTATTACTTATTCTGAATAAATTTCAGGAAATAAATTATAGACTGTAAAAGTATAGTGGCTTAATTTAGAGTAAATAAAAAATTCCACACAGAACTAGGTAGCATATTGTACAGGTTTGAAATCAGGACTGCGGGTCTGCCTCGAGGAGTCGGTTTGTTTTGCTGGAGTCAGGCTCGGGACTCGAGTAAGACCATGTAAAACTACCCGACTCCCAAGTCTGACATGCGCAGTAAACTAATATGATCGCCAACTGAAAATTGTAAAGGTGGAATATAGCATGTGGTGGAATATTTTCCAACCATGTATTATGAGTGAATGAATTATATGACACCCCTATAAGTGTATAGCTGAATATCCATTGTTAAACAGGCTGTTTAGTCAGGGCCAGACTCGGGACTCAATGAAATGCCACATTTAACCGGAGTCGGACTCGGGTTATTTTTAACCGACTCCGCAGCCCTGTTTGAAATAGATATTTTTTGTCATTTTCAATGTAAGTTTGCGAAAAGTATTTTTTACCTTGAGTGCTTCTCATCTCTTTTCTCCCTAATAGCTGATAACAAAAGTTTGGAGCTTAACTGCTGGAGGATGTAGTTGAATGAATATTAAAGCCCATGTATAAAAATAGGTGACATCTTGTTAACAGCTTAAATATATATATTTATTCAGTTTAAACTTGATTGGATAACTGGTAGTACAAGAATAAAGGTTATTATTATATTTAATTTCAACAGATTACAAAGCTGCATAATCTGGTGCTTTCCTTTTTCAATGAACAATATTACACACCAAGTTTGTGTTCACCAAACCCTATATCCAGTACCCAAATGTGTAATGTTAGTATTCCTTAACACCAAAAATAGAGAATAATTGAATATATTACAAGATCCCTACTCTAATTTTCTTTAAGTTTTTTACTGTAATGCTAAAATAAACGAAACTGGGGCAATAAAAATAACTTTAAACAATATTGTAATACTTTGTTTATTGTAATATATAAGCAACACAAAAAGTTGTACCAAAAGGCTTACTAGTAATAATAAAAAATGTAAATTCCTCTCCGGCACCCCGGTTTGGAACCACTGGTCTACTCTACAGCAACGCGTTGTACGCTTCCCGGCTTCCGCAGAACTGGACGACGTTGGCGCGCCAACGAGTGTGTTAACCATATTATATAGTACTTATGGTTAACTGATATTGTATGCCCTACAGGCATTTTTAAGTGTGTTTACACGAAACTCGGCAATGAAAGTTTGACACCTAATTCAAGCATAACTTTTAACCTGTCAGAAATGTCGAACCTTAATATATATAAGCTGGTTGCTCCAAAATTTTAGCTCACCAACATACAAGTCAAGCCCAGTTGTTTACGTTTTACTATTATGCACTAGAGCGGAACGCTGTCGAAAGTAGAACAATGGGCTACGTCACAGTTTGTCCTCGTGGTTATAATCTCTTTGCAGCGAACAATAAATCGTTATCACAATGTATTCCAATGGTTTTCCAGCAATTTAATAAATTTAGGTCATAACAGTGTATCCAGTCAACAACGAACGGACAAACTTGAAACGAAAAAAATTAATTTTTCCAAAAAGTCCGGACGACAATAAAGGTCATGAAGCTGCGCAGTCATGCGTATAGTTTATTTGTAACTGGGGAGTTTGAAAATCACTAATAATTGCCTTCTTTTAAAAATCTAATGTATTAACATAGGTCATAGGAGTTGTTATCTCGTGAATTTAGAACAGTTAGCTGAAACCGATACCGACATTTACCAAAAATTTTTAGGCATTTAAAAAATTGATATTCAAAAAAACTAAGTGTACAACGCGACAGGCGACAGTTATGTCGCGCCGCGGAATGTTTGTTTATTTTTTGCTAAAATATTTTTCAGCGAAGGGAAGTTTGTAAAAAAAACTTTTCCAACTTACCCTAAGTTTAAACTTAAGCGACGTATCATGCAATCTATCTTGTTTTATTTACAAATGGATGAGAAAACATAATAGGGTAAAAGTGGTAAAATTATTAAAAAATAATGAAATAACAGCAAAGACCAGGTTTTTAAATTAGGAAATATGGTAGGAATTAGACCAACGCCAATATGGGAAAATAAATGGGCGCTCTTTCACTTGCGTACGTGGAAATTAATAAAAAAAAACTTTCTATAAATGCCGCATACCACAACGCATATTGTTTGGGTTAGGGTGCGGGTTAGCGTTTGGTTGAGGGTGGGTCAAGTTATTATTAATAATAAACATAATATTACTTGACCCACCCTCACCCAAACCCGCACCCTAACCCAAACAATATGCGTTGTGGTATGCGGTATTATTATTTTTTTTTGCATAACTTTTCACGTACAATAGTGAAAGAGCGCCAAATAAATAATAATAATATTTGAGTCGCTCGAGCCCGAACAATTTGTGTTAAGTTGTGTTGCTGGATTCTAGACCAGCGCAAATTCTGAAATGTTTTAAGTTATTATTCTCTTAATTTAAAGACCGTTACTAAAAACATTTTATAAAAGTGAAGCTAATGTAGGATCTTGCAAGTCAAGTTGTTTTTAAATTTGAAAATGTCTTCGGACTTACGGCAACGCGTTCCATTAACTACGAAACAAAATGTGATCACAAAGAACTCGTCGCACTCACAAGATGGTTTTATTACGTTTGACGTTGGATCAAGATACAAGTTGCTTGAAACAATCGGAAGTGGGGCTTATGGAGTCGTGTGCTCGGCTATCGACGACAAAGCAGGTTAAGATGTTATTATTTTCTACCATTTTACCCGGAAATAAAAACCAAAGTTTTTAGATTTAAATTGTGCAAAAAAGAGTAGCATTCGATGTGTAAACTGAAAGATTAAAAATCATTAATTTCAAGTTAAAATAAATGTATTTTATTTTAAAGTTTTTTTTTTAATTTTGAACTGTGTATATCAGATTGGAAACTTGGATATTGCCCAAAAATATTTAAATACAGCTTACATTTGACAGCTGTAATAAAGTTCCTTAGATAAGTTTGCGCGGCAGAAAGTGAAGAACACAAAAAACATTTTTTGGGTAAGTTTCCCACCAAGACAAAATATTCCAATATGGAATGAATGCAAGAAATAAGATTAAAAATGCGGAAAGCTGAATTGAACTCAATGTAGTACAATTTTTAAATTTGGCTCAATGTGGTAAAAAGTTATCATTTTGTATTATCGCAGGCACCCACGTTGCCATAAAAAAGATTGTTAATCCTTTTGACGTTTTGACGACGGCAAAACGAACTTTGCGTGAACTCAAGTTGCTTCTCCACTTTAAACACGACAATATCGTGGCGATAAGAAACATCATTCAAAGTGAGAATAAGAACTGCCACGAAGTTTATTTTGTGATGGATCTCATGGAAACAGATCTGCATCACATTATAAGGTCAGAGATGGATAATAAGAGGTTAATAGTTGGTGATTGTGGACAGAATTTTGTTGAATCACTTAATGCAGTGGTTCTTCAACCAGGGTCTGTAATGATTGGTAAAGGGGTAACACTTTTAAATTATATACTTGATTGACTAAACAATCTTTTAATTTTTTTTTTTTTGTTAATAGTTGGACAATTTCTTATTGATTTAAACTGTAGAGTTAATAATGTACAAATATTTTTTAATTAGAAACTCCTTTGTTTAAAAACATATATTTTAAAATGAGAAATAGGTTAGTCATGTGAAAGAGTTTAAGCAATACCATGTGTAGGATTTCTACATGAAAAATAATTTGGGAACTTACCTTTACCCAACCAGCTTAAACTTAACAACAAACTATTTTTGTAAAACTGGTATATGTCACACAGGAACTGACATTTTCAAAGTTAAAGTCTATTTGGTAATAAACCTATTATCTGTTTGAAGTTAAAAGAATACAAACAAAACAGAAGTGTTTCTGTTGAAATAAATTAAACATAATTTTTTTAAATATGTTGTATTTTTTTAATCCCACATTGGTATGCAATAGGTCGGAGCAGGGATTAAGTGCTGAACATGTTTGTTACTTCCTTTACCAAGTTCTCCGTGGATTGAAGTATATTCACTCTGCAAATGTCATTCACAGGTAATCGCTAGTTCACTGTAGGTAAGTAAGGTTTAACAAATCAAGTCTGACTAATATGTGCATTAACATTTGTGGGTTTTAATTGGGTTTGGATCGTTCAGTTAGGTCGCTGTTTTACTACCAGGCTTTAAATGCACTTATTCAAGTTAATTCATCCTTTAGAACTTTGTAAAATTTTTCAATTTATTTTTATTTGTTGCTGTAATTATATATGGCCTATACTGAAAACCATTGTGAAAATGGATTTTTGTTTGGTTTTATTTATGGTTTTATTTATTTCTCTTTTTTGTTGAAATTGAAATAACTATCAGTTTTTATTGATCAAAAAAACTATCAACTAAGTTATCTATTAGATGAAGATCAATTGAATTGAAGGTGATGTACGAGTTTGTTTGAAATAAATCAGCTGGTGAAGCATCTACTTGTGTTTATCAGGGATTTGAAGCCGAGCAATCTCCTGGTGAACGAGAACTGTGAGTTGAAGATCGGTGACTTTGGGATGGCGCGGGGTGTTTCGAGCCACCCGGAAGATCAGAAGATGTTTATGACCGAATACGTCGCCACGAGGTAAATACACAATCCTGTTGTAATCCCTTTAAAGATTCTGTCATGCTTGTTTCGTTGAAGTCTTTATTAAAATATGGACACTCATATTTTTAGAGCATAATGGTTGGAGGTTGTAGTAAGACGTAATAAGAATATCAAAGCCCATACAGAAGTAGATATCATTTTGACTGTTTCGAATAACCCTGAAAATAAATACTGAGTTATTCGAAACGTTCAAAATGATACATATTTTTAGGTTACAGTTTTGCCAAAGCAGTGATTCTAATCAGGTAGTCAATGTATAAACAAAAGTATTTCCAATTTTTTACCCAAATTGTTAATCCAGGTGTACACCTGTTGTGTAAGGTTTCCATTGCATAGGCCAGCGTTTCTCAACCGACGCGCAGCGGCGCACTGGTGCGCCATGAAAGGCTGCTAGGTGCGCCGCGAGCGTAAGGAAAAACATGTTAAAATAAGTCCAAAAATAATCAGATACTTTAACGGACAAAATAACATTTTTAATCTCAAACGCTGGAAGTCCCTTTAAAGATATGCAACTATAAAACCCATATAATTAAAAATGCAGGCAATTTAAGAGAAATATCGGTACATCTTAAAACTTTCTCACTTGTAAGGTGCGCCGCCACGTTTTCATACATCTCTAGATGCGCCCCCCAAGTCAAAAAACATAAGAAACACTGGCATAGGCCAACTATTAGAGTAATTTCAATATTTTAGGATTTTAGTAGGTCCTCAGTTTTGTTGGTGACAGTTGTAATAGCTTGTATTTAGTTTCAGAGTTAGATTTATTTCATTTTACCAATTTAAATTTTATTTAAGACATCTATAACGATTAAATGCTGTTTATAGTTATAACTATTCTCCAGATAATGGACATGGCAAAATATGCTTGGTAAATAAATGGCTTCGCTTATTTAAACAACTATAATTCCATTTATTGTTACTTTTTGTTCACAATTTTTGTGCAGTTCGAAACATGCTGGTTTTCCCATTGTATAGATTATTTTTACTTGAATAGCAAACATGGGTTCTCATGGATTAAGTGTTTTGCCTAATTGTCATTTTGATATATTTATAGATAAGCTTTCATTCTTCAGAGAACAGTTATGGCTAAGGCCATCTTTATTTTAACCTAAAAAAAATGGACTTTATTTTTATCAAATTTTAACTTTATTTTAACCTAACGAAATTGCTTGTTTGTAGAGGCCACAGTTCTTTCTTGAATTGATGCCAGTTACCCAAACATAATATTTTGTCGATTTCAGACCCAAACGTAATATTTTGTCAAAAACGCAAGGTGTTTTATGGATTATAAAAAGTGCGTCGTGTTTTTTGGCGATATATTTAGCATGTTTAGGCATTTTTGCATTAATGTTAGTAAGTTATTCCTAAAATCCAAACTGTTGATCTTCGAAAAGACCACGTTTATGAAGATGAAGTTTTTTATAAGAATTTTTTAAATAAGTAACAATAAATAAAAAAATAGACAATTTGCGATTAAAGTTACTGATGATCCAAGTGGGCATGCGGACATATTTCCTGCTTTTATAGGTTAATACGGTTAATTGTGTTGCAGTTCCGGATTTTCAATGCTTCCACGACAATTTTTACAAAAATTACTCTCAAGAAACACAAAAACTTTGTCAAAAGCCATAATTTGACAAATTTTGACTTTATTAAAAATTTTTAACTTTATTGTAAATTTTGACTTAATTTTAACCTATAAACTTCTTAGAAACAGTCCCCTAGGTGCTGAAAACAACTTTTTTGACTTTTGCGGGCCCTAGTTATGGCATAACAATATGTTGGATAATAAATGAAACCGCCAATTGATTTAAGGTTATTCTATTTTTAGACTATTTTTTTTGTACAATTCTTAACATAATGGGTATTATTGGGTATTATTATTAAAGAATTTTTTTTCGAATAACATTATCTGCCTAAATGCAAATGGTGTAAAGCAAACAATTCAGTCTTTTTACAAGCAGGACCAGTAGTTTTATGTCCTTAATGTAAAGGCTGATTTGTATCCAGATGGTACCGAGCCCCTGAGCTTATGTTGTCTGTTGGAGCGTACAGCCAATCCATCGACATGTGGTCGGTGGGATGCATTTTCGCCGAGATGATGGGACGGAAACAACTCTTCCCAGGTACGAACAAAATTCAACCTTATCCTTCACATTGAGTAGCTAGCAGTGAAGTTGTGGGAGCTGTACGCTGACATGTGCTAAATGTGCTTGCATCCCTAAAAGTGATGGAATCTTTAAAAGTCTTGAATTACTTGCATATTGAAAATTCTTTAAAAGTGTGGTTTCTAAACTTATTATTTTTGTTTTTTAATTTGTATTAATATTTTTTTTAATAAGGTTTAAAACTTTTTTTTTTGCAATTGCAAAACCAAATTTTCAATTATATTTTTATTATGTTGGCCATGGCATTTCTACTGTTTGTGTTGAAATTGTATTTTATTAAATGTTAATCTAACCATTTTTTGTCTTTGGAACATCATAATCTTAAATATCTTTGATTTTTTTTCATTAAATCATGTGTCAAGGCTGGCCTGGATAATTTCTTTAGTGAATTAATGTAAACACATTGTTCCACTTGTGTATTGTGGTACTTTCCTTGTGTGGGGAAATCCACGTTCAGCTGATGTGAGTCTGACTTTGACATAAAGCAGTAGTCAGTTTTGAGTTTGCTGTGTATTCCTGCTTTTGTTCTAGAAACAGCATTTACAGCATACACTAAAATAATGCCAACCAACACCTTTTAAACATACGCTCCTTAGTTGTAGATCTGTTCAGTTTCATATTTTTAAAACATTTTCGAAATAAAAATGATAGATAGTTCTTTCAGCTATTTCTTGTAATACATTTAAAAAAATAGGTTTTACAATTAAACAGCTTGACGAATACTTATCACATTCATCAAATCACATTAACACAGTTGGTTTTGCTGGAAAGTTTCTATTTTTTCGATACATTGATAATTGCTTTGAACCTGTGGTTTCAAAACGTTTAATATGAGAAATTTGTTATGTCTATATCAAAAACAAAAAAATATTATAAAAAATGATTAGATAGTAAATAATGGGTTGTTCATTTAAAAATAATATATCACAAAAAAAAATAACTTGCTTCACTTTAAAGACCTAAATATTTTGTGTTGGTTGTAAAAATAAATTTTCTTTATACCACACTTATGTAAAGATCTTGTATTTTCTAACGTCTCTTTCCTCCCCAGGTCGCCACTACGTCCACCAACTTCAGCTGGTGATATCGGTTCTCGGTTCACCCGGCGCCGACCTGGTTCAGTCGATCCGTTCGGAACGTGTAAGGGGGTACATACAGAGCCTCCCCCACAAAGACCCCGCCCCCCTTGCATCATTGTTCCCCAAAGCATCGCATACAATGGTAAGTACACCAGTTGGTACGTAACATTTTGTGGTTGTGTGCTCAGTTGGCTTCCAACACTTAATGTCTTTTAATCATAATGAAATCCATGATTTGAGTAAACTGGCAGAATTTAACATACTTTCAACTTGTACCCCCAAACCTGTTCTGTGCCCCAGGGGCCAGCCGAGCAGTAATAATACTTATCTTGTACTAATTGTGCAGTGATAACATTTGTGGATGAAGGGAAGGTGTAGATTGAAGCAAAGCAAAAACCTGTTCTGTGCCCCAGGGGTTGATAGCCACGGTTGGGAAACACTGTCCTATCACTTAATATAAGCCCAAGTTGAACCATTGCCATCAAAAGTACATTTTAGCACCAAAACTGAACTTATTGGAAGGAAATTAGTTAATTTTACTGAAATAGTATTCAATGTGAGCTCTTAAGTTTTAAGTCAAGTCATTTAAAAAAAACAAATGTTAACGTAGATTCCTAATTTTACACTGGTTAAAACACAAATATTCAGTTGCTATAGCTACCAGCATGACCTCTACCACGCTTAGATTGACCTTCTCTCCAAACTGCTGAACTTTGACCCTTCAAAGCGACCAACCGCATCGGAAGCACTCAAGCATAACTTCATCACCAATTACCATGACAACGATGACGAACCGTTGTGTCACGTGCCCTTCGACTTCCGCTTCGAGTCAACCGTGACGAAGGATGACGTACACAAGCAAGTCAATGACGTCATCAAACAATACCACCAGCGGAAGAACAGGTGATCCACGTTGGATTAACGAAAACACTTGCGTTTTTTTAATTTATTGGTTGCCAAAGCTTTGGTTTAAGTTAACTACACAGGGCAATCTAAATTACTGTGCAATCTAAATCAATGGACAAAATAAATTTCTGGTATTTATTTTTATTTTTGTAAATATGGTTTATGGGTAAATGTGTTGATTGTTTTAAAAATGTTCTTTGGTTATTACCACAATGTTTCACTAATTGCAATTTTAAATATAAAAGTGTTAAAACTTTGTTTTATTAAGTCATCTTGAAAACTAAACAAACAAACTCCAAAGTGATAAATATTAATTTTTTCTTTCAGGTTTTCGAAGCAACTTCGGATAGTTTCCAAAACGACATCGCCTCCCACATCGGAGGAAGTGTTCAAGATGCCTCAAGTACCACTGACCCCTAAAGCTTCATCAAAAGCCAGCGATAAACCAACGACAAGCGACGACGTTGACATGAAAAGCGCAACCTCTGTCGCTTCCATGGACCTTAGCGCGGAACTAAGCCATCGTGACGTCACAAAGGAAGTGAAACCAGCGGAGGGCAGCACAGAGCGTCCGATTATAACGGTTCATGTTGTGCAAGACGAGGAGCCAGCGGAGAAAGTTGTTGGGGTGAAATCAAGCGCGAAGCCAAAGAACAAGGAGCAGGAGAAACGAACCTCCGGGAAAAAATCATCGCAACCAAAGAAATCAACGATTTCCGAAGACACAAAGTTGAAACTGAGGGATTCTGTGTTCGCGAAGATGCTTGCTCGACAAAAAGGTGGGTTTGGGGCTTCAAGTGAGGTGAAAAATGTAATTTTCATATTGCAATACTTCTGCGTTCCACACAACTGTGTTTGCTTTACATTTCTGCTTAAAACCAAACGCTTAACTGGTTGTTTTATGCGCGGAACCGCAGGATATTGATGCTGGGGGTTAGTAGGAGGTTCAAAGCTCGCTGCGCTTTATTTAATTTACGCATTTTGAATTGGCCTTAATCACTAAAAACCTCTCAGTCAATAAAACTCTTTCTCGTAATTATCCCACAGACCCGTGTTAAAGAACCACAGATCTTGTCGAAAAATAAAATTACATTGTTTTTGTAAAAATCGAAGTATTTCTTCTAAGGTCTTGGCAAGCCGCTTGAAAAAGTGAAGAAATCTGTGACGGCAGCCGACCGACAGCGAGAGAGGGAAGAAAAGAGAAGAAAAAGGCAAGAGAGAGCGGCGGAAAAAGAGAGAAAGAAAAAAGAGGCCGAAGAAGCTCAGAAGAAGAAAGAACTGAGTGAAGCTGACAAGTCGATGTTGCAGAGGTGGACCAATATGCAGGTGGGTATTGAACTTATTATTGATGAGCTACACATCGTCCTTTGATGTCCTGCATATCACAAAGTTATAAAACTGCTTGGTTGGTTTATTGCAGGGGTCGGCAAACTTTATGTAGTCGCGGGTCCAAACCCAACTCAAAAACTTCTCTGCGCGCCGGACAAAATTTTAACTAAGATTTGTGTTATTAACATTTTAGAACCACTGTGATTCAGACGGGTCTCGGATATTTGTTGCAATTAAAAACGTGGCAGTAAAGTATTCGCGCTTAGCGAGAAAAAATGCGTTTGTTCGGTTTAAAATTCGGGCCGATGTACGTCGTCATCCATCCTGTTCCTACTAATGAAAAGTGTAATAAAAATACTTTGAAGAAGCGCGATAACTTTAATGTTGAATTTAGTTGAGTGTTTGCTAAGCAAGTCAGAGCGCAAACTTGGCGAGCGCGATTTTTTTTGGTATACGAGCATTTTTATTAAATTTTCCTGCAAGTTTTTAATACGTTGGCGAAAATAAAAAAATGTTAGAAAATATATATCAAATATTTTTGAATACGCTTTCTTCCGTTTGTCAGCGACGCACTTTTCAGCCTTCCACGGCGCAACGGCAGAGAAGCGCTGATCTAGTTCTCAAAAAGAGCATAAAAACATGAACAATCAGGATGAAGAAGGATTGTTCGCGCGAAGCGCAAACATTTTTTGGACTAACGCAGTTAAAATAGTTAAAAAGTATGTAAAATGAACTCGTGTCTAGTTTGTCAAGAGGCGGCGGGTCGGATGAATTACATTGGCGGGCCGGATAAATCCCGCCTGCCGTAGGTTGCCGACCTCTGGTTTATTGGTTGCAATACACACACCTACAAATGCATTGACGATATTGCGATCAGGGAAAAATTTAAGTTTTGTTTTATCTACTAAACGTCCTGAACCCCTCCAATCCTACATCTAGTTGGTAGGACTTCTGCGTTGCAAGCAGTTTTCTTCTCTAAGAAAACAACTGTAAAACGAAGAAAAGTTAGCTTTGGTTATTAGATTAAAATAAGGATTGCATTAAACTAGTTCAAAGTTATATTTTATTTTTTGCGAAATCTCTCCACAGCCTAAGTAAGCTCTTTGGTTTATTTAATAAATTCGGAGCAGTTGTGTTTCAATTAAAAGTTTAATAGAAGGTGTTTGCTAAAGGGTAAGTTATGACGTCCACACAATTATTTTAAATATATTTTTTTGTTGACAGAAAAAGACGAAACCAGTGGAAAGTGAAGTTTCTGTCCAAGCTTCCTCCGACAACACACAATCCCCAACTGGTGAGTGCGCTGGAATTGTCATTCTGTTATTGCTGGGAACTAAACGTTGTGGGATGCTCCACATTACAAAAAGCTGTAAAAACACTTTGAATCAAAAGTAGGATGTCCTAAGCGCAAAACGTATGAGGTAATAAGTTAAAAAAAGCGTTCATGAGTGTTATTGTTTATCGTTTGCCACCGGAACGTGAAAATAATACATTAAAAAAAAACTAACGCTTTTAGTAAGCTAAAGCAACATATGTTGCCTTCAACAATGTTATTTTACAGACGACAAAGGAGTTCGACGTTCAATGTTGGGAAGACACAAAAGCCTTCCACTGTGCTCCACCAACTCGTACAGACACAAACTACAGTAAGTTGTAACTGATATATGTAAATATACAAACACACAAACTCGTACAGAAACAAACTACAGCAAGTTGCAGCTAATATATGTAAATATACAAACACACAAACTCGTACAGACACAAACTACAGTAAGTTGTAGCTAATATATGTAAACATACAAACACACAAACTCGTACAGACACAAACTACAGTAAGTTGTAGCTAATATATGTAAATATACAAACACACAAACTCGTACAGACACAAACTACAGTAAGTTGTAACTAATATATGTAAATATGCAAACATACAAACTCGTACAGACACAAACTACAGTAAGTTGTAACTAATATATGTAAATATACAAACACACAAACTCGTACAGACACAAACTACAGTGAGTTGTGACCAAAATACCGGGTCACACAAGCTAAACATGCGACATAAATGGGAACCAAAATAAACCCTGTTCTCCAAACTAGACAAAGCTGTGAATCGAAGCCTTTTATTTTGCGTTTTGTTTAGCCATGGTATCTTGAACTTACACGTGATGAGCTGAGTAAGTTTGAATGTTATTGGTTGTTGCTGCAGAATTTAAACCGCGCGACTCTAGTTTATTTACTAAGTTCAAGTTTGAATCCACAAAGCAGAACACAATGGCGGCAGTGTATGTAACCTATTACAAACTGCGACGAAACTAAAATAAAATAGCGACGTTTACAGCCGGAATACTATGACTTAAAAAGTATTGTGTACACAACCCCCTGGTTAGTCCTAACGAAGCTCCATTATGTTGGCTTAACCTTGCGCAGTCATTGGTTTAAGGTTACAAATAATCATGTTTAAGTATTAACACATCTATAAACTCGCCAATGTTTTCGCACAAAAAGTGCTTCTCTGACTGGAATCTGTGAGGAAGTTAAAGTGTCCTTGAAAATGATTTCCTGATAAATGTTTTTAACTGGAACACTTCCGTCTCGTGGAGTTATATCTGCTCACCAGATAAAACCAAAGCAACTCGATATTTTGACCCAGGGAGGACCTTGCGACCCCGAAGCGCTGGAGCATAACGGACAACCCTGGAAGCATGGATCCCATGAAACCTGACGTATTCAGCGTTGTGATGGGGAATCCCCCTGAAGGTCACACCTTCGGGGAATCCCCGCCCGACCACCGCTTCATTCCTGAACCAACTTTCGACCAATCAGATCGCTCGCATTTGGCGCCAAATAACCACGGCGGGCTCTTTATACCGGAAGTGACGTCAACACACGACAGCACCCCCCAGCGGCCGACGAGTCTGTTCGCGCAAGACAATCGGCCCATTGTCTTCGTCAACAATGAGGCGCCGGGCAAGCTGATGACGCCGTCGGGGAATCCCCTGGTGTCGCTGAGTCCCGACACGGTTGAGTTGGTTCTCGGCGACGCTCCACAGCACCACCTGGCGGCACAATCCACCAAGTCCTCGTCGCTAGAGGGCGCGCTCACGCTCTCCCCCGGCGGAACCTCGCTTGTGTTTCGTCACAAAGCCCCAAAGGTGAAGAAAAGCCCCCTGTTGTACAGCGGAGGGGGCTTCACCCAGGGGGAAACCACCCAGGGCAAGGGGTGTAACGGGGGCGTGTTCGTTCCAAACGTGGATGGAAATGCTTCACTGAACGCACACCACTACGGACTGGTGAGATTATTGTGAGGTTATTTACGGCTCATAGTTTAAGTTTTTAGTGAAAACTACAATATCATATGTGTATGGAAATATATGCTCTATGATCTTCAGCAAAATGTTTTCTAGTAACTTCTACTTTCTTGCTCAAATAGCGTTTGCATAAACACGTTTCGTATTATGTAACTTACTGGCACTGGTTGATTGCAATAAAAGTGTTTCAGAGCCCGGTAACCCCTTAATTTTCGGGGTTTGTAGTGACATTCACCCTTGGGTTAAACATTTACCCCTAAACTTGTTACAGCTGAAACAGAACGGAGGGACCCAGATATCCCGAGCTGCTGATGCAACAGGGGAGGGGTACGGGCTGGGGGTGAACATCGATGACATAATACCCAAGTCTGCGGGGGCAGAGGGACCCCTGTCTGGGATGGACTTCAGTGTGGGGTCAATGGAGGGGCTGGACCCATGTTCATCTTCGCTATTAAGGGACTGGCTCGATGTGAGATGCTTGCAACCCGACGACATGGAAGCTCTTCAACGCGAGCTCGAACTCGGCTCTCCCATGAGCGTGGACGGGTGATAACGTTCGTGAGAGTGGCCGGATGTTCACGGTCGTGAGAGTGGCCGGATGTTCACGGTCGTGAGAGTGGACGGGTGATCACGGGCGTGAGAGTGGACGAGTGGTCACGGTCGTGAGAATGGAGGTGATCACGACCGTGAGGGATCATTTCCTATTAATTTTCTGATGAAATTCTTATAGTGTTAATTGTATCAGTTGAATTTTAGCCTTTTTTGTTATTTGGTTGAAATTTATTGTGATATCGATCGTTTACCACTGAAAACAGAATAGTTTCATATATTTGCGTATTTTGCGATTATGCTACAAAAATTAGATTGCTAGTTTCACGTTAGGCCGGTTCGGAGTTGTAGCGTTTTTTGCTGTTACACAAGTTTATTGTTGAATAACGGCAGCATTAAAGTGAGTGTTAATAGTTGTTTACTTTGGAGTACATACTTGTTCTGGTGCCTTATATGTGGCAAAAACAACATTCTTCGACATTCCATTTTATTAATCTCATTGTTTAAAGTAAATGTATTTTTCTACTTAAACCTTTTCAATCTTCGGGAAACATCTGCTTTTATGTACACTTCACTGTTTTATTAACTCGTCGCAGTACAAATGTTAATTTCAGGCCTATTCGTCCACAGAAACATGAAGGTTTTCAAGTTTTACAAAAATATTGTGCTTTTATTCTGGTCACTAAGTGGCGCCCTTGCACTGGCCAATTGTTACTGTGCCTTCATTGTTATTGCGATTTTACACTTGTTTATTTGTTTGTTTATTTTGTCCTTATATGCACTTTGGAACTTTGTTACTATCGCAGCAAGTATTTGAGCGTTTTTCTGCCAATAAATCGGTATTTCACGCAACACAGGTTTGTTTCAGCCCTGCTTCGTCAGTGTTGTTGTGACTAAAGTATTCACGGGAAATAACTTGGCTACAATTAAGTCATTCTTGGCTTTTTTTTTAAGTGGTTTACGTAATTTACTCAACTTTTTTTATGCAATGGATTTCAGTAAAATTGGGTTATTTGTGACAACCAGGGCTGCGGAGTCAGTTAAAATAAATGTGCGATTCCGTCGAGCCTTCAGCTCGGATGCGACTCTTCAGCCTGTTTTCACCGATTTACGCAACAACAAAATTTTGGATATTCAGCAATCCACTTATAGGGGTGTCATATAATTCATCCACTAACAATACATGGGTGAAAAATATTCCGCCTTATGCTATTCCAAATTTTAAATTTACAGTTGGCGGCCATTTAAAAAATTTCGTCGGGCGCGGGACTCGGTAGTTTTACGCGGTCTTACTCGAGTCCGCAGCCCTGGTGAGTGTTGACAACTATTTAAAGTAAAAACTTAACTTGTTGTTTGTTGCTTTTTCGATATTTTCTACGAAATCTTGCTCGTACTGCAACATTTTGCCGATTTTGTAAATTATTTTTAATTTTTTGCTACAAGTTTCTTCAAATATACTTTTATTGTTAAAAAGAACACATATAGGTATCCTTATAACAGAGGTGGCAAAACTGCACTGAAATGTCCACGGGAAGAAAACTATTATTCTCCTCACCTGTTAGTGGGATGCTGCTTGGGTCGTAGCCGATACACTATGCCAAGTGAAAGCATCGGCACTCGTCCGATATTAGGGTCGTATCCGTGCCTAGATTGACATGAGGACATTTTGCCATTGTTTGGTATATAACGCAGTGATTTCCACATTCAAATGTAAATTTATCAAAAAATAGCAGGTTACCAACTGGAGGAAACTAACTATTAACGGAATGCGAGTTATTGCTGAGAAACCATAAAAAACAATTACTCTTTGATTGTTTCTATTTCATGCAGTTTGCTGGTCTGAGGATAGTAATGACGTCATAGGTATCGGATCGCGATACTTTTTCTAAAATATCGGGCATCGGAATGAATGTCTCTAGTATTGGACACCACGACTTACTAGGTTACATACGATCCACAATAGGTGTTATAACTGATTGATTAGTTTATGATCGTGTTGGGTTTCATGTTGTGTTGTGATGAAAAGTGTGCTGTGATGTTCTTATAGTGCATCACAAGCTAAAAAGTGAATGAACAACTGATGGATTATTACAAATATTGCAGATGTTTGGAAATTTCTTGTATTCTGCATTTTTTTATTAATTCTGATATTTTTTTATTTTATTGCAAATGTTTCGAGGGGGGAATTAATTTGTTCTCTGGGATAAGGCAAGAATATTTATAAGTTTCTACATCGATAGCCGTTCTTGCAAAATAGCAATGTTTTCTGTCTTGTACGATTTAGTAATGTCAAAAAAACATTCGTTTTGTGCTAAATTTGCAGAAGCTTGCGGTAGTTTGTGGTTTTCTTCAGCTACCAAGGGCAACAATGTGCGTTTGTGACGTAATAAAATGCAATATTTATTTCCATGATTTTCGGAAATATTACAGAAATGTTTCTTCAGAATAATTATTAATTGCTGCAGTTAATCGAATATTTCGTGAAGTATTTTGCTTTATCATTGCGTTCAGTGCTTTTTGTCTGACAAGCGAACTAACCACAATCCACCATTTTACAGGTAAATTATTCTTCGCTTTTTTTAAGGTTGTGTTCAGTAAATTGCAAATTTGCGTTTTAACTAAAACTTTTCGACACTGATTTAATAACATGTATACTAAATTTGATTTTGTAACTTTTTTTTACTTGAAATCATCAATATTGCTGGAGAATCGGAGATATCATGCAGTGTTTCCCTTTGTTGCATAAGAAAGACGAGTTCGTGGTTGTTTTTCTCCAAGTGTGCCCTGCGAAAAAAACTCGTGCTTAAAATATTTATTTTGCCAAATGAGCAAAGACACATTTTTAAACTAAACTTGACATTTGTATTTGCTGTATATAGACTGCCATGCTCAACGCTATGCTTGTTTATTAATACTTATTTCTTAAAAAAACAAATTTAGCATTTCAATTTTTAATAAATATTTTTAAATATACTAAAACAAAATATATAATTATCAGTAATTAACAATCCCTCCATTCACTACTTAAACCCAAGTATTTTTTGTTCCATGACCAGGCAACTAACAGCTTAATACTGTTTGTTTCAAGGGTCAACACATTTGCTTAAATTGTTTTTGTTTGCACTCAAGATTATAATGCCACGAACGTGTTTTCTTCACCAGATGTTCAAAATTCTTGCCTAAGTTTTATTTAAAATGCTCCCTGTTTCCCGAATCCTGGTTCAGTCGGCATTCCGGCGTAGCGCCGTGCAATGTTTCTCGGAACAGCCTCAGTTCCGTCCCTCGCAACATTCTGTGTTGATGCAAGTTAAGAAGTCGGCACTTCCCACTGTAAGTTCGCACCGTATAATAGTGGTCTTAAAATAATGGTTAAATGATTTGCAGACAACTACTTTATAACTGAAATTTTGCTTTGTTTTGACTTTATTTGCAATTTACTCACTAAATTATACAGATTTATTGTTATGCTTTGAACCCAAATGTGTTAAGAATAACTCATTGGCACAAAACGTGGAACATATTTATGCTCAGATGTATTAAAGTTATCTCTTAATTTTAGATTTAATGCTCAACGGTAAGTGGTGGTGGCAGTACGGATCCGTTACAAAATTATTTAAGTTTTTTGGCCATAATTTGTGATTCTACATATTCATTTCTGGAAACACACAATAAGAACTAAAAGCAACAATTCCGACAGTAGAAAAATCTATAAAACCATATAGTGTTAATACCAACAACAACCTACTACCACTATTGCATGTTAGGCCTGTTTTGGTCCTCTTTCGAACTGTTTTTTTAAATGCGAAACAGACAATCAGACACGTTTTAGCTGCTTTAGTATTTTAAGTCCAGTAATTTTCACTATTTTTTATTTTTGTTTCAGGTTTCATTGAGCAATCGTTATTACTCACGGAAAGGTTTCCTGGAAAACTTAATGGACACGATAAAGCAGGAATACAACAAAGACACGGAACTTAAGGACAATATCGCGAAGTTCCGCAAAGAAGCGCAAGAACTGGAAGACTCCGAGGCGCTCAAGCAAGCGCGACAAAAGTTTAAGAATATTGAGAAAGAAACGGCGCAAAGTACCGAAGTTATTCACGAAACTTTAGGCAAAGTCAAGTCAAAAATATCAGAGGTAACACTGAATAAAAACATAGATACATTTCATGCAATTAGCATTTTGTTGCAAACTAAAAAAAACAGATTGCAAATATACAAATTTTATTTATAAAATTTTTATTTTAAAGCACCAATTTTACCAGTTTATACATGTATATCTACGTTAATTGTTTATATATCACATATAATGCCTTTAGAAAGACTTACAAAATTGTTCATATCTGGCATGTAATCAGATTATGCCAAACAAATTTTCATTGATGTTTAAAAATATATATAAAACTATTTTGTTCTTTTTACACAAAACTAGTGAAATTTCAATTACACTAAATCAAATGCTTTAGTTTATGTTTTGTTGAACCTTGACATCATCAGATTTTGACCGACCAGTATCTTTTTAATTACAGACTGCTGAAGAATTTGGCAAGACCGACATCGGCAAAGCTGCCGGCAAAATATCGGAGGGTATTTCTGGTGCGGCCAAGTCGGCCGTGGAGAGCGACGCTGTTCGTAAGGTCCAAGCGGGACTCAGCAGCATCACCCAAGGGACAGGGGTAGCACCCGACAGCTTGTACAAGAAACCTGGTAAGTTGGTTGCTTCTTAACCATGTAGCCATGTAGCTACAAATGCATTGATGATATTTCAATCAGGGAGTGAATGGTCTTTCACCTAATGGTCTGGATAATTTTCTTCTACACTCTTTTATAGACTAACTGAATCATGGATTCTTAAATCCTTAATTGATTGGCTGATTTGGTTAGTCTGTTAAAGACTTCAGGTGTAGATGAAAGCCGCTATCGTTGGTCAAACAAGGTCGGAAGTGCTAGATCACAGTTGTTATGCTTCTACGTCTATGGATCTTTTATTATTGTACTTCCACCTTTCGGTTTACTTAGGTTGCATTGAAAACTGTGGCGGGCCAGTTGAATATTGTAAGCCATTTAGGCACCTGCTCTACCATATGTGCTTTATTAGAATCATGTAAATATTTGACTTTGTGCCGAATCAAGAAAAGTTAATGTGTAATAAACTTGTTTTAGTGAGGCAAAGTGTTGTTCATAGTGAGATTACACACCACTGGTTTAGAGTCTTTCTAATATGACTTTCCTTAGGATGACATAACCCCACTAAAGTAATTGTGATTTGGCATACTTGTATTTGGACTTGTAACTTAACTATTGACATGTTGTCGCACTGTTAATGTAGTTGGTAAGCCATTAGAAAAATCAGAGCTTGTTTAAAGGCTGGCAATGTTTTGTGTCTAACACTGCAACCTTACTTAAGCAGCTTAATATACAGTTGACCAGGCACAGTGAAATATGTTTTCCCCTTATGTTTTGCAGCTAAACTTCGCATGCGCAAGTCGGAGTTGTTCGCGGAGAATGTTCGTGAGTTTGAAGCAAACCTCGATGCTACGAACGTTGTCATGCACAAAGACTCGGTGTGGAACCAACAATGGGAGTCGTTCAAGAACTCTAAAGTGGGAGAGCGTGAGTGAAAAGTTCTTTTAGTATCACAGAATATACATTCAAGTAGACGTTTAGGATGAGGGAATGTCAGTAGTTTTCAGTTGAATATTAACACATTATAACAGTAATTTAACTAGAACAAGCAAATCAACTAATAGAAAAATATAAAGGGGTGTTTAGATCCCAAGTTTGATTTTTAAATTTTAAATATTTGTTCTTTTTTTTTCCTTTGTGCTTTGTTAAGGGAGTTGTTAGTCCCTAAAATAATTTAAATAGAAATAATAATAAATTACATTTTAATTGCAAGCAAATATTGTTTACTATTTCCTGATAATTTATAGTTCCTCTAAATTTTGTTTTGTAGGAATATCAAACATAAAAATGCAGTTTGATGAAAGCGATAATGTTTTTATCCGTGGATCGCGATTTGTTACCGACAGAATATCTTCCATTGCTGGTAAGTTTATATTTTGTTTCATCTATAGTATTTATTAGTTTGCCTAAAGTTTGTTTAACAATATACAACATGTTTCCAGGTGGTATGTTGGGAGGAACTGACATATCAAAAGTTATGACAGATATCGTCAAAATCGATCCAAGTTTTTCTGCCACTGGTTTCATAGAGTTTTGTAAGTTTGACGTTATTCCAAATATTCTGGAAGCCATTGCTCAAAATAACGCTGAGGTTGTTAAAGATTGGTGCAGCGAGGCGGTAAGTGAAAAATATATTTAACAGAAAGGTGTTTGTATGGATTTGGATTTTATTTTGTTTATATAATTTAAAATATTACCATTTCATAGATATATATATAAATATATATAATTGGCATCGGTCAACTTCTAATTATAGGACTAAGATAAAAGCAGGCTCTAGTTTGAGAAAAAATGGAAAGTAAGAAAATGGTTTGTATTTGAGAGGCAAAGTTAGAACTTTGAACCCACGCATTTATTTGTTTTTAAATCTATTTTTTATCTTTCCAGTATTCCTCTTTGAACTTCATGAAAAGAATTGTTTTATTTCTTGACAGCCATACAACCAGATAATGTTCCCGGTGATGCAAGCGGAACAGATCGGTTGCAAGTACGAGCTAACGACGATAGACGTCGACCACGTCGATATTGCCGGGGCTACCAAGGTCGACCAGGGCCCGGTGCTTGTAATAAGCTTCCAAACCCAACAAATTATGGTCGTACGAGATAAAAAAGGGATTGCTATTGAGGGAGATGAGGTAATGCTTTTAAAGTGGGCTTAAAGTTATTATTTTTTAGTGGTGCATACTGTGTAGAGTAGGAGAAAAATTAAGCACCGGAGACGGGCTGTTAAAAGTTTCCTATTGGTTAGAATTATTTGGTACTTGGCAGTTATTTAAGTTATTTAATTTTTTATTGTCTATTAATTTCTATTAAAAGTGTTCTTCTGAACAGAATGTAAGACCGTTTAGAAATGTTATCGATTTTCCCCTTTCCACAAAAGTATGACAATTTATATTTTGTATACCAAGAAAAAAAAATAACGCTGCAGTAATTTGCTCAATTACATAAGTTGGCGAACTGCCAAAACATTCAGAATAATTTTGTTATGTCCAGGTTTCTGGCTATTTATGTTAGCATACTTCAAATAAAAGTAGTACAATTGGTGCCTTCTAATAAGCCTTAATGTAAAAAGTCACTGTGACGAATTTACATGCCAGGAATTAAGAATGTGTACTGTTAGCTTTGGTCGGTACGATTGCTGGCAAAAGCATTATTCAAGTCAAACAAAAAAACGGCAATACTCGGTACAAGTATCTAAGTACTCGCTAAACATGCCACGACAGCTAGCATTCGCTTTGGTCTCAAAATAAAAAACTCGTCACAACACCAACTCACTGTCGCACTCTACTCTTCTTCCCCTCAGATAGAACTCAGCGCTGCAGGTTTGTCCGCAGAAGCCGCTAAACTTGTTGCAACACATTAGTTTCTAATAAACACTTAACATAATAACTGTTAACTTCCACAGAACCAGATAATGCGTGTGTACCATGTGTGGGCGCTCTGCCGTGACACCGAGGAGCTTGATCCATCAGCTGCTTGGAAAATAATCGACCAATCGATGTCCGCGTCTCCCATGCTGCTGTGAACACTGTGGACAACTCACGCATGTGCTAGCCACATTACCGCACGTCGAATGGGCAGGGACAAAGTTTGTGGTCACGAGACCAGAGGGGAGCATTAAATTATGCAAATAAAATATCTTCGTTACGATCTGTGGTTTTGTGCCTGCAATCAATGTAAGATTTGGCAAATAACACAAAAAAATGAAAAGTTTTGAATCATGCCTATTAATAATGACATGTGATGAGCATCTTGCAAAAATGTTTAGTAGCTGGCAATTACTGATGTTAACCAAGTCACAACTTTTCAATCTGTATAACGCATTGCTCAACTTGTTTTTGCATACAGCTCCAACAGTAAATGCATCATGTTGACTTTATTATAATGAATATTTAGGTATTTACCATTGCGTCATGTTCGTAAAACTAGCTTGCGGCGAGGTTAATGTATTACTATGACACGTTGGTGGGTTGTTGTTATGTAGCAAGGTGTCCTGGTTGTTTCTTGACTCGTTTTGTTCGGTAAGTCTAGTAGTTTAAAGGCACACATATAATACAAAAATGTAACTGTTTTGTGGTTCTAAGACCTTTTTAGAAGCTGACACTTGCTGGTGTTATTTGGAAATCCAAAACAAATTACAAATTTGTATCTGCTGTTACTGCTCCAACAGTAAACAAATCTATAGCACCCTGTTGCCTTTTGTAACATGAATATTTAGAGCATTACAAAGAAACAATCTGCTTTCAGTAACCACTTCCTCAAGTTACGTTAAAACTCTTTAAGGAAATTGAATTACAAAAGCATTTTGTACCTGGATTATATTTTTATGTAAAAATGTAATAAGATCACACAACAATAAGAAACAAAATGGCATTTACCTGCCAAAGAAGGCAGTACCAGAAGACATTAACACATTGCTGTGAAGCTGCTACCATGAAAGACTCTATTCAACAGAATTAAAGGAAAAAATTCAAATACCAACGCTGAAATCTCAATAAAACCAACGTTTATGTTAACTTGCCAACAACTTGACATTTTACAACATGTAATTATTGGAAAAAACTAAGTTTTGTAAGAAACTAGTAAAGAAAGGGCAATACAATAGCCTTAAGAAACCAGTGAACTACCAGGCGAAGTGTGAATATACAAAGTAGAAACAAACATAATACTGGCATTTGGTAAAATGAAAAGCTAGTCTAGTGAGACAGCTTATTGTGACGCACATATCTACAACAATGTGGGTGTGTGATGTCATAGAGTGTACGCTAAAGGTGAATAAGAAGTAAAACTAACAATTAAAAACAACATTTGTTTAAAAGTGAGTAAAATAAAAGAAAAAGTACAAACATTTGTGACAAGTGAAACTTGTTTATTTAATAATATGGTCCCGAACCTGCCATCATATGTACCTCTGTTGATATTTTTACATTTCAGGGTTGTATAACTGGTTTATACAAAGTAAATGGTGTTTTTATGCTGGATTATTGAGTTACGGCACCATGAGGGGCAAAGTGTGGGTATATTCTGCCCCATCGATGTCGAAATCTTCCATCCCCATGAACTGTTCCTCGTCCCTGTAATGTGACATAGTGAGGCTCTGCGACATGCAAGTGAAGAACACGATGCGTTTCATCTTGCGGTTGTACATGAAGAAGTTGAACGACCAGAGGCAGCAGTCGTCTCCGTACGGGTCGCTGTCAAGGTCGGGGTTGTAGCTGTACACGTCGCAGTCGCACAAGTTAATCTCCTGGTCGATCGTCGACCACAACGACGCACTCATCCTGGAATAAATCACATTGTCAATTGTTTTCTTGTATGTTCAGGCTTTGGTTCAAATTACAGCGAATTTTCAAACTGGTTTAAAGATTTTTTTGAATTAAGTAAAGTTTGAGTGTTTTGTTTTTGAATAACATCTATTATTCCCTAGAGCTGCCCTCATTTTGGCAAAAACATTGGGAAAAATGGTTTGTTTGTACTTTGCCTTGGTGAAGGATTGGCCTTGAGTGTAAAAAAAAATTCAAAATTAAAACTTGTTAAATGGCAGTTTATTCTAAAGTTGTAACAGCTCTTCTGACTATTTTATTTGTGACAAAAACAGCTGTTGTTTGACATATTATGCCCGTCAGCAACAGTTTATGTATATTTTAATTATGAGGTAATGTAGTTAAAATCAGAAAGAAAAAGTAAAATACACTAAACTTATTTGCTCCACAGTCATTTTACCTGTTGTATTTTTCCCCAAGCACTGCACCCATTGTGCTGTTTATGAAACCCGTTGCATAATCCACACTCGGTTCGCGGCTAAACTCATCGCTCTTCGCGTGGCTGAAGTCGTAATCGGGTCGGAACGAAGCGTTGAGTGTCGACACCAAGTAGTAGAGGGTCTTCCTGCTGCAGGTCGAGTTAAGGTCGCTTTCCATCTCGTCTGCGCTGCTGTAACTTCGACTCAAAGCATTTCCCGGGCTCACAGATAGCATGGTTTGTGGTGGAGATAACACGGCGAGGTCGTTTAGCTGACCATCGCTCGACAAGACTTTGAAGAGCCGCTTGTCCTCCCCGGCCATCTTGCAAGAGTAGCTTTCTACTCGTCCAACGACCTTACAATCGCCATTATCAAACGTCAACGCACTGTTCAACGCTTCCAAGTTTGCGTTTTCTAAAAACTTCATCTTTGTTTAAAAGCCGATGCAACTCAAAAGTAAAATGTAAAAAGTTCACAGTGAATCGTTAAAATCCTTGAGATTTAAAAGCTGGTTGAAACACACATAAGACTCGTTAAACTAAAACTTTGCGAACAATAAAGTCTCGGAATCGATGAAGAACAGTTCGAAATAATAATTTCCGTTTGTATTCCAGCAATCGCCATTTGCACGAAGCTCAAGAATATTTAATGAAAACTTCAATTCTTCAATCTGTCAATGTAAAACAAAATGTGTTAAAACCTGTTCAATGAAAACTAAAAAAATGAATTCATTATAAAACATAACCATGTTTCAATTATTTTTCTAAAATTGCTTTTCCAAATATGAAATAAGCAAACGTTTTCTACAACTTTAAAAAAAAGTTTACTTTTAACATATTCCATTTAGTACCATAAATGCTACATTGTAAAAACTTTGCTAATTAAATATTTGCTTTATATTTACCTTTCCACAAAGATATTATAAATCAAATAAACTTGATTAAAACATTTTCACAGACAATAAACTTTAGCAGGTTTTTTGTTTGTTGTCACCAAATAACTATTAGTGCTGTAAAAAGCATAATGTTAAACACAAACGATGGTAAACAAAATATCTAACACGCAACAAATTATTTAACATGGTAAAAGTGAATGGACAGATTCGTTTTCAAATGATTCAACAGTTGATGACTCAATCGCAAACCTGAAATTAATCATCCTATTAAATCCACATAACTCTAACGTCAATGTGCAAATTTAATGCATACCCCAAAGCAAATGGCTTATGGGTAAAATTACTGATTAAATGAAGTAACTGGGTTACGTTAAGGTCAAATTAATTTTAGATTGACGATGCTCGCAAAAAAACCTACATCCTTTGATATTGAGTTGTCAAACTAAAATGTTTTTTCTTTACGCATTGAAACGCGCAAATAGTTGAATTAAATGCTACTTTCCTGCAATTAACTGATTTAATTGAAACATTTGTTTCAGTTCCTGATTTTTCTGCAGATTCATTAAGAACATAATAACAAAACTTTCAGCCAATCACGAGCCACTATATTTTAGTCTCGAAGCAGCTTGGAACGGTAAGGAGAAAGTCATTTTACTTTTAAACCGTTTTTAGCGAAATTTAGCGAATTTGACATGTTAGCAACAGCATTAGTTACTTAAAACCTAAAAACATATTTTTTAAATATTGCGTTGTTAAAACATACTAACTACTGATCTGACAACATTTTTATAAAGGTTGAAATACAAGTCTTTCTATTCCCTGGGCTATAAAAATTAAAAAATGCTTTAACTTCATATCCTTTCTTGGATCAAAACGTTTTATGAACTATCTGGTCGTAAACAGCAAATGTAGTGTGTAAAGTTATCGTCCTAACTGCTAAAATGGACACATAATCACTGCTTTCTACACATTACGAATATTAGCAACTTTTATTAAAATATAACTACGTCTTCCAACCAATTAGCCTAAATATACTTTTAAACACTCAACCCAAAAAAGTTGCATACCAGTCTAGGCAATGGCCCATTTAATACCAAAATATATTTTTTTAAAAAGCATCACATATAAAGCCTGACTCAGTTTAAAGCTTGATCGCTACAGTCTGAAGAGTTCAATTCATCTGCAAAGGGCGGGTAAAAGCTTGGCAAACATTCAGTTGACCGAGAGTTTATTTGTCTTTATTTGATAATGGAAATTGGTCTAACACGCAGGGTTGCTCAACCGTTACACCGACCCACTGGAGAGGCACGAACAGTGTTAGAGGTACTACGAGCAATGAGCATATCCTTATTGTCTTAAGGGTCATCTTATTCTCTCAAATATTTGTTTTCATTATGACTTTAGAGACCTTCCTTATGACGTTTCGTTAAATATATATATTTTTTATCGTAAACAGGGAGCAACAAAGTATTGAAAGCGCATGGAAGGAACACAAATCATTAAAAGTTTAAAGCCAATGATTTAACACGTATTTAGTAAAAACAATTGAAAGCATTTAGACAACTACGATTTTATTATTGCGTGTCAATGATGACGTCATCCTCTGACGCAAGCGGTGCCTTCCACAGGTAATAGAGGAGTGTCTTTGGTCCATAGTGAGTTCCCCTTGAGTTGAGGCAGTCAGTGTACTGCTTCTTGCTGAGAGTTGGCGAGCAGAACTTGTCGTGAAAGATGTGAACTTCTGCTGGCTCGGTGCTCTTGAATACTTGCAGGCCCATGCCTAGGATCGCGTTCACCTGGAAAGTGGTGTTGGTTAATTTAAACAGCTAACTACAAGACGTGCCGTTTTTAACCTTAATAATGAAAATTAGGCAATTTTAGTGCAAATACAAACCTACAAGTTGTGTTTTTTACCGTTGTTGCCCAATGTTTTTAATTTAATTATGAAAGTTTAGTAAGTTATTGACTTTATTCGTAAAAGTTGATTTTCAACGCAAACTGTAAAAGTTGGATGGTTTCAAGGTAATTATAAGATTATAGAAACATAGTCACTTCTAACGTTTTTTCTTAGAGGTTAGTATTTGAACGTTATTCAAGTTGATTTTTCAAATTGTTACAAAAAACACATAATTCTTTTTAACGTTCTTTTAAGGATTGGATAGCTTTGAACATCATTAATAAAGCTGAAAGCAACGCAAAAGAATTAGGAACAAAACTTATTTTCTTGTGAGTTCTTCAACTTTCCGTTAGTTAAACTAGCGTTAGCAGTATTTTTAAATGCATATAGGCTTAATCATTTGTACTCTACGTAAATATTGCTGGCCACACGCTGTACATGGATGTGTATGTGTGCTTATATGTACATCTTACCAGGTGGATATCCTCGAGTCCCCAACCTCTGATGGAAAGATCGAAGCCTTTTGTTTTAGCGAAGTCGCTCTTGTACAACGAGACCATCCCGTAGCTGAAGTGGCGCCAGAATCCGTCCAACTCACTGAAGCTGAAGTCGCTCTGTGGTTTCTTCATCTCAACGTAAACAACATCAGGGTCGTACTGACTGTGGGTGGTGAAGGGGTTAGTTGCTGGTATGTGGGAAACTATGTGTGTTTCAAGAACTTTTAAAGTTAGTTTTAAACACTTTATTTTAAACAGTTTTTTTTTGTGCAATCGGAAAATATTAAGATTATTGCAACGCGGCTAGTGATAGAAAATGTTTGTCGAAAAAAACATGTTATAAACAGTTTGCACAATTTGGCCTGAGTTTTAGTAAACCCGGCTCTAATATCTTACGAAAAAAAAAAAATATTTTTTGTCACAATAGAAATCTTAAAAAAAAACAGACCTGTTTTTTCCTGATTTTAGCAAAAGTTTTATTCGGGTTTGCGGCATGTTGATTAAGTTGAGCCCTGATTGCCAGCATTGTATTGAGGGTAAATTAGTTTTTTTAAAGAATTCAAAAATTAACTACATTTGGCGACCAATTGTAACAAAAACACGCTAAGTTACCTGAAGAATACAGGATAGAAAGCTTGTTGTCCCCTGATCGTGTTCCTTCTGATGTGAGTCAGCATTTCTGGCGCAAAGACCAGGTCCACATCACAGAAGAACAAGATCTCATCCCCAGCAACCTTAGCTGCTGCGGTTTGTAAACCAAGTCCCCGCGAGAAGTCAGTGCCAGGTTTCATAAGCACAACAACGAGCTGTGAGCCAGGGTAGGCCTGCTGCAGTGTGCTCATGTTCTCGATGATGAAGCGCTCGTCCGGTGATCGAACCGGCAACCCTCCGACTTTAGCGTCGTAGTTCTCCCTCAGCTTCACACTTTCCTCCTCCTCAGAGCTCCTCTCCTCCGGGAAGTAAGCGAGGAAGAGGTTCACGCGCTCACCACGTGCAAGGAACGTGCTCTCGAAGTTGTTGATGAAGCGCACGAAGTTCTGAGGTCGTCCGCTCAAGGTCATCACGAAGTTGACGCTCGGTTGCTCGCTGGGTGGCGCTCCAGGGGAGATTATTTTCGCCAACTGGGGAGCAGAGCTTAGATCGCCTTCTTCTTGCACAAACCTCAGTTTATCGATGAAGTACTGCCTTGTGTGGATTGGTCGCTCCACTGATGATGTCACATCACTACCTTTGCTTGTGTAAGTGCAGGTCACGTGCGAAACCGTGTCCACTGATAGGCTGGGGTTGATCACGTGATAGCTCTGCACGAAGCCGACTGCGCTCAACTTGGTCTTAGTGTTGTCGAACCTGTGCTGGACTTCCCTCACAGCGAGGTTGGTTCCTTCTATCAGCTGCTGCTTTAGAGGGTCGCGCATGTGGCGGACCAAGTTCTTCTCGTCACTCGTGAATATGTTCCGTCCCATGATCGAACGCCACTCAAACTGAGCGCGAGCGTTCGCGTTCTGTGAGTCATAGAAGGGTATTATGACGTTGTTTAACTTAAAGGCATTCTATAAGTCAAGAGATATAGGAATAAAATCCACAATAATGACAAAACATCCACAATGCTAAAAATAATTTTTAGTATATTAACGGTTACGGTTTCATTTGAATTGTTTCGAACGTTACTTTTTAAGCGACATATGTTTATGCTTCGCTTATTATCGTACATAAAAATACTGGCATATTATTTAAGTCAACAGTAGACCCACAATAAATCGCTAGCTTTTACCGGGATATTAATTGTAAAATATACTTAATTCGTTCAGACAGAAAAATAAATACCTTTATATTCATTTATTAACCTTTTAAACATATTTTAATCCATCAAAGTTAAAAGTTACTCAAGAATTTAAAAAACGCCCTGATTAAATATGATAAACGTATTGACTCCACACCCAATCAGTGACGTCATACATACGTCATGCATCTATGACGTACCGGGTCTTGCTGCTCCCCTCCGAGCACCCTAAGTTCCTTCTCCAGCCCAGCTACTTTGTCCATGAGACGGACGATCCTCCTCTTGAGCACTTTGTTGTGGAAGTTGAACTGAGATGTCGGGTCCTTGTTCGCGTGGAACACGATTCCCTTGTCTGTAGAAAATTAAAGTTATTGGAATACAGAGGTTACCGCGAATAAAAAGTAAGTAAGCAAAGATAATAATTTATGCCTTTATTAATAAAGAATATGAAAAAAGCAATATTCTGTGTATAGCATGAAAAATAAAAAAGTAAATAAAGTTGTGGGGAAACAAAGGTTGGAAAGGCAATCCAAAAAAAGCCTAGACGTAGTCGGATGTGTTTCTATTTGTAAGAACTAGCTATTCCTGATTTGTTTGTACAAGTTAAAAGTATTATGTTGCCTTAATCGACGCATGCCCCAATACGCCAACCCCTGTGTGTATAAGTAGGTTATAAAAAGATATAGTCTTTGTAAAATAACGATATTTTAAGTTTATTTATTTAGTAGAGTCCGTATACATGATAAGGAAATTGCCAACATTTCTCTAGACGACTAGCACTGTCTTTTAGTTCAATAAGTCCAATGTCACTCAGCAAACATAAATTAATAAAACAAAAATCCTAAGGCAATTTTGCTTAGGATGTTTGCCAGTTTTCTTGGAGTTACAGACTTGCATTGAGAAAGGATTTTTCTTTAATGTGTTTACAGGGATTACGACATCAAGGATACGAAGCGGTCTGGCCCCGAAGCAGCTTTCACGAACTCCTAAGTATTTTAACGTTTATTGCATCAACTTAAAAAACTAATTTGGGTTAGGTTTTTTAAAGCAGGCCTTTTTATAAATCCTTCAACGATAAAAATCGCCTAAATGATACAATATTTCACGGCAGTCGACAATCACATTTATTATTAATGTAACAAGAAATCACAAATATTTTAGTGTTTTTAATTTTCTGTTTAAGCCGGATACCCCACACTCCTAACCCATGACCCTTAACCCCAGACCCCACAACCCTGACCCAACACTTACAACCAACCCACCCAGTTGTGCCGGTTCAACTTCTTCAATACTGGGAGCATAGGATCCCTGCTGGTAGTTTTGAAAGAAGAGCTTCTTAGTCTCCCAGGATTGTGTGCACTTGACGCCGGTCATCTTCTGCACGCACCTGCCAAGCTCAATGTCCTCGTGTTCTGTGTAGAGGATGTGGAGGCAAGCTCCAAGCCGAGGTCCAAGTCGTCGCAGGAGAGCTTTCGAAATGATCACACCGGGTCCGCCCTGGATGTAGAAAGTTGTTAAACACAATATACTTGTGACACACTGTGATCTAGCCTTTCTGATGTTGTAACAGTTCAACTATACCCGAACATCCGTGAATACAGAGTTGGTGTTGAACACAATATACACATGAGGCACTGTAAACAATGATGAAATCAAGGCAGACCAGGAAAACAACCAGCCTGCAGTGAGGTTCGAACTCACGACCTCCGACCATGCTTTGCCCAGGTCTGTTCTAGCCCTTCTGATGTTGAGTTAAACTTCACCCGAACTCGATTGAGTAGATGTTATTGTTTCGTTATATTAGTGGCGTCTAAGGTTATACTTGCGGACCTGAGTTACTCGTGGTAAAATTAAGTTATGCTATGGACGTGGGTTAAGTATGTTGGCCTAACCCTACTTAAGATAACAATGCTTTAACATTCCTTGTTGACTTGTTAACGCAATATATTTAGATCTTATTCATAACTTTTAGCTGAGATATAACCGCCGAAACTAATTTAAGCGGCATTTGTTAATGAAAAGCAAAATAGAGAAACAAGCGATCAAATCGAAGGAAAGTCAAGATTTTAATGGTTTAATCACGAAATTTAACAACCAATTGTAAACAGAGCAACAAAGTTCGCTTGTTGCTGGTCTTAGGAACATCAAATCAAACATCTACTCACAGTATTTTTGCCAGCGTATCTTACTACCACGGTTACCATCGGTTATACGTTACATTTACCACCTTACACTCACACCGTACCATGCAGTAGTTCTCCCCCTTAGCGATCCAGTCGTCACTATTCTTCCCGAACCCAGCGCTCCCAATGAACCAGGGCTTTGAAGCGTCAACTCCGCTCAGGAAGGTGTGAAGCTTCTTCGTGTCAACATAAGCATCGTCGTCCAACCTCACAAACCAGTCGAAGCTAAAGATTCAAGGCTGTGTCATGTTAGCTCATACTCAGGTAAACTTGTCATTGCTGCATTTCTTACGTACATGTCATAGTTTGAACCTAAAATAGAAATTGCATGCATACAATTGACTTTTAATTTTCCATTTGAAAGTTTTGACGAAACGAGTATATGTTTTTTAGTGGATTTGAAGGTCTGCTAGTTTGTATGCCCTTGATAATGTTCATATCGTCACGCTCATAGCCAAATTGCCGGAGTCATTTTTTCCAGATTTTTAGATTTTTTGCTTCAGTCTCTCCTTGTTACCATCCCCATCCATAGAAAAAAGTGCCTAAGTCACTTTTAAGTCATTTCCCATGAGCATGTGTAAAAAATGACCTATAGTTGTATCCCTACGCGAACCAACCCACCTTTTCTGGCCGTGGAGGAATTTTAAATATATCAAATATTATTTTTTTACCCCCGGCGCACCTGGCAACCTTCCATGGCGCACTATTAGTTAGGAAGCCTTCATCTACAAGGTGAACGCGTTTATATGCCTTTATTTGTTTGTATGTTGTCATATACAGCATGTGTGTGTTTGTATCCCACTCACACCAACGCACCTTTCCAGATACTCGTCGTGCATGAACTTTATCATGGAGAAGCTTTTCTTCTGCGGAGGGTAGTCGGTGTCCTTCACCCCTGGAAGCTGAATCACCCTCACCCCAGCCCCACCATTTACCCCAGCCCCACCATTAACCCCAGCCCCGATGTAGCTGCTGACGAAGCGCTTCTTCGGGTCGGTCGTCCCGTTGTTGTTGGAGAAGACCTCCACCCTTACTTTCGGGTGCTTCCCCCTGCCCCAGGTACCCAGGGCAGCTTGGGTTCGAGTGGGTAACTTCTCCTCCATCGACATCATGCCTGGGTCAACACAGCGGTTCGTTCACATCGTGTGGTAAGTACTTGAATGGTAAAAGTTTACCGGACGAGTATGCTGAGCTTTCCTATATGATAGTATCGGTTGCAAGTTGTTATCATACAAGCTACATTGAGTATTTCGCGTTTGTAGCATAAAAACCTAATTACCAAAAAATATACCAGATGCAAATATTCTGTAGACTTTCCTGTCTTAATTAAAATCGGTCATTTATAAGTTGAATGATTCATTCGAAATAAAAGACTGATGGTGCCCTTTTTTGTGGACAAATAAATTTCTCCTAAAACTTTTCAATGACTGACTTTGACCAAGAAAAGTTCAAAAGTCAAGAAAGTCTGAAGATCATTTTCTCCCATTTGAAGTCATGTCGTCATTCACGTGTAAGGGCGAGGAAACATCTTCATATTTTACACATTTAGTTTGTCAATATACCGCATGTTTTGATTTAACTATTAAACGCTACCGATGTGAAAAAAGCAAGACTTATTCTCACCGATGTAAATTGAGCCGAGCATTTCATCATTTTCAACTTTCAGCTGCTCGTCCCTCGGTTGTATGTAAACAGGGACATCCCCTTGTAGTTCCAGAGGACACCATGACCTTGGCAACACGTGGTAAGCGATCGGGGGGAGTGAAGGACCAACGTAACATCCGACAAAGAACCCGACCACGATGCTGAGGAGGAATCTGCGGAATACAAGGTTGGATAATCAACTTGCAGTATTCACATGTGGGTATTATTAGCCATAGGGTCTACATTTTGTGGGAAGCACTGGATATAAAGGCTCCGTATCGTTGGAATACAGTAAGGGTCGCCAAACTTTTTCATCTAGGGCCTGACTATCGCGGGTCGGATGTGAATGTTTTATTTAACTTCGCTAACATGTTTGCCGTTATACAAAGCAAGTAAAAAAAAAGATAATTATTTTAGAGATGACGTCACAGAGTTACGTCATAACATGACATTTAGAACTAATAACCTTTTAAAACCTGGGGTTATCGTTCGTTAAAGTTTACAAAATGTAGAACTAAACATTGATTTAAATACATTCACTAAGTTGGCTTGCTTAAAAATAGCATTATTTCAGCAGAACGACGAGCGTTGCTTTTTACTTTCACCGCTATTTCAAATAAAATCTTCTACAAATTACGAAGGTCGGCCAATTCCAACAAATACCTCGTCAAATGTTGGGAAATTGCGTTGAAACTGCTTATCAATGTTGTTGTTTTAAGTCGGTTGTGTCGAAGCAACCCGTAAAACGTTCTTCTGTTGCCCAACATTCAGATAACCTCACTTTGCCTTAATTTCGTGACGTCATACGTATATAAAAATTGCTAGTATTGAACTCCAGTATATCCCTTACTAAAACCCTTTTTATTTGGCGGCTCCACGGATTTGTAAAAATCGCTAAGAATTTTTTTAAACAGGGATACCATAACTATACCGCCAAAATTTTCAAAAATTATCCAAGCGCGTTTCAAATCAACCCTATGTCAAAATACAAACTGCGGTTTCCACAAATCCAACCAAACTTTCATTTGGTTTTAGAGCCGCTGTTGTAAAGCTCCAACAATTTCGATTAAGCTTAGGTCGAAGTGGATATATAGAACGACGGAAACCCAACTCTACGTTTAGCTCATTCAGTCCACCGCTCGATATTGTGAGAGGTAAACTTTGTACTCTTATTAAATGTTCCTGCTAATCATCCAACTTTTGTGATTGCGGACTTTATAATTGCAAATAAACATTGTTCCTGCTAATTTGTGATTCACATAATAGTTTTAACCATCGGTATCACACTTTTGTAAGTTTTTTTTTTGGTAAAAGGCGAAAGATTTACACGGCAAACATACAAGATACATAAAAATTACTGCAATATATTTTAAGTTATAACCTATTTGCAATATATTTTAAGTTACACGCTGTATATAAATGGTCAATTTGTGGGTAACGTTTAAAATCGAAAATTTGCGCGAATATTAAAATTATAAAAATGCATGCAAAGTCAAATTGGATTTCTTTTTTAGGTTGCCCAAAGCGCAAATTTAAAATCGCCTATAGACTTGTCTCATGCTGAATAGTGCAGGTAGAGTGTTATACACACTTATTGTTTTTAAAGTACCATCTCGTCTATATAAAGCATTACTCACCTGTAAACCAACTTTTCCACGTCGGTCGCTCTTTTCTTCGAAGCCATCTTTCCTGATCAGGAATCCAGATACTAATAAATAGAAGAATCTATCTGTAAGAACAAACAAGTGTGTCGGCTAGACTTCAATATAGCTCGGCTTGCAGTATAAATGCATTATTAAGGTTGTAAAAACAGAAGCTGCTTATCCACGTTTAGCATCACTGAAGCCGTTAGAATTTAACTAACTACAAGAACCAAAAGCTTATTGGAGTTTTTACGTGAGTATCAAAGTCCACTCCGATCTTTTAAGTTTAGCTCCATTCTCTCCACGCTTAGGTACATTCAATAATACATAAGCGTGTAGTTGGCACCAATGTAGCGTCAATACTTCACGCACTTTGCATCTCTAAAGATGTCTGTCGGTGAAGTTGCACCTTTCGCAATTCTTATCGCGTTAAACTTTTTACAAGCGTTCAAAGCAATAAGCGAGGATATCTAAAGTGGTGTAATATCGATATAACGTAGGCCAAAGTTTAAATAAACAATAGAGAGTATTGTCAGTTCAGTAGGAGCAACAGAAAAGTACGCAAATAAATTAGCTGTAGCATTTCAAATGCTTAATTGACCAACAGAAGCGAGATTTGCGCTATAAGCTGATCACTAGCGCAGTTGACGAAAGCGATTACACCGCTCGGCTATTTTGCAAAAAATCGAATTGTCGGAAAAAACTGAAATCTAGCTTCTCTACTTGCAAATCGTCTCTGGCGATACTTTTTCGAAACACTAAATATCCTTTTACAGGGTTGTGACAGCGCGGGAAAGGCGTTCCCATACCCCATCTGACGTAATACAAAGTCGTTACGTCACGTTATACAACTTTTTGACGTAATTTAGCGTTTTACTGGGACTTCATCTTATTTAAGCTCTACAACCCACTCTAGGCTACTTGCTTCACTCTACTCTGAGCCCAGGTATTCCACGAATATTTCCGCGGAAAGCTTAACGCGGTCGTCGACGCCCAAAAGTCAAACACAGATTTGAAAGGATCCGCAATAAGTAAACACGGGCGGAACAATTGTGACGCGATTCACGCTCGATGCGACGCAAGCGACGCCGTTGGCAAACAACTTGGGGTCTTGTACCTCCGGAATGTATTCCATTGACTTTTTTATATAAATGTTAAGTTTGGTAATTATTCGTTCCCCATAGTTTGTGCCATTATAAACGTCTTTAATTTAATTATTTAGGGCTGTACTTTAGAGGTGAGTGGGAAATGCATCTGAAATGTTTTCGAACTGTATCTGATCGCAAGCAACTTGTTCCAGCTTGGCGGTGTAAAACTCAATTGTGTTGGATTCAATTTATTCACCAGCACAACACAACTGAACTGACATGAAACATCATCCAAACATCCTTGCTTGTGTCGGTTTCATCGATGTAGGAACTGACTCTTGAAATCTTCGCACAATAACGTGAATAAAGCTGAAATATGCGCGAGTCACCCTTATAGTTTCAAGTTTTATTCGGCCGGGAAATCAACGAGAAATCGTGAAATACGAATGTTAACAACAAATTAACTTTCGCATTCTGCGCTTTGTCCTCGAAGAACCTAAACTAGGGGGCACCAATATTATTTTTCATTAAGGCCCGGATGGCAATGCTGGCGGTCGCGCGCCCGTAACGGTAAAGTGGGTTTAAAAGCTCACTATATTTTAAAATGTGTAAGGATCTTTTGTTTTAAATTTCATCAAATTTAGCTTGATTTAGAATTCGACAAATATTTTCGTTAATGGAGCTGAACAATTCACCACGCACCAACTAATTACCATTTTACAATTATTGCGAATATAAGCGAAGCGTCGTTAGTAAACATTATTTGTGTAAATCATTTGGGATTCTATAACAACAACAGTGTTTCAAAGATTCTTAAAATAAAAGAGTCGTATTTATGCCACTAGGGGAAATAGAAAGCTATATATTGTAACCGCTAGGTGGTGATAAAGAATACAACAATATTGGCAATTATTGGAAAGTTAGCTTTGATATAAACATTAATTTGATTGCATAGTGCTTTTAAAGGCTATATCTACTCAAATTATGGTTTAAATTGTATAAATTCAATAAATTCATTTTTTGCAATTTAGCTGTTCTTTTAGGTGTTATTAACATGTCTTATTTTAGATAATTTACAATGTTTTAAAACAATTAGGATTTTTTTTTACCTTTAAGTAACGAAATTAATAACTCGAAAAAAAAAATTAAATGGCGGTTTAAAAAATAAAACCAATGTAAGAGATAAAACATCTGATTCCTGGTAGGTTGTTTCGAATGACTGCTCAAGCATGACATTATGTTTTGGCGACGAGAAGGTTAAAAACATTGGCGCTGGTCTACAACTACAATCCTACCACAACGAAACACCATTTGGGTTAGCGTATGGGTTAGGGTGGGTCAAGTATTATTATTAAATAAAGAATATAATAAAACTTGACCCACCCACACCTAAATGCTAACCCGCATCCTAACTCAAATATTGTGCGTTGATTCTAGAACTGTGGTAGGATTCTAGACCAGGGCCCTCAGTTGTTTAAACATAATATTAAATCAAAGAGGAACTGATGTTGCAATGTTGGATACTTTACTGGCGTTGGCTGGTCTAATGTGTCAATCTGATTGATATCTTGTTTACCTGCTGAGGTGTTACACGATAAATTTTCGAGCTGCACACTTCTTTTCGGTCTAGAATCTTCCACATTTTTGCAGTAACAAAACGAGTTGTCACAATAAACTTGCAAGAAATGAATATGGGAGAATAAACGGCGCTTGTCTAGAATCCTACCACATTTATTTTAACAGTAACGAAACTAGTTTTTAAAGTTTAAACTGGAAGAAAAAGCATAAATATGTTGGAATTATTACAATAATAACACCTGATCCACCCGAACCCAAATAATGACCAGGAGACAGCTGACTCGATGAACCTTACGGTCTTTCGCTGTCTCCTGGGAATGTCAAATATTGCTAAACGTTTTGATTTCAACCATTTTTGTTGTTTTTCGATGTTCCAAATAAAATCATATTTAAATCTATCTAATGTTAGCATTATAAATCCCCAGGCGAAAATGTGATAGGATTCTAGACCAGCGCTGTATTGCTCATATATAGACCTTCTGTTTCGGTGGACTCAAAATTGACTAAATTAGTAGCTTGAAGCTGTCTGCCTTCTAGAAACGCAGTCTGCCTTCTAAGCAAAGGCTTGTTTATTTTCTGATGTTTTGGGACTCCAATATCAATGTTACCTCCACTGGTGTTTTCAAGAACATTACTTATATTTGGGCAATACACGTGGGCCAATGAAGCTGGTTAATGCAATTACACAAACCCACAAATCAAGTTTACCGCTGCTTTATTCAAATGAATCTGAAACACTTTTTTTTTCTGGGGCATTTCTGTTCTATAACGGTTTCTATAATATTTTGTATTTTTTAGGATCACCAACATTTAAGGGTTGTAACTTAACAATGTCTTGGTGGGAAGTATTTTGTGAACTTTTTGACGAACGAACAATCATTGAAACATCTGCATTTGCAATTAGCAGTTCATTGTCCGCCTTATTTTGTTTCCTGCATCGCAAATATGAAACAAAGGCACAAAAAGTTGAAGATGCTCCGTGGTTCGAACTTAACAATCAGTTTGTAGATGTTGTTCGAGAAGCTCCTTTTGCGTCACTGCCCTACGTTGCAATTAACGGAAAAGTTTCGACAACATCTGCCCCTTTACGCTCAGAAGTGAACAAAAACATGTTTGGTGTCTCTTGGAGAAAAACAATCACAGAACACAAGGATGTTTGGGGGAAGTACTCGCACACCTGGCAGAACGAGGAACGTGAAGTAAGTTCCATCGCTGAAAACATCCCCTTCGACATCCAAGGTTTTATAATGGACGGTCCATTCGTGCAAGTCGTCGATCCGATGCATTCAACGTGGTTTGAGGAATCTGTCGACGTTATCCACGAGGATTTTGTTCCGTCTTCAGCCACTGCGATGCAGAGCATTGTTGGATATGTGAGCGGGGAAAGGGTCAAAGGTTACACGCACACAGAGAAGATGCTGCGACTCGGAACGAAGTTGTGCGCAATCGGGGAAGTTGTTTACAAAGACGGCAACCTTGAGATCAGACCCCCGGCTTCACGCTTCGGCGAATACATAATCAGCAGCTTGACAAGAGCCGAGATCGTTTCAAAAATCCGATCTAGTTCAACGACGCTGAAGGTGATGGCGATACTAACAGGAGCCGCGTCGGTAACCGCTCTATACTTCATAATCCGTCGCATCGGTAAGCGCAAGTTGCAGCTGGCCGAGGAACGGAGGGCCGCGGATGAGTTGGCAGAGGTGCGTAACCAGCGAACTGTGCAATCTGCCCACCTGAACCGAGGTGAGAATAGCGAGGACGGGTTGTGTGTCGTTTGTTTGAACAATCCTCGCGAATGTGTGATCCTCGATTGCGGACATATTTGTGTTTGTGTTGATTGTCTTGAAGCACTTCCCACACCAAAGGAGTGTCCTGTTTGTAGGTCAAGGGTCGTACGAACTGTCCCACTCTTCCGAGCTTGATTATTTTTTTATTTTTTCTACAAAATTAAATATATACTGGATGTGTTTATTACATTTTTGTGCTTATGTTTTGCGCCAATAATTTTGCTTTTTTCAAACTTTTTTAAAGTAATAAACTGGATAAGTTCAGCAGTTTGTTAAATATTAGCCAAGTGCAAAACAGTGACTTAATTTATTTGTTATTTAATCTACTGTAATAATCATTCTGCCAATTTTGAAAATTTGAAGGAGCAAATTAAAATAAGTAACATTTAGTGACGCTTATTTTTTTTTTCACACTTAAACATGACAACAAATGTTGGCTGGAATTTATTGTCTAATGCTGAATTCATTTTTAATTATTGCTGAAAATAAAGACCACTTGTTTAAAATGCGTTATTGGGCTTGTATGCAAATTTAACATTTTAAAGCTTGTATGCAAATTCCTTAAAAAGATCCAGAGCTGTATCCATGTTTAATTACTCACTCAGTAATGCATTTAATTGTTATTTGGAATATTTGATGCAAGAAATATAATTTACCCAATGTTTGTAATTATACATTTTGAAGAGAATAAAATTTACTTTTTATACTTCAGTTTGTACTTAATATGGTTTATTACAAAGAAAAGTTATTTCTATGCAAGTATTTTTTAACATATGTTTAGTGATGGAAACAAAATGCATTTTATTTTGAAAATTTATTTAAATCTTCAAGTATTTGATTTCATTAACTTTACTTCGTGTTGTGAAGTTAAAAGAGAAATAAAAATATGCAACAAAAATGTTTGTACAAAATATTTCAGTTAACCGCTTGTCCAAGCTTTTCCAAATCCAAATAATGTATTGGGCTGTGAGCAATAGAATTTATAATAGACCTAAACGAAATTGTTGTTTACTGTAAATGGTAGTGTTCAACAATGTTGTGAAAATGTTAATTATTTTACCAGCAAGAAATATTTTCAGTTTCATAACAGAATGTTCTGCGGAATCCCCCAAACTGCAACAGGAATCACAGCAAGACACATACACCAGCTGGAGAAATAACAACGATTACAACAGGTTCGTATTTCATCAAATTTGACAAAACAAAAGGAAATACGAATCTATTAAAAAAAGAAACCAAACTTTTCCCTAGATTAAGTTCTTTACATCAAAACTAACTTCAGTAAGGAGTGAAACTCTCTTTCGGAAAAAGTAGCTATTTTAAGCAAACACTCCTTAAACGAGAAACTTACGATAAAGTAGGTCTAGGAAAACTAAAGAAACTTTTTGCGATTGTTTAAAAGAGTCCAACCTCTACAAGGCAGAATTTTAATTCTATGTTTATCAAATGATTGCGCAATAACGGAATGTAGTGTGTTATTTATAAGATTTAAGTGTTAAATGCTTGTCAAGGTAAACAACCTAAGGTCAAATGTATTCTGTTCAAGTACTTTGGTCAATTAAAACTTGTCGGCGAAACCTCGGTGACTATTTCCCGTGTTTGGAATTCATGTGGGCAGATAATTGCATTATTACAGAGATGCTTACAAACGTAAGGTTTCTGCGGAATCTAAACATCTCACTTGAACCAGATTCGAACTTTCAAATGAAACAGCGGCCACAAGACGAAAGAGTTTTAATTAGGGCGATGGAAATATCAAGAACTCAAGATTCCCGCCCTGAGGCTGTTGCTTTGGCCGCTCTTGGAATAAGTAAGGCAATTTGCGCGAAGCTCACAACAAACTAAATCTGCTTCTGCAAAGCTGATTAAAGCAAGTTATTGAGGTGAAGCCGTGTGGCTACGGTTGGCAAAATGTAGGTCCGACTAAAACGTTTAAAGTTACATAAGAAAGCGGTGAAACCAGAGTTAGGAAATTAAATAAAGTGTACAAGTTGTGTAGAAGCTATGTAAAGCCGATTAGGGAAAGTTGTATTTAAGAAATGAAATCTAGTCAAATTACTTTAAAATTAAATTAAAGGCAGAAATAAACATTTAGTTAATTAGAATTGGAAATACAAAAGTGTATAAAATTGCAAACATTTAGAACTTTGGATTGAAATGTAACCTAACACTTATTAGTGGCGTTGAATTTATTTTTATTTTAAAAATGTCATATAATATAATCATGTTTTACGGTGATTATTAAACAAAACTTGTTTCTCAGTAATTTCCAATAGGTTTCCAGAAAATCACTGCAATGTCTAAGTTGCTTTTTCTTGTTATTGCAGTTATTTGTGGCATCATTGGAACCTCAGGTAAGCTTCGGCCTAATAAAAATATTTGTTTCTTGTAAAAACATTTTTGTATTTTGATTTAATATTTTATATTTTCTTGCACTTTCTGCGATTTTTAAACCTGACAATGCCGAAAAGATGTTGCAAGGTCGACGAACCAAATTTTGGGATATTTTAAAAATAAAGATGCTTCCAGAGATTTAGTGACGTAACAATGTGGTCTGACGTCATCGAGCTTCTTCGGCAGTTCGCCCCGCTTTAAATCATTAAAAAATACTCCAATGATAAGGAATATATTTCGGCTAAAACTTGCCAGGACACCGTTCGACTTTATTTTTACTTTATTTCTGACTCATTTTTGCCTGAAGCGCCAAAATACGACGTAAATGTTTAAATATAAAGTTCTCTTTCACGTGAAGATATACGTTGGATTCATTAAATTGGACTATAAGGTAACCATAATCTTGAAGTATGTGTACATTTCAAAAATTCGGAAACTATTTACTAATTCTTATAATATTTATATAAAATCGATTTAGGAACTTTATACGAGTTAACTAACATTAGAACGACTTAGCGATTTTCTTCTTTATCCTAATTATGTAACTTAAGAGAGATTAAATTTTACACAACGTATTTTGGTTTGGTAAAAACGTCTGTTGGTTTCTGCCTCAAGCATTTTGACATTTACGAAAATGTCAAGGTTATTTCCATCATTTTATTTTTTGCAATAATCCGCATCAGCTTCTATAAACTGGTATAAGCCACGGTCAACTAAAAGATAACATCTGGCATCTTCAAATTCACAACATTTATGTTTCACTGGACAGCGCCACAGATTGTTGCGTTAATATAAAATTTCGTGATAAACTTGAGTGACTTTATAAATGTTCAACAAAAGAAAACTACCCGATTATTTAATCAAGAATTGCTTAAATTTAAATTTGTAAAAAACGTAGTTCATATTTGAATCCACAACATTGACGTCATCATTGTGCTCAAACAAAAAAATATATGAAATTGAAAGGCCTAAGGCTGTTTTCGCAGGTTATTTCGCTAAAATTTGCCTCAGCGTTGAACCTTCACTTTGTTATCCCAACATTTTTTGAAATAATACCTTTCGATGTAGAAATTATTTCGTTGGACAAAAAAATCAAGTGTAAAATTACTAAATTAATTTAGTATCGGATCGGCACCGATACCCCCCTAGTATCGGACGATAACCGATACTACCACTTGGTATCGGGTATCGGTTGTAATCCGATATTATCGGTCATTGCTGTAGAAATCAAGTGAAATAAATCAGGTTATCTCGAGCAGCGACAACAAATGCGGGTTTCTCGATACGTTACTGGACGACATATAATAATAGATTTATCTAAGTCAAGGTTCTTAAACTTTCTTGGGGGTTACGTGAAATAGTTAGTCCATGAAAGCCTCATTGAAATCTCAATGTATAATTTGGTAAATGAAATATTTTTTAATATTTTAACTGAATAAACGGTTTGCCCTCGCTTAAATATCAAAAAGATTTCAGACTTATTTACTCATTCGTTGGATCGAAAACATCAGGTTTTTAACTCAATACTTGCTTCATGACTTAATCCTAAAATTTTTCTTGCAAACGAAAGTGGTTAAAATGGTTCTGCACAAAATTATTCAACTCTCAGATGTTGTGAGCATTTACAAGCTTTCCTAAAAGCAAAACACGCTCTAATGACTTGCCTTATATGCTTTCCTTTTTGGCCTTTTTGGCAGCTTTTCCTTTTTGGCATTTTTAAAATGCGTGATATTAAAATTTTGTAGGACAAATTTCAATACCCAAGCACTTAAGGTTTGCATGTTTTTGATTGTGCAAGCAAGTTTTAGTTACTCAGCAATGAATCAGCTTCGAGGAAAGTTAAATCCCTTCAAAACCACAACCTCGTTTGAATGAAGTTGGTGGCAAAGTTAAGATGTGAGACAAAATTTGTCAACCTGTGTGCTGCTTATAACATGCAAGTTGGTTTGTTTTAAGACAGGCTATTGCGTGTCTGTCTTGCTGTTGCCGAATAATGACCTGAAGCAGTGGTTTCCAAGCTAACTTTGGAATTATGCATTACTCTCCTAATAAATTCAGCTGGAACAGTTTTTCTATATCCACGATGTGTATAATTTGCGGAAAAAAACTTTTGGAGTCGCACTGGCCAACGACAACGTCACACATTGTAGTACACAACATTACTTCAGAGGGTTTATTACCAGGGGCGCCCGCAGAAAATTTTCCAGGGGGGGGGCAATCAGGGGAAAATCAAAAAGGGGGATCCTGAATTTTCAACTTAGGGAATTCCCCTATTCTTCGTCTGACTTAATGAATAATGACGTCATAAAACAGTGACAGTATGACGTATAAAACAGTGACCGTATGACGTCATAGAATGGTGATTGCAAGACGTGATAAAAACTAATCAGAAACAGCCAAATACGTCCAGAAAAAGCGATCACGTGCGTCGTGAACAATCCTGTCAGGCGCCAGCTGCGAAACACGGCAACTTCAGGCAAAAAAAACAACAAATTTTAGAATACACACTTGCTAATCAGTCAACCTAAACAAATAACGAAAAAGAACAACTTCCAGCGTTTACGGTCGACCAAACAAAAGACGAAAAACGGCGTTTTGCACTCGATTTTGGTTTCGCATTAGATTAAGACGCGTTACCCAATTACTTAAAAAGCACGCTGTTTCGAACAGTTTGTTAAACCATGACAAAAACGATAATATCACTTACAAAAAGGGGGGTAATAACTCCCGCCCCCTGGATACGCCCTTGGGGGCAATGGATAATGTATAATATTTTTAACTTCCATATACATATTACACTTATAAATAATACTAATAATCGCATTTTGAAATTCCAGGGGGTGCAAGTGCCCCCCCCCCCTTGCTCCCGTGCGGGCGCCCATGGTTATTACCGAAATCAGTCAGCCTAGTTAGATTTTGAAGCCTGGCTTTGTTTGCACAAAATCCTGACCAGGCTTAAAGGCATCGTAAGTAATAATAGGCTCAGATAGACATTTTTTAATCGGGGAAGGAGAAAGTATCGCTATTTTAAATGTTTTTTTTATTTTTTTAATGATTATTCAGATTTCTCGTCAATTCCTTGTTGTTGTTTTGGATTTATTGTAATTTTTTGTTGTTTCTAATTTCGTGTAAATCATTGTTGTTTTATTTTTTTGTAAATTCTTGTTTTTTTAGATTCTTGCCGGGATCTTTCACCTCCTGAAACCTGCCGAAAGGCACATCCACTTTGGTGCAGGTTTTTCCTTCGCACAAAGTGCGCTAAATCGTGCGGATATTGCAAAAACAACCCAACCACAAAACCAACGACACCACGTGAGTGTCATTTAGTAATTCTACATTTTGTCGAACTCTGCTGATCACATGAAATTTCAACTGCAAATCACCATGTAGCTACAAAAAAAAAGACATAAAAAATTTAAAAAAATATTTTTTTAATCGGTAACGCACATTTTTTGCCCAATTATTATTATTTTGCTTCCGCTGTGTTCCACTTTATTTCAATTTGTCCAACACTCAAGGCGTTAACCACATAAACAAATAAAATCCAAACTTTGCGCCTAATGCAAAACTTATATTTTGACAGGCTTAACATTTAGCAAAGTTAAAATTCTACATAAATCGATAAAATCTACTCGCTGTTACGTCACAATGATACTTAATACCCACCTTAATGACGTAACACTCATATTTGCTACGACGATTATTTCGCCAATTTGTATTTCTACATCAAAACTTTCGCCCCTGATTTCAGCTCCGTTGACCTGGAACACGTGGTCTCCATGTTCAAGGTCATGTGGCGGCGGTACAAGGTTAAGGGTGATGAGGTGCCCTTTAAACGACATCAATCGGTGTGACAAGTTCTACGAGGACTGCCAACCTTTGCCTTGTCCCAAGGGTGAGTTGTACGTCATTCGTGATGACTTCATGGGACCCCTAAAACTAGTTGGCGGACCACAGTTCAAGAACCCCTTCCTTACAATACACACTTGTATGATCAGTTAATGTGTATCTTCCTTACGCAGTGGTCTGCAGCAACCAGCAAGTCCACCGTTACAACGACACTTCACAATGTTGCACCCATAGACCCGAGCACGATTGTAGGGCCACCGTTCCTGTGGCCGGGAGGGTCCTGGGGGGAACCACCGCACCCGAGGGCCAGTGGCCATCCATGGTGAGTGAACCCGTGTGAATACAACGTACTACACCCCTGTTTAAATCGTATACAGTAGTGTTTTAAAGCAAATTTGTGAGCAGACGCGGGTGAAAGAGTTTTGTTTGAGGGTCCATAATTTTTTTTCTAAAATGACGTCACAAAGTTGCGTAATAACGTGACGTCACAACAAAATTTTATAGCTTTTATAAGGTTAAAGCAGCCTGAAGTTTGCTCTAAGCCAGAGGTCAACAAACCTTGTTTCACTTAGGGCCGGACCACTGTAAGGCCTGGTAATCACATGTCGGATATAACATTTTTAATCAACTTTATTACCTTTATTATCGTTAAACGAATTAAATGTAAATGATTATGCAACAAAACTGTAGTGAGCTTTAATAAACTGCTGGTCAACTCAAACTTCCACCAAAATTTATTTTGGAATTGCATGGAGAATCGTCGCTCTTCCAACTGAGCTTCACAGACTAATGCTGCTGCGTGCTGTTCGTACATATAACCCCATTTAAAGGATAAAAAAATCCGTACTTAGCAACTGAAACGTTTACCTTCTCCATCCAGGTTCGTCTCGAGATTCAACAGAAGACTCCAGGTGTAAGAACTCTGTGTGGAGGAAACTTGTTGAGCAAGGATTGGGCGGTGACTGCTGGACATTGCCTGGAGTAAGCCGATCATGCTTGCTTGTTTATCGACGCTAGGGCTGCGTTGTCGTATAGTAAATTCAACATTCAGTTTGGCTAAATAAAAAAATTGAATGCCAACGTAATCGTTTTGATGTCTTGCACAAATATGCGAATAAAAAAAGAAAATATATAGATTTGGGACATGGCCGCATGAAAAAGACATATTTTTACCGGAACGGTGAGCTAGCAATATTTTTGTTGATAGCGCCGTTGGAATCATCTCGACTAACTTTACTACCAGTGCAAATTATAACCGCGTGATCAATCTACCAAATTTGTAGTTTCACCGGTGCATATGCTGTACATATTTCAGTCGATACTGTGGTAAGTATAGGCTAGGGCCTATATCGAGCTTCTACTAGTTGCATGACTACAGTTTAACAAACTCAACTAGCTGAACGAATTTTCCCCGCAGAGGTTTCACTAGCGACAAGGTCACAGCTTACGTTGGATGGGGAACAGTGGCTCAAACGCGACACCTGGTGGACAAGATAATCTTCCACCCCGAGTATAAATTCCCTGGAATCGACATTGTTCTTATAAAGGTGGGATGTTGTCATGGAATCTAATGCTGATTAATTAAAAAGCAATTTATTTACAAAGTTTTCTTCGTGCTTTTTTGCTTGGTCACTTTGCATTCCTTCTAGGACTGGTTCCCTAACTTTTTTCAATGCGACACCAATGTGAGTTTTGTGAATGTTACGTGATACAAAACAAAATTGACATGTGAACTTATATGTGATTCCCACCCGACCATAAGTAGCTTGTGGTGGAAACAGCATTATTAACAATGAACTAGCTGAAGCTATTCTTGGGTTCCACACATAATGCTTGTTGTGTTCAGTTCGTCAAGTCGGCGAAGTTCCACAACGATTTCGTGTCGCCGATTTGCTTGCCACAAGGAGAACAGACAGCTGACGACAAGAAGTGTTATGTGGCCGGCTGGGGAGGTAAGGGCAGTGAGGCTCAAAATACACAATTTATCACGAGCAGTTATGCTTAAAAGTACAATTTGTGGGGAAATATACTACAGTAAATAAATAGGACGTCGAAACGTCTGGACAAACGTCAAATGAGCTTGCACTACGTTGCCATGTGCAACTTTATTTGACAGGTGGAATAAAATTGGGTATAAAATGGACTAAAGCAGCTATAGCCTATTCATAAAACCCCATACAGCTTAGAATGTTACTTATAGTGGATAAAGGTGAACTTATCTCATGTTTCAAACTCTTAGAAACTTTTTCGTATATAACCCATTATCTTACTATAAAACTATAGAGGACCTCTGTACCTCGACGTTTGGTTAAACTACTGATCTATAGGTGTGAAATGTATTACCAGGGGGTTGTGGCGATTTCCATCTTTAACATAACTCTGGAATCGGAATATGCGCAGGAACAACGCCCTGAATTGTTTGCGGTTGATTTGAAACTAATTTGCTGTTTTTGTCTGACGTTTTAATTGGACACCTGATGCTTTGGATAAAATTTATCGCGATCCGAACCAAATCATTTGCTTTACGTTACAAAGTTTAGCCTTAGTTTTTACCAACTATGTTTTAAGAAATTTAGATATTAATTTCGCATATTCCGCGTTAGATCGCACGTCATAGCTAAAATATTTTATTAATTTGGTATCGAATCGGCAGCGATACAGCCCTAATATCGGACGAGAACCGATACTTCCATGGCATTGGGTTTGTCGACCACTTGATGAGGCACTATGGTTGGGAACCAGTGTCCTATATCAAAATATTTCTTCTGATCTGAGCGTTTGTTATAACTTAAGGATGACTTAATACAGAGCACAACGATCTTCATCAATTTTCATCGATTCCTCAAACATTATAAAAACACAGGTTGTGCGAGCCACGGTATTATTTTTGTTTTCTAAAAGAAAGACATTAAATGTTACAATTTAAAGGGTTCCTTTCCAAGCTCTACAGCAGTGGTCCCCCCTCGAGCCACACTAGTGTGCAGCGGCACACAGTTTGGGAATCACTGCTCTTCAGTTGAACCATTCCCTTCATTTTACCGCTCTGCAAACCGGCCCCGTTTCGATATTATCCATAAATAAACCAACTTCTCCTTGTAGTCAACCAAACAATAGGTGGAGGTCCAACTCCCAAACTTCAGCAAGCCCTTCTGAGGAAGCTTCCGTTTGGAGTTTGTGGGAGCGCGTATGCTGGGAGGAACTTCATCGCCGACATCAGTGAAAGTAGGACAATCTGCGCTGGCAGGATTGCTGGAGGACTCGACACTTGCTTCGTAAGAACAAATATGTTTATGCCGTTGAGAGAACCATTAAAAACATTCCAGCTTTATACCGATATTATTAAACCAGATACAGAAGCCACAAAAAGTTTTACAAAAAAAGTATAAGACACATTGTATTATATCCCGCTTTATGGATCTGTTTGTCCACCTTAATACATGGTTGTTGCCTTTAAAAAAAATTAGTTCATCTTAAAATGAATTCCTTTCTACCAAATCTAGAAAAATGCACTTCTTCTACCGACAACGTATAATAAGTGCATTTTTCTAGATTTTTTTAGCTGCTAATCTTTTTTTAGCTACGGTACTGATTTTTTTAGTTAAAAAAAACCTAACAGTTGAAATCATAATGAGTTCCCCACGTGTTTTACCCCAGGGTGACAGTGGCGGACCACTGGTGTGCCAGCGTTGTTCCTCTTGTTCCTGGTACCTCGCTGGGGTCATTTCGTTCGGCACCAGGCGATGTGGCCTGCCGGGGTTCCCGGCCTTGTACGTCAACCTTGTCCAGTTTGAGTCTTGGATTTCAAAGAACGTACCTGGACTTAAAGGAGGGAAACGAACTTGCGCCTGAAGCAATATTTGCAACCAATCGTACACTTTCAATAAATTCCATATTTACTGCTGTTTGTTTGCTCTTGTTATAGTTTTTAATCAACTTTTAGTAAAATATTGAACTATATGTAACAAGTTAGAAAATCCTTGTAGTTTAGCCTAATACAAAAGATTAATAACGACCAAATAACTTCAATTTCAAATGCCAACGGCATAAAATATGTTACTTTCCGCTCATTGGATATAAACCTGTAAAACAGAAAGCGCGGGAAAAAGTTTTAGCGTCTGAACAAAAATTTTATGAAAATTATTATTTAAATTTGTTAGTACTAAAAAGTTTACCACCTTCGCTGTTTTAAATGTATTTAACGATTTAACCTCACAATAGCGTACGAATATTGTTCCAATTTTCCTAATAATTTGAGGAACCTTACAATAAAAATAAGGATAAACATCACGATCACAACATTAATACAATGGAAAATGAACGGAAATACATCAGAAGACTAATAATATGGAGTGAAGTTATTGAGATTGGTTTACTTAATTCACATTGTTTCATCCCCATAATTTTGAGGGTATGAAACTTAATCTTTTCATTTAAACCCCTAAAACTAGTTCTTGGACCCCGACTGCGTTCCTTATTTTGTAGCCGACAAAGATTCGCACATATCACTTGTTTTTCCGAAACTTTATGCCAAAATTTACAATATATACGCTATAGAAATTTGTCAGCGTAAATTTATTAGGCATGTTCAACGCCAAATAAAGTCACTGCCATACTTTTAAACTTTTGAACTAGTATTTTTTCGTGCTGAGGTACTGGAATGCAATTAGGCTTGGACCAAAGTTTCATTTTTTTGTGGAAAGTTTGACTATCCAAACAGCATATCAGATACAATCAACATTTTATAGCAATTTTTTTTTAGATCTCGAGCGCGACATTTTCAGGTGTGCAATTGAGGTCTATGCACACCTGTAGATATGAAATGTTTTTTCCTAAATTTAGGTGTGCACACATTGCTGTAAAGTGTAAACAATCTTGTGTGTGTTCCTGCCACAGATTGCAGACTGGCGCTATTCATACATTCTGTTTTCTGCATAAAAATCTTAAAAACTAAGACACAATACAGGACTTTGAAATATATCTAATGTTGAATTAATTTTGAAGTATTTGCTCCATTGAATTTTAAAAATATCGAACTATGTTTTTCAGACATTAGTATATATTTAATCAAAACGACCAGCGATGTACAGACATCGTCATTACAGCGTTCCCCACCCATCAGGGGAGCCGACATACAAAAGTCGTGATGCTCCGGTTGGAAGGTCGACCAAGATCTCAGCAAGAAGGTCCTCGGAAAAACCTCTGCAGAAAAAACTTCCAGCGAAAAAACTTCCAGCAAAAAAACCTCCCCTTAAAAAAAAGTCTTCTGTGACTTTTACACCTCCCCCAATTATAAAAGGTGACTGAAGCAGTTGTAGCGTCAAATTTTTATTATATTTTTAAGATTCAAATATTTCATGCAAAAGCAATAAAAGCACCAAGTTTTTTATGACAATGTTAAACATGTTTATAAAAATTCAAAAAAGCTTTTTTATTGGGGTTTTCTTCTACAAGGCTAGGTTATCTATTTTAATGTAATAAGACCTGAATATAACTTTTAACATTTTGAGTGATTACATTAATTGGATTGTTGGTAAAATAAGGTTTTATTGAAATGTATTTCGGTAAACTATGATTTGTTAAAGTTTACACCAGATGCCTTATGATGATTTAGGATTATAACAAGCAGGGCCAGGTTTGAAAATAACAGAACACACATTGTGTACATAAATTTCAATTGTCAAAGTTTACTATAAATTGTCAAAAATTAAATTCTTTATAATTAAAAGTAAAAAGATTTAAAAAAGATGTTATAGTTGTTGGTTGGGCTGTTTTGCAAACCATTTGGAGGTAGTGAGTGCCCCCTTTTTTCAAATAAAGGTTGGTCAATTAATTCGAAAAATGTGTTTATTTTACATTGAATCATAAAAGTTGTTTGTAATTACTTCACCGATCTGGCAAATGTATGTATTTCATGTATTTACACTTTACCATTATTTTACATTTAGATAGGAACCCATGGCTTGATAACATCCAGAAGTTCTTGGTAACAAATCCTTACGTTAAACCAGCGATCGCTCTCTTTGTATTCCTGTTGTTTGTGGGGATTTTGATTGGAATGCTATTGTATTGTAAGTTCAACTTTGTTTTTACACTAGTTCTTACTTTGTTGGTAATAATCAAGTGTGTGATTTTTTTGTGATGAAAGTGTCATTGTATGGCATTTAAATTTGAAAAGACTTCCATTTCGATGTTTTTTCTTTTAATTCAAACTTCATTTATTGATTTTAATGAGTAAATTTAAAATAAAATACTAATATTCTTGTTTTATAGGGCCAAATATATATTTTTTGTTAATTTTAGGTTGAATTATGCCTGTTTTTTGTAAAACAGCCATATTATTTAACTATTTCTTTACAAGAATCTTTCTGTTTACATTTCTGTGGAAGATTCCTTGCTAAAAAGTTTTTCACCTTAAATTCAATGTAGTTACAAAATATTTTATTGAAAAATTCACCAAACATCTTCTCACTTTTTACTTTTTGTTCAGTTCTTCTTCCCGGAGATCCAGAACCTGTCACTTGCAACTTGGGGGAAAACCCTGACCACCACCAAATATTGAAATGTGAAAGTAAGAAATTATTCTTTGTGTTTAGTTAGCCAGCGAAACTGGGATAGAAATAGTTTATATTATTTTGTACTTTTCGTTGAAGTATAAATTTTTTTGCTTGATAAACATTTTCACATATTTCTGATAAAGCCGTAATAAGAATGTCAAAGCCCTTACAGAAGTAGGTATTATAGATGATACATGCTCCCTACTTCTGTATGGGCTTTGATATTCTGATAAAGCCATTTTTTCATTTTAAGGTTTTTTATTCGGTCAATGAAAGTTAACAAGTAAATACAAAAGGTGTTTGACATCATAGTTGTTCATGACACAAAACAAAGTCTATGAGAAAAACTCCCGCTATTTATTTGTCGTGCTAGCGTTTTAACAAAATTTAACAAAACTGTTTACGTTATCCGAGTCGGATGTTCGGTAAATATAAACGCCATATATTCTATATAAATTTTTTCAGTACATTGTACGGTTTAACATGTTATTAGTACAACTTTTAAATTGGTAAAACATTTACATTTTTATTCATTAGAATAAATTATTGCAATAAATTTTGATACAATGATCAAAACAAAACTAGAAACATTGGTAATCATGTTACAAATCTAAAAAGCTTTTGTGTTTAAGAATTGCTTAACGGGATTACTTGCTCGTTTGACACGACCAAGTGTTCTTCCGGTTGTGATCTTGGTTTTGTGAGAAACGATTACGGTTGTGTTGCGAGTTGCGATTGCGCAAACAAGGGAACACTGCAGGGCGACGTCGCATTTTCACCGATCAACATACAATCAATTTTAGCGGTCAGTGTTTCAGTTTAAAGAGTGGGTTTTGTTAAAATTGAAACTATACACTACTCCCATTCTATTACTTTTTTAACATTTATTTAAGCGAGCAGACATTATAACTATTATAGGCTTTTTTAAATATGTTTAAACATAACTTTTTTTGTATATTAAAATAAAATATTGCAATAAGGTTCTAAACAATAAACTAATAAAAACAACATTAGGTATGTTTTATAAGCAGTCCAAAAAACGCTCAAAATCTATTAAAAAACAATTTGTTAAACACAATTCAAGGTATTCAACAAAATAACTGGTATTTTTAACTTGACTAAAATAGACAAAATAATTCCAATCATATATAGGCCACTGATGTGCTGTATATTATATTTTGTGAATAACCAGGTTTACAACACGGAGGAGGACAGTTCGTTGATCTTAGGAGGTCACTCTTTGTTGAAGAACACCTGGGACTTCCCCAAGATGGCAGGACGAACCAGAATACCTTACATTATCTCCAACCTATTCGGTTAATACTGGTTTGTTTTTTTTGCTTTTCAAACTTTTGCTTTGTTGTAATAATAGCATCATTATAATTGATAAGAAGAAAGAATGTGCTTCAGTTAATATAAATTTTTCATTTAATTTATTCAAAAAAAATATTGTTTAGACTTCTTACACTTTTTTCACAAGATGGAACATCTGTCCCTAATCCTGTGTATAATGTGTCTATGTTTTATGCAGAGGAAGATGTTTCGCCTCTCGTAGATTCAGCGATTGAAATGTTCTCGCAGAAAACCTGCGTTGATTTCGTTCCTCGATTGAGCCACCAGGATTACCTCGAGTTTACTCCTGTAGGCAGAGGTTGTAGGTAATTTCACATCTTCACTTGTAGCTTTAAGCTTTAGCGAGTAGTGAATTGTTACCCCGGGGTTGCCACAAGTTGACCATAGGCATTTATACTGCTTTGTTTCTAAATTATATTTAAAAAAAAATGGGCGAATTTAATTTTAGGTCTTTGAAATTCACAAATCTTTAAGAGGTCTTTAAATAATTTCCCAAAGTTTAAACTTCCTGAATTAGCCAATTGCATTCATTTTCATGGCTGTATGACTTCACAACGTGTTTTATTTTCAGTGTCCAGTAGTTTTTTTATAGCTAGATAAACTAAATGAGGTATCAACAGATTGTTTAACATTCCAAATAGCTCTCAGCACCCTGAGATTTAAAAATATCTCCCCTGAGAGCTACCTAATTAATGGCATTTAGCAATCTAGTGTATATCGAAAAAACTTGGTTATCCGTATCGGGCATCTGTTGTCAAAAACATAAAAAGTTGTTTATCTGAATCCGTCAAAAAAGTTTTATTTGTCCACCTTTAGTAAGTTATCCATCTTTGGTTTTTCAGTTTGGTCACAAATTTAAATGACATTTTTCTGCTAAACCTTAAAAACAAAACGAATAATCCTAAAATTAAATTGTAGTTCAAAAATGCAAGTAACAGTTGTTTAAATGTTGGTTTGACTTTGCATTTTTCATTTAGTTTTTATCAATACGGTTCATTTTTAAAGTCATGAAACGACTATAGCCAATAACGTCATTGCTATGCTCAAATAAGCAAGATTAATTGAGTTAATAATGGTAATTGTTTCGGGTTTTTAAACTTTTTGCATTTTCCTATTGTATGTTTTTGTTCAGGTCTTATGTTGGAAAGCAGGGGGGTCAACAAGCGGTGGTTTTGGGGGACGGGTGCCGGCACATAGGGGCCGTCCTGCACCAACTCATGCATGCAATCGGCTTCTGGCACGAAGAGTCGAGACCAGACCGTGACGATTTCGTCAGCATTAAGCTGAAGAATGTTGCACCTGGTGGGTTGGTAGTTGGAAGCTTATAATATTTTAGACAAAATACGCAAGGTTTCCCAGGTGAAATGAGGCGTTAAAGCTTTGAAACTTATCCTCACAATTCAAACTGTGACCTTATTTAACAAAATGCAAGAATATATCCGGTTAAATTATTATTACTATTTGGTTGTACTATTAAGGTGGGATTTCAAGAATTAAAAAAACAATTTTGGAGCATAATGGTTGGAGGTTGTAGTAAGACAGAATAAGAATATCAAAGTCCATACAGAAGTAGGTATCATTTTGGATGTTTCGAATAACTCTTTATTTATTTTCAACATCTGAAAAATGAATAAAGAAAATGAGTAAAGAGTTATTCGAAACGTCCAAAATGATACCTACTTCTGTATGGGCTTTGAAAAACAATTAAAATGCAATTTTAAAGCAATAAAGACACAATCAAATAATTTTTGGCTCCTGGAATGATCCTTGATTCATTTAGATTTTTTAAATTTAGAGGCCAACAATAAATCTGACCAAAGATAAAAAGCTTTTTCAAGCACTTCTCACATTTTACTTTTACACAATTTAAAAGCATTTCATAATTTAAAAACCTGGTATAGTTTAAAGTTTTTAACCCATACTTGAACATAATAAAGAAAAACAATGTAAGATTTCAATTTCCTTAGGAGAAAATTTTTAAACTATTTTTTCTTTCTTCTACTGTTTTTTAGATGATCATTACAACTTTAAGAAGCTGGGTCGCACATACTTGGACGATTTGAACACAACTTACGACAAGGGGTCGGTGATGCAGAGCGATGGCTGGAGTTACGCTAAGGACTCGTGGCCTTCCATCGTCGATAAGGAAAGCTTGATGGGGATTAAAAGTCAAAGCACGGAACTGAGTCGAGAAGATGTGAAGAGGGTTAACCAACTGTACCAGTGCGACTTAAGTTTTACAGGTAACTCTATTCTGCTACAGGGTTAACACAAAGTCTTTTAACTTGTAAAAGTCTTTAATAGTCTTTGAATTGATTTGTGTTTTGAAAAGTCTTCAAAAAACCTATGTTTTCCAAAAGTCCTTACATTTATTATATGTCCAGCTTAATATTTGAGAAAATTAACAAAATGTTTTTGATTGTACTGTCGTTTATATTTATGCTGTTTTAGCTCAATTGGTTTAGCGACAGTCCCGGTATGGCCTAGGTTGTGAGTTCGAACCTCACCACAGGATAGTTTTGCGAACAGGATACAGCAGGTAACGGTGCTAAGGTTGTTTCTTGACTCGTTCCCCTCTGAGCCTGCATAGCTCAGTTGGTAGAGCAACGGTCCCGGTATGGCCGAGGTCGTGAGTTCGAACCTCACTACAGGCTAGTTGTTTTTCTATTCTTGCTTGCACACAATCCTGACCAGCACAAATGATTTCGGTAAGCCTAAAGGCATCTGCTGTAGTTGCCCACGATAATTATCCACCAGCAACCCGCAGCTGTTGAGTTTGACGACAACTGGGCGCAGTGGAGCTTCTGGTATCCCTGCTCAGTCACTTGTGGGGAGGGAAAAAGCTCGAGGTACCGGGAGTGCCTAGACCAGACTAACGCCAAAGTGCCTCCCCAACGGTGCCCTGGACCCCCCTACGAACTGAGGGAGTGCAAGGAGGCAGCGTGTGCCAAGGGGGCGTGGGGCCAGTGGTCCGGATGCACCGTGTCCTGTGGAACCGGCCGAAGACATAGGTGATTTTTTAATGTTTTTAATTTATTGAATATAATCTTGTTGCCAGGCGTTATTGTATTAATTTTAAAATTGTTCTTTCGACAATAGTTTTTATTAAATGTACCAACGTTTCAACAACCTTTACAGGAAATCTTCCTCAGGTCAATGTTATTCTTTATTTTTTAAATTATTATTGTGAATGTGGAAAAATATTTGTTGGAAGTCCGACTGGTTAGATGTTTGATAAGTTTGCTTCATATCTTGTAAGACATTGGTCAAGTAGTTTTTGAAATTTTACTTTTGCAAAAGAAACAATAGTTGCATAAAAATATTTTTTTTAAAGTCAAAAAAGTTTGATGGTTTTTTACGTAGTATTTTGCCCAGACGACAAAGTCTATACTGACTGTGTTAACTAGTTTTAATAAGCAGGCGCGTAGCGTGACCGTTTCAAAAGGGGGTGTCCCGAATTTCCAACCTAGGGAATTCCCCTATTTTCGGTCTGACGTTAATGAGCAATGACGTCATAAAACAGTGACGGGTGTAGCGTCATAAAATAGTGATTGTAATGACGTCATAAAACATTCTAATCAGAAACAACTAACGTCCAGCAAATGCGAACAGGTGCGTCGTCGACACTCCCAGGGCCAGGTGAAAAATTAAATCAAGACCTTGAAATATGTGTGATTGATTTTGGAAGAAAAATAAACTATCAACAGCGCAGTTTCCTAAGTTCCATGTACGGGACTAGCGTTAAATTACAAGCACGCCTTTCGCCACGTGCATTACTAAACGAAGATCGGTTTTCCCCGGGTGTTATTATGTCACAATTAGCACAACATCTGCGCCAAGCTGTGTGCCAAGTCAGTTAAAATACAAGCTGCGGTTGAGGGAAAATAAGTTGTGTACACTGCACACTAAACAAAAACACGTGGTCTTAGACTTAGAATATGCTTTTAGAGAATAATTTTGTTAACTAACGTAACTTAAAAACGGGCGACTTTGAAATGCGCACGACAGTCATCATTATATCACCTTTTAAGAATCTGTTTCAAAAAAATCCGTTGTTAGAATCTGTTTTCAAAAAAATCTGTTGTTAACTAATATCGAATATTAAAGCAGACAGCGAACAGCGAGGAACATGAGCTGCGCCTAACTTTGACGTTTTAGCGAGAAAAAAACAAAGATGGTTTGTCTTAGCGTTGTTAATTGTCGAATTTACACTTGATAATATAATCAGCCAACCTAAACAAATAACGAAAGAGAAAAAACATACTGCGTTTTAGGTTCGACTAAAAAAAGACAAAAACGAAGTTTTGCCTTAGATTTTGGCTACGCATTAGCTTAAGACGCGTGACCCAAATACATTCAGAACATTGCCGCTTCGGACAGTTTACTTAACCCTGACCAAAACGAACAACAAACAATAATAGCAAACCCCGGCCCCCTGGATACGCCACTGTGTAACATGATCAGTAACCTAAATCACCTAGGGCAGTGATTCTCAACCTTTTTCAGAGCAAGAGCCGCATTTCAAACCTAAGGTTTGCAAGGAGCCGCATAAAAAACAACAGTAGGCATATAATTAAACACATTAAGAAAGCAACTAGAAAACATCAAATATACATTACGCTAGCCTAGGCTAACTAATTAACAGTGTTTGCCATAGCTTGTCGATCAGGACTAAATATATTGTGACGTAACAAACCGCAAAATTATTTTAAAGAGCTGGATGGAAGTAGCCGCTAACATTAGTACTTCGTACTAGGAATCCTTGCTGATACAATTCATTAATTCTTGATTTCTCTTACTTACTTTGTAACTAATTTTTCACTCGGTTAGAGAGCCGCAAAATGTTCAGTTGAGAGCCGCATGCGGCTCTGAGAGCCGCGGTTGAGAATCACTGATCTAGGGGGTCTGGGGAGATGTGTTATAAACACCCCTAGAGAAAATTACGTTTCGTGTATTCTGGACGCTAAAAACGGCGATTAGTTATAATGAGCTTAACGATAGAAAATTTGCAACACCTCGTATTCAAGTCCGATTGTCAAGTGATTTTAATTGCGCGCGAAACGCTATGGAATTGCGGTGTCAGAACAGCCTTTGTGACGTAACAATCACCAACTGTTGAACTTCGTTGTCAGCAAAATTAACGATGCTTATCAACAAATTTGGTGATATTTGTAGTTTAATTTTGCCGATGGTATGAAGCGTGGCTTTAAAATCGCCCTGAACTCTGTATAATTAGTAAATTATTCCTCTGAAACTGTGCAAGAAAAACACAAACATGGCTTATTGCATGATGTTAAGACGGCGATTTATTATCAGTTTATCGGGAAATAGTTCGTCGACGTTTTAATCGAAGTTTCAAAATGCGACGGTCAAGCGCTTCTTTTCGAGATTTAGGCTAATAAAAACATTCAATAGAGCGACCTGAGGTGAAGACGTTTGCTGTAGCTTGCACGCCTGTTTTCTCTACGTGGTTGAGAAGACGGTTCATTCTATCAATAAAATATATATTCGTTAACAGGCCTGCTTGAGATTACTTGAGTTGGTGACACTGACAGGCGACTGCTAAATGAAACAACGATAACGAGCGTGATTAGGCGTTGGCGGCGATAAGCACCGACGACCAACGTGTTTTCAATGCCAGGTGCAATGCTTCCGATGTAAAAAAATGTTACCGATGTAACATTGCAGCAATCACGGTTTTATTTTTGTGATAATTGTTTACTGAGATTTCAAAGGGGGGTGTCAAGACTCCTAAATACCCCCCCACGCTACGCCCCTGTTAATAAGATATAAGAAATGGTGTAATTTTAAACCTAGTTGTTAAAAACAAAGTGTTCTCAGTTCTCAGGAAATAAAGCAAAACAACTTTTGTTTGTTTACAAAGTTGGAACAAAATATTTCAGCCGGTTGTTTAAAAATAATAAGAAATAGATATTGTTTTAATCAATCATTGAAAGTAAAAATGTGATGTTACGTGATAATTCGATCTCTAAAGGTGAGTAGTGACGTCATGTTATTGCTTGTTCCAGAGAATCTTGCTGCTTTCCCAACCAGAACTACCAAGTGTCGGTTTGCCGACTTACGCCGTGTAAAGCCCAACTCGGTTGTGAGTTCAACACAATTCGTACTTAATAAACTAATGTAGCTTTTCTGTGTAACATTATTTAGTATTATCACTGAAAATTTATTGATAAGTGCTATTTCAATGCTGAGCAAAAACTTAACCTCAAAAATATTTACCATTCGTATGTCGTTTGACAAGTTTGATTGAAAGTTTTTCAATAATAAATCTTGAATGTACAAATATAAATTCATGAGCTGTTTATTTTTAATTTTTTCAAATGATTAATATATTGCACTTTTTTCCAACACAAAGTAGGAAAACTATTTGAAGAAGTGTGAGCCCTCCAGACGCCAAGGTCGTGAGCTCAAACTCTACGATAGCTTTTTTTTTAATCTGCTTCACTTTATTCCAGAACTAAGCAAAATCAGAACCATTTATTTTTCTAGTTATTTTTTGCGCCAATTTGACGCCGCATCTACTATGTATGACGTGTTATTATTAGCATAAAGTATTCATTTTTAGAAGTTAGTGAGACGAACATCTTAAACAAATTCTTTGGATTTCTAATTAAACTTGTAACATGTTCTTTAGAAATAAAACAATGGCCATTGTTTCGTCAGCCGAGTCGATGACGTACGAGTGGAGCACGTGGTCGTCATGGCAACCGTGCTCGCGCGCTTGTGGGGGAGGATCGATGCGGAGGGCGCGATATTGCGTCGATTACTATTATTCGCGAACAAACAGCTCATTGTGTCCTCGCACCGTCCCTGCTACGTCACAAAGCAAATCTTGCGCAACAAGATCGTGCAACGTCACCGGTGAGTCAGCACTTTAACGGTGAGTCAGTACTTTAACGGTGAGTCAGTACTTTGACAGTGAGTCAGCACTTTTGAGCTCTTTGTTTCAAATGAGACAAAGGTTCAATAGGAACTGATGCATCAATAAAGTTTGTTTGGGCATTCTGTAGAGCGCAGTTTGATAAACTAGTCAGAATATAAAATGAATGCTCACAAGTTTAACATTCAAAGTAAGGGCGGGCAACTTCTCCAGTCGGCGGGTATAATATGGGATATAAAGTACTTGGCGGGCGGATTTCTGAATCCATAAATTAATAGTACTGCCATAGCCTGGGTTGCGACAGAATGTTGCCGCGGGCCACATTATCATGTAACACCGGAAACTGCCTGCGGACCGCTCAAAATCCCATCGCGGTAAACTAGTCGAAGGTCAAGACGTTTTCTTCAAACTTTCTGTTTACCTTTGCTTAGCTAGATTAATTCCAGATCTTACATACCAACAACAGCTTATGTATGTGGCAACCCGCTGGTTAACTGTCCCTTGACTATTGTATGTTGCGCTGAATATGTGATATTGAACTGCTAGTTTTGCTATAGTATTCTGCTGCCATATGATTATCGCCTTGTTTCCTCCCTGCTTGATATGTTGTGTTGTGACGTGTAACGATCTGATTGGTGCAGACGGATCGTCCTTCTGGGATCTGTGGGGTTCTTGGTCCGAATGCTCGTCAAGCTGTGGCCAGGGAACCATGACCAGGTGACCCATCGTGTTGTTATGGTAATGGTGACGTAATATGTCCAACATTTGTCCGATATTAACGGATCGAAGCCGATATCCGAAACCTCGTTTATTTTAGTTGTCAGTCGTGAATTTCGATCAAACACAGTGATTTGTAGAATAAGATAAAACCACCAAGTTCTCAACAAACCGCGCAACATACGAAGAAATGTTGGGCTCCACGTTTTAATCCAAACCAGTGTTTCTTAACTTTCCACGTCTGTTCGCACTTGCTGACTGAAAACGTGGCGAAACGTCTGGCAAATGAATCGAGCGCGGTCTTTTAAGGTATATTAACATTTCTCTGGAAGAAACACCAGCCTTGCATATCCTGAAAAGTACTGTGGGCTAATTGCGCTAAGCTGAATGAGAAATCGAAAAATGCATCTTTTATAATTGAAATACTTTTCCCCTTTACCCGCGTCGCACCTGACAACCTTCCATGGCGTAGAAGTTTCGAAGGTGTAACCAGTTTAGCTTATTTGACCGTAGGAATGACGTCATTTGGTAAGGTATCGGAATAATAAACAAAGTATGGGATGTCCCTATGGAAGTTTGGAACTATTTATTTTTGCATATTTTAACCTGGTTTTGTTTGTAGAGAGCAAAAGTGCCTGGGTGCGGGAAAATGCGTTGGAAGCTCAAGCGAGAGCAAGTCCTGCAAAACTCCCTGCCCCGCAAGTAAGTTGGTACGTTATGTGTGCGGGGTTGGTTGGGGTGAGTGGGTCACTGGGTGGGTTTATTACCAAGCAAAATAACATCGAACAAACTGAGGTGTAACGCTTTTCAAACAAAACATTTCGAAAAAATCAGTCCCTAAATATTTTCATTTATACTATGTGTGCGTGTGTATTGTTTCAAATTTCACTGCTTTGCACATTTCTGCCTGTTTTTTAATTTGATATTAATGCTTGTATAAGTTAGTTTGACACTGACATAATTTAAGTTTAAATTAATTTGAAATAAACTAATTTGGCTTAAAGTTAAACAATATAATAGCTAAAAACCTGACAGCGACAGTCATGCTTACGTTAACTTAAAAACTACCTGACTTCAACCCTTGGCTTAAAAAGAGATTTTTTATCCAACAACAAAAAATCACAAAATGGGATTACTTTGATTAAAGTTGGCTTCAAATGGCTTTATTTCAACCAGGGCTGCGGAGTCGGTTAAAAACAACCCGAGTCCGACTCCCTAGTCCGACTCCGACTCTGGCCAAATGTAAGATTTTGTCGAGTCCCGATTCCAGTTGTCAATCTACAGCCTGTATTTTACCCATTTACGCTAAATAAAGGTGGATTTTCGGCAATCCACTCATATTGGTGTCATTATTGATCCACCCGTATTACATGTTTTAAAAATATTTCACATTTGCTATTACACTTTTACAACTTACATTTTGCCGCCCTAACAGTTGAAAAAAATTTGATACTGCGCATGCGCACGTCGGACTCGGGACTCATATATAATTTTACGCGGTCTTACTCGAGTCCCGAGTCCGACTCCGCAGCCCTGATTTCAACTATAGCGAGTTTGTTTTTTCCGACATTTAATTTTTGGAAACCGAACTATAATCTCGACTCAAGTTGTTTAAAAACAACCAGACTTTTTGTTTCTTAGGGCAGTGGTTCCCAAACTTCTTTGGCGCACGGCACACTAAAAAAATCTTAACTATTTCGCGGCACACTTTTAACAGAACAACAATAGAGTCTCAAAGCCCATACAGAAGTAGGTATCATTTTGGACGTTTCGAATAACTCTTTATTCATTTTCAAACGTCCAAAATGATACCTACTTCTGTATGGGCTTTGATATTCTTATTACGTCTTACTACAACCTCCAACCATTATGCTCCAAACAATAGAGTCATTTTATAATCGCTCTTCACACACCACAAACATCCTGTAAATTTCTTAAAATTAATACGAGAGTGCGTGTTTAAGTCTAAAATGCTGCGTGTTTGCCTATTGGTAATATAAAAACTCTCATTTCCGAAACTTGCAAAAGTTTTGCGGCACACTTGGCAATCTCTCGCGTCACACTAGTATGCCGCGGCACACAGTTGGAAATCACTGCTTTAGGGAATTAATTATTTTATAAAAGATTTAGATTAATTTACATTTAAACTTACCGAACTTAAACTCAAGTTCATTTAAAACGTAAATAAGTTTTAAACTGGCCTGACTTATAGTCTGACCTATATTCCTTTGATAATGACCTTACTTTGTAATTTATAACAGCCTACCCCTCTTAACCCCCTTTTGTCCAGTTGGTTGGTGGGGGGAGTGGCAGCCATGGGGGGAGTGTCCCGACTCATGTACAGGCCACAGATCTCGCCACAGGATGTGCATGTTCTACCACAACCAGATAACAACAACATGTGAGGGAGCTGGGAATACTAACGGGAGGCAGACTCAATACAAGGAGTGCGTGTTGGAAGTATGATGTTGCTTTAATTGTGATGCTTGTTACATATTGGTTTGTTTTCGGATTGTTTTTTTGTTGCAGAATTATTTCTGTTGTTGTTGTGGTGTGTTTTTTGTTTTTGTTGTGTGAATCTTTTTGTTATTGTTGTTGGTGTTGTGGCCCTTGTGGAATTGCTTTGTTGTATATATTACCATCTTCTTGTTGTCGCTATAACGAAATTAATTTAATTTAAGAATTTAATCTTCTTTTTCTTGACATACGATTTGTGCATTTAAATAATCAAAACTCTGTTACCGACATATTTGTCATTAGAATTAATTGTTTAACATGTTGACCTCTGTGTGACCTTGACAGACGTGCGAGAAACTTTTCTCACCGGACAAAGGTCGTAGTGCGCAGGAGGATCGTTCCGGTTGGACGGTTTGGACGGCGTGGGGTCGTTGTAGCGTGACGTGCAGGGAAGGATACCAGTGGAGGTGGGTCAAGTTTGTTGTAATTATGCGGGGTTTGGGCAAAGTAGAGAGGGGGCGATTGCCAGTATATCATACATAGTCACCGTAACTCGGGAAACTGCTTCGTAAAGGAGGTGAACATGACTCAGCAGTTTCTCGCAGTGTTTGTGTGGCGGGGAATACCCTAGGGAAAGAACCAACGTTTTGGGGATTTTTTGTTAGACTGTTTGCTTTATTTTCAAAAGTAGCATTTTACCACCCAAAAAATTTTAGAGTCAGATATTATCGAATCGGATTCGGTTCTCGATATCTAGTGGTAGTATCGCTACTCGTCCGATATAATGGTAGTATCGGTACTCGTCCGATATAATGGTAGTATCGGTACTCGTCCGATATAATGGTAGTATCGCTACTCGTCCGATATAATGGTAGTATCGCTACTCGTCCGATATAATGGTAGTATCGGTACTCGTCCGATATAATGGTAGTATCGGTACTCGTCCGATATAATGGTAGTATCGGTACTCGTCCGATATAATGGTAGTATCGGTACTCGTCCGATATAATGGTAGTATCGCTACTCGTCCGATATAATGGTAGTATCGGTACTCGTCCGATATAATGGTAGTATCGGTACTCGTCCGATATAATGGTGGTATCGGTACTCGTCCGATATAATGGTAGTATCGGTACTCGTCCGATATAATGGTAGTATCGGTACTCGTCCGATATAATGGTGGTATCGGTACTCGTCCGATATAATGGTAGTATCGGTACTCGTCCGATATAATGGTAGTATCGGTACTCGTCCGATATAATGGTAGTATCGGTACTCGTCCGATATAATGGTAGTATCGGTACTCGTCCGATATAATGGTAGTATCGCTACTTGTCCGATATAATGGTAGTATCGCTACTCGTCCGATATAATGGTAGTATCGGTACTCGTCCGATATAATGGTAGTATCGGTACTCGTCCGATATAATGGTAGTATCGGTACTCGTCCGATATAATGGTAGTATCGGTACTCGTCCGATATAATGGTAGTATCGGTACTCGTCCGATATAATGGTAGTATCGGTACTCGTCCGATATAATGGTGGTATCGGTACTCGTCCGATATAATGGTAGTATCGGTACTCGTCCGATATAATGGTAGTATCGGTACTCGTCCGATATAATGGTAGTATCGCTACTCGTCCGATATAATGGTAGTATCGCTACTCGTCCGATATAATGGTAGTATCGGTACTCGTCCGATATAATGGTAGTATCGGTACTCGTCCGATATAATGGTAGTATCGGTACTCGTCCGATATAATGGTAGTATCGGTACTCGTCCGATATAATGGTAGTATCGGTACTCGTCCGATATAATGGTAGTATCGGTACTCGTCCGATATAATGGTAGTATCGGTACTCGTCCGATATAATGGTGGTATCGGTACTCGTCCGATATAATGGTAGTATCGGTACTCGTCCGATATAATGGTAGTATCGGTACTCGTCCGATATAATGGTAGTATCGGTGCCGATACGATACTAAATTAATAAAGAAATTTTAGTTTTAATTTGCGATCCAACACAGTGTTTCGACCTCGAAAAGATAATTTGTTTAAAAAAAGTAGGTTCAACTTGAGGTAATGTTAATTTTTTAAGCTAAAGCAAATTTTGATCGGGTAACTGATAATCATTATTACACATTTCAGGTTCGTTTATGATATTGAATTTACTGGTTATGACGTCATATCGGCCCGCGATACTTTAGGTCCAACATATCGGGTGTCGGCATCGGAACAAACTGCCAAGTACGAGATATCGCTAGTTAAACGACCCACTGGTGCAAAGTTGGTGGACCCGACAAATAAGTTGGACTCTTTGTGTCGCCACTTGCAGTTTAATTCACTTTTTAAGTCGATTTTCGAGGTGTGACTTAATCTTAGCATAACCCAGCGAGTTTAGTTTAGAGTAAGCTTGTTTAATTGCCTTATTCCAACAATGTAGAGTTTAACTTGGACAATAGTTTAGGCTGCGGTTGGTTCACATGTTGCCTGTTACATCATATCTGTGACCCTTGGACATTGTTTACTTTAGTAAACGAACAGTTGAGTGTACAACCTTATATCCAGAATATCAAGGATCTACAATAAAAGTTAAGGAAGGTAGTTTATAAAATGAGTATTTAAGGCATAATGTAGTTATGTCCAGTTTTTAGTGACCCGCAAAATGTACCTTAATAAGTGTCCCTATGCTGGCAATCTTTCGCCAATCCAGAGTTAATCAATTTGTCGACGATAGATTTTAGTATAATTTGCATGTAAGCAGTGTAGTGAGAAATTAGCGCTCCATCGCAAAACAAACAACGTATAGCTAATAATTGAGAGTCGTAATTCACATTTAGAGCGTATGGTTCTCTATAATGCTGTAACTTATATTGAAAAAGTCAGAACTTTATTTACTTTTAGATTACGTCGTTGTAATAATCGGGACCACGTGGGCTGTCAAGGTCGTTCATCAGAGGTCAAACCTTGCACGGTGTCAGATTGCGGGATTCCCCAAGCGAGAGATTACGGTAAAAGCAAATTTAGCAAGTTTGTGAGTTCGACATTAACCAGTGATTTAAGAAACCAATTCAGTATTTCAACTTAACCAACAGTATCTCGTATATATATCTTATTCGTAGATGGTTAGCAGTTAGTATTTGTCAGCGGGTCGTAGCTGTCAGTGAACTAAACATTAAAAAATGGCAGTCGGTTGAAAGTCACCTCACTTAAACTCCGAAGCTCTGTTCGAAGGAGTACAATTTTTTTTTAAATTAACTATAAATAAGTTTTGTTTGGTGCTTTGAAGTTTAAACTATGTATATAACTTGTTTTACAGGAGTTAACAGATTTTCCATAATTATTTTTTATTCAGCGATATTTTTTTTTTATCGGCGTTATGACGCAGTTTGTCTATAGTGACGTAACAAGGCTTGTATTGTTGCAGCCGATTTCACCCGAGGTTGGGGTCCTTGGAAGGAATGGGAGGAATGCAGTGTTACTTGCGGTGACGGCTACAAGTGGAGGTACGTCACGCATTACGTCATACATTACGTCACTATGTGGTAACACATCTGGCGTGCGAACTTTTTGGGGGTTTTAGACCCCAGATTGGTTTTAAATCAATTGTTTTATGTTTTAGTTCTTTTAGGTGAGTGAGTTTAAAAGCTGTTCCGCAAATTACTTTTAAATTTGAGACATTAATGCAGTTTGAATCGCTGTTTTGTCCACTTCGACATTATTTCGACGAGTCTGGGACTTATTCCGACAGGATTATGTATAAATTATATTAAGTTCTTATTCTGTCGTGGTTATTATTGCGTATTTGGCTTTATTATGTCTTTGTTCGTAATACTGTGTTTTTTTAGATTATTGTGCTTTTATATTGTTGTCTTGTATTGCTTTTTCTGTCTAACCACTTTAATATCCATAATTAACCAATCTACTTACAGAATACGCGAGTGCTTGGATCACATGACCGAGTGTCCAGGTCGAACTACCGAATTGAGTCATTGCAACACCCACATGTGCGGCCGCATGGTGGAGCCGAAGGGCAGGGAAGCAAGTAAGTATCGGACCAGGGGGTTCACCTAATTATCCAAGACCAATCGTTGAATTCTCTGTTATTAGGGGCTTGTTTACTTTTGTTAAATGTTGTATTTTAGTGGTCCAAACTTCACACTATAGTGACACCAAAAACCACAAAAATCCGCGGCAGTCTTTTTCGAACTTATAACTCCTTACCCTCCTTAACTACGCGGAAAGGCGTAAGTAATTGTCATGATGTTACCACTTATCTGATGGATGGTGTACATTCAAGGTTTAAGTGTTTGCCTCATGTATGTTTGTAGAACAAATATATTCTTAAATTACAACACGTTTTGGGGCGCAATTGAAATCCTTCGAGACACACAGTTTAAAAATCGTTGTTATAATTATTACTGGTAAACAAAATATCATGCGGAAAAAATTGTCATGCGTAGTAAGAATATCAAAGCCCACACAGAAGTAGGGAGCATTTTAAACGTTTCAAATAACTTCTTCTGTCAGCTATTATCTTGGATATTCTAACTACGACCCCCAACCATTACAAATTTGTAATGCATTTCAATCAACTGGGATTGTATTTTTAATCTGGCTCAAACAACCGCTCAACCCTTCAATCACCCAACCCCCCCATCTAACCCCCCCCCCCTTTGTTTATTTTCACACAGGTTCAATGTTTATTTTCACACAGGTTCAATGTTTATTTTCACACAGATTCAATGTTCGATTCGAGCAACTTCTTCCACCTCCACAGCGCCACCGTGTGTCGAACCGGCCACATTTACTTGGGTGATTTTAACGGGGACCAAAGACCCGACACTATATGCCACCTAGCGGATGGAACCATGTGAGTTGAACCGGGGAATACCCGTTCTAATTGCATCGCACACAATGAGAGGAAAATGTGGATTTACAGATAAATTGACAAACTAAAGTTTCCCATGTTTTGAGAATAATGGTTGTAGGTTGTGGCATTTGATCAACTCTTTAATTTTTTAATTAGTAGAAAACATAAAGATCAATATTTTTGCGATTCGCCCGAACACTCTTTGATTTCATAGTATCTTATACATTATGGCAGGCGAATGATTTATAATAAAGACTAAGACGGTCATGTAATATTTTTATCTTTTCCAAGTGACCACAGCCCAGCGCTGTCAGCAATCAGACTCTACGAAATGCAATTTCTGCAAAATTACCTAGTTAATGCAATTATCTATACAGCCTTACAACATTTACCGCTATATCGAACATATTGTTTTGGAGGCCCGCAACTAAATATAGTTCGACCACACTGGTCTATTTTCAAGTTTAAGGTTTTTCTACAACTATTCAAATCACAAAACCATTTTACCTTCTACATAATCATTTATTTGTTACGCAACCCCCGGTTGACCTATTTTCTGCACAAAACTTGTAAAAGATTGAAACATGAAAAACAGTTCTGAGTGATCTTTTTTTCCGATTGTTTAAATTCCAAAATATCACCCGGTACTCAAATCATTTCTTTGCTACGTAACAGTGACTAACCATTGTTACGTCAGGTCGGTGTGGCTCGGCACCAAGTATTTCCGCTTCAGTGAACATCCAGATTACGTCATGTCGACGTCGTTCTGCTTGGGTGGGCACGGATTCGTCTATGATTTGGAAAACGACGAGAAAGATGAAATATTGTGCCACCAGGACACGTGCGTGCGATTGCTTAAATGTTTGACCGATAACATCGGAGTCGATGGAAGTATCGATATTTGTCCGATACCGAACTAGTGTATTAGTCGGCTGAACAAAGCAATTCAACTTTTATTTTTTACTTTTTTTTGGAGAATATAGTAATAATAATACGTTCGTCGTTTGATCATTGTTTTATTACTTTATTTGCTGAAACTTTGACGTCATAGGTATCAGGCGGGTCGGTAAATGCGCATAATATTATGAATTTGGAAATATATCACTAGTTTTTAAAAACATTTTCGAAGCTCAATTTAGCTCCAATGTATTTTACCAAAAAAAAAATTCATATATGGAGAAATTCGAACCTAATAAGCTGTGATCATTCAACCGAAACCTACCTCGTGACGTGTAATAATGACGTATTGATGACGTAACACAGGACGATGCGAGCTTTCATTCTCGGGTCGGCCAAAGGTGAGGAAGTAAACCGTGAAGTGGCGCTACCCAAGTGTGACGCCCACCTTAACTCCCTCAGTCCTGGACGTTTCGACGCCAACGATGAAGCTGATTTCCTGTGCAGCCCAAACGTCAGGAACCAGGGGAGCCAGGTGATCTTAAACCCGGAAGTGTAAGGGGATTCCCCGGCAGGTGCTTTTGTGAGAGATCCATTCATAACTTTAATTTGGTTCAACTTTCTTCATCGTAAGTTAAATCATTGCTGATATATTCGAAAGTAAAATCACCCAAAAAATTACTAAATAAAATTACCAGTTAATTATTTTGCTAGAAATTTTTATTTAACATTATTAAAATTTATCTCTGCATTAATGAAAAATGTAAAAAAAGTTTAGCAAAGTAAGGTGTTTTGTTTTCTACTTTTAATATCCTATCACTCTGTCGAGATTTTAATTCTACTGTATTAAGCCTATAGATTTAAAAGAGGTTTCTAGTTTTATTTTTCTGGTTTGAAATGCGCTTTTTTTACTTTCTACTTTTTGTTTTATTTTTTTAATAAAGTTTTATTGTGTTTGACCGCTTGGTGTCAGTAGAGCCACAATTTGCAGCACAAAAAAATGAAAGCATTGTATTATTTGCGTTTTATCTCATTAAGGAAGAAAGGGGATAAGCTGAGAAAAGAATTCCCGCGTGTTAAAAATTAAAATATTTTTTTGTTTTTCTAAACCACATAAAACGAGCTTCCTTTCATCACAATCAACCTTGGCAGAAAATTGATCGTTTACCTGTTTGCATTTTAAAAAATTGCGAGAGAAAGTCTGCAAGTCGAAAATCTTGCAAAGGACTATTCCAAGTTCGAAGTTAAACTTTTGAGCGATATTCTTTTTGTTTACATAATATTAACGGAGAACATTAACGGCCTGTTGTTATGTAGTTTGTGAGATTTTTTTCTTGGCTATATTGCAAGAATTAATATAATTACAATTAGATGTTTTGCTTGATAACCACGTTTTCACGTTTAAACCTGGATGACCTTGGAACGCCCTTGGCCGGGCTTTGGTTCACACCGGTTCAGTCGCAGTTATTTTGCTCGCGGCTCCAAAACAAGGCAAAGCGAGTGGAACTAATTTAACTGCCGCCAAAACGTGTTTCTGCCTAAAGTTACGCAGCAAATATGTGACTGAGATAACAAAGAGATGTAGAAAGTAAGCTTGGTAAAGTAAAACTTAAAAATATGCGATAATTTAACTAAGAGAATCACGAAGCTTAAGTAGGCCATCGCAATATTTCACGTTCAGTAAAGTTCCACCTTGTTTTGCAAGTAACTAACCTATCTTAGTTGTGTGGCCACTGAGGGCGTTTATCCGCGGAATTGCAGTTAGCCACGCGTGCTTGTTTATTACCGATATGGTGGTAGGTAAAAAATCCTTGCGCCAACGAGGTTTTTGGCGCAGAGCGATTTATAATATATTGCCTGGTGCATTTTATTCGTGAATTTTTTATGTTTAGAATCTGGTCCAAACGCAACTTTTTAAACCACCAATTTAAAACCTGCCAAACCTTTTTGTTGGGCAACCATATTTGAAATTACATCTTGCATCCAATATTTGTGTTAAAGATTTAAATAAACCGTGAATTAATTACGTTCAAATTTGCTTGTAAAAATTCGCAATCGGGTTTTGTTGTTATTTAAAAGTAATTTTAAGCTTAAAACGTTTGTTTGTAAAAATAGGAAAATTATTGTCGGTAAAGTTTGTTAAAATCTTGATCAATGGAGTTATATTTGCAGTCACGGTGACGATATATTCACAAAAAGTAGTAAATTGACAGAAAACGAATTGTTTTGAGATCCTCGTAAAGCCTGGGAAGTTTCTCACGCTTGAATAAACACCCGTCAGAAAGCTAAGTGGGCTTAGCGTGACGTTATGTGTTTGTTCCTCTTGCGTCACTGATGAGTCATACATGACGTCATAATACGGATAAAACTTGTGAGGTTAACCTACTTTTGTCGAGTGGTTACGCTTGTTGATCTAACAGTTTCTCAGGTATTTTATTACTGGAATAGTTGAGCGTTTTATTCTGTAGTAAACAAGTTGCGTTCAGTCTTTCAACGTGGTAAAAACAACTTCACGAAACAAGATAAAGCGTTACTTCGATACGTTTCAGGTTATTTGTGTGACGACAAATGTATTCTTCAGATGTAAAACTGCTGACTAATTGTCGCAAAATCAACAAAATTATTTACAGTCTGAATAATATAACGGTTTTGTTCGTTATTCACAACAGTGATCCCGAATATATAAAAACTGACTTTTATTTGACAAGATTAAGTTGCGGGGCTATTTCAATATAAAGTATAGGAAAAAAGAAACTGTTTTTCCACTATTACCAAATACATTATAAGCACTTGCCGAACATACGCTTATATTCGTTATATCGCTGCGTTACATTCTGTCTCTACTTTCTACTTTTTTAAACGTCACTTATACAGAACAGAACAGCGTTTCTAATATCTAAAAACATTATTGAACAACCCAAGAATAATGTAATCAGTTCCTTTCTATTGCAATTCAAAAAAAATGTGATGCTTTTTTATGTTAAGTGACCAAACATTAGTACCACATATTAAATTGCCCACAAAATGAATTGTGGTTGCAACCGGATTTGTCTTTAATGCCAAACAAAAACATTTGAGAGGTAAATTATCATGTTTTTCCCGAACTGACCACAAATGCTCTTATTATGGTTTTGGTTTTAAAGCGGTTGCCACCAAATTTACCAAGTGTTTACCGTGAAGTCTCGCAAAGCGTAGAGATAGGCAACATAGTGAATAGCTAAGTGTGGCATTCATCAACTGCACTTAAACATAACATAGGCAAATAGGAATAATGTGCCGTTCACCATTGTTGGTGCAAGGGGATTCCCCCTGACAATGCCAAGAAATGTTCGGCTGGCTAGAAACGTTCCACCCTGAACACACAACCGCAGACAGTCGGAATTCTACTGTTACGTCACAGTCTATATTTGTTGCATTCCGCGCGCGCTTTGCTCGATGCTCGGGGCGTAAATCGGAAGTATCGCGAAATTCACCGAAGATGGTTCGAAGAAATGACCGGGAGATTGTTGATAGACGTACAAGGTAATTGTGGCACCTCATACATGAGCTGTGTCAGAAATATTGAAATTAACTAAAAATAAGATTTATAGAGGTTTAACCTGAGCAAGTTTGATTAAAATTTTTTTTTAAATGTACAAAGCAACTTAACAGAAGATTTAAATAAAGCACAACAAAACTTTTATTTTTCTACTGAAAGGATTCCTCTAAAATGTTATGATTATATAATTGGGAGAATAACAGCCTTAATTAAACCAATACCCATACAATGACCCTTAATTAAACTACGCGAAATGCGACTTTTGCTCAGCAAACTCGATGAAATTTATCAAGCATTCCGAGAATAACCAACACTTGTTAAGTTTTTTACTAACAAGGTCAATGCAATAGTTCCATGAAATACAAACACACATTTCTCAACGTTTATCAGGCAACCAACTTCAGTTAATAAAAGATGCCAGGCTGCCACAAAACTGGGTTAAATTTCCAGGTTTATTTAAATAACAAGTTTTTGCAGGTTTGTATTTCGTGTTGGTGCAAATAGTGATGCGATACATTCGCGTAAACCTAATTCTTTAGTTGGAAAAATATCCCTAAAGATTCAAAACTAGGCTAAATTGTAGAATAACTAGGTTAAACGTTCCACTCTGATTGTTACCTCAGCGATCGTCACAATGTCGAGTCTTTCGTCACAAAGCAAATATTTGATTCAGTGTCGCGCTCTAGTGATTCCCACTCAAGCGGCAAGTGGCGCTCGTGAAAATCAGCGTTGCGTGAAAAAGTGCGTCGCTGCTTTCTTTTACTTGAAGCTGAATAGCTGAGAGTTGCTGCGTAAAGTTTGCTGGAAGCCGCGTTTCCTAACCTGCTCCACGCTGCTGCTAAATTATTGATGCCAGCTGGTGCTTGGCTGTGCATGTGCGCGCGCATGTGTAACGCATGCGTGTGTGTGTGCGGCAAATAAGGTGACCTAGTTTTTACAACCCACTGCTCTCTACTTTCAACGCATGGCTAGCAAGGTTGAAAGAACTTTGTTTTGTTACTGCTGTCGTAAGCTTATGTAGCCCTAACATTAGACTGTTGTACAAAAATCCGTAGTAGATGATACAGTTTGTAAAAAGCTGCGTGAGTTTAGATGATTACTTTATTCAATAAAAGGAAAGCATTGATTTACTGTCGCTCTTTTACTTAGTTCAACTGTGGTTACAGCACACGTGTTGGCTTATGACAGAAGCGATCATTTAAAAGTCGAAGCATGTGTTCAAAGTTCAGTCGGTCAGTATTGCTGTGAAGTGTTTGTTCAGCAAGTTGGGCTTGTGAAATGAAATGTGTGCATTGCAAAAGTGAGACTCGATATGCGTAAGTTTGCAGCCAGCAAATATTGACGCTAACTTGCGTAGTTTTAGTTGCGAAAACCATAAAAAATTTAAGACTGTCACGATGAATCAAAAAGTAAAACCTTGTCGTAAATTAACTACAATGGGAGATTCACTGCATAGTTATTGTTTGAGTTGAATTTATGTAAATATTAAGCAGGTTTGCCAAGTATAAACACAACATCGCGATTTTGGAAATGTGTCAGTTCAAGGTTGGGAGTTTATGTTTTCCGCAGCTTTAGAACTTTTTGCTTTCTTGTTTTAGGGATTTCGTGCGTAGTTAATTACTGCTGGCTACAAAATTACAATTGAAACCCAGGAAAGTTGTTAAGATGCTACGAATTCGTGTAAAAGCGGGAGCTTCGTTTAATGTCTACCCCAGGCTATAACAACCTAATTTGTGTGCGAAGTTAATTTACCCCCAAAACATCCTTAACCCACCCCTGTCGCCCCCATGCGCCCACAATTGCTGGAATGCGTTCATGGAAAAGTTGTTGCACGAAACTTCGTAGAAGCCGTTCAAGTCTTCAACCGAACCACACCAAACGTGGCTGGCTGCAACAGTAAGCGAGATTAAGGGAATGCAAGGGTTACAGAGCAGCTTTAACACACAACTCAGGTTTCAAAAGTTTAACCCAAGGAAGCCGTACAATGAAGCCGAGAGTTTGTTTTGTTGTAAGTGACTTGAGCTAACGTACTTCCCTGTGATCGCATCGCTGAATGTAATTGCTGCAAGTTCATGGCCAAAAGCTTCCAACTATTATGCAACAAGCCGGACGCAGAAACTTTGTTGTTGTTTTAGTAATTATGTTGTTGCTTTGGCTGTCAGAAGTGGTTGTAAATTATGTCGTTGTTGCAAAAAGTTCTTTTCGTTTTGTACAGCAAGCCAGCTGCAGTAGTTGTTGTTGTTGTTGTTCTGCTGGCTGTTTGTTTTGTTAGTTGATGTTGTTATAGCTGTTCTTGGTTATTGACGTGCAAAACAAGTTGCTTTGATTTCACCACAGCTGATTTTTTAACACCTTGACTGTTTCAAACAACGGCAAAACTGTGCAAAAATGGTTTATTAGGATTGTCCAGTAATAATGCTCCTTTACTTCTCTGCTGTTGTGCAGAATATTTTGACCGGCTTTGTCACCATGACCTTGACAACTATCAACCCATGCAAAGCAGATGCATGTGATTAAAATATGTCAAACGTATTTAGGGCAGGTGGCATAAGCTTTTACTTACACGAAGTTTGTTGATAACCACACAAGCGCTGCATTTGCACAGGATGCGCTAGATGCGTTGCGTGAAATGACGAACTTTGCGCGGGGATTGAGCGACCATTTCCCCGCAGAACACTCAACCTTCCTTGGTGTTTTTCCCAACACGTGGGAAGGTGATTGATGAAAGCTCTACTCTGCTAACTTGTGGTTGCTCAGAAAAGTTTGCAAGTCAAGTAATAGTAGTGAGAAATATCAAAGCCCACACAGAAGTAGGAAGCATTTTGTTAACGCTTCGAATATCTATTTATTTCGTTAACATTTGAGGAGTTATTCGAAACGTTCAAAATGCTACTACTTCTGTATGGGCTTTGATATTCTTATTACGTCTTAATACAACCTCCAACCATTATGCTCTAAACTTTCTAAAGCCAAGTAGTATTTTCAATAAAAAAGCTGACGCCCAAGAAACTTTAAATATGAGTTTATAAATGAATTTAACCAAGGATTTAATTCTTGTGTTTTGTTTCCTTAAAATAAACAGTATTACACTGAATCCATTAATTTATTCCTCATAACCTTTATGACGTCATATTACGTTTTCGAGTGATGACGTCACACTGTATTATGACGCAACGACTTCCATTGCGATGCTAAATAGATTTGTTGGTCTAGCTTAAGTTGTTTAACAAAGAAAGGCCACTTGGTGCGCTGCAGAGTTTATGTTGCTCGCTCCGGAGTCGTAAAACTCAATCCTTTGGCTCCGGCTCCGGCTTCGGCTCTGGCTCCAGAGAAAATGCTTAGCTCCGAGCTCAGGGCTCCAGCTCCGGCTCCGGCTCCCCAGCCCTGGTAGAAAGTGGCTGAGAGCTAAAAGTTGATGAAAGTATTTTGTCAAGAAATTATGAATAGCGCGGTTTTGGAATTAACTGAAGGTAAAATAGTCAAGAACATTGTAAGTAAATCTGGTAATGAAGCCTTTAAGTTAGAATAGTTAAAACTTTAATTCCGTTACGTGGAAGTATGGTTGGCGGGAAATTTAAACCACAAGAGGTGTGCTGGCTTATCAGGGATCGACTTAATGTGAAGTGTTATGTAACATGTAATTTCTCAGAACTTGGTAATCCACTTGAAAAACCCAACACTTGTTAGGCTTTTGAAGTAAGTTCTGCAATAGTTTCTCCTTTTATTGTAATCTACATGCTCAAGATTTAAAGCAGTGGTTCTCAAACTTTTTAGCTGGCCCCACGCCAAGAGAATAATAAAGATCGCGGCACAGTTTCTACAAAACAATAATATTATAGCTTAATAATCGCATATACCGCAAAGTACCAGGTATATATCACAATTTATCAGTTTTCTAATGGCTAATCTGCATTCAATTCTCGCTTGCTTGCTTGCTTTTATTTTTGTGACGTTTAGTAGTTTTAGGTTTCAAATAGGTTTTGGTCGCTTCGAATTTTTTGGGCTAACAGGTCGACAATCGCTGCTTTGAAAAGTGTAAGTGTTTCTCACAAAAGCCTAACACCTTACTGTTAATTGAGAGGCTGCAATCATACAAAGACTTGTTAAATGGAAGCATCGAGTTTTGCTACAGACGGTAAAGCATTATGATTTGCCTAACCGTTAAAGTTCAACGTTGTAAAATGTAGAATATAAAGTCGCCATATTTGCAAAGAAATAAACAATGTGTAGTACCCTTGAGGAATCTTAAAATTGTTGAATAAATCAGCAATGTGAAATGCTAGCTTGACTCCAATCAACCGTCACTTCACGCACTTGTTGCGACCGAAACGTGTTTATTTCTAGTTGCGAGAAATTTTCTTCAGTCAGTTCGTTGAAAATATGCGGCCCCAATTTCAGCGCTAATTGCGTTCTTAGGTCGAACGTCACAAGTAGTAATTAAGTTGCGCTATATAAAGACAAATTGTGTTGAATTCGCGACAAGCTTTTGCACAACCGTGATTCATCAGGTCAACGTAGAAATCTACTATTTTAATACAATTTGTCTTTATATAGCGCCACCTGATTACCCTATTTACAGGGTTGCCAGTTAGGATTTTTTAAAGCCAAATTTAAAAAGTTAGGCTTTTTTTTAACCTCTTTGGATTTTATTTTTTCAAAAAAAAATCCAAATGAAATTTGGCTTTTTCAGGCTTTTTTCGTTTTATTGCAAAATGTCATGAGTGTAATGTTAAGAAGGGATCAAACTAACACAAAAAGAAAAAAACATTCCAAAAAATATCACAAAAAGAGAAAAATTTGCAAAAACAAAAAAAATGGCCAAGAAAAAATTCCAAAAAGAAAAAAAAATTAAGAAAATTTGCCACAAAAAGAGAAATTCAATGTACCAGCATAACCATTTATTGCATTTTTTATTTATTGCATTTTTTTATTTTTTTTTTATTTATTTAAGGAAAAACATAGGCTTGTTAGAGTTTGTGATAGATTTGGCTTTTTTGGGCCTTTTTTTAGAGTAAGTTTGGCTTTTTTATTTTTTTCATCTGGCAACCCTGCCTATTTAGATTTAGACAAATACAGCCATTAACAAAGATCACCAATAGTGGTTTTGAAGATGCGTGTTTGTGGCGATATTTTGACAATTTAAACCCAATCACCACTTTATTCTAGCTCCCAAGTATCATTATTAAAGAAAGGTTTAAAATTGTTATTATCATTAAACGAAGGAAATACGAACGGCTATGTAATAAAAATGTAAGGAGCTCTGGTAAACTGCGGTTCAATTTAAATTTGATCAAAACTTAGTTTCGAATTGCATCTGACAACATTTCAACTGTAGATTAAAGGAATAAAAGTGAATAAAAAAAGCCAAGAAGGATAAAAAACGAAACCGTTTCTGCCAAAATAAACGTCTTGAAGCACATAGGTGTTTTTTAGGCTGAGAAATTCATTAAATTCTTTTCGTTATTATTGTGCTCTAAATTTCATGCTGCTTACGTTTGGTGAAAGCCAGGTAGTTCTTTGATTCCCAAAAGAAGGCGACGTTTTAAATCACAAAAGCCAAACATTGGCGAGTAGTATTTGGGGAGCTTTGCAGGTTTACTTATATCTTGATTAGTAAAAATATACATTAGGGACAGTACATTTATGTTTTTTTTAACATTCCAATTGCACATCTTACGGCCGGTTCAATTACCTCTGTTGGTCGGATCTGGTTTGTGAGCCCTGACGTAATGTAACCACAATGACCTTATGACCTTGGTATTCCGTATATATTTTTTAAATATTGCCGAATTTCAACATAGAGATCGTAATTGATTCTATCCAATTAGTAAACATTTCAAGACCCAAACGTCTACTCTTTGTGGTAAACTTTCATCAAACACATAGTTTTATGGGTGAGCTATATGACAACCCAGGAGTGAATTTACCTTATACATTAGATTCGTAAATTTGTCAGAATCGAGAGTTGCAATCGGGGTTAATATGACCGGAGTGTGACTTCGCTATATTTATTTTATGTGTTGTTGTCGTCACGTGTGTTTAAGTCCCACCCTTCTAATCGATGCTATATGTTCCCAGCAGCGATGTGTAGCGAATAGGCGATGCAATTATAATAGAAATCAAACTATAAACTCTTGTGCGCCACCGCGTGTAAGATGAACGGGGAAGAGAAGAACAATGGAGAGGAGAAGTTGAACAATGGAGGTGAGAAGAGTGAAAGCAAGGAGCTCCTCCAGGAGGAGAAAAGTGAGAAGAGTGAGAACCAACCTCTCACTGTGAGTTGGAATATTGATAATTAACATAAAGCATAAAATAAAAGTCGGACCATAACGACTTTGTATAATTAATCAAACCCAGACGATTTCACCTAAAAAATCTTGATAGATGGCAAAGTGTTAATTTAATCTGCACCTATGTGAATGACCGATAATATAGGATCGCAGTCGATACCCGATACCAAGTTGTTATCGGTACTCGTACTTGGGCTGGCAGTTGCAGCGATGGTTTATGATCCAACGCAGAAATTTTCCTCGTAAATTCAATAAAAAACAACAGCGACAACCAAAGTAACTGAAACGTTTTTTTATTGGTTCAATAAATCAAAAGAAACTTTGTGATTTCAATTTTCGATTTTTTGTTTTTGCAACGCAATGACGTCATTTAGATCGGACCGCGGTGCTTTTTGTGTTTAACCTCGAGATCTGAAATCCGTTGTCGGCAATATGTCAAATAAAGAAGGCAGATTTTAAAGTTTTAAGCGAAGTAAATCATAAAGTTATTGAATTAAATGATCTTTGCTTTTATTTTGTAAACCACAACGTGTTACTTTTACAAGATAAAACACATTCAACGTGATTCCAGTTATGCCGCGAGCTGCTTGTTTTAAAAAGTGCAAATCATTGGTATTTATGTGAGTTCCTCTAATTATCGACAAGCATTTTTCGACGAACAAGTGTGGCAATCAAATCTTTTTAATATGACTTAAGTCGCACTCGCACTCATTTCGCCCAGAAGACTTAAGTTAAAGCCAAGTCATTTGAAAGCAGTGACTTAAGTGCAATTCATTAAAGTGGTCGCATAACTGTGAGAAACTAACAAACTCATGTATGCGTCCTTGTCGTTTTTCTTGAGTTAGTCTCGTGAAACAAAGCGGCGTTTTGAAATACGAATGTGAGGTGATCTCATTGACTTTGAAAACGACTTTATGCTTTGTTCAAACGTTTACCCACAATCTCCTTAATGCGGGGAACGATGTGATTTCACTCTAAAAATAAATTATAAGCCCGTAATAGGATTGTGTGGTATTTGTTGTGAATTATACCCACAATACCACTTGGGCAAAACTATAGCTAATACAATTAATTTCGGAAAGTTACAGATAGCGTACAATCGCCAAATAGTACCAGACATATATTTTGTTTAAACGAATTTTGTTTTCTTACATATTTTTTTAAGATCATGAACTACGTTTCATGCTGTAATGTTATTTATAGGTTTAACTGTATTGTTTTTTAAGTGTGACTATACTACATTAGTTACTTTAAAAATGATTTTTTTCATTTTACCCCGGCCTTTATGTAACAATGTTTGAAGTTATTTTTATTGCAATGGGCCACAAATTATTAAAAATAAGACAAAAACAAATTAGGGATGACTGCTAATTCATGAAATTCATGAACAGTGTATTTGTTGATGTTTGTCTAATTTCCAAATGTCTACTTCGACCTGATGAGGCACAGTTGTGCGAAAGCTTAACTTAAATCACAAATTGTCGTTAAATAGTGTCACCAGATTTCCGCATTAAAGTCTGTTTGCATTATAGTGATCTATTCAAGTCGCTCTCTCTAAGGTAAAAACGTTGGAGAAGAAATATAATTGGAGGCGATTTTTTGATTAGGATTCTGCCTACTAGCAACATTATAGACATATACTATTTGTTGGTGGAAAACTCTTTAAAAGGAACAAATAAATATTTTTGGTGCAGAACTCGAGCTACTGCATGTGGACTTGCATCTTGTCTGTGTCGAGCGTCATGATGTCAACAGGAATCGCAGTTGGGGCGATGACCCCAAGTATTTCGGTCCTCATCGACTTTTACAACCAAACAAACTACGTGAGTTGACATTTCCATCCTGTATTTGTCCCAAACAAGGTATCAGGGAATTAAAGATGGAATTGGTATAAGGAACACAAAAGGCGTGCTGCATACGCACTAAAACGCAACTTTTGTGATATTTTTTTAACAAAAAACTTATTTTTTCGACAATTTAATTTTTTAAACTTAAATGCTCCAGTGGAAGGTGGTTTACCAGGCGGTGAATTCCCTTTTTACCGTTTCATAAAAATTGAACGAGAGTGACTTGTTAAGATCAACTCATAATGGGATAAATTATCACAAGTGCTCACGAAATTAATCACGAGATGAAAGTAACACCTGGCGTGATACACCAAACATACTCGTAAGGTTTCAACTCACGAGGTTCGTGATATTCATAATTTATCACTAAATTACTCACGAAATAAAACTTTTTACTTATTGAGACATCACAAATGCTCACGAAGTTAATCACAAGGCTTAAACTCACGGCGTTCGTGATATCTTATTTGCTCACAATATATATCACCACGATTTGAGACATCACAAATGTTTACGAAAATCACAAGACTCTCGTCGTTCGTGATAAATTTTAAAGTTCATAAATGCTTTTAAAACCACAAACTTTACCTTACGGCGTTCATGAGACATTGTGAACGATCACGAAATCGCCATGAAAACTGTTCGTGATGCAGGACCGTCACGATGAATATTTCACCGGTGAGACAAAAACTCTGCTCATATCTCTCTTCATCTCGTCCATGATGGCGGGTGGGCTCATAGGAGCGCTATCAATCGGGTTCATGCTCACGAAGTTCACGAGAAAGCAGTCCATGATCATCATGAACATCACGAACCTCATCGGAGTGTTCATCTTGTGCATCGGCGGTTGGTTCATCCCGTCATATGAATGCGTGATCATCGGGAGGTTCTTAATCGGATTGTTCTCCGGCCTGGGAATGAGTAAGTATCACGAAATTTAAATCACGAAATTTAAATCACGAAAAATAAATCACGAAACTGAATATTTTACGAAAACTAAAATTTATTGGCGCTGGTCTAGAATTCTACCACTTTTTCACAATAACGAAACGAGTTGTCAAAATTAAAACAGTATAAATAAATATTGGAGAATAAATATATTAATAATAATACCTGCACCCAAACACAATTAATATTAGCAACATAACTCCAGGAAGAAAATGTGGTAGGATTGTAAACTAGCGCCAATTTTTGTTCTATGACAAAATCTCCGCTTATTGTCTTTGAAAACGTTGCAGACAACTCCTTCGGTTCCGATAATTCAGCAGCAAAAAATTGTCGATGATTGTTCATAATAAGATCGTGAATTATGTCACGAACAGTGTTCGAGTGTTTAAAGCATCCTCACTGACGAGTATAATTTCACAAGTTTTCAACCATTAAATATAAGTAACTACAAGTTTGATTTGGCGGCCGTTTCTCTTTTTCAGTTTTGCCAGAACGTTAATCCCGGAAACTCTTAACAATTTTAAAAGCAATTATAATGATAAAAAAATTATCATTTTACATCTAACTACAACCTCGAGCCATTGTCTTAAGATTTATTTAAAACGTTCGCAAAAAGCCACTTACTTCTGTATGTGTTTTGATATTTGCCTCTAAGTATAACCTCCAGCCATTATGCTCCAAAGTCACCCAGTTACTGCGTTATGTACAAGGTTTCACTTTTCAGACCTGATCCCGATAGTTGTTGCTGAGACTTCCAACTCGACGAGGAAGGACTTTTACTTGAGTTTGATCGGAGTCAACCTCTCCTTCGGATGTTTGTTCGGACTTCTGCTCGGATTTAAAGAGGTAGGTTTATCATTAGGAGCAAAATACTCATCGCGGCAACGTCAAACACTTTAAAATGCGAAACATATTTGTTTATATTTTTTTACTACATTTTCCCCTGGTTATTTATTATTTATTTTTGTTTTACGGGGCTAAGGCTCTTTAATTGAACTACTAAGTAATTACTTTCTAAAACGTCCAAAAATGATAAAAAAATGTTTTTGGGTTTAGAAAACGCGAAAAAGTTACTAAAGCACAACTTAAATGTAGTCAGTTCAACTGCCTTTGGTTTATTATGTAATTTGGGTTAAATTTTTTACTTTTCAAAGAGTTGTTTGTACGCAAAACATTAAACACGCACCAACCCTGCGCCAATCTATGAAACAACATAATTTGTATTAAATGTGAGGAATGTAGTGAATTTATTCCTGCAACAATAGAACCAACCCACAGCAACATGAAAATGGATACCACGTGAATATATTGTTGTAACTGTAATGTAGCTTTTAGGGAAAATGAATTACTTTTCTGTCGATTTGTTGTACAAATTTTAAGAAGTCTGTCAGTAGGTTAATATTCTTTCAAACAACCAGTTTTGAGAAGTTTTACTTGCCTAGTATAACGTTTTTAAATATTATTTTTAACGTTATTAAGAGTTATATAGTTAAACATCAGTTGTGACGTTATTGTTCTGCTCAGCTAAAGTTCTGTCTGATCTCTAACGTATTATAAAACTGTATTATTAATTAGTATATTTCACGGCCTACCAAACAAGTTAGCAAAGTTCTGTCAGAAACATGAAACCACAAAAGTTCTTCCAAATGTTTAAATCGTAGATTTGTTGTTTTAAGCCGAACTTTCAGCTTCCAGCGATTTTGTGTCTCAACATCACCGCTCATTAATTATCACGCAACAATGCTTGTCAATGTGACGTCACGCAGCTACATTGTTGTCGCGCTTACGCTTCACTGAGGATGTCCTTGTTACGTAACAATGCCGAGCAATGAATGTAAAGATGGTTTTCCGGTTGTTGAGCAATGAATGGATAAATGTCGATCTTAAGGCAAACCTAAACAAGACTTTCAACTATTCACTTTAAAATACGCCGCCGAGTTTTTTGTTATCATTTAATAAAATAAATTTATGTTTTTATGTATTTTTAAATTTTTCTATATTGAAAATAAAACGTTTGCTTCAATGGTCTTTCAATTTTTTTTTTTCAGGTGAACATGTCACCAACGTAAAATCGAATTGAATTGCTTCTTTTAGTTTTTTTCATAACGTTTAAAACAAGCTGCAGCTTTTTCTGAATGTGTTTTAGGACAATCGTTTTTTAGAAAAGTGATTGTTACACCAGCATTATTTGATCACGTGATTTGCCACGTGTTGGGCGCGTGTCAACGTGAGGTCAAAGTTCACGCTCGGATCTAGGCGAATATGACGTCACAAACACACACACATCGATCGAAAAGCAAACAACCAAGAAACGCGATGCAGTTGAGTTGGTTCGTAGGGTGAATGTCGTTTAAAATTCGTCCAACTAACATCAGTCACTGGTTTGTTGCGTGAATATTATGACAAGTTTGCAATGATTTGCGAATTATAAGTTAACCGAACTAAATGCGGTGATATGTTGTTGTGCAAGATGCAGAAAAAGTTGCAGACTGCATTCCATATTTTGTGGCCGCTAAAGATTCCCCCAATAAGTTTTTTGGTCGTAAACCTACGCCGAAAATATACGATCTACACCATGAAAGCTATTTTTTGTTGTAACACGGCACTATTTCGCGCCAAATGACGTCACTAGACGGGAAGGCAGTCGTGTATAATCAGGACACGGCTGTATGTAAACATAAAACATTGTTGCGATTAAAACTGCACATTGAACCTTTTGAACTTTGTGGTTAACGAGTTGGTGACCAATTGAAATAAAAGGTTAAAACTAGCACGCCTTCACCTTAAACCCTGGCGCCATAACTTTAACTTTTTTTGAAAAGTCCGACGCTGATATTTTTCAACAAAATTTAAACTTTCAAGCTTTTTTTTTATTTAAATTTTGAGGCAAACGATATTTTAATTTGTTTTATTATGACCCGCATACCACAGATGTCCGCATACCACATACGACATGTGTTTATGTTGGGATCAGCACTCAGAGTTGGTATTTAATCGCAGCAAATATCTCACTTTCCAGCCACCACAAACCTTGGTGTGCTGGCGCCAAAACTAGGTCACCTCCATCTTGTCTAGACGCGCACGTGACACAAAACCACGTGACACCAGCACTAGTTGAACCCCGTGACGTCAAAGCTCGGGACGACATCGATTACTTTTCACAAACTTAGGCTTCGAAAACATTGTGTATCTTAAGGGGTTTCGATAGACGGAAATATTCTCCCAAATTCTAACGTTCTCTCAAACTACAACCTACTCAGTAACCCAGCAAATATTTTTACATCGTGGAATTTAACATTCGCGGTTTATTCACATTTCTTAGCAGTCAAAAAACGAACTTTTACAGCAACGCCAAATATTTTTGACGTTTTACGTGACGTAATGATTACGTCACACGTCAGAATCGTGGGAGTTTGATGACGTAGTTGTTGTTTGTCGTCGAATGCAAATGTGAGTTTGCGGAGAAATCCTGAAAGTTAGGTTTCCAATGAAAGTCTGCAAATGTGTGAAGTAGTTTGGTGTTCAATGACTCTAACCCTCCACCACTTACAAGTTGTTTCCATTTAGTTGTATTATGTCGATATATCTTCTTGTGGTTGCTGCTGAATTGCTTCTCACAACAAATCGACATTTGTTTCTACTGTTGTGGTTTTGTGGGATTGTGATGAGGACTAATGCTTTAATAGGCGACATTGTGGTCTTAATTGGAAATCCTGTTGTATTTGCACTTGGGAAGCGTTAGTTGGCTTGTTGTACTTCTTGGAAGCTATTTGTCCACATTTTGTCACTTTCACTAGAGATAAGCAATCAAGAAATTTATGTTCCAACTTCCAAATTGTGGATTCTTTCCAAGTTTAAACTCGTCAATTAGCTTCCGCACATTTACAACTGGTTCAACTCAAGAGCGATCAAAGCCAACTCGCGCTTTCTCTTCTTTGTGGCTTTTAAGGAATGTTGATTGCAGCATCTGCTTGAAATAGGGGCGTGTCGGGGGTGTGATCCAGACACGTTGTGCAACTAAGGGCGTAGTCGTTTAATCAAGGTTAAAAGTTCATTGCCGTTAAACTTTCACCAAATAAATGCAAATGTTAAAATACACAAATTGTCCGATTATTTCAAAGGTTTTAAAACCTAGAATCCAATTCCGTTTCACTTCTGGCCACATTTTAGCGGAATTCTTATTGGCGCTTTTAAATTGTTAAACTCAAATATTCCCTCTTGGAAGCAATTAGCAAATAATATGCAACAAAAACTTATATAGAAGCAATTTTTGCGTTAGCTCTACTCACTTCTATGCAATAGTAGGCCATTGTTTGCCAACAATTAAACTTGCTGAGATTTAGTTGATAGCCTGGAGGCAAAGTTCTGAAAATTCCATTTCGTCTGCTCAGGCCTGGTATGTTTATAGTAAGGTTTAGCTTCAACGTTTGTTGTTTAAATAGGATTGTCTGCCAATGTAAATAAACTTGGTTGCAGTAAGGCTGAACAAATCCTTGCAGCAGTACAAGCCTAGATAAATATTTTATTTGCGGCTTATTTTTGTAGAAGTCTATCGACAAAAAAAATCAATGTTGGGCGAAATACGAGCCGCCACTTCTACAACATGTCGGTTTTAAATTTTTAAAACTAAATTACTTTGTTCTTAAACTTTGGCAAAATATTCTGTAAATTAAACCCAGAAAAATAATCACTTTTGCTAGATTTTTTCATAATTATTCGACTCCTGTTTCCATTTTATGTATGGAGTGTTCAAAGCAATTCAATTTATTTTAGGTAAAAAAACGTGCAGACAGGGCCACCGAAAAGTTTCATGTTAAATTACCATTTTTACGTTAAAGGCCTAACTGTTAAATACAAAATAAATCAATGTTGCATTTTTTTAAAACCCTTTTTTTCACTTTTAAGCACAGTCTCGTCATTTGAATGCACAGATGCCTGTATATTCTACAAACTACGTACAATATTGCTTATATTAAAGAAAAAAAGGTTTTTTACAAAGTAGCAGCATATTTTTATATGGTTTAGTGGCATTTAAAAACTTGTTTTAACAAAAAGTTGAATTTTGGATATTCTCTTTTCTACCTTAGTTGGTAAAACCACAAAAAGAAACACATTTTCACTAAACGTTTCAAAATGCATAAATACCTTCGGATTAAAACGCACAACAATGTTGCTTTTTAAAATAAATAAACTCCTAAAACACCAGCTTAGTTTTACAAGGTTCGTTACAAGAGCCGCCCTAACATTTTGATTGACAGGCGCTAGGAGGTGAGGATTTGTGGCCGGTTCTACTTTGTCTCTCAAGTCTCCCCTCCCTGGCCTACCTGGCCGCCTCATACTGGCTCCCAGAGTCCCCCTCATACCTGCTAAGGGTCGGGAAACGTACACAAGCTCTGGAGCTACTGCGCAGTCTACGCAAGGATCCAAAGGAGGTAAACATTGATTGGCTAAAAGCGACAGATTTTCATTTAACAGCTTTTATGGTTTAGTGTTTTTAAACCATTTTTTATTTTAAAATTGGCACATACAGGGCATATATATAAACTGTTGCTACCAGGCATGGTAATATAAATCAAAAACAGCTCCTCTGCTAATTGTAATTGTTAACCAACGTTTCGGCAACCTATACAAGCCGCCTTCGTCAAGGTGAGTGACACTGAACGCTTGTACAAGCGAATTTACCAGAGGAGCTGTTTTTTTATTGTATGCAACACGTTTCTTATTTGAGGACCAAATACTAATTTCCGTTGTCTTTCCTAAAGCACCCGGTGCAATATGATGTGTGACGTTATGGTGGGATGTTAAGAAATTCAAGGCGTACATTATACACATTTCTTTACAATAGATGGTTAAGTTTAAGAATATTAAGCTTCGTCATTTCTGAATTCTGTTAATTTTTTGTTAGTCGAAGGAAAATACAACCCAGACAATTTGGCGCTGTTTAAGAAACAAAAATGAACTCGTTCAGTAATAAAAGTAGAAAGTTACTGAAGTTCAACTTTTTTCTTAAACGTTTTTTTCTGTGTTTAAACGCATTTTAAGCTGGGAAGCTTTACATATGTTACAATCGATATGGTGACGAGACAATCGACTCATTGTCGCCAGACAAAGGACGCTTGTCAGCAAACAATAAACCAACATTTTATATCGATTCGTTTAGTATTTATCGCCAGCAAACGTCATAGACTGCGTCATTTATAATTGCGATCCTCTCGATCAAACACACCCTTACGTCACAGAAATTCACGACGCCGATATTCATGTTTGTCGAGCGGCGATAATTGATAACAAACCAAGATAAGAATGGTATTTGTTGGCGAACAAACACTACAAGCGGTTAAGTGGCGCTATTGCCCGGTTGTGTTTAGTTTTCACCGAATTTGCAAATTTGTTTTGCGGGAAATTGAGCGCTCGATAATTTCTAACTTACTCTCCCATTGATGCATAGTAGGCCTAGGCCAGCGATGGCCAACCACTGACCTGCGGGAGTTATAATTCATTTTTAGGAAATGGGAAATGTAAAAACAATTCTTCGTTAGATAGCACTGCACTGTTTAGATCAGGATTGCCAATCTGTGGGGTGTGCAAAAGTGATTAAGGGGTGACGAGTAGGTCTACATAAACTGCACTTCAACAAATGCGTGCGAAAAAGCAGACAAACAAAATAGTTTCGTTTATCGCTGTAAACGTAAGGGTGGCAATCTTTTAAGGGAAATAAAAGCCTGAAAACTGGTTAAACCATGCTGAGAAGCTTTCGGCTGAACTCCTGTAATCCCATAAAAAATGCTGCAGCCATTGTTAACTATTTAGCTTCCTAATATTTGTGGGACTCCGAATTTGGAAATCATCCAAAAACCTTGAATTACCAGTTCAGACAATAACACTTAAAACAACGCAGCAGCAAATTTCGCATAAAATTAGAATATAGTTAAATATATGACCCACTTGTGCATTTTGTAAGGTCGTGTGTGTGACCCGCGCGATGAAAAGGTTCGCCATCCCTGGCCTATAGACGTATTGATTTTTCTGTTGCCAATAGAACTGAGAATCCTCAAAATAACGAAAGTTTACTGTTTTTTTGTTTTTTTTACTTTTTACCGCCACCCGTTAGATTTTCCCCAACTTTCAAAAAGCCCAAACGAACTTGTTTAACAACAACTTTGGTTAACAACATCTATTTTACTAATTGTAATTATTTTTTAGAATAAAATAGTCATCGGAGTCTTTCTATACAGAACGAACGTTAAAAAATCGTTTTTCTAAAAACGTGTCAAACGAGACAACTTTAAGCGCCGTAAATTACCGCGTCTCATTTATGACATCATAAAGGGTGTTTATAACGTAATCGCGATTCTCAAGTTACTCCAAATCACGCCATCTTTTGTCCGCGGGGTCAAACAGGTTGAACCGTACAATGGCGAAAGTGTGTAAGTCTATAAATAACTGAGGTTTATTCGCGGAAAGTAACTCGATATTTATGAATGGGAACTCTGGAAAAACAAGGACCCAGCAGACTTTCACTTGATGTTCAATTTTTAGTTGTTTTTCCATGATTAGAAACAATCGGTCGGTTGCTAACGTTTTAATTTTTGCTAGAGTTTCAAATTTAACAAAGCGACAGGGGCTCTTCATATTTTGTACTATTTATCATTTTTCAATTTTAAACTAACATTAATACACCTAACCTTCCTAATTACAATGCCGTTCGACTTGTGATTGTTACGTCACAGGAGGAGTTGTGTCATGAGCTGTCCTGCGTGGAGCGCGAGCAAAAGTCTTCAGGGATGTTGAGAAGAGTTAGTTTAATGAAGATGTTTTCTGATGGAGGGCTCAGGAGACAACTGTTTGTCGTCGTAATGGTTTTCATGCAATGTAAGTTAACCTCCACACAAATGCACTTAAGTCTCTGTTTAGACTGTTGACTTTGTCGTTTAGGAATTTTTTTAGGAAGTGTATTTATTTTGTAAACGTTAAATTTGCTGCTATTTTTCTAGCATTTTTTTTCTAAAAATTTAGTCTAACCCCAAGTTTTTGTTATGACTGAAATAAATCCAAACCTCACTTACAAAAAGTGGAAGATATTTTTGTCGATTTACTCGATCTTTTTGGCTTTAAAATTCGTTATTAAACTACATCTCAGATCCGTGAATAGTAAAAAGTTACAAAAATATTACTGAAACTCGAATGAGACCCAATTCAACACTTAACAATTTATTTATTGATACAATTTGTTTGTAATGTTAATGATTAGGAATTAAAGCATCAAAATCGTTGTTTAAAGTCGAAATCCGAGTTTGAACAATATTTCGTATCGCAATTATAAAAATAAAAATGAACGCTATATACAATTAAAGCAGCAAAATCATTGTTCTATAGTCAATTTCTATAATATTATCTGCTTAAACAAATTTGTTCTAATACTCGAGATTTGAACCTATTGCACCTTGCTCTCTAGCGCAGCTGTGCGGCATCAACGGTGTTGGAATGTACACAAACGTGATATTCATGGAAGCTCTGGGGTTCAGTCAAGATACCGCCACACTCGCTTCTACCATCGTTTATTCTGTGCAATTCGTCATCGCTTTAATGGGGGTGAGTGAATTAAAAGGGGAAGGGGAAATACTTTTAAGCCACTCAATAAGATCATATTTTTCTTAAAATGGCGCCCAAAAACTTAAAATGCTTAATTGTTTGTCATTAAATGGAAGCTTTATTTTATCGCAGGAAGGGTTAAAAATACTCTTGTTGCATCAACTTTGGTCAAAGTAGGTTTGACAAAATATTTTTATGTTTTTGTGATAGTTTCAAATCACCGAAATAAAATTGATGTGAATTGTTAGACTGGTTTATCACTTTTCAAAGTACTCAACGTAATCTGTATGTTTCTGCCACCGTTAAAAGTTTAGAAATCGTTGAAACTTACTTTATGTTAGTTGCACAACGTCTCCATCTAGCGGAAGTATAATCGCACGATTTTTTCCACTAGTCGTGGGCAGTCGACCGTTACGACCCGAAGTGGATCAACGTCATTTCCGGTTCGGTGATGTCGGCCATGTTGGTTCTGCTTACGGTTTCCATGGCAACCAACCCGCATCACGTGATCCCGGCGCTCAGTTACGTCAGCGTCGCGGCCGTCACGGTCTATGCGTTCGCGTAAGTTCAAGGGAATTCCCCTAACTATCAATTTAAGCATAAGTTTGGGAATTTTCTATCCATTTTAAGTTTGTCAGTAAAGAAGCGTGAATCTCACACTGTCAGTTTGTTAATTATTCGAACACTCAATACTTCGAGCGTCACTTTATGACGTCAACAATTGACTTTTATAAACGCATAATTTATTTGACCACGTTTGCATTTAGCTTCATTGCGTTTCTAAGTGGCAAAATATATTAAGTTCGTATTAATAAATTATTTGTATAAAGCAACTTGCTGAAAAAAAACTTCTACAGAGCAACTTTTTAAGACATATCGATCAAGGAAACGCTTTGATCAGCTTTTGCAACTTTTTCAGGACAAAAACTTATGGTTTTGAGAAGGTGAACCTAATTAACGCTATTTTTGCTAAAAGTATTATTAGTAAACTATTTTATACATCAAATAAATACGCTAAAGCAACAACACACAAAGCCCATACAGAAGTAGGAATCATTTTGAACGTTTCGAAAAAAATTTGATATTCTTACTAAACTACAACCGCCAGCCATAATGCTCGAACAAAACACAGTTATTTGAAATCACGAACTTGCAAATTTAATCCGTAATACTAATTGTGGAGATGTCTACATCTCACCAATAAACCAAGCAACTTGTTGTTGCAGCTGGTCTTGCGGGATTAACCTCACCTTGTTTCCCCTGCTCGCCGCTCTCACAACCGAACCTACCAGGGAAGCGGCGTTCAAGTTCGGCGGAGGAATATTCTGGGTGCTTTCCTGGTTTGTCAGCTTTATTCCACCTTATCTTATGGTGGGTGGCTTACCGACTTGAGTTTCTAGCGAGCTTTTTGTTTGGTTGTAGTTTTCTGGATTTTGATTTGATAAAATTTTAGAATATTGAAGTTGTTACCTTTTTGAGCTTACAGCACCCTTTATAAAATCTGATTGTTCGTGGAACCCTTGCTAGCATTTCGCCAAGCTGTTTGCTATAATGTCATAACAAACCAAACTAAACAACACACATCAGCTGCGCATAACGTAATAAAAAAATTATAATTTGCTGCACTCCAATCGTACACAAAAAATGTGTCAAGAAGCGCATCAATAAAATTGGAATCCACAAGAAGTTGAAATCTCTCGACATCAATGAATGTTAGAAACGACTCGCCCGTTTGGAAACCACTGCTCTGGTGTCTTGTAAATTGTTGTTTTTTGTGACTCGGTTTAGAGAAGTAATTGTGCAAATTACAAGTGCTAGCCATATTCTAAAAATATTTATCTTTATTGACTTTATTTGCGAACTTCCAGGCATTTGTTGCTCTGTGTTGCAAATAGGGACTGCCATTTCTATATTAATTTGGTACCAGATCGGCGCCGATATCACCCTAGTATCGGGTCTTGGCTCCGACATTATCGGACATCCCTAGATACAACCCATGAAGTTTGATAACCACTGATTTAAACCGAGGTTGTGAATAAAATTTATTTCTCCCAGAAATCGATCGGAGTTTACGCGAACCTCCCCTGGACGATCCTCAACGCGGTATTCGCAATCTACATCGCGCTTTGCGTACCCCGGGTGAAGGGGAAGTCCCCGCAACAGATACAAGCCAAGGTGCAAGGGCGACATCTGGCGGGAGAAGCGCACGACCTTGACGTCATAACTTGAGCCGGGGTGAAAATAAGCTTTTTAATGAAAGTTGCAAACTTTTTACCGAGGAAAAGGTGGTTTTAACGATTTGTTTTTTGGATTTTTTTGGCTCTGCAAATCTGTGGAGTTTAATTTTACCAAGTAATTTTTAATTTTACATTTCAGGCCAAAAGTTCGTTACTTTGGGACATTTTTTTTCTGGCTACTGTGCGGTAATTAGCTTCGTTAGGTGAATGAATCCTAGTGTTAATTATAAAGTAGTACATTTTGATGCCGAAGTAATTAGTAAGTTTCCTTGTGTTTTTGCCTTACGTTAAACGTTTGTTTCTATTTTTAAGTTTTGCTTTTAATGGTGCTTTATTGCTTTATTTCGTATTCTTGGCGCCAAATGGTAACATTCGCATTAAGTTGAACACATTTAGTTTTACTAAACAACTTTCCATAGAAATTCTGAAAATCTGGGTATATTTGCTGATTAATTGGTATCAATGCGGGGGACCTTTTGTAACAAGTTGCAAAACTGTTTTAACAAAATATTTTTTCAACCTATTTGTTTACATGTTCGGGTCAATTATCCCGTCATACTTTGATTTTGTTGCTTTAACCACGACCTACTGGTTTTAACCTTTGCACTTAACTTTCATCAACTTGCAACTTGGAATGTTAACTTTGGTGGAATTTATACCTAACCTTTGCACTTTAATATGTTACTGCCCATTCTATCAACCAAAAATTATACATCTCATTAGCTTTTATTAACGGGATTCCCCTAATTTTTTTCACAAAATATTTTCTTTTAAATGTACTAAACAAGTTTTGACCCTGTAATTATGTTTAAAGTACTTGTTTCTTAAGAAATCTTAATCTAAAAAACCGAAATACAGTTTTCGAACGGATTTTGGGGGAATCCCCTTGCTTCTTGTACAGTTGCAATTGAATTATTTGATTTCGTTCCTTGTTTTACTTCTTGTTGTGTTTTGTGCTTTCCGACGAATATTGGTGCAGTTTGAATTGAAGCCAAATGTTTCCGGTTACTCGCATCTAAACGTTGCCAGCAATTAAAAGGTGGATTGACAATGATTTGCTTGTTAGCAACAGAATTACCCCCGTAAGCCAGTCTTGCCACAGGCCGCCAACCGAAATTGTGTCGCCTAGTTGAAGAGTTCAATTGGTTCGCTTCATTTAGAAAACAAGCAATATGAAGTAATCGATCATATTAAACGCATTTGTATTTATTAAACAAAACATTAACTGAACATAATACAAGCTCGGGTCGAAGCGTCTTGAGATGATGTCCATCTACTCGACCTTAATGTTTTACGCTTAACCAAAGAATCACTGAGCTACAAAGCTTGGCACTCACGTTCTCCACATACTATGCTTTGTTAAACCAAACCTTAACACTCCGAGAAAATTTTAAAAGTTTATTTTTCCCCCAAACCGCAAAATTGACCTAATATTGAATCCTCACGAATCATACATTTGAATCAAACAAGCCACAGATTGCTGTGAAGCTGTTGCCACCTTTCAAAGAACGAGAAACTTAACCAAGTGGACTGAATTTTGTGAAAGGAAAAATCTTAAATAAAACATTCCAAAATACAGTTTATTTAATTAAAGCGCCATGATTTAACGCCATATTTTATTTAATTGCATCACGTCCAAGAACTGGTGACGTCATAATTTCCACAATATTACGTCACGATTTTAAAACCTTGTATGGGTGAAGTAAAAGTGGAAGTGAGGTCAAGTTCAGTGGAACCATTTCCTCCTCTTTCCTCCCACTATTTCTCCTGCTCCTCCCATCTCGATCTTCCTCTTGTACTTCGCCACCAACGAACTAAACTCCGCTTCTTCCTTCGACTCCAACCCTCGCTTCCTGGGCTCTCGAGCGACACTAGCGGCCGCCTTCCTCGCGCTCCTACCGCCGCTCGGTGGCGCTTGCTTCTTGTTGAGCTTCTTGCTCTGACGTAATTGCGCCAGCACCGCTCCCTTGCTCCTCTGGCGGATCTTCGGTCCAAGATGTTTTGGCATCCGCAACTTCTTGCCACTAGAGGTCGTACCGGTGCTGCCCTGGAACGCGCTTCTCGCTTCAGGGGAATCCCCGGGGTTTTCAGCTGTTTTTTTTTTTTTTTTCTTTCCTTGTTTCGTTTCTTTCCCACTCTTCTCCTTCTCCTCCCTCATTTTCCTCTTTTTCTCCCAGCGCGCCTTGCGTCCCGACTCGGGGGCTTCCCCGCGCATCTTCTTCTGCAGCTGGTTCCTCGCGACCTGCCGCTTGCGGCGCTGTTTCTGTGAGGCCAGCGCCATTTTGTTTTCGAGCGAGAACTCCACGATGGGCCGCTTGGTGGCGCCAAACACTTCCGGGTTGTTGTTGATCGCTCTCAGGCCCGCCAGCGCCTCCTGGTGGCGGGAGAAGTTGACGAAGCCGAATCCGAGTGACCTTGCCACGCCCTGCTGGTTGACCTTGTCGCGGTCACGCATGACTCGCGCCTCCGTGATCTTGCAACCTTTCACCGACTTCTGGAAAACTTCCTGCAAATAAAAGTGGGGGTTTGGAATATTGGGATTAACCTCGCGTGATGATGGCTGGTCATGACTTGAAATAAAATATTGGACAACAAAGTTTAGGGAGAATTTAATAGCTTTTGGTTTTGGAAATTAATTGCAAACTTAAAATGTTGGAAGGTTGAGGAAAGCAAATATTTTAATAGAGGACTTAACAAAGTTTTTTTTTTTTTGTTGTTTCTATAAACACAACGCTCAAATTGGAAAGTATTGTTCAATGATCAACATAAGATGCAAAGCAAATTCTTAAATTGAAAGAAGCCACTACTTAAAAACAATAAGGCAAGACATTTGGTAAAATGTTGCCTTTCCAGTTTTTAATATTAGTGGATTCATGGTATCCGGCAATCTACTCGTCGTTGTAGCTATACGCAAGAGCTGATAAACGCCCGTTGTCCGACGGCGCAGTTCTGCACCGGATGACTCCGGCGCGTCACAGCTTATCGCATACTTCAGCGACGTCTAGAATTATTAATTTTAATCTACGTTTTTTCAATTTTTACTTCTCAGTATATAAACTGGATAACATATTCTCGTTTTAATTATTAACCCTGATGAGGTCAGCTGGTATCTGCTGCCGAAACGTCGGTTTATACTTCGTTTACACCAGAAGAGCGATTTCTATCTATTGATTAGTGGAATAAGTTCATGAATTTTATAAATTATACATTTGTTAAATTACTTTACTTCGACAAATTATTTTGATTTGACTTATTATACAAAAAAATGACTTGTCTGGGATTAAAATTTATTCACAAAAATATACAACTCTGGCAAACCTGTTGCAACCATTTTACTTTAAACAAAAGTCACCCAACTTTTGATTTAAAAACAACTTACCCTTATCATTTTGTCGTCGTACGCTCGTGGAATGTTGTGGACACAAAGTCTTGTCGTCGACACAAAGATGTTCGGGTTCTTCAGCTTCAGTCGCTTCGCTTCATCGATCTTGCGACGTTTGTTCAACTCAACTTCGCTCAAACCAATGGCAGGTTGTGTGCCTGGAGATAAATATGCAGAAACTCAATTCTTTTCTCAGATCTAGAGTTCTAGAGTCAACCATGTTTTACCCACCCCCACGTTTATGTTTACCCTTTTTATATGTTAAAACAATAAAGGCTCACATGTCGTACGACAAACTGCTATTACGCGTGTTTTATTGCTCAGAATGGTCATTATATTAAATTGCCTTTTCAGCTCCTGTAACGAATTCGCTTCTCTTTTTAGAGACCTTGTATTTTAGACACAATGACATTTAACTTGTAATACTATCTATAAGACCATCAACACAATTAGGTCCAACATGTCTGAATAACACCTTAATTCATCAGGTTGATTTAATTTTTGATAAAATTTTCCAAAACCGTTTTACGCAGTAACGCGGCTAAGCATGGAAGTTTTTTTTTAGCAGCTAGTAGAGGTAGCTATCAGACCCATTTGTTGTGAAATGTCGACCAAAATATTAACCCACCAGCTCGAACAAGCCCCTCGTTTGCAAGATGAAGGTTCCTCTTGTCTTCTTTCTCGTTCTTTTGTTCTTTCTCTTCCTTAACGATCTTCCTCGCATCTGGACGACTCATAGCAACCGTTGCTAGGAGCTCCCGGCCGTCAACCTTCAATTTCTGTGTTTTAAAGATAATATTTTAATTTGGGCTTTTTTAGTGGGAAAAATCTTTTATCAAAAATAGGATGTTTTGTTATAAAAATAATAGATTTTTTTTAACTACCATTTAGTTGCTGCAATTTATAACAAATAAAACTTAATAATGATTAACACAATCAGTTTCAACCATTTTATAAAGGTGGATACGTTCAATGTTAGATCAAGCACTTTTGAATAACTTGGTTCTTTATAGAAACCAAATCAATAGAAGTATATTTATTCCTGTTGATCACTGCTGATTTGACGAATATTAAACTAGCTTGATCAACAATTTAAACGAAAGAAAATAGTTTGTCCTTTTGTACAAAGTCATGTATTTTGGATTCTAAGCGTAAATTAAAATCCTTATGACGTAGTTGTCTATATTGATTTCTAATTGGAAATTATATTACCGTTGTTTCGTTGTTCAAAGTTGTGAGGCAACTCTGTGCATCTTCCAGGTTGAGAAATTGCACAAAAGCACAACCTTTTGAAAGTCCGTTCGCTTTGTTTATGACAACCTACGCATAAAAACAACTGTTTTTTAAATATGTTCAAGATTTTTTTACTAAACCTTAGTTATAAAAAACATGGCAACTAACAAATTAAAAAAAAAATCACAAATTAAGGAATTAACTTTACCAAAGAATATTTTTACCTTGCAATATTTTAAGGGCCCAAAATTTTCCATTTCTTCACTTAGATCTTCTTCTTGTGTGTCAAACGACAAGTTGCGCAAGAAAACAGTTTTTCCCTCGTGAACGTCGGAAGAAAAGTCCTTGTCTCTCTGCTTTGGCTCGACAGGTTTTAAAGCTAAAATAAATAAACAAGAAAATTTAGTAGGTATTCGGACAGAGCTTTCAACAGAATGTCTTTGGATAAGCAGAATAGATCTGTGTACCTGTATTTGCAAAATAAATTATTTATCTTGCAACATGTTGTGGCTTTACAGTCATAAACAGATGTATCATTTGCATATCTAAAATTTTAATGTATATGATTTTTTATTTTGATTAAATTAAAAGTATTACAAATAGAATGTATATGAATGTATATGCTTTAAATTGGCTTAGTGCTTTAAATTAATCACATATTTTATCCTTAGAAACTGCAACTCCTAAAGTAGATTTATTGTTTTAGTTTGAACAAATATAAATCATTATTATTCAAACATTGGGATATGCTAAGTGCATCGGTGGATATACACCGGCAGTTTATTGGCTATATACGGATAAGTGAAATGTAAGCGTACTAAGTGATTCAGTATGGCAAGGCCTGTGCGAGATTTTTAACCTTTTATAAGTGCACCCCAAAAAATCTGCACCCGAAATAAGTAAAACGCTTGTGCGGAATACATTTACAGTGCAATGTATGCAACACAGAATGCATCGGAAAATCATAAAGTGCACCCAAGGTCGACTTTTTTAACTTCGTTGCACCCGGTCACCCGTATTTTTTTCGGCATCTTGTCGAGATCTGCCATTGCCATACTTCCCAGCAGTGGTAATTATGTTAATATCACAGCATGATTCCATGCAATGCACAGCCAACTGTTAATATTTTACATTACTCGATAGCAATTTCTATTTAAATTTTGAATTTATGTAAACTCACTACAGTTTTTACTTTAGTGAATTTTCTGTGCTTTATGATACAATTAAGTTATAAAGTTTGACACAAAATCTAATATCCGGCCACAATCCTTAATCTTTATGATGATCCGGCCGTTCGCGCAAAAAGTTTGGTGAGCCTTGGTTTAAAGCAGGGCTGCGGAGTCGGACTCGAGTAAGACGTGGTAAAAACTACCCGAGTCTTGAGTCCGACATGCGCATGCGCAGTACCAAATTTAAAAACTGATATGGCCGCCAAATGGAAATTGTAAAGGTGGAATATTATAGGGTGGAATATTTTCCAACCATGTATTTTGAGTGAATGAATTATACGACACCCCTATAAGTGGATTGCTGAATATCTGCATTATTTTAGTTACGTAAATTGGTGAAATACAGGCTGTAGAGTCAGGGCCGGACTCGGGACTCGGGTTTATTTTTTTCGCCGGAGTTGCACTCGGACTCCGGTTATTTTTAACCGACTCCGCAGCCCTGGTTTAAAGCACGAATGTTTAATTTCTCACTACTTTTCTTGGGCTCCTTTCCATCCTCCTCCTCTCCAGAGGAACTTTCCTCATCTTGCTCCTCCCCACTTTCCTTCCCACTCTCCTCTCCGTCGCTCCTCTCATCGTCCGACTCCATCCCAGAATCTTCATCTTCAACACCAGAATTTTCATCAATATCATCAACATTCGAGTCATCGTCTAACTTATGCGCATCTAAAAAAATATTTCAACATTTTATTTATTTTTTCCCCTAAACCTCTCAAGAGTTGATGAATTAAAATTGAACTCGCCAATTTGGCAGATGTATTAATGGAATAGCCTGGACGAAATAATAAAAAACTTTTAAACAAGTCGTGTTTTAATTCATTTTTGTAGTTGGGCAAGCATGTTGTTAGTTAACTTAATATTTGGATCAATAAATAGTCCAGTGAGTTTGCTCCAGGCAATTGTCAGTCAGGCTAGTGGGTGTCAATCGCATTGACGACTGAGCAGAGGAAAATCTCACTACCTTAAGAAGTAATTGTGAATTGTTCCAGTTTAGCACTTTAAGGAAGGAAACGTTTAAAGATAGCAAAACTGTTTTAAACAAAAAAAAATTTATTTTGAATTTAACTTCATGATAGGACAGGTCTGGTTAAGAATGCACTTCTCAGCAGATTGGATTTAATTTTCAGCAGATAAAACACTTAATACGTTTTATTTCACCTGATTGAGGTTCTTTGTCACTTTCTTCTTTTTTGCTTATTTCCTTAAACTTTTCTCGAGGAAGAGCGTAGTCAACGGCAACCTTCCTTCCTTTAATCGCAGTCATATTAACTTCTTCAACCGCTTTCTGTGCTTCGAATATGTGAGTATATTGGACAAATCCGAACCCAAGTTTTTTACCGTTGGACTTCTTAGGAATGTTGAGGTCTGTGATGCTGCCAAATCTAAAAATAAAGAAAATCATTTTAAAGTAAATTTATACCAGATTCATCTGTAATTTTCAGTAAATTCTAAAAGTTCTACAATATCACTTTATATTAAATGATGAGTAAAAATTCCTAAAATTAATCTCTTTCGTAAATATAAACTCTTACTTTTCAAAAACAGATCTCAGATCATTCTCTAAACAATTGAAACTTAGATTCCTGATAATAAGCCGAGATCGTTTTGAAGACTTTCTAAAATCTTTTGATTCTTTGTCCATTACAAGAACAACTTTGATCATTTGCTCCTGGATTTCTTTTCCCGACAAAACTGAAATAACTTTAAGCGCGGCCTGTTTGTTTGGCATCACACAATGAAATAAAGTTGGATCTGATGAATGTAAAATTGTGTTTTTTGGAACGCTGAGTTTTTTCTTTTTGAAAAGGTCATTAACTGAGTCTGTTGTGTATGATTTTGGCATTCCGCTGATTTCAACAATGCAGTCGTTTTTCAGACTAATTTTATTTTTCCTTTTCTTTTTTTTCAGGGAAGTTTCATCGATGTTGTTTGTGTCGGAATCATTGTCAGAAACAACTTCAGATTTTTCCTTTTTTTGTTCGTTTTTTTTTTGTGAAGTCTTCGAAAATTTCTTCTTTTTTGCAAAACATACTTTAACAGGTTTTCCTTCGACCGCAAATTTACCAGCCGGCGAATTTACGGCTGATTTTGCGTCTTCTGCAGTTTCATACGAAACAAACCCAATAAACTTTGTCTTTGAAACGTCAGTTTCTGTTGCGCTCTTTCCTTTCACGACAAAACATTTTTTTATCGGTCCGATTACGCTAAATATTTCGCTCAGTTGATCATTTGAACAAGACGCAGGAATTCCTTGAATAAATAAGGTTGTGTGACTGACTGTGGATTCCATCTGCAAAACAATAAATTAAAAATATACCTAATAATGCCAGTAGGAAACGATAACAAATCTTTATTAATAAATTTGGGCGCTGGTGTAGAATCATAAACAACGCACAATATTTTTGTTTAGCATTGAGTTTTTATTCAAAAATGAATATAATAATACTTGACCTACCCAAACACAAATAATGTTCGTTGTGGTAGGATTCTAGACCAGCGCCGTTTATTTTTCCTTATACATTTTGTGTTGAAAGTGTGTGCTGGCTAGCTCCAGGTTACATTTCACACACCGGAAAATATATTACAGAAAATTTCCTTGTTCTAACGTTTACAAAAAATGTAACATTAAATAAACTAACTTGTTACACAAAAAGAGAAAATAGAATTTTACAACAACAAAAATCAGTTGAAAGCTACTAAGTTTGAGTTATTTAATAAAGTTAGCTTTGTGAGTTTAATGTGTTAAAGTGAAATAGATTTCAATAGTTTAAATAACAATGTTAATTATAAGTGTAATTGTGCTAAATGTTTAAATTTATTGCACTTTTGTAACGCACACGTGTTTCTAAGTAAACAAACTTATCGTGTAAACATCGTACCTTATGGTCTAACGCGTTGGTTTAACTGTGATAATCTTTGGCTGCCATTTTAGGTAAAATACAAAATAAAATTAGCAAACGGAATTAACAACTGTCGAGTTAAATAAAATATTGCTACATTTATTTGATTATTACATTGTAACCTTTGAAATGAAAATAAATTCATGCCAATTGCCACACTTACCTGCCACTTTTTAGTGGCAACCTTAACTTGTCAGTGCCAGTAATAATGGCGGTTTCAATTTCAGCCGAATGTGCAACTGCAATATCCGAAATATATAAAGTAAGGTGATTGGGTAAAGTTGACATTAACCTACCATGGTTTTATTTCTTCTAAATAAGATATAATGTTATTTTAGCCAATTGTATTTTTTCTAGCGACATAAACAACAATTTAATTCATTTTTAAAGCAGCGGTCCCCTTTTTTCGTTTTAGCGATGGACGATGACTAATGATGAATTGCCAGCCAATTTTAATTGCAGCGGCCTCAAGCTAAATGTGACCAAACCTACATTTTATCTCGTCGTTACAATATATTCCACAGTTTATTAATGCTAAAGTTCTGCGGGTGACCTAATGTCAGGTCTTAATGTAGGTGATGATTAACTTGACCGTTTGCTGTGTATGTGTAATGCCTTGTTTACTTATATGCGCTGTCCTTTGGTGATTTCATAGATATGAGCTAAAAATAATAATGCATTATGTTTTGCCTATATTTTTATACAATTTAAATTCTAAATCATTTATGTAAAATTAAACGCAAGTTTTAGATTAGAATCGGGGCAGTAGGCATCTTTTATTGTTAATTGAGAAAATATCTGTAATTATAAGCGTTTTTAAAAGTTACAAAACGAGTTTTGTCAAAAATGAAACTGCAAAGAACAAATAAATCTGGGGTAATAAAAATAATAACACTTTACCCACCTGAGATATTTAAATCAAAAACCTGTTAAAATTCAGACACATTTAGTTTTTTAACACTTTATAGGGGTACAAAAATTAAATTTTAGGAAAAAAATGTTTTTTTCATTTATATGTATATACCAGGTTTGAAAATTAAATGTTTTCAGTGTTGAAGATTTGCTAAAACTCGCAAATTTCTGTGGTGATTAGGTTTTTGTGTAGTACTTCAATTTTAGTCGTGACATTTTATGCTGCATAAACATCTCCCTCGCGCAATTTCCAAAGTTTCCAAAACCTGATATTTATAAACACTCTCATGAATTGTTAATACCTTCTCAGTTCCAAGAATTTTACCTAAAAATTACACTGTTTTGTACAATTGTGGATTTATGCATAATTAAAAAATGGGCGCTCTTTCACTATTGTACGTGAAAAGTTATGCAAAAAAAAAAAAATAATAATACCGCATACCATAACGCATATTGTTTGGGTTAGGGTGCGGGTTAGCGTTTGGGTGATGGTGGGTCAAGTAATATTATGTTTATTATTAATAATAACTTGACCCACCCTCATCCAAACGCTAACCCGCACCCTAACCCAAACAATATGTGTTGTGGTATGCAGCATTTGAAGAAAAATTTTTTTTTATTAATTTTTACGTACAATAGTGAAAGAGCGCCAAAAAATGTAGGGCCAAAGGTATGAAGTTTGAGTTGCTCTTGATTGTTATAAATTGTAGACAATTGAATGTAATCATAAATAAAATCTTCAGCTAAAGTGAATTAATTGTTGTTCATAAAGTAAAAATGTCTAGTTGTTCGTGCTGTCCGGCCTTTCGTCCGAGGTACAAACGGTTAGTTGACAACATTTTCCCGTCGTCACAGTCTGAAGGTTTGGTTCGAAGTGAAATGGAGACACTGACTTATTACGCAGTTTCAGCGCCAGAGAAACTTGACAGAATTGGGGACTATTTGGCGCGAAGATTGACGCGAGATATTGCACGTCGACGTGACAAGTCTGTATTCATTGCAATGGAAGCTCTCAACCAGTTGCTACTTGCTTGCCACGCTCAACAGATCAATCTATTTGTGGAAAGTTTTCTTAAAATGGTTGCAACTTTACTTGAATCAGACAATCACAGATTCCTAGCGCTTGGTACCACTTCTTTTGAGAAGTTTTCCAAGATTGAAGAAGATACAGCGTCTTACCATCGTCGCTACGACTTTTTTGTGTCTAAGTTTAGCTCAATGTGCCACAGTCAAGTTGATGACAATGAGATTCGACAAAAGATTCAGCTTCACGGAGTTCATGGATTGCGAGGCGTCATTCGTAAAACTGTGAGTGACGAGTTGCAAGTTAACATCTGGGAAAAGCAGCACATGGACAAAATTATTCCGTCCCTGTTGTACAGCATGCAGAACAACTTCTACTCAAAGCAGCGATCAATAGCCGATGCTGAATCGGCTGAAAACCCTGCTAATCTTGCCGAGGAATCTTTGCGCGAACTTTTATCGAGAGCAGCGTTCTCAAATGTACCAGCAGCGATTTCTCCAGCTCTATCGCACATGGACAGCCACCAACTGTGGGCTCCTGACAACTCGTTTGCAGTTAAAGCATTCAAGATAGTAATGTACTCTGTGCAAGGGCAGTACAGCCACGTTATAGTGAAGCTACTACTTGACCACATCGACACTCATAGCACCGATGACCAGCCGATTAAAGCAAGTATGCTTCAAGTACTTTGTGCAATTATTCCCATCCCAGCTTCCACTGCCATTGGTCCTTCGGTTATTGATGTTTTCAACCGTTTATCTCGTCATCTTAAGATCTCTCTGGAAACAAAGAATCAAACCGACTTTCAGAACGCTTTGATTGAAACGACCGGAGTTTTGTCAAAAGTTGTTCCTGATTATCAAAAACTTGAAGCCATGTCTTTTTTTATTAATCGAGCTTTAGAAGCTGTTTCTGATCACGAACTTAAGGAATCGACGATCACCGATCTAAAGTTTGCAAACCTATTGTTGCGATGTTTGCAGGAAATATCACGAAAGTATCGCTGCAGCAATCTCTCAAATATTTCAGTAAGTTTGCTCGAGCCTCTGTTGAAAATGACTCTACAAGTCGGGCCAAAGGAGCGGCTAATTTGCCAGCAAGTTGTCGTTGTGCTTTTAGACAAACACGAAAACTCGGCCAAGTTAAAGTTCACCGACTCACTCCCAGAAATTGAGCAACTCGGTCTGATTTCATCGAGCCCAACAAAGGCTGACAATGAGTTTATGGACCATCGACTGCAGCATATTTACTGCTGGATATTTGAGTGCTTTAGTCTCGCTGATAACAGAATAGACAACATGCTGTGGCTCTACAAAGCCATCTCAGTGCTGTGCCTCTCCGCAGTTTCAACCGACCTTATCCTTGAACTCACACGGATATCGCTCGCAGCTCAGAGCTTTGCTTTGGAGTTGGTGGCCGAAAACCGACAAAGCGAAATGCAGGTTTACGCAACGCTTATTCTTGCCACCACTGGAGGCAGCATGCTTCTTCTTGCACACCAATCTGCCGTCCCTGAGTTCCAACATTATGTCAGCCAAGTTATGCTCCATCGAAAGTCGTCAGCTCCTCATTTAATGCCCAGTTTTATGCAGAGCACAAGCCAACGTCACTCTAAGTCAATGGACGCTGAAGTTGTGGGTAAAGTTACGTTCTCGGCAAGTTTAATTGCTGATGCTTTAAAGGGGAGAGCAGGGTTCAATGTTGAGAAATTAAGCCAACCACTGACGAGTTATCAAGCCGATACCGTGAGTGCAGATGGACATCGTGGACCGATAGATGTCGAGTCAATCAACATAGAATTCTCACTTCAAAAAGATCTTCCCGTAACAACTGAAGCCGGGGTTAAACCCATCGAAGCAATAACTTACCAATATTTGAAGGGACTCATGCAGCAGCCGCCAATCACGAGGCAGGAACAAATGGAGCGGAACCAGAAGGTTGCTGAACACATTCGTTCGGTTCCCTTCGATCAGCTCATCGCCGAGATGAAACCAGATCCGTGTGTTCTCACTAAAAAGTGGATCAACCAGGTTATGGAGTCCGAGGATTTTGATGCTGAAGATGAAGGTTTGGATGGTTTAAAGTTTCCCGAGATGTACGTCACATATTAACGCTCCAAGGAAATAGGAAATAGCCATTGTATCCTGTTTTTTTGAATGTTAAAAACAATGTTTTTCAAATCTAAATCTAACCTATGCTTTTATTTATTTATCTCGAAGATTGGTTAAAACATTTTTGTCAGAATGTTTTTACATCGTTTGGTTTGGTGTTAAAATATATATTTTTGCTTGTCACTAAATAATGTGTCAACAAAAGATAAAAACTAGTTTTTTTGAGATTCAATTTCCATTTTCTGTTCCAAGGTTTGTGCAATTTATTATTTGTTGAACAAAGTTGAAATTGTTTATTTATTTAGAATGTTTTAGCATTATTTTATTAATTGAATAAAACTGTATAAAACTGCAGATATTATGCTTCCTACTTCAAGTAGCTTTCACATATTAGTTCTTCATAAACAGATGAATTGTTCTTAAGTGTCCTGACTAGGCTTCATGCATTGCCAGTTGTTGTTTAATGGCACATTTGTGCTTCTTAGTGGATTAATCCATTTAAAATATGTTAAGTAATGCAGCATATGCAACTGTACAAGAGGTCTTTGGGGAGCTAGGCTTGGCAAAATCCACAGTTGTTGTCAAATTAAGTAGATTTGTCAGTTTTGTTGGTGTTACTTGATATGACATAGACTTTGTATCCATTGCTGTGCTAATGTTCAAATCGTGTAATGTATCATGTATTTCATTATGCTTTTTTATAGACGCCTCTAAAAATCTAAACTGGTTAATTATAGTTATCCATTATGTTGAAAAATATATATCAATTAGAGTTTTGTTGTATTTAGAAGCAGAAATGCTTAAACACATTTGAAATTTAGTCAAAATGCTAACTCCTGTGTTGTTTAAATACTACACACTTTATTAGTATATATAACTCTATTTTTTACATGAATCATTTCCCTGAAATCTAACCATTTCTCGTTTTCTTTCTCTCTAAAAATTGTCCTACTTAGAAGGGAAAAGTGCTTAGAAATGTGCTGTAATTGAAGAGAATGAGTCGCCCACGTTAGAAATGACACCGTGTTATTTATTTCCTGTATGTGACTAATATTGATAATACCTATTTAAAATATAGTGTTAATTTTGTGCTGCATAAAAAGTTCTTGAACATGTTGTAAGTTTTATAATGTACTAAAAATCACAACTTGCAAGTTTGGGAAGTTTCATTCCACAATGTTCAAGTGAAATTACTATTAGATTGAAAAGCTTTTGATAATATATTCTGTGACACAAGTGCTTATGTAATCTAATGTCTAAAAAGTTATTAATGTTGTTTGTAGCATCATTAAACTTTTTAAACAGGATGTGACATTTTCTTTAGTGTGTATTACACTTACAATAGTTTTTATGCCGGCAAAGAAATATTGACACCACTGTTTCATGTGTTCAACAATGTATTACCTTCTTTAAATTACCTTGCGGTTTGTGTTGTTCTAATACGTTTTACTTATCAAAAAAAGCTTTCATTAAAAGAATACATAACAGGACAAATATTTTAAGAAATATATATTTTATTGAACGGCAAAAAATTCCACTTTCACTTAAATAGTTGTTGTTTTTATATTTATTTGTTCTTCTCACTGTGCTTTCTCATTATGCAGGCTTAAGCCCGATAAAGTTGAAATAAAAGCAAAATGCAGAGCAACACAGATTGGGATTCTGTCACTTACCTCCGCAAGTCCAAGCCGCAGCCAGGAGCAGCAAAATCAAGCCAAGCGGTGAACGCGGCGCTTCGAAGGGGCGAGGACGTCGAGACACGACAGAAATTCGGGGCCGGAGCGAACAAGAAAGCAGTGACGAGCAAAAACACGGCAAAACTCGACCGAGAAACGGAGGAGCTGCACCATGACCGGATTTCACTCGATGTTGGAAAGATCATTCAGAAAGGACGACAGCAAAAGAATCTGACGCAGAAAGAGCTGGCGACGAAAATCAACGAAAAGGCGCAGATTATTAACGAATATGAAAGTGGAAAGGCGATTCCAAACAACCAAGTCATGGGAAAGATCGAAAGAGCAATCGGGATTAAACTTCGAGGAAAGGACAAGGGAAAGCCCCTACCGGCACCCACCCCTAAAAAGTAGAAGCTGCAATCGTTTCAATTTTCCAGCTGGCGGCAAACTAATTAACAACTGTTGATCAAAACCCTAAGAAGATGATTTCATAACAAATGGCGAAAACGGGTTAATTTAGACTCTGGGTAAAGTGTCCTCAAGTAGCTTGTTTTGTTTTGTTTTTAATTTGCTGCACACATGTTCCCCATTTGCTGCTTGGTTTATATTATGCTTAAACGTTCATGCAATGCTAGCTTTATTGTTGAAATTATCTATTTAAACTGTAGTTTTTGTGACAACAAAAAATAATTAAAAAAACTTTGCATGCTTTGAACAAGTAATTAATGTTGTAATATGTAAAAAAATTAATTATAAATTTCCAATTTTAATTGTACATTTGGGTATTTTTTTAATTTGTTAGCTTGCTTCACATTTCGTCCATTTTTTTGCAAGATCTAGGGATGTTGAAGAGTTTGTCGCTTTCATGTTTGTGCCATAGAATGGATTTGAGCAGTTTATTTGGTGATCGCAACCTCCAGTCGTTTGTGTCTTCACAGGGATTTGTAGAATTTTGTAAATTTGTAAAAGTTGAGCAGAATGTCGACAAACGAAGCAGAACCGGCGGAAGTTTCCGAAATCACACAACCGACCTCGGCTGTAAGTAAAAACTAAAGTGTTTGTTGCCAGTTTGTAACAAGTTGAATACCCAGTCTTAACTGTAAAACTAAAAAACTGTAAAACTGCATAACATACCCTTTTATCAATCTGTAATTCTTTAAATAACATTTTCGTACAATATTTGCAAAAACATTATTTTTATTCTTTGTTTTACAAACCTGCTGAGCTGGTTTAATTGTATTACATGTTTTAATAGACTTTTATGTAAATCAGTTTTAGCAAATCGCAAGCATTCTGATTTGAAGTGAATATAGAGAATCTATTTCCCAATAAACATGGTTGCTAGATCTACTCTGTCTTTTTGAACTGTCAGCTTTTTAATAGACCTCCAACAAATATGATGAAAAATTCATCTTACAACATTGCCGTGCAGTAATTGCATTGTATGATTGGTTATTACTAGTCAGTCTGAAAACCAGATGTACATTCGATTGGTTTATCTTATTTTAAATATTCCATAATATATAATGATATGATAAGACTGTTTATGCCCATCCTCATGCGGTGTTTAAGGACAAAAGTGAGTGAGGTAGTTCGCTAATTTCACTTGTGCGATCATTTTATTAGATTTAAGTATTGCTCGTTGAAAAGCACTGAAATATTGATTTTGTAAAAACAAATTTGGCATGATAAGAACTATTAAAACCAATTTAATAATTAAATCATTAAAACTTTGAAAAATCATTTAAACTAACAAATATGATTAACTGCAAAATGCAAATGCAATTAACACCAACTCGCCTGCTAGCCCTTAAGCATTAATTGTTGTTATCCAAACTACTCCGCTCAATTTCTGTAGGTACGACATTTATCTTATTCTGAAAGCATAAGGTCGACATTGATCAATTAAGCAAGCTTATCACACAAATGGTAAAAATCTTATGTATTTAACATTCCAGGAAACAAATTCAACAATTATAATGTTTATCTTTAGCTAAAAGTGTATTTTTTGCCCACAGTCTGGTGTGCTCAAATGAACTTACATTTTAAATTATTCCTAACCTTCTTGTTCCAGGATATTGAACGGCAGCAAGAAAAGTTGCTTCAGAGTAAATATGGAAACATGAAGCCTAAGGCAGGATCAAGCTTTGCTCAAAGAAGACTTAACCAGAAAGGAGTATGATTTTTATAAATATCTTAATATACTACAAATTTATGTCCTTACTCCCAATTCCATTTCTATTCTTTGCTATCAAACTTGTCTATTTTTTAGGTTGTTTTTCAATAATAATGTTAAAACAACTTAAAATGTTTTCCTCTAATTACGCAGTTTTAAATTTAAATGGTTTGAAATTCATCAATATGTAAGATGCAACAGTGCGCTATCGTTGCTCTCATTTTTACCCCAAATAAAACTTAATTTTGGAATTAATTATGTTTTCTTTCTTTGAAATAATTAAGGTAAACTAAAATACTGAAAAGTGTGTCTTAAATATTATATCTGAATTGCATCTTTTTCCATATCTTAAAAAAAATCAAGGTAAAAACAAATAATTTTTATTGACCCCTACAGCGATTCAAATTGAAGCATTTGAGCTTGGTTTGTTTTAAACTAACAAATAAACTTCAATTTTAACTGGCACTTATAACTTTTCAGAACAAGTATTTTGACTCTGGGGATTACAACATGGCCAAGGCCAAGATGGGGCCTTTGGGGCCACAGAAAGTCACCCCCAAGCAGCTGAACCAGGTGACCGGGGACCACATGCCGACCCCCGATGAACTCCCCCGCGTCAGGAAACCGTCTCAAAGCAGCCTCGTCGTATCACATTCCTCATAACTCAACAAAAAGGTGTTGGGCTGCCATCGTGTGACTAGATTTAAAAGTTGCTTTACAACTGCGAGAAACGATTTAAACGTTTACGTGACTTTAAAAAAACTTTAAACCTTTAAAAATATTGTTTTTTCAGTAAATAGTTTTTTAATTGCTAAAGTGTTAATGGCATTTTTAAGCATTAAATCTCAATTGTAAGCAACTTTTTTATTTTGTTACATTTCTTTCGGCGGCCATCTTTCCACGTGACTTTATTTCTGTCTCTTACAAAAGATCTCAAATGCCGGAGCAAACCTTGGCTGGTTTTTATTGTTTGTTGCCAATTTTGCGAAGCGTTTCTGCAATTACAAACACTTTACAAGTAATTTGGAGCAGAATAAACTGTATTTCTATGTTTATACGCTGGTCAGTTACTTCTCGTAAATTAAACCAAAATTTTCCCAATGTTTTAACTTTGTTTGTACATACATTGGTCACATTGTTTAGGATAAATTTTGATAAAAGTCTCGTAAAATCTTCCATCCAAACGTTTTTATGTTGTACTGCCAGAATAAAGCTCCACTGATGTACAAGGAATACTTGACTTTCCTTCTTATTTTGCTATTCTTCTGTAAATTTGAACCAAAATTTTCGTTAAAAAATGAAAAGTTGTAAAAACATTTATTATTATTTTTTTTAGTGGTGATTTGGGAAACTTTTATTTGTAACCCAGGTGAAAATGTGTTCTGTGAAGTTGGGCTGAAAATGTGTCAACTTACTCAAATTTTGTGGTGAAAAGTGCTTTGGCACAACAAGTTAACTGAACAAAATAATTTTGAAGTTGCTTTATGTGTTTTTAGCCCAACTGGCATTGTTGTCTTCTGAACCCTGATCTATTTTTGTACATATTTGTGTGTATTTATATTGTGAAAATAATAGGTCATTTCTTACAACGAATTTACTCAAAACGTACAATTCTATTCACATTGGCTTGATTCCTAAAACATCAAAAATGACATTTCATAGAAAATGTGTTTTGTGTACATTTTTGTAATTATTTTCATTCTTCGCCATTTTTGGTCTTTCCACACTTAAGTTTTTGAAATCTCAATTGTAAACAGCGTTTGTTTGTGTCGGCCATTCTTCATGTGGCTTGTTTCTGTCATTACCACCCCACAATTTTTGCAAGTTTTTTTTCACGGACAATATATTGATGTTGTTAACATTTGTTGTTTGTTGAGATGCAGTTAAATAGTGAGGAGCAGTTCCAATTTCAGCCAGAATTTGAATTAAACAAAATCGTTTGACGAAAATGTAAATAAATTCATAGGTTTTTAATTGGCCGACAGTAAAAACTAAAGTTTTTTTTATATATATAACAATATTTTGGTTAAAATTTACTAAAACTCGTGTACGTCAGAATTTTAAATAATTTACAAAAATGTGGAGAAATATGGCATATCTAGTTCTGTTTGGGAGTGAGAAGCAGTTCGATTTTTACCCAGAATTTATAGGATTTTAACATTTAGCAGATGTTAAATGACAAGTTAAAAAAAAATGTTTTATTTAAGTTAGGTTATATTGTTTGCTGAACTAGACAAAAGTTAAATAAATCAAACGTTTTAATTTAGTAAACAGTGAAAATAAAAGGTCTGTTGGATGTATATGGCTCGAATCTACTAAAACTGACCAATACGACAACATTTTGGTTCCGTACTTTGCAAAATTAAATGTGAGAAATATGGCCCATCTGTCCAAAAACTTTTTTTTTTTCACCAGTTTAAATTAAACTATTTTTTCTTAACACGAGCTTTTAACACCGTCTTAAACTGCTTTACTGTAAAATCTGTTACAATTAAAAAAATGGGGGTTGAGGTGAATTTGGGACAATTCGAAACCAAAAGTTTTGATAAAGGCTAATTAAAAAAACTGGCAAGGCTATATTGTTGCCATTTATTCGATATCAGGGGTTTACAAAAATACCCTTTTGATGAAATGACAACCAAACTTCAGCAACCGGTTTGAACCACCTTAACTGGTTTGCGCAAGAATTTGAGAAGATTTTTCGCACAAAAATTCTGAATAAACCTGTCAGATTTTTAATCAAAATTGTGCTTCCCTTTTGTTGCTGGCTTGTAGGTCAAGATTGTGTTGTTGAAAACATACTTGGCATTTGTTAAAGAACATATTTTTTTTAGGAACCATATAACCAATTTGTATTGGAAAAATATTTTGGTAATTAGCGGCACATGCATGCCTGTTAAAATAATTACATCTTATTCGATTGATGCTGAAGTGATAAATGTTTCACTTTGGTTTCCCCTTTCCTTGCTGGGCCGGTCTGGCAAATCCAGTGACAACTGACCAGTTAATACCCGACGCAGCCACTTCTCCGCTAGTTCAGTATAATTCTACTGTAACGGAACGATATGAACGCCACACTTACGTGTTTGTGCGGAGCTGTTGTGAACTGTATTCATTGAAAGCGATCTATGCTAAATTTTTCGAATGTAGGCTACAACAAATATGTAAGAGCCTGACAATATGCACTTTGAATGCAATGACAGTTTGTTTAGTTTCAATTCAGTTGAGTTTCCGATTTTAGTTTAGATAGCACGATGGTCAATGTCTCACCTGATAAAACATAGGCCTACGCAAGTTAGACATGACTTTGACAATGTTAATCACAGAAAAATACAACTAAAATAATTTATTGAATGAGGCTAACATTACGATTTCACGCTTCCTAAACAGGTCCTGAAAGTATTCACGTCGACTGTGACCAAGTTCAAGGTCTTCAACAAAACATTTCTCGCTCTTTAATGAATTGTTTTATTACGTTTTTGAAACAATCACCGTCTAGATTGCAGCTTTGAAAACCGCGCGTCATCATTGTTACATTTCGAACGTGGCATTATGATGTCACAATATAAAAAGAAATATCGAAATTGTCTACTTTGTTTTGACAACTTGAGAAGGTATTTGGTTAAAATTATCCGTGGCAAGAAACAGACAAAGTGACAACAATTCTTATAAAACCTTTTCACGTTAAATGAAAACCATTATGCAAGATGAACCAACAACATCCAATTAAGCTAAACGAATGAAAATTGAAAATCGCGACAAAGCACTTGAGTGTAGTATACGAGGCGGGAGCATATGGGAAGGATGTTCCCTAGCATGAGGGCAAGGTACCGCTGGCTATAGTGGTTCCAGTGACCTGATTGATCCAGTCGTTGTAGTAGGAGACCCTGGTGTACATGCCTGGCCTGCCTTGGATCCCACAGTTCCTGTCGCCGAATGACGTAAGCCCAGCAACGAACCAACGGCAAGAAGCGCATCTCTGGCACATCAGCGGACCTCCACTGTCGCCCTGCAACCGTATCATTATGTTTACAACGTTACAACATATTCCAGTCTCTGCAACCTTATTATAACATTATAACGGTATTCAAGCTTTTGTAACGTTATTACATTTTTTACAAGGTTATTCAAAGTCTGCAACAATATTCCAACATTTGCAACGTTATTGTGACATTTGTAACTAAAATCAAGGTTAATTTTCATAAGTGATTGGAATAAGTAATAAGATATTGAGTCACTACTAAAGGTTGTTAAAAGAGAGATTTGTGTCAGCAAAACTCAATATCAAATAAAAGAAAACAACTCTTTTCCTCGAAAAATCCTTGCGGTCATTTGCAACAATGAGTTGTACCGGCCCTGTACATCGTCACAAATTGATCAAACTCACTGTTGACTTTACTTTCTCGAGCAAGACGTTTATTGGACAGAACGACAATCAGTATACGGCGTATAACCATGCACACCAAGTGCTCACATAAGGCTAGGCTTGACTCTAACCAACTAGATTGCAAACCGTCCTGGGTCCGATTCTCTCGGCATCCACCCGACGAATGCCGACATTATGTACAACGCAGCTAGACCACAAGATATGAGCAAGAAATATGTGGCGTCGTGAAAACAATACCCCATGGAAAGCGAGTCGGCAGGTGCACACGAGGTAAAAAAGTCAATCAACAACTAATAATAAAAAGACTCGTAGCGATGACCTTCCTTAAATTGTATTTTTGCCTATTTAACAATGTAAATGCCAAATATTTGTCTCTGACAAATGGGTCAGCGGTTCCCGCTACCGCTCAATAGTTCAACATCACAATGGCGAGGCTAAACAATCCAAGAAAAAAATTGCCAAAAATGCGCAAAAAACACCAAACGAGAAAAAATCGGGTTTACTTAAACCAAACAAAAACATATTCTGGGAAATGCAAGACTCAACAATTCAGCACAAAATGGCTCCGGTAATGTATCTGTTGTACCCACTCACCGAGCATGTGTCAACCCCGCCAGCGATCCTTCCTGCACAGATGTGCTTGTCGTTGGAGTCACTCCTCGAATATCCGTTGTTGCAAATGGTGATGTTGAGAATTCGCAAATCAACCTCGAGTAACCTCTGCGAGATGTCCGTGTTGACGGCCACTGAAACAACATGGTTCCACTTAATGCCATCCATTTCACAAGGTGTGGTGAAAATTGAATTAAGCAAGCTTTATTTCAATTCACCCCTCGTTTATACCAATACCAACTAGCCGGTGGTAAGGTTCGAACTCACGACCCTCGAAAGGAGCGACCTCAACTTTGTTACTTACGGATTCCCCATCCTGCAGCGATGCACATTGTGTCTTCCACAGCTTCTTCTCCCTTCGGAAGACAGATCGGTCGAACGTACGTTCCGATCAGAACCGGTGTTTTAAGCTGCATCAATAAAACGCGCGCGGTAATGCACTGTTACATCATACATACAAATCTTTGTAAATGGCCGGACTTGTCTAATCCTAAATGGGTAATAAGGTAGCACTATTTAACAACCTTTCTCACAACCGTCAAGGCTATAATGAAAGCCATTAAAATGCAAGTAGAAGCACAAGCGCTAGTGAAGGTGATGAGAATAATAAACATACAAGCCACTGGATTTTATGGAGTTAAGAAAATGTTTCCTGACGTTAAGGTTTGCATTTTTCAATGACATCTCCCGCTCCCCTTGTTGTTAAAAAATAAGTATTGTATCACTTAAAATTTAGTAATCGTAAAAAATCTAATAATTGAAAGACCAAATAGCTCATTTCATTATGAACGAAGCCTCTTTGCTTCTTTAATTTGTTTTACATCAACCAGTAATAATTACTATAACATTCATATCAGTATCATACAAAATTCGTGATGTACACAAGTAGTTTATTGGTTTGTTATCATTCACCTCAATGAGAACGATGTGCCAGGTTAATAGATTTCTATTCAAATTGATTGAGTGAACCCTCTAGAACTTTTGCACGAAATAAACCTTTTTAATTGCGAAGAAGTTTTATTTTGTTCAAAACAGTAAAAAAGTGTCAGTAAATAACTTGTAAAGATGTTGCGAAGATCTTATTAAAACTTCCTCACTAAACCTAAGGGTTTCGAATATCCGGACAAGTCATTTGTAGACCAAGTTTTTGCACAAGTTTTTACACAAGTTTTTGCACAAGTTTTTGCACAAGTTTTTGCAGAAGGCAATTGCTTGAACTCACCCTGAGCAATGCGATGTCGTTGACAGGAAACTGGTAGTTGGAATGTAATTTGACTAAATCCACAGTCCGGTTCTGGACGTGGACTGCACGATCTTGGTACAAGAGTCCGCCAAATATGATGTAGATTGATGACGTGGCAATCCCCCTTGAAAGTAAAATACACTCGTGAAATATAAAGTATGGATGTCTGGAGTGTATTTTTCAGCATCTTTTAACGCTACATTGTAAAACGAAAGTTAACAAAACAACCCATTTCTCGTGTCATTATTTCGCCGGGCGGGAGTTAGGACCGTTAAGACTTCTAATCTCCGCCAGACACTAATTCCTACATGTATACACGATTCCGCGAATGACGCAGCCATAGAAAATCGCGCTTTACAAAAGCCTGGAAGTTGTAGATGGATAACAATTCGTGTTTTTTTTTTGTTTTTTTGATTTGTTTGATGCAACTTTTTATCCGGGCGGCGATAATTATCCGTTTGAAAAAGGCTTGGTTGCCTCACATTTATATAGAAAAAATATCCATATTAATCATTTACTGGTTCGGAATTACCACGTTTTTACATTTTCTATCATATTTTTCCCCCCAAAAAATTGCAAAACGAAAGTTAAGTAGTAATAAAAATTATTTTTCTGTTTTCAAAATATCTGCTGTAGTTGGAAAATGCAATGTTCTACTTACTGGAAGCAATGCGCGGCTGAAAGAACCCACTTGTTGTTGATCAGGTTTCCTCCACACAAATTTTTTTGATTATTTTTGACGAAGGTAATTTGAGCCTGAAAGAAACGTTGGGGGTTTTGGAAGTTGTAACCTTTAGCCTATGTTAGAAGTGATATAATACATAAACTGATGCTACTAGGTATAGTAATAATAAATAAATAAACAGCTCCTCTGGTTAACAATTAGAATTACCAGAGAAGCTGTTTTTTAATTATTATTCATTTACATTTGACATGTTGAAAATAGGCAATTTTGCAAAAAATCAGAACATTAAGGCAAGCAAATTGTTCACACGAATTGAGTAAATTACGCCATTAAAACCATTTATTAAATGCCGTTTACAACACTGGCTGGTAGAAAAATCCACTTTCAAAAAAAAAAAAAAACTAATCACGTTTTTTGCTCAATCACGAAACTATTCATGTACATCTGGAGATTTTATATGAATTAATTACTGTTGTGTGACTTTCATACAAATAGAAGATAAAAAACATCTATAAGTCATTAAATAACTAACAAGAGAAATAGTAAACAGCTGAAATAATTGTTTTGATACATCATACATTGGTTCAGTTGCAAATATCAACGACAACTCATAAAAACAACATTTTTTTAAGACAAGGGCAAAATTGGAGGAAATAATTAAACACTGATTTTTTTTCGTTAATCGTCGGACTTAACAACTCATAAAAAAAATCAATTCGAGTGGATTTGTGAAAAAGTTCATTCGTCCACTTTAGAAACAATGGAAACTTGTAAAATTAATTAATTTGTTGTGGTTCAAAGGCTCGTATATTAACTTCGGCCACCAAGTGCTTCAATATTTTGCTATCGCGTTCAACCTGCCTATTGATTGGCATCACGGTTACTATTATTTACGATTTAATATAATTTTATATACTTTTTTAACCTGAACTAAATAGCCATATGAGATACTTAGATAAAAAAAGAAAATCTCCAAAATTGTAAAATTATCTTTTCGCGTTGTGGCCACTAAAAGCAAGAAATTAGCAAATTACAGTTTAAAAACTTAAAGTAAGTTCTGTATAGCAATATACTTACATTAGTGAGTTAAAAATAATAAAAAATCAATTCAAACTTTTTGGTGAAGAAGTTTTCTACACGTATGAGTTTATTCATATACATTTTAAACGGTAAAAAAAACTTCACCTTATAAGTGACCAAGCAGTAATTTCTGCTGCGATTTCAACAATCAACTTACCACCCAGGGCCACTGCCTAGCCTTCGCGTCCCTCCCTCCAACAATCCTCCCAGTGTTCGCGTTGTTGCCGCAAGTGAGCCCGGGTTCAGCTGCGTCAAGGTCACAGCACGAGTAGGATCGAACCGAGTAGCGGGTGACGTAGCGGGGAGCAACGCAAACACCTGGACACAAGTGTTGGAAACATGAACTAATGATCACAACAGATATAAATTGCTCTTCTGGTGTAAACGAAGTATAAACCGACGTTTCGTCAGCAGATACCAACTGACCTCATCAGGGTTAATAATTAAAACGAGAGTGCGTTAGCCATCTTATATACTAAAAGTATAACATAAAAAGACTACAGATTAAAAAACCGTCGCTGAAGTATGCAATAAGATAAGTTTATACTTTTTCAGTATATAAACTGGATAGCATATTCTCGGTTTAATTATTAACCCGGATGAGGTCAGCTGGTATCTGCTGCCGAGACGTCGGTTCATAACTTCATTTACACCAGAAAAACGATTTTTATCTATTGTTGTGTTTCCTGGTGGGCAAATTCTATTTTTAAGTAATCACAAAATTTGTTGATTCAACACACAAAGAAACAATATAGTAATGTAATAAGAGAAACATAAAAGGTCTTAACCATTTAAAAAGCTCATACCTATCTTAGAAAACAAAAGTTTTACTAACCGAAACAATATAAAAAAACTATATAAACTCGAGATTTTTTTGTTTTAAATCATTCTTTCGATTTTGCTTTTAAGCTAATTGTAGTTTTATCTTAAATTGAGTTGCTTTTAAATTCCGTATTGCATACATAATGTTACCAACGAAGTACTTTTTTCTAAAATTCTATTTAATGCAAAACTTTTTTTTGCCATTAAACGTTTAAAGTTCCAGACAAAATCGCACAGAAATAGTTTGAATCCGAACACGATTATACCAATACATAAACTATACCAGCCATTATGGGTAAATAACCCCCAGAAGAACTATATTGAAAACAATGGCGCTAAAATCTTGTTGATTTTTTTATAGCAACAAAACGGGTTGTCAATATTTGCCACAAATATGGGAGAACATATGTGATAATAATACTTGACCGATCAACCCAACCCAATCGCTACCTCACACCATAACCAAAATAATGTTACTAATTCCCGAACGAATAGGTGGTAGGATTCCAGAGCAGCGCCAAAACAATATAGGCCCATATAAAGACACAGTTTAAACTGAAAGAAACATGAACTTAGATTTAAACAATGTCCCCTCGAGGTGACTTACTTTGCGGACAAGCAATGTCCTGGCAATCTTCATATTCTCTTGTCTCCACACCTGAAACAGTTCTCTTGCGATATCTCGTACCATCACCGCAAGTCCGGCTGCATTTGCTCCACGACTCTCCGGCTGGAAAACACAACATTCCTAAATATTAAAATCTAAAACTATATTTTGCTGTGAGTTGACTTAGAACCCGAGTAGGACAGGACTGGGAAACCAGGTAGTTGTTCTGAGTCCATTAACAGCAAAATTAAACGACTTTGTTAAGAAAAAAACTATATCCAAGTAAATTGAAAAAACAGTAATGAAGGTGGTAGAAATAAAGAAATCTAGGTATGCAGTAATATTGTGCTTTTATTCGCAATATATGTTTGCTCTATTATTCAACAATTTAAAATTTATTCAGAGAAAAATACTTAAAACAGTTGCTTTGCTTTTCTGTGAAAAAAAAAATGGTTTTCATAGAAAAACCAAAACCTCATAATGGAAAATGAACCAATTGTCGAGCCTCTTTAAACGACGAATGCCGAACTCGGGGGCGCGGCATAATGTTTTAACTCCAACGTTGCCAAAAACATTGTTAGTTGCTGATGTTTTCGTCTAATTTTGTAAAAACTTTGGTAGTCTTGTCTCGCTTCGCTTGTTTTGAGGATTTTTATCCTAATTGAACCCGATGGGCACATTTGTGCGGAATGGTGATGGACAGAAAGCTTAGAATGGTGTTTATCCAAACTTTTTAAAAGTGGTTAGAATCAGACGTTTTTTTGTAAAATACCTTACCAAAGTGATTTTTCACCTTCAAGTCCAAATCAGTAGAGGATGTTATGTTATATAGTTAGTTACTGAAACACACAGTCACATAATATGTGGTTAGTTATTCACTACTTATTGCACGTTTGTTTATGTGTCAGTGAGATCATAAGTCACTTCAGAATTAAAAAAAAAAATAATGAAAAATTATAAACAGTTGTTATTTTCGTTTCTACTTTGACCTGATGAAGCACGGTTGTGCGAAAGCTTGTCGAGCATTCAATACAATTTTTCTTTATATATAACCACCTGAATACCTTATTTAAAATTAAAAAAATACGTCCATTTACAAAGATAGTTATTTTCAACTCACGTAAATCGCAAATGCTGTAGCAGCTCCCGGATTCCTGTGATTGACCGACACACCCGGTCTTGGAACACACGCGGTTTCTGGCTCGCGTCCCAGTTCCGCAAGTCACGCTACAAGGCCCCCAGTCTCCCCACACGCTCCACTCAGCTGTGAGTAAAAGTAGGTGGTTATAGCACGACATGAAGATGGAAGAAACACCCTTCGGTACAAGACTAACGGTATAATTTGTAGCCTAATTTGTAGCCTAGCATTTAATTTTCACTTAGCGTTTGATACAGAACAATTTTGTTTGTACTGAATCTAAACCAGGAGACAGCTCACGGTGCTTTGCTGTCTTTCTGGAAATGCCGGACATTGTTAAACGTTTTGACTTCGTAGATTGTTTTGATGTTTCGAATAAAATCATATCTATCTATCTATCTAACTAATTTGTTTTTTAAAACACAAATAAAAAGGCTTATCTAAAAATAACAACTATAGTGGTAGCAACTTCAATTTAATGAACGCCCAATTATAAAATGTTCGTAATCAAACATTAATATTTATCGAATGTAAAATTATGCAATTTACACTTTTTCTATTATTTTCCACTTTTTACGCGATTTTTTTAACCTCTTGTTATTTATAACAAAAATATACCAAACACAACAAGCTAAATTGGAACACCGGCTCTAGTTGTAAATCCCAGATTGGATTAAATTATAAACTTGAACCACGCTGGTCTATTTATGTGCTGGTAACAAACGATGTCGCTGGTCTAGAATCCTACAACAACGAACATTATTTGGGTTAGGGTTTGTGTTAGGGTGGGTCAAGTATTAATATTAAATAATAAACATAATAATACTTGACCCACCCTTAGGCTACACAAACACTGACCGACACCTTAACCAGAACACTGTTCGTTGCTTAGTTGTTTGAACGCTTCTAGGTTCTAGAGCAGCACCTGAATGTTTTATGTGAGTTTTACTTACTCGGGCAAACTGCGAGGTTGGAACAAGTTCTGAACGACTCTGTATCTCCAAGACACTTGGTGTCAGTCGGACAGGTTCGGCTTCGTCTTTGGGAGCCAGAATCGCAAGTTTTACTGCAACCCGTCCAAGAACTCCACGCCGACCAAGTTCCTACACGTAAAACAAAATTATTCGGAAACATCGGATGTGGTTAACGAATTTATTGAATATTGAAGCTTCTAAACGCAAAAAGCATCAAGAAACTCTGGAAAAGGAACAAGCTATTAAAATAAATTTAATTCAATTCAAATCAAAGGCCTCAAATTATTGTTTGAATTATGTATTTAATTGATATGGGGCAATATTTTGGACAAATTCGATCAAAAATAAAGCAACCAAACTGTGGGTTGGTTCTGAGCAAGGTTGAGTATTTTGTTAATTGAAACATATTAACCTAAGTAATCTATTTAATTTGTTACAACACGATTTAAAAAATGTATATTCAGCTTACCACATATTACACAAAAGTTGCATGATTTTTTGCAGTATATCTCGAAGAAGCTTGCTTTATACTGGCCGTTGCATTGCGCAACTTCCTGCTGGCAGTAAGTAGGGTAGGAATCTATGCAGGCACCACCCGAGCCCGAGGTTGCACAACTAAAAAGCAACAAAATATCAACTTTTAGGAACGTCTATGAACAAGATTAGGAAAAAATGTTGGCTATATTTAAATAAATCTACGAAAAACAGGTTGTATTAAAATATTATTTTATTTCGAAAACACTTTTTATTAAATAGCCAGCGCCGGAAAGGTTGCCACAGGTCAGGACACTTTAAAAAGTGGCACAAGCCAACGGTATAGGCTTTAAATCATTCCAAATCAAGGATAAACAAATAACAATTGTAATAAATTGTTCGATGGTTGCTTAAACAGTTTTGAGCTGTAGAAAAATTGTTACATTTAAAGAGAATGTGAATCGTACCACATACGCCCTGCGAAATATTGTGGCCCTAGACAAGGGTGCTTAAACTTATTTACTGTAGACCCCTATTTTTTTTGCTTCGCGTGAATCACGGCAGGCAAGGAATTTTGTCTTAAATTGACGTCATAATACAACAAGACTTCAAATCATTTCGGACCAAAAAAAAAAAACTGAAATGGGGTTTAAATACATTCAGTGCAAAACTGTTTTATTTTTAAATATTTTTTGTAAAAAACAAATTGTTTAATTATACGATAATATTTCAACCCAGCATTCATGGACACCCTAAAACTAGCCCACGTGCCCCCAAAGGGTCAATGGACCCCAGTTTAATAATCCCAGCCCTAGATTCTGGCATCTCCAGCAAACCTATCGACTTACGGGCAGACGGTTGGATGTAGGCAGTCCTTTTCGTCATAGTCGAATCCCTGGCAAGCCGAAGATCCACAAACACGTGTTCTCCTGTGCGTTCCTCTGCCGCAAGTGGCCGAACAAGCGCCCCAACTTGTCCACGAACCCCAACCGGCGCCTAAACATCAATCAATCAATCAATCAATCAATCAATCAATCAATCAATCAATCAATCAATCAATCAATCAATCAATCAATCAATCAATCAATCAATCAATCAATCAATCAATCAATCAATCAATCAATCAATCAATCAATCAATCAATCAATCAATCAATCAATCAATCAATCAATCAATCAATCAATCAATCAATCAATCAATCAATCAATCAATCAATCAATCAATCAATCAATCAATCAATCAATCAATCAATCAATCAATCAATCAATCAATCAATCAATCAATCAATCAATCAATCAATCAATCAATCAATCAATCAATCAATCAATCAATCAATCAATCAATCAATCAATCAATCAATCAATCAATCAATCAATCAATCAATCAATCAATCAATCAATCAATCAATCAATCAATCAATCAATCAATCAATCAATCAATCAATCAATCAATCAATCAATCAATCAATCAATCAATCAATCAATCAATCAATCAATCAATCAATCAATCAATCAATCAATCAATCAATCAATCAATCAATCAATCAATCAATCAATCAATCAATCAATCAATCAATCAATCAATCAATCAATCAATCAATCAATCAATCAATCAAAAAAAAATGTTTAGGTTCACATATAAGTAGGTCTCGCGATACAGGGATTGCGATGCATTGAGTTAGACCAGTCGTCGGCAAAGCGGCCAAAATGTGGGCCTTTGAGCAATTTTCAGTGGGCCGTTGTTTTTTTCAATATTACAGTTTTGTCATGTAGTTGTGGGCCGCGTGATAGCAGTACATTCACTGTATTTTTTTTTTAAATATTGTGGCTAAGAGTTTTTTTTACTTAACCTTAATGTTGCCACCCCCTCAATAACTATACTTTATTAAATCGTTTTATGTCCAAAGACGCTACGCATACTATGGCATGTTGCGCCGTGTGGCTCATAAACGTTACAAAAGTAAATTTTCGTTAAATGACGCTATAACATTTTTGTATAACTTAAGATTTTTTCAAATTAAGTGTTTTATGACGTAACTTTGTGACGTCTTCATTTCACGTAGTTGGCCTTCTATAGATATTAAAAAAGATTTTTGGCCGCGACAAAAAAGTTTGTCAACTACTGAGTTAGACTTTAGTAAACAGTTTACATATTTGAGGGTTTGTGTAAAATTGATATTAAACAGATTGTACTTTAAAACTTGTATAAGGCATTACCAGGGCAAGCTTGTGCATTGCATGTTTGTTGATCTGTAGTGCTTCCTTCACAACCAACATCTCCAGGACTTCCGTTGTTACAAGTTCTTGTCCTTGACTTTGTTCCTCCCCCGCAAGTTTTAGAGCAATCTCCAAAGGAAGTCCAATTGTTCCAAACTGAAAATATTGAAATTAATAAGAATAAAACTTCTGAGATGGAATAGTGTTTTTAGTGCTCACGTTCGGTTAGGTTAGTTAAATTTTAAGTCAGCAGTTATTTTAGGGACAAGGAAAGATTAAATAGTTCTTACGTATGAAATCTTTAAATAAAAACTACAACTGATATTAAATCATATTTAAAACCAATTTAAATGTAAACCATAGTACAGCAAGCCAGCCGAGAAAAATGCTAATATCAATAGCAACAAGAAAATGTTAAAAACATATGCAACACAGCAGTTAGATTGGAAAAAAAAACGTCATACAAGATTTAAACCTGATAAAGAGGTACTTCAAAAAATTAACTTGAAAAATATAATATTGTAAATACCTCAAAATGGATTTATACTTCAACATTCACAATATTGTTATGGTATCAGAACAAATAACCCATAATTACTTGGGCAAGCTTGAGCGTTGCAGTTTTCATTCTCAGTAGCGCTTCCCACACAACCAACATCACCAGGATTTCCGTTGGAACAAGGTCTTGCCCTTGACCTTGAACCGCCCCCGCAAGTTTTAGTGCAGGATGTCCAAGTATTCCAATCGCCCCAAACTAGAATTGAACAAAATGTGTTGGGTCGCATGTAAGTAGCTCCCGCGGTACAACGATTACGATGCATTGAGTTAGTTATACTATAGTAAACAATTAAGATATGTGAGGATTTTAGTGTAAAATTGATGTTAAACAGACTATAAAACCAAATATTTACTTAAAAAGAGAAAGTTTAAATAATTTTATGCGACGTATATTCCTTATTTAATTAAAATAGTTAAAAAATATTTTAGAGTAGCCGACATTAACATTAAAGTCGACAACATTATTTTGTTTGCTGAAAGCTTCGCACTTATAAACGAAAAAAAAAAGATTCTAAGAAACAAGAAACACTTTAACATTTCTTTACCATTGCTTAATATAAGTTTCTCTCATAAACCTTTGATTTCAAAACTTTAAAAGTAGTTATATTGAATGTTTGCAACCAACTATCACAAAGTTCATGTGATATCGGACGAAATAAGCTGACATTACCTGGGCAATCTTGTTGATTGCAAACTTTATTTTGACTAATGCCTCCAAAACAACCAGCTTCGCCAGGATTTCCGTTGTTACAAGTTCTCGTCTTTGACGTTGTTCCTATACCACAAGTTTTAGTGCAGGTTGTCCAAGTACTCCAATCGCTCCAGCTGGTTACTGAAAAGTAAGGTTGGACAAAATATCCAAAAAGTGCTTTTAAAATTCTTAGTAGCACCGTTGCCTTCTGCCATCTGTTCGCAGGCTCAGAAGTTTTGAATCACTTTGCGAGTTCAATGAACGTCACGCAACATGTGTTGTTAAATAATTTGCTGGAGTAGTTTTTATGTTGAAGAAATTTTAACTAGGAGCTATTGACTGCAAGGTTTATAACTTTATTATTAATACAGCATGAAATCTATTACCTTCACAAGCTTGAGGGTTGCAAGATTCTTGACCATTCGCGCTTCCCTCACAACCAACATCACCAGGATTTCCATTGTTACAAGTTCTTGTCTTTGACCTTGTTCCTCCTCCGCAAGTTTTAGTACAGGATGTCCAAGTCGTCCAATCGCTCCAAACTGAAAATAATCATGTCAATGACATTAAATATTTCTAAAATAGAACTTTTAGTGCTTACTTTAGGTTAGTAATTATAATCTAATTCAGCAGTTATTTTAGTTAACAAGATTAGAGTTTTAAATTAAAATTATAACGGATATTAAATCATATTTAAAACCAATTTAAATGCCAACCATATCACAGGAACCCAGTCGAGAAAAATTCCAATATCAATAGCAACAAGGAAATGTTAAAAACTTAGACAACATAACAGTTGGATTTGCAAAAAATGTCATACAAGATTTAAACCTGATATGGAGGTATTTCGAAAGATTATTATAAACTTGAAAAATGAAATAATTATCAATACCTCAATATCGAATCATGACTCAACATTCACCATATTCTTATTATATTAAAGCAAATAAACGCAATATTACCTGGGCAAGTTTGGCCGTTGCAAGATTCTTGACCAGTAGCGCTTCCCTCACAACCAACATCGCCAGGATTTCCGTTGTTACAAGTTCTTGTCTTTGGCCTTGTTCCTCCTCCGCAAGTTTTAGTACAGGATGTCCAAGTCGTCCAATCGCTCCAAACTGAAACAATCATGTCAATGACATTAAATATTTCTGAGATAGAACTCTTAATGCTTACTTTGGGTTAGTTTAATTATAATCTAATACAGCTATTATTTTAGTTAACAAGATTAGATCTTTAAATGAAAACTACAACTGATAATAAATCATATTTAAAACCAATTTGAATGCAAACCATAGCACAGGAACCCAGTCGAGAAAAATTCTAATATCAATAGCAACAAGGAAATGTGAAAAACACAGACAACATAACAGTTAGATTTGCAAAAAACGCCATACAAGGTTTAAACCTGATAAATAGGTACTTAGACATATTATTTTAAATTGTTTTGTTAATACCTCATTATCGATTTACAACTTAACATTCACAATATTGTTATGATATCAGGACAAAAATAAGCTTGAGAAGGGCTAGATCACAGTTGCTAACACACATATGTGTGTGCATGTTTCATCGAGTACTTCATATCGATTAATACTTCAACATTCACAATATTGTTATGATATTAAAACAAATAAACACATCATTACCTGGGCAAGTTTGGCCGTTGCAAACTTCATTCTCAGTAGCACCTCCCTCACAACCAGCATCACCAGGATTTCCGTTGTTACAAGTTCTTGACCTTGACCTTGTTCCTCCCCCGCAAGTTTTAGTACAGGACGCCCAAGTATTCCAAACGTTCCAACTGGTGACTGAAAAATAAGGTCGAGCCCGATATTTAAAAAAAAACGCAAAGTGCTCATTCGAGGCATTAAGCGACCAACAAGATTTAAAGCTAACCCTTGGTTTGGCCATAAATTTGTCGATCTCACGACCTCGGCCATACTGGGTTTGTCACTCTACCAACTGAGCTACACAGGTTCAGTGGGGAGCAAGTCAAGAATAAAACATGGCATAGTTGCCTGCTGCATCCTGTTCGTAAAACTAGTCTGTGATTGTTTTTCTAAACAAGTTTCATCTTTTTTAAAGACAAAAACAAACAAAGCATAATTTTTACCCAAGTTATAATGGTTCAACCTTCGCAGTATGCTTATAATATCGAAAGAATAAAGCGTTATTACCTGGACAAGGTTGTGCGTTGCATGAAATTGAACCAGTTGCGAGTCCAGGACAGCCAGGATCTCCAGGGTTTCCGTTGATGCAAGTTCTACGTCTTGGCTCTGTTCCTCCCCCACATGGTTCAGTACAAGGACCAATAGAAGCCCACTCGCCCCAAACTGAATAACATTATGGTGGTAACATTTAAAGCAAGCTTGACATAGGATGGTAGGCTAGGTTTGGAAACTATTCCTGGCTAGACTATAGATGTGGCATAAATTGTAAAATTTTTCTTCAATGAATATGTTTTTTAATACTGACGTTTTGACTTTTTAATGTATGAAAGCAACAGCATATTTCTATATCAGGTAATTCGATATTTAACAAGTTAAAAGGTGAAGTAAAATTTGATTTAATGACATTTTTATAAAAAAATAAAAACACCGCTAATAAAAATCACCTGGCACCAAAAACAAATCAGCCATGAATAATAAAAGTCAAGTTGAAAAAAAAACACCTAAACAATAATTAGCCTGTGGTGATGTTAGAACTTACGACCTCCGGCCATACAAGGATCGTCGCTCAACCAACTGAGCTACTCAGTGTTTGGTATAATACACACACGACCTGATGTTATATTTCACCGGTCACAGCGAATTGATTCAATCAGCAAATAAAACATAATTACTTGGACAAGCTTGAGGATTGCAATCTTCATTTCCAGTAGCGCTTCCCTCACAACCAACATCGCCAGGATTTCCGTTGGAACAAGTTCTTGACCTTGACCTTGTTCCTCCCTCGCAAGATTTGGAACAAGCTCCAAATGGATTCCATTCACTCCAACTAGTGACTAGAAACATAAAGTTTGAAAAAATCAAAGTTGAATTCACAGAGTTTTAAATTTTTTTCTGTTTTCTATTCCAGAATAGTAGGCTATTCCCTGTCAGATTTTTTCTTATAATATCGTAATATTCTTAGAAGGCATTGATTCAAACAATAACCTTTAACATGCCGTTAAGATTTTTAAAATACATAAAACTAGTTTTTTTTTAGTCTCAAAACATAACCTATTGTAAAAACATAACTTGTAATAAGATAAATTGTCTCTAGGCGCCTTAAAAGAAGGTTTTTCCATAGTCGGAAATGTTCTATACTAATTCTTAACTTAGTTGGAAATGAAAACTTGATTTGATTTTTAGTGCCTAAAAATATCCTTATATTCGTGACTTAGGTTCATACAATTGCTTAGAACCAACAGATTCTTGAAATTTGATCCACAAGTACTTTAATAAGTGATTAAATTGCACTTGTATAAGACAGCATTACCTGCGCAAGCTTGTTCATTGCACGCTTGTCGGTTAGATGTACTCCCAAGGCATCCAACGTCACCAGGATTTCCGTTGTTACAAGTTCTTGTCCTTGTTTTTGTTCCTCCACCGCAAAGCTCCGTACAAGCTGCGAAATCTCCCCAATTGCTCCAAACTAAACATATTCACATAAATCCTTAAAGTTTATGAACGATCAAAGGTGGCTCAAGGATAATGCGGTTGGATTGAAGCATACTGGTGTTTAGAATGTTTAAATAAGGCAATAGCCCACACAGAAGTGAGATTTGTTTGTAGTAGATTTATGGTTCATGGGCTGGTTTGAGGTTTAGTTTAATTTGAGAGGCTAAATTAGGTAGATTGATAAATTTGAAATTGTTTGGGTTAAATTAGGGGTAAGTTAGGATAAGGCAGGGGTGAATTAAATAATTTACGAACAGGAAGGTATGACAATAATTAGGGATGACGTCACAACGAGACGTCTAACAAGCGATCTTTTAAAATCTGAGGCTGTCGTTGGAACTCGTCGTGGACGAATATGCTACTGAAATCTTATTTTTAATATTTTAAGTATATGGGGAGATGGTCTGGTGAAAAAGGCACATGCCACGTAACATTTTTACCAATACGGCGTAACTACAAGTATATATAGCCTAGTTAGTTTCAGAACCAAAAATAGACCATTCGCTCCAACTGGTAACTAAAAAAAAGTTGGGCAAAAAAAAACCGGTTTAAAATCCTTGGTAAGAATTTTTTTTTTGACTTTTATTTTTTGTTATAACTGCAATCAATTACCTGGGCAATTTTGTGCATTGCATGTTTGTTGATCTGTAGTGCTTCCTTCACAACCGGGAACGCCAGGACTTCCGTTGTTACAAGTTCTTGTCCTTGACCTTGTACCTCCACCGCAAGTTTTAGTACAACCTCCGAAACCACTCCAATTGCTCCAAACTGGAAACATTTAGGTGGAAACATCAAAAGTTTACTTCGGATAGAATGATGGTTAGGTTTGAAAATTTGGTTAACCCTATGTTTAATAAGGTTTTGTAAACGCATTTGAATGATAAGGTTAGAAAAAATTTGGTTTAATTAGAATAATAGTAAAACTACCAATTACTTGAAATCAAAACTAGTCACAAAACTTTCACAACTTTTTTTTTCTTTTGCTAAATGAATGTTTGAACTGGTGTTTACTGGAAAGAGTTTATTAATCATGTTAATACATGCTACAAAGGGTAGTATATGCTAACAACATAAGAAGTAATACTTATTATACGATATTACGAGTTGAACACCTTTATCCTAAATACCTAATTAAAAAAGGTCGTTAATAAAAAAAATTGTCAAGAAACAAACTTTAAACTTAATATTTGACTTTCTGATGTTGTAAATCGGTTAAATAAACGTAAATATTTTAAGGAAGTCTCATCTCTGAGAAAAACAATGTGTTAGAATAACATATATATTTTATTTCTTATTACTTACCCGGGCAATTTTGTGAATTGCATAGTCGTTGTTCAGTAGCGCTCCCCTCACAACCAACATCACCAGGATTTCCGTTTATACAAGTTCTTGTCCTTGACCTTGTTCCTCCCCCGCAAGTTTTAGAACAACCTCCGTAATCACTCCAATTGCTCCAAACTAAAGTCGTAGAATGGTAATCTTAAAAGCTTGCCTAAAATTTTGTAGCTACCTATATTATGTAAACTGTTGTTACACAAGTATTACTCACAAACAGCTCTCTGGTTATCGTCATTGTTGACCAACATTCTTTCAGAAAAAGGCAATATAAGTTGCCAAAACGTTGGTTAACAATTACAATTACCAGAAGAGCTGCTTTTATTATGTTAACATATTTTGATTAGCCTTGGGTAAATAGGTAAATTTAAATAAAATATAATAGTTTGATCAAGTTAGCTGGGAGAGTTACGATAAGGAAAATGAGGTAGTAGCTTAAGGCTAAGTTGAAATAAAGTTAAAGTTTTGGCAAATTACAAGTTAGAGTATTTTGCATTGCGATAAAAAGGAACAGCACTGGTACTTTACTACAACAAACCACCCATACAAAATACCACCAACAACAAGCAAATGCTACCAATGATGAAATAACAACTTAAAACATTTACACATAGTTAGCGCCATTAAGTATAGTATTCAATTATATTTATGTTACATATATCGACATTGTAAGCTCTAAACATTCAAAAGATAGTTAGAGATATTATCTCGGATTTTTAATTTCCTGTATATAGAAAATAGACCAAAAATAACCACTTCAAACCCAATATACTGTTATGTGAGGTTCTTGCAGTTTCTAGTAAATAACAAATCTGAGTAAAATATGTAAAGATGCCACGTCCTGAAATTAATTTCAATAACCAAATAATTATAGAGTTTACGTTTAACGAAAACGATATAAACTTATTATAGAAAAACAGCATTACATGGGCAAGTTTGTGGATTGCAAGAACTTTGTTCAGTAGCGCTTCCAGGACAGCCAGGGTCGCCAGGGTTTCCATTGTTGCAAGTTCTTGACCTTGACCTTGTTCCTCCCCCGCAAGTTTTTGAACAACCTTGAAAGGGTGACCAGTCGCTCCAACTAGTGACTAGAAACATAAAATTGGAAAAAATCAAAGTTAAAATCACAAAACTTTAATTTTTTTATGTCGTGAAATTATTAGAAGGCATTGATTCAAGCAATCCGTAAAAAATTTTGAATGCATGGATTTTTAGTCTAAAAACTTAACCTATAGGAATGGATTAGTGTTTTTTGAATCCATTAAAAGATGGTTTTCCTACTTTCGGAAATGCTCTATACTAATTCTCAAAGTTGTAAATTAAAACTTGATTTTTTGGTAAATACCAAAAAATATTCCTATATTCGCGAGTTACGTTCATACAATCGCTAACTAAACAGGTTCTTGAAGTTTGATCCAAAGTTACTTTTATTTGAATTATCCACGTGTACAACACAGCATTACCTGCGCAAGCTTGTTCATTGCAAGCTTGTCGGTTAGATGTACTTCCAAGGCATCCAACGTCACCAGGATTTCCGTTGTTACAAGTTCTTGTCCTTGTTTTTGTTCCTCCACCGCAAAGCTCCGTACAAGCTGCGAAATCTCCCCAATTGCTCCAAACTAAACATATTCACATAAATACACTGAAATTTATCAACGACCAAAGGTGGATGTATCCAACATAATGAGAATACTGGCTAAACTTGGGTATTTAAAACCAAATAATTATAAATATCGAGTTTATTTTATACAAATACCCATTAAAATGATATTAAGAAGTAGCATTACATGGGCAAGCTTGTGGATTGCATGTTTGTTGATCTGTAGCACTCCCCTCACAACCAACATCACCAGGATTTCCGTTGTTGCAAGTTCTTGTCCTTGACTTTGTTCCTATTCCGCAAGATGTAGAACAAGCTCCAAAATTCCCCCAGTCGCTCCAACTGGTGACTGAAACATATAAAAAAGCCTTTATTGTTTAATTTTTTGAAAAATACATGATAGAATTGATGGCAATTGATAGAGTTGACAAATTTTTTTTTTTTTTTTTTTTTTTAATTTCTAAAATTGTTAAAACTGCTAAAATTGTTAAATTTGCTAAAAATGTAAAAGTTTTTAACTGTTAAAAGGACTGTTATAAAATATGCAAATAAGGTTTGAAAAAACTAAATGTTCACCAATACAAGGAGAAGGGTTGCATGATTGTGTCTCAGTGTTAGAACCCGGGCAGCCAGGCCCGTTCAGACAAGACCTTTCTCTCTCCTGGGAACCTGTACCGCACAACTTCGAGCAGCTTGACCAGCCGCCCCAGTCTTCCCACGCTGTGGAAGCACAAAGTAAGTCAGCTAAACAGGGATCCGGGACTATTTAGTACACGACTAGATTTTTTTTGGTTCAATAGTTGAGCTGAGCTACAACAGAGGTTCGCAAACGTTTTTAAGTGAGATCAATTTTTTAATTTTTAGCAACTCACTACCCAAGGCAGTATAAATTATGTTATTTATTAGTAAACAGTTTATAATGGTTTGATGACGTAATGCTCCATCGACATATTTACTAAACCTTTGAGCTCCAATATAGTTCTGTAATCAACTTTATGGATTTTGATTACCCTTTTGTTAAAAATAAATCATATTTGTGTAAACCAGTAAACTAGAGGCTTTGATAACGAATACTGGCCTTATAACTTACATTAAATAAACGTCAAAGGCCTAAATAAGAACTATATTTCGTCATTCAGCGACCAAGTATGGCATTTAATTTATTGTTGCATTATTCCTGTAAACAGCGCTCGCTAAACAATAATAGGGTAAGCTTAGATATAGTTTAGTATATTACTAGTATGAATAAGAATAATTATAAAAAGTGTGATAGACTGACTAGTGTTTTTATGTGAAATAATAGTTTATATTTAAGCATGGTAGATTTCTATTACTGCTTTGAATGTACATTCGTCATATGCCAAGCTATCCCCTTTATCCGTTTACATTCAAAGGTTGTAAAACACGTTAAAATATCTTGGTGTATAACTATGTGTATATAATCAAGCATACTTGGGCAAGCTTGTATGTTGCAAGAAGTTTGATCAGTAGCGCTTCCCTCACAACCAACATCACCAGGATTTCCGTTGTTGCAAGTTCTTGATCTTGACTTTGTCCCTCCCCCGCAAGTTAAAGTGCAAGTTCCATAATTCCCCCATTCGCCCCAGCTAGCACCTGAGAACAAATATCACCCGCGAGGTAAGCGACGCAAATTGCAATAAGTTCGTGTGCAATAAGCTAAACACTAGCGTCAAGTTATTGTTTAGGATTTTAATCAGCAATCAATCAAAGTATACTTGGGTGCACTATGCACGGATCTGTAATGTAGTTTGATAATGAATGTCAAAGCCCAAAAGGTTGAGTAGATCAACATCATCTTGATTAAGACGTTTCGATACGAACTTGTTTAACTAAAGATGAAGTTCGTATCAAGACCGTTTTGGCTTTTTATTTACCAATCAAGTATAGGTTTAAAGATTCACTTGTCCAATTAAATTTGTGGTGATATTCGTGTAATGGACTCTCTATATTGATTTCATGTTTAATTGCTCTCAGTTCAAGCACCTAATGGACGCATCCATTTGCAGTTGTTTGTTGCTATTAAAAACAAAACTACAATCTGCTATCATTTCCAGAACCTTAACTTCTTAATCTGCGCTGCCTGCGTTTTGTTCAACTTGCCCGAGGTAATTTAAAGGCGCTTATTGCAAAACTAGTTTTAACATTTCCTGATTATTGCTTCTTAATAAAGCCTGAGGCCAATTTTCAGTCAGCACCAAGCAAACTGATGTTGCTGGTAAATGCTATTGCGTTCGAACGTCCAACTTGCCGAATTAATTTCAGTCAAGAAACAAATAGAATCAATTGGAAAAACTTTCGTTTAAGTAAAGAATCTCATAATTCCGCTAAATAAGCATATTAAGTGAAAAAAAAAGTAAAATAAAAATCAAAGTAAAAAAAAATAAGCAATTTCTTCAAAAAGCTACCAAAGCAAGGTTGTTTTAAGATTGCCGCCGTAAGTTAGCTAATAACAGTTAATGCGGAGCTGAAACGTGCGATCGCAACTGCTGGTTTCCTGTAACACTTGGTCAAACCAGCTGGTGTCTAAATCACCTGAAACCTTTCAAGTCATCAAGTGGAAATCACGATCTGCCTAATTACTTATTACTTTCCCGGATTACTTATCGGCGCTCTGTATGACGTCACTAAGAGATCGCGACGTTGTTTAAGTAGTTCATCAGAAGAGTTGGACCACTTGTCGGTTTTTCTCAAAAACCGATTCTTTTCGAACTTTTCGACTTACCGAGCTTCCATAAAACAATTGTACTTCAGAAATTAATGGAGCACTACTTAGACTACTTTATCGGAACACTTCAGAATATAAAGCGAAGTTTTGGTTACAGTTCATTTTAACTGCTTCTCGCGTGTGTTGCTTTACGATCGTTGTTGTTTCTTTCACTCGGACCTTCTGACTCAGGCTTGTGGTTTCAAATAACTGCATTGTACACTTGAACCTCGAACTATTGGTGCTGAGAAGAATTTGTAATTATTTCACTGATCATAATCGACAAAAACAGAATTGGGGCCCAAACCAGAAAAAATGTTAGCAACAGCTTGATAATAAATTGCATTTAGCTTGATAATAAATTGCAAAGCCACAAAGGTCGAGTAGATCGGCATCCTCTTAATTAGAGCGTTTTGATACGAACTTGTATCATCTTTAGTTGGCTTTGCAATTCATTATCAAGATTTATTTCAAAATTAGTTTTGTGCTTAAACAATTTATAGGTTAATTTCATCAATTAATTATAATTTAGAAGGAGTTAAAAACTACAATGCTCATGCTTAGTGATTCTTGCCCCCCCCCCTACTGACCTCCCCCCGAGCAAGGAGTGACGTTGCAGTCCTCCGTTTGTTCGTAGTTCCCGGAGCATACCCCGGTAACTTTGTTGCACCCCCTGAACCTTTTCCTCTCCCCGGATCCACAAACCTCGCTGCACACAGTCCAACCGCTCCAATCATCCCAAGCCGCAACTGAAACAATTTGTCACTAGAAGTTTACGTGAACGCGGGAAATGAAGCAAACTTTGGACATTTTTATCAATTTTTTTAATTGGGACGTTTAATTTTAATTAAAATTCAACAAAAATAATGTTTTTTTTACGTTAATTCGATATTAATTAAAATCGAAACCTAATATTTATTAAAATTAATAAAAAATTAATGTTTTTTTGACTTGGAAGTTCAACAAAACCGAGACTTCATTATTATCAGAATTTTTAGTTTATTTAGAAATTATTTTAATTTTATCAAAATTATTTAAAAACATAAATTTTAACTTTAAGTAGAAATCTATCAAAATCGAGACTTCATTTTTATCAGAATGTTTTACTTTAATTAGAAATTTAACAAAATCTTAACTTAAACATTGCATTACGAGCGAAGTGGATACACTCTGGAGAAGGCGACTTGAATAGAACCTGCCGAAATGTTGGGGAATAGACATAATTGCAATATGAGATTTTTTTAATAATATGCAAATGTGTTCAAAGAGGAAAGTTTTCGTGATTTCACTTTTTGATTCCATTAATTTTCTACGAAGTCGACTCACCGCAAGATTGTGAAGTTGGACAAGTGCCGCAGGTTTTCTGGCAACCGTTGTGCTGGTAGAAGAAACAAAAGCTGGCGAAGCAGAACCCGCTATCAACGCAGGGGGCAGCCGGGCACCTGGTCATAACACACGCTGTTTAATTGTCAATGCAAATTTGAACACAAGTATGAACATCCACAAAATGGTTATCGAGTCAGTTAAGCCTAAAGGTACAGAACAGTGTTTCTTGGGTTTTGGTGATGAATAAGACATGGTATGTAATAAATATACTTGATTTGGGAGAATAATCGTTGGAGGTTGTAGTTAGAATATCAAAGCTCATCCCCACTATGTTCAAATTGAATAAATAGACAGTCGAAGTGTTCACAAAACGCCACCGACCTCTCTATGGGCATTTTGCTACATATTCGATTTTATTATGTCCTGTTTTGTTCGCCAAAGTTTCACTGTTATAGCTACGTTTGGTATTTAAATTGCCGTGTAAAAAGGTTGAGAAACTTCAGAGGTCTCAAGTTTAAATGTAGGGGTTTAAGCTTTTAACAAACAGTAGGGAATTCTAAAACTAAAAGGTAAAAAGACTAAACGAGAACAATAAAGAAGGAACAAAATTAAACCAACAGCCCATCGTTCTGATACTAACCACAATGCGAAACGAGTGACGTCAGGCAGCCGTCTCTGTTTATTGAGTTTCCCAACGGCAATTGTTTATAACAACAGGATTTGATTGACAAAGCAATTTTAAACTTGGTTATTATTATGAACCTTATTGACAATTCATAAGAACTTTTTTAAGAATTTTTTTTTAAAACCGTGAGTTTTATTGTAGGCTAATGGTACAGCATCTTAATGTTGGTATACAAAAGCGTAATATCTTTGGTTGTGATAGCAGGTCTTTATAAATGTTTCTACACCTTAAAAAAACATGCAAACTAATTTTCTACAAAAAATGAATGCAAACCAAAATCTTGTTTTATATATTATATTTACATATATAAGATGTATAAGTGTATTTGATATAAGTGCATTACTAAGAGGTGTATAACTAATTGTTGATATATGTGTATACAAACTATGTTAACTTACTGGCAGTTTGCTGTGTTCTGGCATTGTTGTCCTTCTGTTTGTGTGCAAGTTGGACCGCAAGATCTCGCTCTTGTCTTGAAACCTTGCCCACAAGTCGGTTGGCAAGCCGTCCAGTCACTCCAAGGATTCACTGAACAGAGGAACATAAGTGTTTAGCCCGCTACAGATTGACGATAACCTACGCTTTGCTGCGTGTATTCTATTATTGTTCACACACAGGAAACTTGGACAAATATATTGATGTCTAAATGAATGGATTGCAGCGATATGGTATTAATTATCATTTTAAGATGGATTGCGAGATTCTTTTGTTGAGTATTTATGTTGGTTTTGATTTAATTTCAGTTTTATGTAAATTTATTTTTTCCAGCAGTGTTTTTTAATATTTCAATCGGACAAACCACCATTCAGGAGTTGAATTATAAAGCTTGAAAAGTGACAATCGTGGCCATTTACTGTTTTATTAGGAATACATGCTGTGATTAAAAATTATTGTGATTTTTTAAAAGTTATTTCTTGTTTAAATTTTTTTGAAGGTAATTTAATTTAAATTTCCGAAAATTAAGTACCTCTAATTTTTTTGTTAATTTAGTTTTAAAAAAGCTGGAACAAATCCATTTGTCCAAGTTTACAAGTGGATAGAGTCGCAGTGACGGGAATGCGACAAAAAAGCGAACTTTTAGTGCAAGTTGTAAAACCACACTGAATATCTTTAATGTTAAAACATAATGTTTAAAAGTAGCCACAAAAACTTGAAAAACCTTAAGGTTGGTGATAATCAGCACGAAAAATCTGGTCAGTACCGTACATCATTTTCATAAATATATCTTTTAATTGGCCATTATTTCTCTACTCAAAGTTTAAACATACATTAATCTTAAGTGGCTGTGGTTATCAACTTGTTGCAAACAAAGGACTGGCTGAATGCTCGTATGCAAAAAGCAAACAACTGGTAAAAACAGAAACAAAAAGCACATTGTTGTAATTACCAATAAACGAGATTGAAGTTCCAAGGTTCTTTGGCTTTCCGCTGCACATGGGAGAAAAATAAAATGCGTGCACCAAAAAAACACACAAAAAAACAAAAAAACACCCAAAAAAACAAAATTGCACCAAAAACTGTTGTGCTCTGAAAACGCACACCAAAATCCACAAAAAAATTCCACAAAAAGTTCAAACACGATTTAACACTGAAACCTGTTGCAATGGCATTGCAGGTTTGAAAGTGGCATCTGTCACAATGCCAGTGGCACGCGTCAAATTGCCAATAAGACATGCCAAGTTGCCAATGACACCTGTCAAATTGCCAACAATACATGCCAGGTTGCCAGTGACACACGTCAAACTGCCACTAAGGCATGCCAGGTACGCATACCAGTATTTTTTGCGCAATTGTTTACTGAACATCTGCGAATTTGTTTTCTGGGTCCCCTGCACGACGAAGTTTGGCATTTTCTGGTCCTGACTCGCTTGCCACGCCCGCAAGTAACAGAACATGACCAAGAGGTCCAAGGGTGCCACTTGCCAGAGCGAGATTTCATTCGCCAAACTATAAAATTTTATTCTAATTAAATTTTTACAGCCATATAAACAAAAACAGAATAAGTTGAGATAGCCAACATTGTTGAAATGAGTTTTAATTTGAACTTAAATCCCAAATTTTTGGTTGAAATGGTGTGCGAAAATTACAAAAATTTTTCCAAATTCGGCATTTCCAATTAGATTTAAACTCTGAGGATAATTAAACAAGTATAGTTTTATTATTTTAATTATAATGTTTTCTGTTGGGTTTGAATTTTAATTTAACTACAAAAATGGACGCTACAGGCTGTATCTAATAGGAATGTCCTATACTCGACATTTAATTCCGATATCCGATGATTTTGGACAATAAGCATCGCGATCAGATACCAATGACGTCATTACTATGCTCATGAAGCAAAATAAATTAATTTGATATGGTGGTGATTTTTAGATTATATTAGGTCAAGATTTTATTTTGTATCGCAAAACTAATTTATATTCGATATCAGTTAATATTCTTTTAAAGTAGAAAGCACAAGGCAAATAATGAATGAAGTTCCTCAATAGTTTGATATCGGACAGGCATCGATACCGCCCAAGTATCGAACGATACCGACATATTTGGTATCGGTATCGGCTCAGATCCGATATTATCAAATTCCTAGTATCTAATAACACCTTTATAAAATAGATTACAAAAAATAACTTTTCTTTCAAGTCTTTCACTGGTATCTGGTAGTTGTTTATTTCCTCCGCAGCGTTAAATTTGGTTTAACTTCTATTCGTTCAGCAAAACGGCGACAAAAAATTAAACTTTAAAAAACCCAAGAATATTTCGAAAAAATTGAAAAAATTTAAAACAATTTTTCAAAAACACAAAGATGACAACATTGGTTTTGTGGAAAAACTAAAACAAAACTAAAGCACTGATTGAGTTGAACTCACCAGGGCAGATGGCGAGGGAGCAGGGCCTTGTTTCCTTCGCTGAACCTTCACATCCGATTTCCCCGGGGTTCCCATTCGCACAAACCCTGTTCCTCGTTTCGGTTCCACTTCCACAAGTGACAGAACAAACCCAGGCGCTCCAGTTTCCCCAAACTGTTAATAAAGTTTGCTGATAAAACCACACACTTACCGTTACAAGCAATACTAGTTCCAGGCAATACAAACCACGGTGGGCATGACCCAATTACTATATTTCAATACGTAGAAGTATTTTTTTTAACTTAACGTGAATCCAAGTTATGTTTCTCGTTTGTTTTTTTGTTGAAATCGTTTTATCCCGAAGGCGTCTAATCGCACACTCGAAAATGAAAAGTTAACTATGCAAAGGATGTCACGTCTTGACGTTTTCAAATAAAAAATATTGCAATTTATTTCATTCCCTGTATTATTTCATGTGGCTGGAGCAAATAGCAAGCAAATCTAAAACAATAAATCAAGTTTATTTTTCACAAAATAGAGTTATTATTGGCACAGCCACAATAGCATGCCTGACACGTTTAACATAAATTAACAAATTGAAAGATACATGTCAAAGTGACTAACCTGGACACAGATTGCTTTTGCAGGCTTGTGTCTCTTCACTGAAGCCGGGACACTGTCCATTCCCTCCACTGCAAGTCCGCGTCCTTTTAGAAGTCCCACCGCCGCAAGTAACCGAACACCCAGCCCAGTTTCCCCAGTCGTTCCACGTGCTTGACGCTGCGAAGTAGTGCTATTGTTCAACTCAAGGTTCAAAGTATAGACCAGCTTTATACGTCTTATAGTTTATTTAGAAAAAATTAAAATATTTACGACTTTACACACTTTTTAGCACTCTTTTTAGCAAGAAATATTACGCCATCCGTAACGCCACTTATCTAATCACTTCGACAGGTCCGGTCACTAAATATCGTATCTGCTACATATTTTCCACTTCTGGCACATTCACTTGTTGCGCAAAACTTTACAAGAAGCACTTTGTGCCAATCTGTCGCCCCACTTACACGCACAAACACCAGCCTGACACGACACTGTTTCCAGGGGTTCGCCAACACACCCGGTCCCTCCGGAGCAAGTCCTCGACCGCGATTTGGTTCCAGGACCACAAGTTGGATTGCACGAGGTGTAAGGAGTCCATTCAGACCAAGTTGGGCCGGCAGCTAAACATACGAATACATACTGGCAATCGTTACGCCAACCAAAGCTTCGAATTATATCTAACATCAATATCAGAGCCCATACAGAAGTAGGTTGCATTTTGAATAAATCTTAGATATTGGTTGGAAGTTATATTTTTGGACTAGAGTAGTAAGCTGAGCTCGAGTGCCACACTATAGATCGGCAAAATGTCGCTGTTTTTAATCGTTAATTAGAAAACGTTTTCTTTTCGCCAAACGTTTAGAGAGTTACCACTTAAGAAAACAGATGAAATACGATACATTGTTTATAGCTTGGTGCAGTTGTTCTACACCTTTCATACCATTCCATAGGATCATGGTAATTCGCCCCCCATACTCACGTTTCTCTGGGGAAGTCTTTGAAGTCATCATTGAAAACCAAACAATGGTTTAAATAGATTATAATTAAATATATGCTAGTGACCCCGAAGACTGCTCCATATAAGCGGTACAAGGCAGTGGCTGAGGAAGCCCTTATCAGATTAATTTTTACCTTACAGTGAAATCCCATTCAAACTATTTTAAAAACAAATTAAGTTTTTAATGAATAAGTCCCAGAAGTCATTAAAATTAAAAATTAACAATCAATTAAAAAAATTAGTTAACTTTATGGGCAATAAACCAAACTATGAATAACAAAACGCAGTATACAATCAGCAAATTGTTTTACGTACAACAAATTGAGATAAATAAAACAAGTTTTAAAAAAATACATTTATTGAAAACACAATTTAAACCCAACTTATTTTGCACAATGACTTAAGCCCAAGTAAGTTATTTTGACCAAACGATTTAAGCTAAGTCATTTAACAACATTAACTAAAGACAAGTCATTGACTTAAGTCATTAGAGCAGTTTTGTCACCAAACTGTGTTTCTCATATGAAACAAGCATGATACATAAGCCGTAATCGTTGGTCAAAAGCAGCTTCAGAAGGGCTAGATCACAGGTGTTGAACATATATGTGTTTTTTTTTATGCAGCCTTTTTTGTATTTTGTCTTGTAAGCCGAAAGCATCAGACATTCTGGTGCATTACACATAACTAAGTGACACTTTTTAGAAATTTAGAATTTTTTTTTAGAAAAAGCAGTATTTCGTAATAAAATCACAAAATATTTAAAATCTTGCCTGTGCAATGACCGCAAGCCTTATAGCAGTTTTGCTTCAACCAGCCACCCCATAGTAAGTTTTTGCAGTACAGGTCGCCGAATGAGGCATACGTGTTGCAGGCTGAGTCACCGAGTTGGTTGATGCAAGCTGTAAGAGAGAAAAGTGAAGTTAAACAGCTTTTATACATGTTAGGGAAAAAAGTTTTTTATGAGACGAAATAATGAAGCTTTATTAATAAATCTCAAAGCCAAAAAGGTCGAGTAGATCGACGTCTTCTGATCGAGACATTTCGATACGAACTTGTATCATCATGTGATGAAATAGATTCAAACCTCACTTATTACGTTTCGCCTATTTTTTTTATTCCACCTTCAATACGAATTTCAGACACATTAACTGAAGATGATACAAGTCCCTATAGAAACGTCTTAATCAATATGATTTTGATCTGCTCGGCCTATTTGGCGTTGACATTAATTTTCAAGTTATTTTACAGACTGGAGCATAGTGGGCCAAATATCGTCGCTGCAGTTTAGTAACTTCGATATTTGGACTTAATGGCAGTTTGATAAATCTACTTAATTACCATTAATTTAAAATTTAATTTAAAGCATTCCCCAATTGTAGATCAGCGTGTGATTTAACCATTTTAAGACTAAATATTGTTTAAATATTACCATCAACCCCGACTTACCTTGCGAGTTGACTTGTGCTACAACAAACAAAACGAACACTAGAGGCGCTGTCATCATATGGGGCTTCCCCATAATCGAAACCGAGGTCAACCAAGGTCAAACCACAAATAAAAGAAAATGGCCTAAACCTAAAAGAAAGAAATGGGCGGAAAAAAGTTAAAAAATTGTTTAGTTGATGGATTTGTCCGATATTTTGGACATCAAGTATCGCGATCTGATTCCAAATTACGTCATTATTATGCAACAAGCAAAATGCAAGCGATTGAAATGTTTAAGAGATTTTTTCAGGTTGTAAAACCAAATTTGTTCAAAAGTTTTGTCCCCTAATTGTTGACCTACTACCAACGTATGTTTAGAAGGTAAAAATAGTGCTTAGGTTGAAGTTTATGTTTAAATTAGCAATTTACGCCAAGTTCAACAAGGAGAAGCGAGAAATGTTTATCTTACTAGTTGATCATGTTTGGTTTTATTAAACTATTGCAACATAAAGGTGTGTAACCCCAGACTACAACACGATATTTTATTACCACCAAAAATAATGTTAATCAAGCTTTCAAAACAAGTTGGCTGACACTTTGTCATTACGGAATTTCAATATTATAAAACATAAAAGTCGCTTTTTCTTACTGAAGGGCTTATTGTCCAATTACATTTCAACAATTATAAAAACTGATTCCGAGATTGTGAGTTGAAATCCCACCGAAAACCTCTTTCCAATATTTTTAACTTAAGCACGTGGTTGAAATTGGTCTTTTGAAGGCTATTTTTGCGAAAGAATGTTTTCAGATTACCTAAGCAGTCCCTTAAAAACCCAAAAAAACGAAGAGCTTAACCGTACGAAAAAAATCGACATATTTATTTGTTTCAAATAAATTATCGTCGGGCTAAAATTTCAAGTAAACTTAACTTAATAAAACGGCTCAAAAATGAGCGTATATAGCTTTTAAATATATCTTGAAATTACTATTAAAAGTAACTGAAAAAGTAATTTTGCAAAATAGTCTTAAAACGACCAATTTCAACCATGTGCTTAAAAAAAAATTAAAAAAATCTTGAAAAAAGGTTTACGGTGAAATATTTTAACTCACAATCTTAGAAAATTTAGACAAATATTATTTAATTGTTCAAGGAAACAAAGTGTTTATAAAAAAAACAATTGAACTTCACGACATTTTCAGCCGCTCTCTGTAGCAAATTATGAACCTACGTTCTTCTTAAAACCCTTCCACTAATTGGAAGTTCAGAAACAACCAAATGGCTTCAAACTTAGAACAATTAACTTTGCTTGAAAGTCTCACAACTAACAATCGTGGCTCCTGGCAAATATTATTATTAGGCAGGGAGCAAAGTTAAACCTGTTTAAGAATCGCCTAAAGATAAATTACAACATTTTTTTTAACCAAAAAAAAAACTAAGTTTACAAATAAAGTAAATTGTTTTATTTTTTAAATTTACAAAAAGTAAAATTCAAAAAAACAAATGTTTACGCTCTCTACTATATAAATAGTTTAATAAATTTATAATAAATACACGTCACATTTGACGTATTTAATTACGTCACCCCTGATAATTTTTTGATTTCCTCCAGCAAAAACACCTAAGTATCCTGACTCTAAACAAAGCACTACATTGATGACTTAGTCACAAACTGGATAAAATATCATTGATAAGGATATATCTGCAATAAATGAAAATTCAACTTCATCAAAGCTCATATAAAAGTTATATAAAGAATTGGTAATCTTGATTGATTTTATCAAGGATACTTTAATAACATCACAGGAGAAATAAGCTGATGCAAAATAAAGTGCTAGTACATAACCAACATTTGGTTGCTAACACATTGAAAAGAGAAATGAATCTAAAGCGGTGTTTTTCAACCTTTCATGTGCGATGACTAAGCATAAGTATAAAGCTTTGGCGACACAATTATCTTCATTAAACTTTATGTGAGCTAACGAACATGTAAAAGATAAGACATTAACAAGTTTGAATTTATTAAATATTAGCCATGTCGCCTTCCACATTGTTTAAAAATTTGGCAAACCTCACAGAACCCATCTTAATTGTGAACTAAAACATCCAGCGACCCACTCAAATCAAACGGCCAAACAGTTTTGTTTTGCGACCCATGGACTGAGAAGCACTAAAGACTCGTTAACAACATCGAGCTCTTCACCGGAACCCAATCCCCTACAGCTAATGATTTAGCAGGAGAATCAGCCACAAACCAACGTAGAAAATCACAAACTTTAAGCGGAAGAGCCAAGCTTACATTCCCAGTAAGTTAAAGCCCAGTGACCGGACGTGACCTCATGACGTCATTACTCGGGATAAAATGAACCCGAGTAACCCCGAAAACTTGCGCAACTTCCATTAGTGATCTAGTTAAAGCACTTTTAACATTTATGTAGGTTTGGTGAAGTGTTTACGCAAGCAATAATTGCAAAATGTCAAGACATTGTAAAAAGGATATTAAACAGTCTAGTAACATTTTAAATGTCGCAATACATATTTGTATAAACGTGAAATATATTAAAACACATGGCAGTTAAAATATTTAAAAAACGAATTAAATGTTTATTTAAAGACAGTTTAATGACTATAAATTCAAAAGACTTTGAGTAAAACAAAATATTCTTGTTCTGATTAAACTTAATTAAAGTCGGTGATTGTTATTTTACATTTAAATAAATTAGATTTTAAATTTTTATTTGCCTTGTTCAAGTTTTTTCTGGGACTTTACATTTATTGCCAATTATATTTCTCTTAAATTTTATTTAAAGTAATATATTTGTTCTTCCTAAACCAGCTCCTTTTAAGGTGCTTCAACATAATAACTATTCAGTGAACAACTAGTCATGAGTGGAAAACCACCCGGGCTATTTCTAACTCTGTTAACTTCATAAACACAGACTTGATGCACAAACTTTCCCATTTACCTCACAAAACGTGCGCAAAATGCACGAGCAGCTATTTAAGGCTGCCACGTGTGCAAAGCAAGCTCAAAAATACACTTGACGTGACCTTGAAGCACGAGGTAAAACAAACGCGTCATAAACCAAGCTTTGCTGGAACGAAGAGCACAACAAATCACATACAACTCCCACAAGTGCTATTAAAGATCTCGCCAATCAAGCTTGCAAATTTAGATTTCGCCCGGGGGAAAATATCGGCAGAGATATCGCTGTTGCGTCACAATCCAAAATCATGTCGCATGACGCGACGCGAGATCGAAAAGTTGATTTTATCGCCCGAGGCACTCCAAGTCACCAACACTAAGCAGGGATCTTCAGAACCGGGTTCGAATCCCGGATCAGGCAGCTTGCGGTTTTTAACGTAACTCACAAAAATGCTGAGAACGAAAGTGGTGAAAAAGCTGGATGTTTTGCAAAAATTAAAACTGGGCTCGAATCCCGGCTCCGGCAATTCAATGTTTTTGTAGGTTAGCAATTACAACTGAGCCTTTTTTACTCGTTTTATGGCAATCCGCTATTAGGATAAGTCAGTTATTACTTCCTAAAGATACAAAAATAACTTGCACTTGGTGTATCACTTTCATTTTTACATAAGCATGGATTCGCGTTTAGAATGCGATATAACTTTGTTGTTAGCAGCTGTTTTAAAAGTTTCTAGACTTTTTAGTGGTTTGGAACGAAGGGGGTTTTACTTGTGGCCGGAAATACAAACATATTTAAGCTGTTGGAAAAATATTGCGAGGGAATTAAACAAGCGGCGTAATTAAAGCACTAAAACAGATTTTGCTGCGAATTCGTGGGAAAATGTTAATTATCTTAAAAGTCGTGGGTTTAATTGTTTTTAATATCCACAACTTATAGCTGCTTATTACTGTGCAGGCAAATTGGTCATTTTTATTAAAACAGTACGTTTATTACACCACAGAGTGGTGATATATGACGATGTATTGCATTAAAACGCGATTCCTTCATAATCTTGGCAGATTGCACCGCGATAAAATGACGGAAATCGCGCGCATTCCACAGTTACGTAACAAAAAATAAACATGACACGTCTCTTTGGTATTTGTGATATTCACACACACGTTTTATCGATGCAAGTTCCATGTTTTACACAGATCGAAAAAGCATTTATCAATTTTTATAAATAGTAGGCGTTTCCTTGTTACAAAACAATTAAAACATGTCGTAACAATCACTTTTTGACGTCAGGACAGTATTACGTAACGAGCAATTGTAAAAATGTCCGATGTTAGGGTGTGTTCTGGAACGCTTTGAAAGTTATGGTAATTACGCTCGTAAAAGTAATCAACGCACTAAAGGGTGGAGATATTTCAATTCCTCAACTGAGTAAACTGCATTTCGATAAATATATAATTCAACCCTTGGTGTCCAATTTGAATAAAATTGCTGTTGCCTTGTTTTAACATCGCGAAATATCTGTTAACACAAAAAAGTGGATATTTCTTATAAAAAAGTATTTTTGTTGTTAAATTAACTCTTTTCATCTCTTTTACAACATCAAAGTTTAATTAGCGGCAACGGAATCTCCCTTCCTTGCCATTATTCATTAATTAGCGATAATCGGCAAACTTAAACGATTGAAGTTATTTCGGGTTTGTCCAATTTTATCGTTAAAATACCACAATAAGTTCCACAAGACCAAGAAGCAACTGGTAGCGGCAAAACATCACGATTTCCAAATTTGTTTTAGATTTAGCCACACCCCTAATCTACATCGAATGAGCGCCTTCATCAATTATAACTGATCTTCTATTCTGACTGTTATTTCACATAAAGTGTCGTTGACTACATTAAGCGGGAAAGAGCAGTCATTTACAATGTAGCACTCGACAAATGCATTTTAAATGGGATACACTGGTGACATTGTTAGGATTATATTGTACTTTTTGTTTCTTTTCGTTTTCAAAAGGGTATCTTTCGTTTTCAAAAGGAACTGAACTTACTTATTTAAATAACAGAAATATTTCAAAAATAAACTCCTTTCGTTCACACTAAATTAAATCAATGATAAATACTTTTATTACCACTTACCAAAGCACAGCCGATGTAAAATTGAGCCTTACTTAAAATATCAACGCAAGATGAAAATAAACTCGCCCGACAAAACTATTTCCACCACAAACGCCTCAGCTTAACTTCCTGTGGGGATATACAAGTTTTCTCCTAAACATTATAATGTTGAAAAATCCCGCAAAAGGTGGGAAAGGTACGGTTTCTACTATTCCGTGGAGTCAACACTGTCTTAACGAAAGCACAACACTTACATTTAAAATTCTTGCGAAGTTTTTGCGTCGCGGGCGCTTTTATCGCGTTTCTTTTGTTACGTCACACAGCCGGAGGGCGGTATGACGTCAATATTTGGTGGTTGACGCACGAGCGAGATGTTTTAGTGTTTTTACTTTCCTTGTGGTCAAACATACTGGCCAGTCAATTAATAAACAAAGAGTTAATAAAAACTATTTTTTGTTGTTTAAATATATTTTCTTCAGAATTTGTTTAAATTTAGGTAAGTTTTCATTCAATATTACTGAATTGTATCAGTTGTTAGCACTGTTTGGTTGGTAAATAAATTACATAAAAGCGTATAATTAGTGTTTTGTCAGCAGGGAAAAACATGAAAATAATATTTCTTAACGATCAAGTGCTTTTAAATCTTATATTTTCGGTTATATGTTCATTTCGAAACGTCTGATCTGCAGTAATAACAATTCAAAAGCACTTTTATACAGTGAGATTAAACACAGCGAATTTCGAAATATAAAAAATGGTTTGATTGATACAAGCACTAGCAGAATTCAATCCATAAGGTAATACGCTTGATAAATCCACCAAGCAAATGCGTACAAAAAGTTTCGTATGGAAGAAAGTTTAAAGAACGAGATGGAAATAAAAGGAAACATTTACAGTTTTTATCAAACGCAATTGCTTTTATAACATTCTTAGTCACTTAAAATTCTATAAAGCAAACGTAACTGAAAAGCGAAAAGTAATCAGAAAACTTTTCATTACATTTGATCAATTTTGTCTTCTTGTATGCGGAACGATTGTGACAAAACTTTATTCTCAGGAAAATACCACAATAAATGTTTATTCAAAAAACAAATCGCAGCTCATTATTCATATTTAATCGATTATTAATTCGCAAGAAATTAGCGTCGCGTGGTTTCCGGGGACGCGACAAATGTGTCGCTCCAAGCACGACGCGACACGATTCAGCCGCACGTTTGTCGCGACAAACATAAATCAAACATGGAGAAGCAAACCACATTTCTGCGTTTTAACAAATATAAAACATCTCTGTGCTTGTTAAGAACATTTCGTGTCAAAGATGTGAGACAAACAATGCAGAAGCTTCATTATATTTGGTGGAAAATCAAATCCCTTTACGAACAATTGAAACATACATAAACACAATATGCATATTCTGTGATCAAGCCATTCTGGAGTCGTACTGGCCAACGGTAACGACACATATACAGAAGATGCCTTTGGGGAGGCTTACTTAAATCAGTTGATTAGTAATACATAATAATGCAAACTCTGGTCTTGTCCTTGTTTGTACTACAATCCTGATAAGGCCGACTGGGTAAGCCGAAGGCATCTTGTGCGATGTTATTATAGTTCTCAACAATAAACACTTACTATAGCTTGTACAAGTAAAAGCATAACGTGCTGTTGTCAGTAAAGGCTTAAAGGTGCGTCGTTTCGCTCTGTGCGTATCGCGAAGTGGACACTGTCGGCGCTGTTGCGCTGGAATGGTTGGCGGACGAGGGGAAGGTAAAAGTGGATGAGTGCTGCGGTAGCCTTGCGGCGATGGGGCGCCACCAAGTGTTGAGCACTTCCTTGCGTCGCACACAAGTGACGTAGAAGGTGAGGAGGCCCTGGTAAGTCACGTGTTCCGATTAACTATTGGCCTCGGAAGGTTTACAAAACCGAGCAAATGTGATGTTAAGTTATTAAGGGTGTGCCAGAAAAACCTACGACTGACGAACACCGTACGTTTATTGTGGAAGATTTTGTTAGAATTGGGGAATCAGTGACTCGAGGGCGCCATCTACAGGATGTAATCTTTAAAACATAAAATGGTAACCTTTTGACTTTGAGATGAGACAATAAAGGTTGAATTGCTTATAAATTTTGTCTCTTTTTCGTAGTTTGAAACGTGGTAGGTTTTTCTGCCTAACCCTGTACCTACCTGCGATGGTCTTCACTGATCAAACAAAACATTTTTTAGGGAAGGTACTAAATACTTATATAAACACCTAATAACAAAAAAGGTTGTGGCTCTATGGAAAAAATGGCCCTGGTCCTAAGGGAATAATACTGCCACTACACCGTCACCATTTACTTTACTTTTGACCTTTAGTTAGTAAAATAAAAAACACAAAAAATGTGACTTTTGAACTGGTTGATGCGGATAAAAGGAGTCGACAATATGTCAGGGTTGTTAAATATTTCACGAAAAGGCCGGACACAGAGCTTTTAACCGATTTGAGTCAACTTGCAACATCCTTATGGAGCAATGCCTTGTAAAATTGCCCGGTGATGTCAAGTAAATTATTCGTTACAAAAGTAAGCAGGAAAATGTATTACAGTGAGATTTGATCGAAACATTTATTCAAGGTTTGCTCGAAATTTAGTTGAAAAAGTTTGAGTTCGCTTGAGTTTAAAAGAGCAGTTTTATGCTGGTCTCCTTTAACAGTGTCTTTATTTTTAAATCAACTACTACAAGATTTGTGGACAACCGCCAATACCTACTTTCGCATTAAATCACACAGTGAAGACTCAAACATCAAATATTTAAACTTTCCTTATTTTGACACAAGGCAGAAATAGTAAGTATAAGAAGTAAGCTAATCGCATCTGCTTGTTAGCGTTCACTCATCTAAGTTATGCAATAAAAAGAACGAAGCAGTTTTTATTGTGAGGTAATTTTGCACCTGGAATGAGTTTGTGATTGTGAAGATCCAGCTTAGCACGAGGTTGTAGGTCGGGTCGGTTGATGCAAGCATTAGGAAGCCGAACAACCAGGTCACACCGAGGCTGATTGAAAGGGTGGAAGCCATCACAACTTTGCTAACTCGCTTCTTCGCTGATGATGATGCTTGGATCTGTAAGTCAAGTGATCGGCATTGGAGATTGTAGATTTACTAGGGAAGTGGGTATCAGCCTTTTATGGCTTGAGTGTCATTTGTGATGCTTAAGGGTGAGAAATATTTGAGAATTTTAAAAAATCTGAATTTTGCTCAATTTGAAAACTTCTTGATACAACTAGTTGTGAACGTTTGGAGATCATTATATCAAATAACATTTTGCTACGTGTTTTAAGTTGATTGTGTTGCTCCAGTTCAATTTAGGGTGACATTTTAGTAAAATACTCAACAAAAATTCTAGCCGGGGTGCCGGAAATCTATTTATTATTTTTGAAGGTTGCCGTAAGCCATAAAATGTTGAGAATCACAGACTTAACTAAAGAACTCACATTGCTCTTCTTCACAGCAACCTCTCTGACCACGAGGAATATGACGACGATGTTGAAGATCAAAGCTGAACCGACGAATATGAGGAAGCCGAAGTAAAGGGAGTTCCCCTGCAACCAGCACATGTTGTCTGCTCTGTAGGTCGAGGAAAGGTGAGATGGGTCGTCTGCAACACAACAACAATTATGTCCATGGCCGGGATTCGAACCCGGTGTGTGAAGCGATCCTGGGTTTTTATTGCGTTTCGTTTCCACCCACTGAGACAACGCCCTCTCCCCGCCCCTCTGTATTTTAATGTCAGATTTTAAGGCCTAATACTGGAAGCCTCGGTTTGAATAAATTATAAGCTTTACAACATAATTAAAGGTGATTAGATTGAAACAAAACAGGTTTTCAAAAGGCCTACAATTGATTTACACATTATAAATGCGATGGTCAACACAATAACAGATGGTTTAAATTATTTTTGCTAAAAGACTTTGTAAACAAATAACTTAAGCTGCACATAAAGGAAATTCACATATTTTTGGGAAAGCATGGTATTTTTTAAAGACGTTTCAACACACAAATGAACTGAAAACATTCAAAGATTCTTAGACGTTGCGACAACCCTGACAGAGGCGCCTATATAAGATGCCAAGCGTGTTTGTTTTTACCTTACTGATAATGACCTGACCTTGCACACAGAGGTCTTCGTTGAGTTGTTGTTTATCGAAATAAAGTTGTGTGATTAAGAGGTTGCCACCTACCACCACCAGAGGGAGCCCGTAAGCGAAGAGAGCTGCATTCCTCATGTAACGACTCGATGTCGTGTTGAAAACCTGCGTCGGCAAACCAAACGAAAGAGTTGAGACTCTCTGTTGTTTCCTGACGCGTTTTAGCGCGTGGATGGGCTTTTTAGCTCACTGTTTGAATTAGTTTATTTAATAAACGTTTGACATGCTGTTGGAAATAAGAATTTTATTCGAGGCACGAATGTGAGTATAAAATACTGAGTTTTATCGAAGGCCAATAGTTAGTTCCAAAGATTCGAAACGTTAATGTTTTAAAGGGGTTACCCTTTTTAATCGAAACACAAAGAAGTGGGCGACAAACAACTTCGTCGACTGAATTTGTACCACGAAATTAATGTTTTGCTTTTCACTAACACGCACAAAGCATATATGTGTGTAGTTATCCTCACGTCTTGTGTGTTACTTAGTTTTCACGGTTTACGGCCTAACGGCTCAACATTAATAGTTTCGACAATTTCCCGAACCTTTACAAGCGACGAGTACAGCTTGTTGCTGTACACTGCCATCCAAGCCCACGCTGCAAGGAACGTGTAATGCATGAGTGCACACACAGCGGTGCATGACGCGCTGTGCCCCACCCCCGACACGCCCACCACGAACAGGAGGTAAGCAGCAGCGAGGTTTAAGCAGATGTGGAGCTGGATCTTGTTCGAAACTCGCTTCATCAGCTCTCTGCGTGGAAAAGACGCAATGTTAGGCAATACAAGGAATGGGGGATGTGGAAATTGTACGCTGTTCTGTTGTTTCGAGCAAAACCTGCTCTTGTATATACCAGAAGCGTAGCTAGGGGGGTGAATACCCTGGTAAGCCCCTGGTATATACACGTCGCACGTCATACGCAAAACAATAAGCTTCAGCCACGCTTGATAACAATAGTGAAAGTGGCTTTACGGAGATTAAACCAGCCACAAAAACATTGATCCTTGGTCCTTTTACATTCCAACTCACCTGTTGCGCAGATGAAGCAGGATTGCTGCGACGAACGCCACCACAGAGATCGCACACCCAACGTCACTTATAGTGGAGAGGACCACATCTGCCGGCACCTGCGACCGGGAGACGATGAGGGCGAAGTTTGTGAGGTGATCGCATTTGCACAGCGGGGGAGATGCAGTGTTGTCAAGGCAACAGCCGTCCGTCCTCCAGCTGACCGACTCGAAGTCCCAGTATGCACATCTTTGTCGCACCTTTTCCACCTGCAGTTAGCATCGACATTGATAGAGAAACCATTATTACTTTGACCTGACGAAGCACGGTTGTGCGAAAGCTTATCATCTTAAAACACAATTTGTCTATTAATAGTACAGCCTTTTTAATAGATTTTGAATTAGAAAATCGCGGTTATCAACAAAAACTTCCTTATAAACTTTGGAGCAAAATGGCTGGAGGTTGTGGATAAATGTATCAAAGCCCATACAGAGGTAGGCAGCATTTTGCACAATAGATATATCTTTGTTCATATGGGCTTTAACTTTTCTATCATTTCTTATAAAAATATGGCTTTTAGCGAAGAGTGCTTGTACAGTTTGGTATTTCACTTTTCTTATGTTTCCTTGCTATCCTCACGATTTCGTTGTGTTTTTAGAAAAAAATGACTTCCTATCGTATTTAGATTTCATTTATGTAAGGTGAAACAGGAAAGAAAAACAAAACATGTTATAACACAGAGAAGACATTTGGCTCATAGAATTGAGGTGTCCTTTTACATCGATGAGTAATTTTTTGTTGACAAAACACTTAAAGCGATGCTATATTTCTGTTGGAATGAATGAAAAACTGGATTGATATCAAAGTGTTATATTTCATTTAATGAAAATAGCTAAACTCAATTCAAGTCCGAGTTTGCTTTTATACACTTAGTTCTGGTGAGCCTAAAGGATCCGTATTTTATTGACGATTAATAAACACAAAATAAATCGGACCAAACCAAGTGAGCACGTTTGTTGAGAGGTGTTTATTAAATGGATGTATCGCCAAGGACTTACATGTTGTCCTTGGAAGAAATTCGAACTTTGCAAAAGAGAATAAAGTAACTTTTCATATCAACATAAGTTTTCAAAAGCTTTAGCATTTTTCTGTATGCAAACATATTTTGTATAATTTTCCAATGCTGATTTTTTAGTTATTAAAGTCGTGAAATATCAACATCACATAGCGATTTGTCCAAACTCAAGTTCATCAGTCAAAAAGGATTTTTGCACCTTAAGCTTGCTTGGAGTTCCTTTCTGCCCATAGCTAGTATCTTCGTTCACAACTTTTATCTCCACAGGTGAGGAGAGATTACTCATCTTCAAACCATCGCCCACCTCCGCTGTTATAACCTGAGGCAACAAGTCATGGCTTTGTCTTGGATATTTGGTTTCTTTGCCTTTTTATTTCTTGGAATCATTTTTCTTAACACACTTAAGTTTAAAAAGATAGATATTGAATACAAAGCAACTAGCTTCAAGCACTAGTCGCAAGTTTTAGATTGTATCGATGTGGCAGAGAAATCATTTTGTCAGCCGCAATAATGTTAAAGTAATAACATCCATCATCACATCATTGCGTCATCACATCATTGCATCACAACATCATTGCATCATCACATCATTGCTTCATCACATCATTGCATCATCACATCATTGCATCATCACATCATCGACTTATCATATCATTTCATCATCGCATCATCACATCATCACATCATTGCATCATCACATCATCGACTTATCATATCATTTCATCATCGCATCATCACATCATCACATCATTGCATCATCACATCATTGCATCATCACATCATTGCATCACTACATCATATCATTGCATCATCACATCATTGCATCGTTGCGTCATCACATCATTGCATCATCACATCATTGCGTCATCACATCATTGCATCACAACATCATTGCATCATCACATCATTGCATCATCACATCAGTGCATCATCACATCATCGACTCATCATATCATTGCATCACAACATCATTGCATCAATGCATCATCAAATCATTGCATCATTACATCATTGCATCATTCCATCAATACATCATTGATTAATCACATCATTGCATCATTTCACCAATGATTTATCACAAATGTTGAGATGTTTTACCGATTTGACTTTAGACTCCGATGGAAACAGGGAATCCCCCTTATGCAGGAAGAACACAGTCCTCAGTTTTGATTGGTTGGTTTGGCTCCTCGCTTGTGACATCACACTTACTGGGAGCGAGATGTTCATCGCGATCACGTGATCATCTTGTTCACGTGACTCTGGTGCAAACCACAAATCCACTGGAGGCGCCGCAGAGCTGTGTTCAGCAACCTTCAAGAAAAAAAAAATCACATTTGGTGGGATTCGAACCTCGTACCTTGATAGTTATGGCTTTGGTGAGATTCGAACCTCGTACCTTGATAGTTATGGTTTTGGTGAGATTCGAACCTCGTACCTCGATAGTTATGGCTTTGGTGAGATTCGAACCTCGTACCTTGATATTATGGTTTTGGTGAGATTCGAACCTCGTACCTTGATATTATCATTTTGGTGGGATTCGAACCTCGTACCTTGATAGTTATGGCTTTGGTGAGATTCGAACCTCGTACTTTGATATTATGGTTTTGGTGGGATTCGAACCTCGTACCTTGATATTATGGTTTTGGTGGGATTCGAACCTCGTACCTTGATATTATGGTTTTGGTGAGATTCGAACCTCGTACCTTGATAGTTATGGTTTTGGTGAGATTCGAACCTCGTACCTTGATATTATGGTTTTGGTGAGATTCGAACCTCGTACCTTGATAGTTATGGCTTTGGTGGGATTCGAACCTCGTACCTTGATATTATGGTTTTGGTGGGATTCGAACCTCGTACCTTGATATTATGGTTTTGGTGAGATTCGAACCTCGTACCTTGATAGTTATGGTTTTGGTGGGATTCGAACCTCGTACCTTGATATTATGGCTTTGGTGAGATTCGAACCTCGTACCTTGATATTATGGTTTTGGTGAGATTCGAACCTCGTACCTTGATAGTTATGGCTTTGGTGGGATTCGAACCTCGTACCTTGATAGTTATGGCTTTGGTGGGATTCGAACCTCGTACCTTGATATTATGGTTTTGGTGGGATTCGAACCTCGTACCTTGATAGTTATGGTTTTGGTGGGATTCGAACCTCGTACCTTGATAGTTATGGTTTTGGTGGGATTCGAACCTCGTACCTTGATATTATGGTTTTGGTGGGATTCGAACCTCGTACCTTGATAGTTATGGAGTCGGTTTTGATCTGCAATTCTGTTGAAGTGTTGTCGAGTATAATCTTGTGCGCGAGCAAGCTTAGAGACTTGACAATGTTCTGTCGTCTGATCGATGAACTTGAGTTTTTTCTCACTACGTCAGTCTGGTTGACGTCATCATTTTCGGCGAGCGACTCGGTGACGTGGGATGTTGCCGTGACAACGTTGACCAAGAGTGCTGGGGTGACCTGCAATTCGTTTTCGTTAGCTTTCACAACTAAGTTCAAGCGTAATTCACGATCTGGTTTTCCTACGTTTTGATAGAGTTTTTAATATATTATTATCACAATTATGTGAGAGTTAATGTGTTACTAAATTTGATAATGTACATCCTTTGATTAATGTTTATCACTTGAAAATTATGTGTTATTTAACTAAACCGTTGATTATACACAAATGTTAAGATGTCATCTGGCTTCTCCTAAAGTCATACCGACCAACGACGAGGTACTCTTAACATAATAAAAGTTTTACAGAATAAATCAGTTGGTTCTTTAAGATCTCTGGCATCCTGTGCGAGTGGAATAAGACTTCTTGTCTGTGGTGAGATTTGAACTCACGACCTTAGCCAAACCGAATTTATTGGGTTGTCAAACTGTAACCTGTTAATCCCAGCAAAAACAAAACTGTTGCTAAAATTGTATTATAAAGCTCAAACAAACGAGCCTTCAAATAAAGTGGTCTTGATTTTAAAATTACTTGTAAATTGCCGCAACAACCTAGTTGTTATTGCTATTAATTTCGACTTTAGACATAATTCAAGAAACAAAATGTTAAAACAACTGTTTGTCTCACAATAATTTCACGTTTGTAATTCCAGCTGATTGCTCCTTCATTATTTTTCAGATTTTTTCTAAATTACAACGAAATATTGTAAGAAATTACCGCACACATAAACACACACACGCGCCCACACATAAACACACACACGCGCGCACACATAAACACACACACACACACCTGAACCGCCCCATCGCTAACAGCCTTGCTGATCGAATCCACGATCTCAAACGACTCTTGCACTTCATCTCCAGTCAACGGTGACGAACCGGAAGTGAGGATCTGCAGAGCGCTCGCGCTTTCTTCCGCCGATTCTTGCGTCACAAAGGATGTATTTAGCTGCGCAAATAGGAATAAAAGTTTTAAAAGGAATTCTGAACCGTGGTAATCTTTGTAATGGCCGCATGATTCATGTCTTTGTATTTCTTAATAATTTTCTAAACATTTGAAAAATCCTTCTCAGGACCAATTTACTAATATATAAGCAAATAACCGGATTGCTGATCGTTTAAAAAGTCTATTATGAAAAAAGTAAAACTTCAGGACCAGTTGTTTTTTCTTGATTTAAAAAAGTTGGGAAAAAGATTAAACCGTGATAAGAAGCCATGCGTTGCATGATGTTTGCCGTAGCAAGGGATGTACGATAACTAACATATTATTCCAATACCGATATTTTACATAAAAAATATCGCGATCCGATTCCAATGACGTCATTACTATGCTTAAACAAGCAATAAAATGAAAGGATTCTAAGGATTTTTTTAGGTTATCGGGCAAATATTTAACTAATTATTAAGAAGTTATTAATGGTGGTTAACCTACAACTATAGTACATAGAATTGCTGGGTTGGATAGCGGCTGAAGGTCGATATTTATTTGGTATCGGATCGGCACCGATACCTTAAGTATCGGACGAGTACCGATACTACCACTTGGTATCGTGTATCGGCTCCGATCCGATATTATCGGACGAGTACCGATACTACAACTTGGTATCGTGTATCGGCTCCGATCCGATATTATCGGACGAGTACCGATACTACAACTTGGTATCGTGTATCGGCTCCGATCCGATATTATCGGACGAGTACCGATACTACAACTTGGTATCGGGTATCGGCTCCGATCCGATATTATCGGACGAGTACCGATACTACCACTTGGCATCGGGTATCGGCTCCGATCCCATATTATCGGACGAGTACCGATACTAACACTTGGTATCGTGTATCGGCTCCGATCCGATATTATCGGACAATGACCGATACTACCACTTGGTATCGGGTATCGGCTCCGATCCGATATTATCGGACGAGTACCGATATTAACACTTGGTATCGTGTATCGGCTCCGATCCGATATTATCGGACAATGACCGATACTACCACTTGGTATCGGGTATCGGCTCCGATCCGATATTATCGGACGAGTACCGATACTAACACTTGGTATCGGGTATCGGCTCCGATCCAATACAATCAAACATCCCTAAATCATGACGATTCATTACATCATTGTATGATTGTTTATATCATCACATCCCTAAACATTGGAAGCACCCAAGCGTGAAGGTCACGCCCGTATGTTCTGACCTTGATGTCCTGAAGGTTGAGTTGACACGTGACCGAGGTGAAGCTTGATTGGTCGAACTTCGAAGTGTAGAGTTGCCCATCAGCAGTGTTGCGCCGGTAGGGGGCGCAGCGGAGTGAGGCTTGTGAGTAACCTGCGTTCAAAGTTTGCACAAATAATCTGCGTTGAATTATTTTTCAAGCATACAGCTCAGAGGTTTGTTTGATATCGTATAAGGTTGCGCGAATTAGAACAGATGCAGTTTCAAGCGTTGACAAGCACTAAAAGCGGTTGTATGTGGCTTTAAAGCATTGCAAGCAACTTGGACAAGCTTTTAGAAAGCGTTTAGGTTCTGCATAAACATCAGTGATTTTCCTGCAATTGGAAAATGTGTTGTGAGCTCAAAACGTACCAATTCTAAATTTAAGGCTTAGATGAACAGCAGTTTTTCCGTTCGTCTTGAAAAAAGTTCATTTAAAAGGGTTGTTTTTTCAGTTGATTTTTACCTCTCGGGCAAGTTTCGCTTGAGTAGCTCAGCTCTTGCGAGGGGATTTCCGGGAAGTGAAAGCCTTTGTAAACTTGTTTCAAACAAGAAGCTGCAAAAACAAGAATAACAATTCTGTTGCCAACCAAATCGATATAGATACTCGCTTTTGTCAACATGAAATTTAGGGCAACTTAAAATATAAATGCGTTTTATTGCGCTCGAATCTATAACATCTTTGTAATGAAGTTTCTTATTAACACCAGTACGCTGACGCAAAAGTTTGTCGAGCCCTGGTATATCGTCACTCACATCCTCGGGGAAGTCCCGACAGCAGCGGCATCTTGTTTGAAACTTTGTATTTGAGGAAACTTTCGAGAAGGATCGAAGCTGGCTGGAAGGCTTTGGTGTATTGGACGAGGTATCTAAAGCAGTTTAGTACTTGCAATGCAAAGCAAAAAAGTTTTATGTAGATATCGCGTTGTGAAGTTTCGTGAAACTGCTACTTTAAATATGATTCTAATATGGGTGAAATATCTACGAGTGTGCTGTGTGTGACACACAAAGCTATGCAATATATTGACAACCATTTAACTACAGGAATTCAACTTCTTGTTTTACGTAAAATTTGAAATCTTAAAACTATTCTCAAATATAAATGTGCAAGCGTTGCATATTGTGCAAAGTAAACCTTTACCCTACTAAGTCAAGTGCTGTCAGAAGAGTGTTAACAAAAATTACGAATAATGTCACTTCCATCAGTACTGTGACGTTAAAAGGAATACATATTGTCACAAAACAATTCACCGACCGTATGACGTTGGTTGAGACATCAGTGACAATAATACGACGAACGTTCGGGTTTTCCAAACTAAATGCTTTCAACAGGTCAGAGGTCAGTTGCGCCTTAAGGGAATCCTCTTTTATCGATGCAGCGGACGAGATATTTTGCTGGAACTCGTGCAGATAAAGCCCTGCATGAAACGTCCTTTAAGTTTGAATAAGTGTGTAGTTGCTACCAGGCAGAGTATATACTGAAAAGGTTCTCCCGGTACTTATTTGTTTACCGACGTTTCGGCCACTTACCCAAGGTAACTCCCGCGTGTTGTTGTTACATTCCCCGACGAATGCATCCTGCATAGGAAGCCGGAACGTCGAATAAAATAAACAAATAAACTCCAGAACTCTTTTCAGTTTGAGTGTTAATAAGGAAACTCTGGCATTTCTTGCCCGAAAGGTTTTGTTTGCAACGCATTTTTAGATAAAGCATTCACTGCTCATCAGAAGAAAGTCTCTTTTTAAAACTCGCTCAACTTATTTTCGATTTGTTTGCATTTTTATGTTGTGTTCATTGGTTACTTTTATTTTTATTAAATCTCAATTTTTTTTTTTTAAATTTCGTGATTTTGTCACAAAGGACAAACAAAAGAGTTTTGTTTTCGTTCCAAGGTCGCAAATTAACAACAAAATAAACGGCGCTGGTCTAAAATCCTGCTACATTTTCGTCTGGAGGTTTAAATTGCACAATATTAGGGTAAGGGTTTGTGTTTGGCATATGGTTTGTGTTTGGGATATGGGTGGGTCAATTACTATTAATAAAGTTATTTATTTCTTGCAATTTCATTTTTAACAACTCGTTTCGTTGCTGTTAAAAAAAGTGGTAGGATTCTAGACCAGCGCCAAGTAAAGACATTTTCTCTATCAGCATGCTTAGGTGCTAGCGTGAGGTACTTACGTTCACATTTCCTTCCATCACCTTCATAACCCACACCACAAGTGCACTGGTAACTTCCCGCACTATTGGAGCACACCGCGTTGGCGTCGCAATCGTGAACACCGGTGGAGCATTCGTCGATGTCTGCGATAAACACAAGTTTGAAACCTAAGGTTGGAAACCTCTTAGCTGACGTATTTCCTAGTTGGTGCGAAAACATGCTGAACACATTTTAGGCCCAACTGTTTTGAATGCGATATCCTGTTTGTTTGAGGGCGACATGGAATGCCAGATTATCAGTTTTCCGGGGATTATTGTGCTTAGAATTTTTTTTTTAATATTGCGCAAGCGTCCACCAGAAAGTACATGTTTTGTCAAACTTTTCTGGTATAAATTGTGATTATTAGACGTGATCCGATTAGTTGTGTTTGTGAATTCATATTCCCAACACACGACCTCGGTGAGGTCAAGTCTATCCACGAGCACCAGTCTGTTCCAGTGCTCAGCACGCAGCTGGACGTTAAAACCGACTGGTGCTTGTGATTTATATCAATGTTTCTTTACAAAAAAAGCTAAACGCCATAAAAGTTGAACTGAGATCTAACTTGAAAAAGCTACTTCATGTGAAACGATTTGTATGAATCCTAAAAGCTGTAAGTAAATCAATCTTTTAAGAAAAGAAGTGCAAACTGAGCAAATAATTGGTAAAAAATTTCAACTTAACTCACGTTCTTTAACATCTGAACAATTGAAACCATCACCAGAATAACCAGTCTTGCAGGCACAAGTGTAACTACCATCTGTGTTGGTGCAAGCTGCATTTGAATCACAAGAATTTGATGTATTATTACACTCATTAATATCTGAACAATTGAAACCATCACCAGAATAACCAGTCTTGCAGGCACAAGTGTAACTACCATCTGTGTTGGTGCAAGCTGCATTTGAATCACAAGAATTTGATGTATTATTACACTCATTAATATCTGAACAATTGAAACCATCACCAGAATAACCAGTCTTGCAGGCACAAGTGTAACTACCAACTGTGTTGGTGCAAGTTGCGTTTATATCACAATTTTCTGGATAAACTGCACATTCATCCATGTCAAAGCAACAATGGCCGTTTCCGGAGAAGCCTACGTCACACTCGCATACGTAATAGGTGTTGATGTCATAGCAGCTTGCGTTGACGTGGCAAAGATGTGACGTACAGTTGGCCAGTGATGCTGAATACCCCGATGATCCGTTGATTTCAGTAAAAGTTCCTGCAACGATAATTCCTTTTTAGTTGGCGAGTAACCATCTACATTTATGTAAAGTTATAGTAAAAAGAGAAAATACTTTATGTTCGTGTAAAATATTGTGGGAAATCTTCTACAAGAATTGTAATTATTTCAAAACTAGAAAACAAATGTGTGTCCCAGAGGCTAGATACCAAAATAATTTACAATACTATTGCAAACACAGTGGGTAACACAAACTGAATTCCATCAGATATAAGTACTTCTTGGTTTTAGATAACTAGATTAGCTTAAGTTGGCAATATTGTAAAACGATTATAAAAACGGTATTTTGTTAAGGTGTGAAAATAATAACAGAAGCTCCTAACTGGTTGCAATCCACTTTGCGATTTCCGATCCAACAACGGCGGCTTGGTAGACAGCGAACACTCTCACTTCGTACAATGTTCCGTTGCTCAGGCATAAACTGTAAACATTGGAGCTGCTGCTAACGTTGGTTTCCGACGCCCCTGCATATAAACAAACCACACACTGAGTGGTTTTGGAAAACCGGTAATACAAACAATGCGGCCTGTTGTTATTGTAATGGCCTGGAAATTGAAAGGCCTGCTATTTACCACTGATAAGTTTAAATAACTGGTATTGGAACAATTCATTCACAAGTTAATCTTGTTAGTATGGCCGCAGTTTCGTACTGATCAGTGGACACCATAACGCATATGCCAACCGTACATTCGGAGCCCGTGGACCCGTAATTAGTCGTTTCATTAAATATTTCCGTGTTAGCAAGTCTACAAGTTTATTAAAGGTTAACAGACCAAAGTAAATCAGTCAAACGAGTTGTACATATGTGTACACTGTACATGATTTCAAAGTACATTTGCTGTTCGTTGTTTGCAATGTTAAGAAGCTACCTATCATTAAAAGCTACCCACCATTCCTGTACATTATGATGAAGCTGAGGGCTCCAGGTGTGCTTTGGATGGAGATGGTTGCGCTGAAGAATCCACCTTCGGTAATGTTGAAACTTGGTCCTTCGCTCACTACATCAAACAGTGGAAACATGAGTACAATTAAGTATTAAGCCAGGTTGTTTATTTAAACGTAGAATGAGCATCGAAGCCTATACAGAAGAAGGTATCATTTTGGCGAACAATAATTTATTCGTTTAATGTACACTTACTGCTGTGACTTCAGTAAAATTCTCTTACTAGAGGTTAAAATTACTTTTCTCAATCATTGTTAATTGTAGTTTGTTTGTCACCTGTGAAAGCTGAAAGTGAGACGACGTCCGGAAGCAGGTATAGGGGCGACATAAATATCCGGACCGTGTAGTTAGTGCCGGGTTGCAGACCTCCGTATGTTACTCGCTGCCTCTCTATGCCGGTGTAGTAAGCCACTTGGGTGGATGATTGCTGTAGCTCGGCGTTGTACAAATACGTGTATTCTTTGTTTTCACGCTGCCAAGTGAAAGTGAGTGAAGTCTTCGTTTGTTCAATCAGTTTCAAGTCATGAACTTTGCCTGTTGGTTCAACATCAAGATCGTTCAATAGTAATCTCAAGAAAGTATTGGTCACTTCATAAAACTTACTCTTGCATTCTGATCGTTCGCATCTACAAGCTCTTCCAAACACGGAGTTGTAATATCCACATGTTCCGTAGTTAAGGCATCGGTAGTGATAAGTGAAGTAATACTGATAGTAATATGAAGACGTGGAACCATCCAAGCCACATATCCCTAAAATATGAATGGAACATAAATTAATATAATATAAAAATATCTTTATAAATAGCTACCTTAGATACCAACCATATTATATGGAATTTACATTGTTTTAAATATTTTTTAAACCAAACTGCTTGGTAAGCATACCTTGTGCGTTAGGCGGTAAGTGGAGGGTGGGAAATAATAGTGATACCAACAAGGAAAAATAAACTCGACAAAAGTACGATTTGAAGATTAAACATACTGTTTTGCTTCGTGTTAATGCTTTTAAGGTCCCAATATGCATTTAATTTAAAAGTCCCGTAAAATCCTCTTCTTTACCTGTGCAGTAAACACCATCTCCAGTGAACTGTGCATTACAAGCGCAAGTAAAACTGCCGACCGTGTTGCTGCAAGTCGCTTCTTGGTGGCAATTGTCGATGTTTAAAGCACATTCGTCGATATCTGCAAAAAACAAACATTGATTAATGTGTTTGTAACTAGTTGAGAGAAACCGAATTAGAAGCAATAGCATCAAAATATTTTTGCTGGTGAGTGTTATCATAAATTAAGTACCATTTATTTACATATTTAAATAATATAAGTAACGTTTGTACAAAGACATTTTCATAAAGCAAAAATCCTTTATTTTGTAATAGCAACCTCTGGTTTCTGCCCGGCAACAAAACAGTTAACAGCATTTGGACTTATAGAATGCACAGGTATAATGTTTACCTGCACAAATTGACGCTTTCCTCTCATAACCAGGACAACAGTAGGTCGAGTTGCTTTTACAAAGTGTTGAATTACTTTCAGAAGTGTTGCGTTGAAGGGAATAGGAAGAATTTAGCGCAATGCCATCTAAAAATTGAAGAAAGTGGTTGTTTAATATGTCAAAACAACATTTACAATATGTAGAAAACAATTTAATATATATCGTGTGAAAGACATACCGGTTGTAAAAGTAGTAGAAATAACTTTCGATCCAGCTTTGTTTGACGCGTACACTGTCAGATTGTACAAGGTTCCCGGTTGTAAGAATGGAAAAGCTGCTTTTCCAAACATGTATTTGTTTTTAATTCCTGGAGTGTTCACAGAAGCGATATTATCCAAAGCGTTTCCAACTTCCCAGGTGAAGGCGGCCGATGTTGAAGCGATGGATATGATGCGAAGGTTGCGCAAAGCTGGAGGCGCTGTTATTTATGTAGAAGGCTTTTAATAATGCAAACAAAGACCTTTGAATGTCTTAGGCATTATGTTATCCTAGTGTTACATCTAAACCTTCTTCAAAAGCAAGGGCGGTATAGTCGATTTTTTTATCAAGTTCACTTAATTGCGTTGTTAAATACAGGTATTTTTTATAAAATGACAAGTGAGTAATTATTGTTACGAGAAAACTGCTGCAATTGATAATAATTTTCGGATACAACAAATGAATAATTATAAAAAATCAGTAAAATTCCTATTGCATTATGCGTCCTTAAAAAAATTTTAAGAACCACTGATCTATTTCTAGCACAAACACATCGCCACGCATTAACTGCATTAGTAAATCTACTTTACCCAACACCTGTGCAATTTTTGGTACAGCCACATGTATATCCGTTGGCACCTTGAAAGCATCTTCCATTGCATGCGCTGTTGCAGTAACCTAAATAAGATGGAGTTAGACGAGAAACAACCGCGGTAATGTAATCGTCCTATACCCACCTGTACAAACAATTCCATCACCGACGAACCACTCGTTACACTTGCACGTGTAGCTGCCATTAGTGTTGTGGCAAGTAGCTTCGATGTGGCAATTGTCACTGCCACTGGCACACTCGTCAATGTCTGTGAAGAAAGGCAAATTAATCATGTTGAATAGCAGCACTTATAGGTTATACGACGTATGATGGCTACATCAACGCGACACATACCTCTACAACGCCCAGAAACGTTGAGATACCCAGGACAACAATGTGTTTCATTGTTTGCACATTTTGGAGAGTTTATTACCTCAACAGCTAAAACAAATATACGAAATTGTTTTACCCCTTCGTCTTTTTTCGTATAACAAGTTACAACTCCGGGTTACAACTTACGTTCTGTTTTAGCGGTGATAGTTGATGTTGGCGATCCACCCCCACCCGACCCCATCAGTGTTATGTTGTAGCTGGTTCCGTTTCTCAGTGAAGTGAAGGCATAATAATTGCGAACATTCCAGTAAGTGGGACCACTCCAAGTGGAGTTGGAGATTTTAATGTAAGGAAAATAAGATTTAGCGATCCGCCATCCAACCACGATCACCGATTCGTTTTTCCAGATTACTTTCATATCACGAATTATCGCACTTCCACTTTTGACTGAAAATATCAACAGAAAAAACATTGTTGTAAAATTAAACTAAAAAATATTGATACGAAATACGTTTGATACCAAACAAAAACAGGTAAATGTTGTCATTTTCAAAATGACTTTTATGTCTCTTTCACAGCAAAAAAATAGCTTAAATACATCAAAAACTTTTAAATAAAACACAACCAATAACACAGGGACAAATCAAAAGCAAGCAAAATGATGAACAGGGTTACCTTCTTGGGAACAGAGTGGTCCGTTGGTTGAAAGATCACAGTATCCGTATCCGCAACCGAGTTTGCAATATCCTGTGGAAGTATTTGAGAAAATAAAGAAAGCGATCACACTTATAGATTTAAATGAACACCACCAGGACAGCGATGACTCACTTAAGGGCTACATCAACAGTAGTTGGTTGAAAACCGACAAGATTGCAAAGTGTAAATTATAAACTCGAGTAGACCACGTAATTATGCGAGTACCGTGGCCGCGAACTGAAGTGTAATAGCAAATGGTGAATATTTTCCAACCTTGTATTGTTCGTGGGTGAATTATTTAGCCCCTATGGATACATTGCTGAAATACCTCAATTCAGCCAGGAAAATGGATGGAATACAGACTGTAGGAGACGGCATGGACTCGGGACACAACGAAATCGCACATTTAGCCGGGGTCGGGCCGATAGTCCTGATCACCACTCACCTATGCAAATAAGCCCATCACCGACAAACCACTCGTTACACTTGCACGTATAGCTGCCATTCGTGTTGTAGCAAGTCGCTTCGATGTGGCAGTTGTCACTGCCACTGGCACATTCGTCAACGTCTGTACATTAAAAACTTGTTTATAATGTTCATATCCTTCTATGATTGAGTCTGTCATAGCGAGCTTATTAAGGATAGGTTGGTCTGAGTAACCACTTGGGAGCAACATTTGAAAATGGGAAAATTACCAGGATAGCATATCTGGTAGTCAGGCCTGAAGGTTTGAGGTGATACGTGAGCAACTAAAGCCATGTTAACGCTAAAAATGGCTCAATCAATGTTTTTTTTTATATTTTCACAACAGGTAGAAATCCCTATGTGGCATCACGTAGCAAGGGTGGAATCATTTCTCGGTTTGGTATCGAATTTAAGCGATACCAACCAAATATCGGGTGCAGGTAACAGAACCTGGTCACAAGTACCGATCCAATATTTCTAGTTAGTCGTCACTTGATTTACCTTCACAGAGCGACCCGAGCCTGTGATATCCCGAACAACACTGGCTTCCATTGGTGCAGTTGTAGCCTCCTGTGATCACTTCTGTTGTTGTTGTGTTGAGAGCTATGAGCGGATATGCTTCGTGGGCTCACAACAAAAACATTTCATCTTATTGTGGCAAGTACTTTTGCAAAGTTTTACCGTCGTTAAATTAAGTGTCATACTGCCCAGTATTCCAGTACCATTTATTCCCGGGACCCAGTACTAAAATTCTTAAAAATATAAAGACCAAACTGCTAAAATGACCTACTACTGTGAACCGCGAAACATTCTAAATGTTTACTTTTTATAAGATAGTGCTTCGCTGATATATCAACCAGTATACAAAGTAATGTTTAGCATTACAATTGTTTTCAACGTGGTAAATGATAAACTTACCCAAAGTATGTAGAGTTAGCGTTCTTGAGGTGAAAACGAGATAATTTTCAGCGGTAACAGTTACGACATATGTCGTATTGGGAGTTAGGTCTTTGGCCATCGCGAAATTAAAGTTGTAGTCGTGAAGCCAACTGGTTTGCCAGCTTACATAATAGGCATTGCCGGCATCCCAGGTCACAAACATAGAGTTGTGTGTCACTTCCTTTATCTGGAGGTTTCTTAGTATCGGGAGTGACTCTGCAAAAACAATGACGAACCGTTAAGTCTGTTCGACTTTAACGTATCGTAGAATTATTTATTTGCATTCCTTCAATGAGGTCTATTACTAAGTTTTGTTAAAACTGTATCGTCAACAAAAGAAGCATGTTTATCTAGAAAACAATTATAGTTTATTAGACATATGTTCAGTTTTATGATTACAATTAAAGTGATGAGCAGTGTAACGAGCAAGCAACGCTATTTCTGTTAGTAATTATAACGTGTTTGTTTTGCGTGTGCTCTTGAAAATTCTGTTTAAAATCGTTCTGGCATATTTCATTTTTCTGTTTGCATTCTGCTAGTTAACCCCTAACGCATTCGCTTTTACCTGCGATGTTAGTTTATTCTAGGAACAACGATATTAACGCCTTATTTCGAAACGCGTTTTACTGTGCTGCAAGTTGTTTTATTGAAAGCGGAACAATGCCAAATGTTCGTGTGTTCATAAATATATTAGCGACTGATAATATGCACTTTGTAATGCTGGGGCAGGTGGTTTAGTTTCGATTTAGTGCGTTTAAATAATGCGGTTGTCAAAGTCTCATTTGTTGAAATATACACCAGGATAGTATATGAAAGATACATGTACTACAACTATGGTGTAGGCCATCCAGCTCCAATAACCTAGTGCCGAAGGCTTCTGATGTAAGGATGGTGTGTACTGTAATTTGTTAGTTGTAAAGCTTGCGAGCAGGGCTGCGGAGTCGGACTCGAGTAACACTACCCGAGTCCCAAGTCTGACGTGCGCAGTACCAAGTTTTGGAATAGCCGCAAACTTTAAATTGTAAAGGTGAAACAGCATGTAGTTGTAGTCTCCTACCATGTTTTGTGGGTAGATCAATTATATGACAGCCCTAATCCCCTATGAGTACATTGCTGAATATCCACCGTATTTAGTGACGTTAATTGACAGAATACAAGTTGTGAGTCTGAGCCGGACTTGGCATTCGACGAAATCGCACATTTATCCGGAGTCGAACTCGGGTCATTTTTAACCGGCTCTACCTGTGAGCTGCAAAATGTGTCGGACGATATATCAACTAATTATTGCAAAATGGCAAGAGGAGGTTTTAGATATTTAAATAGTAGTGAGGCAAAGGTGTTTTGTCCAAACTTTCAGCTGAAAGATTGTATAAACAAATCAATCTGTTTAATCACTAACCGTTAGCACAGTTTCCTCGATAGCAGAAACACGTGTAACCGTGCGGACCTTCCATGCAATGCCCAACACTCGAACAAGAATCGTTGCAATACCCTGGAGATTAAAAATATAACACAGGTAGTGAGATGATATTAAGCAAAATTAACTAAATATTCGAGTTGTTGATAGGGAAAGCCCCCAACCTTCGAGCGTACTAAATCATCATATTAGTTAATTACTTCTTTCCAAAAATACCGGTTGCAGATGAAATGGTGGCTGCTGGATAGAGCTTTTTTATTTTGTAATTTGACGTTACAAAAACATGTCATAACGTTGCATCATAAAGCAATTACCCTGCAAAGCGATCGAACAAGTGCGAAAAAAAATGGGCAAATATTTGTAGAAGCTGGAAGAATGTGGCCAACACTGCCTGTTGTGTGCATTATTCAAGCTGTCAGCCTAACCTGTAGTTGGATGCGTTTCGTTAATTGTACCTAGAATTTTCCTATTTTTTGTTTCGTATTTACCGCCATCTGGAATGTGTTATTTAAGTGATAGCTTTTGCTGCCAAAAGCAGTAGTCTTATAAAGTTCACTCGTGAAGTTGGGTTCCGTATGTTTACGGATGTTAAATAACATTGAACGTATCGTAAGTACAACTGTAAGCTACATTTGTTTATTCGCAATAAATATTCCTTTATTGTGGCTCACACCCACACATTGATGGAAATGGCGCAATGGTCTGATTTTTTACTTTAAACGGGCCATGATATAAGTGCAAAGTCGGGATATTTTTGCATTTATCAAGTGGAAATAGCCAAATAATGAGGAATGGCCTTGTAGGGCACATCATAATGTATATAGCCGACTACTGTATGTGGTTAGCTTGTTTAGGTTATTCCATCACAGAAGGTAGAGTAGAGGGAAGCAAGGGAGACAAGAGAAAGTGTTCTTGTCTTGACGAGAGACAGAACTGGTCTCTCACGAAGAGAGTAGATAAAGTGCATATAAGCACATTCACGAAGAAGGCGATTAAAGGCGCTACACAGCAGGGTTTTTATATCTGCCGTTATAAACAGGCCTACAGAGTCACTAAAGCCTCGTCTCCGCTTTGTCAATGCGGTGGCGGGCCGGATGACTTCCATTGGTGGGCCGCATTCAGCCCGCCCGCCGTAGTTAGCCCGCCCCTGTTTTAGAAGATGAGCCGATTCAATATTGCAAAGAGACTTAGTCTTTATGACGCGTGCTGTAATTTTCCTAACTTCACATAAGACCTGAAATGTGCTTGCGTCCCATTCCGCTGTACAACAGGACACAGGTAGAGATCCACTGGTTTTACAAATTTAAACTAAATAAACGTAAGTTTCCGCTTTGCCGCTGTTTTCTTTGAATGTATTTAAAGTTCAGACTATATTTCAGTTCAACTTTACACACTACTTTAAACCGAGCAGCAGGTTTATTATAAGGTTGAGGATTTGTAACATTACGTTTCGACGTAATTTTGTGGCGTCATCCATAATAAAAAATTGGTCGGACAAAAATCAAACAAAACCCTGGATCCGCCTGTGTGCGTCATAGAATTAAAACTAAACGTTAGTCTACACCAGTGTTTCTTTTTTCGAACTTTTTTCACGACGACCTGATTACCAAGCATATGTATATCAGCGAAACATTTTTTTAATTTTTTAAGAGAAAGTCTAAACATGGTGGTGGAAAAACTAAATAATGTAAGGTTAGAAGGCAAGCTAGCAAATACCTTTTAGGGGACTACAAGTTTTAAATTAAAAAAAAATATATTTTGAGTCAAAGCCTTAACGCAGTGTCAAATGTACCACAGTTAAATAGTACAAGATTACAAGTTTAAAAGCGCAATAATAACCCATATTTTTTGGCGAGCTGGCGTGTAGGTACTGAAGGTGATTACCAACAAAACATACTGGGCATCATTTGGCCACAGTCGGGGACGGTTTTAAGGCAGAAATTCTCTTGAATTAACTTTTTGTGAGCGACAATAGGACTTAAGGCATTATTAAGTTCAAATTAAATTAATATGAGCCATGTATTTCTATTGCTTCCAAAATGTGCTTAAATTTTGGGAAAATTTGGCTTAGAACCAATCCTATTAATAAATCTAACTATATACAACTATTGCAGTCGGCGGCCCGACCAAATCAAATGGCCACACATTTCGGGTCGCGAACCATATGTTGAGAAACACTAATCTACATTATGTAATTTGAAATAGAGTGATTATAACATGGATAAACTATTAAAATGTTTAAGTGTATAATCGTTATTTTCCAACTAGTTCTAAATATTGAGATTATTGACATTTTTGCAACCGAGTGAGTGATTTCAAACAACATTCCATAAACTAAAGTTTATTCTCAAAACATTTTACTGTTTATTTAGGCATTTCCTGAACACACGGTAGCCACATACCAGTGAGATCATACGGAGCAACTTGGCTACAATATATTCAGTATTATTTCAATATATATTTGAAGAGGTTTATGGTTCAGTTGGTCGGGATGTTCATAAGATACCAACTGTAGCAAAAATAGTCTTTTTACAACAGATACAGTTTTATTGTAATAGTTATTTGTCGGGATTTGTTAGTCAGTCGGACGGAGGTTCGCCAACAGAAACATGGCACATCAAACCAAGTGAAGCGCTACATACGAGTATTTGTTCGAAACGTATCAAACACACTACACCAAATAGCTTTTTGGTTATATGGTAACACTGTTTTAAAGTAGGAGTCCTAATTCTAAAATTGTTCTTCCGGGAAAATAAACAACGCCCAACACACTATATACCAGGGGTGGGCGCCAACGCAAATCATCTGGCCCGCGGCCTATTTTACAAACTGGGCACGGAGCGATATCTCATACATTTTCTAGCTATTTCAACTACGAAAAAGCAAATATTTTTTGCGCTTTGCGTTAATCTTGTTCCTCCTTCGAGTGTAAATTTCAAAACACCCTAGCTTTATCCCTGATTAACTGGCGTTGCGGTGATAATAAGATGCGTAAAGTATACACAGTTAACATATAACGGCCCGCGGAAACCTTTTTTAGTTTGGTTTTGGCCCGCGACTAGAAAAAGTTGCCCACCCCTGCTATACACCATTGATTTATTGTGGTACGTTATCTGGGTTTTCACAAAGCAGTAAGCCTAAAACCTCAACTTCACAAAGTGTCGATCGATTTCAGACATTAAACCAAACATTGCTTTTTATGTTTATTAAAACAGTGACAGCTCATTAATTAAATTAGCAACCAAAGGTAAGATAAAATTGATGTATCAAAATAAAGGTAGCCCACTTTTGGCGACAAAGAATGGTTTGTTGAATAGCAACGCTTACCTGTGCATTTGAATCCATCACCGACGAACCACTCGTTACACTTGCACGTGTAGCTGCCATTCGTGTTGTGGCAAGTAGCTTCGATGTGGCAATTGTCACTGCCACTGGCACACTCGTCAACGTCTGTACATTAAATTAAACTTTAACGTTTCGCGATAAAATAAAGTTACATGCAAAAAATGAACAACTTTTTAAATTATTATTTCTTACACATCTATAAAGTGCATTTAAATAAATACGAACCTGCATTGGCGAAGTACACAAAAGTGGCAAGAATCAGCACAATAAAAGTACAAAACCACTTCATAATCATTACGGCAATAACAAAGTAAACTAATGAAGAGGTAACTGTCCTCAGAACTAATAAATAAAGTTTCACCCACGTGATACGTAGCAGCAAAACCCACTCAAAATGACTGGATGGTGCCAGTAAACATAAACACCTGTGATTCATTGTGGTATATATAAAGAGTTAACCACCTTTTATTGCGAGAGGTTCTTTGTCACATTGTGTTGAAACTTCCCGATATTGCTCAATAATTATATGTTTAAAGTTAATTTTTAATTAATTTAAACCTAAATATTATAAAAAAAAAACAGTTTAGTAATACTAAACTCATTGAGATTTATCTTTTTTAGAAATAAGTTTAAAATTTATAAATACCGGCGATCGCTGGATAAAAGTAGATTTCCAGGATTTGAGTATTAATTATCACACAATGTTTCCAAGTGAGCTGCAATAATTTCAGCGTTAAAAAACACCATTTGACTGTTATCGTTTTGCATAATCCCGTAGGAAGCCGCCACTTGCCCTGACACATTTCTATAGCACGTGACTGGGCAGATGACACAGGAGGTTTCGACGAAAGAAGCTTTCTATGCCCACATTATTTGGCTCCACCTTTTATAATGATGCTTCAAAACAGAAAGTTGCACTAAATCGTCATTTCCTCCGTCGGTTTATAACTTCCTTTACACCAAGAGAGCGATTTTTTTTAAGTTTTTTGAACTAGTTCCTAACGTGACAAAATACAAACTATAGTTAATATTGCACCAAGGGAAAAGGCTTCTTCACAATAGACGGGTTAAATAAAAACGTTGGCAACTCAAGCGTAAAAAAAACGCTTTCAGTCGCTGAAATACTTTAACTTTGAAGCTTTCGAACTGTATTTTGCCCATTTTAACTACGGTACGTAAACACAAACGTTTCTCGGGCTTTGCGTGAACCCTGAATATGTTCCTAGTAGAGGATGTATTTTAACAAAATGACTTCCCAAAAGCGTCGTGTGTCAAGTTTTTGTAACCTAAGCAATATAAAGGTACCGTTTCGTTTAGTGCGAATCGACAGCATCTTTGCAATGTAACTTTAGTAATAAAAGTAACACCCCTCTAAACTACAACTTAAACAAAACAAACGAACTGTGTTATTAAGGTTATTCTTATGACGTTTCGCTTACGTTATATTGTAACTACATCTATGTACCGGTACATTTTTTATGCCACCCAATCAAAACCATAGAACGGTGCTCGGAGCTGGTCTAGAATCCTACCACAACGTCAATAAATGGATTAGGGTGCGGTTAGCGTTTTGTATTAGGGTGGGTCAAGTAATATTATTAGATAATGAATTTAATAATACTTGACCCACCCATACTCAAACGCTAACTCGCAACCTAATCCATTTGTTGTACGTTAATTCAGTAATTGTTACGCTGCACTTTGTGCACTAGTTGCTAGTAGGATTCTAGACCAGCGCTTAGCCCTATTCAAATCACTATTTTACCAACCTAAACTGGATATTGAAAAAGATTGTATGGCTCTCATGGAAATACAACCAAAAGAAATATTTTTTTATCGTTTATTTTAACTAGCAGCCAATATTTAAATTAAAAGACATTTAAACGTGAGACAAACTGACACACAACATCAAGTTTTCCTAAAAAAGCAGCAAAAACCGCCAAAGATGAACGAAGCTAACCCTAACCATAACCCTAACCCTAACCCTAACAGCTTCGTTCATCTCATTCCGACAGTTCATTCTGTTCCTACAGCTTTCATTCATTTCATTCCGACAGTTCATTCTGTTCCTACAGCTTCGTTCATTTCATTCCGACAGTTCATTCTGCTCCTACAGCGTCATTCATTCCATTCCGACAGTTCATTCTATTTCGACAGTTCATTCTGCTCCTACAGCGTCATTCATTCCATTCCGACAGTTCATTCTATTTCGACAGTTCATTCTGTTCCTACAGCTTCGTTCATTTCATTCCGAGAGTTCATTTTGCTTCTACAGCTTCATTCATTCCATTCCGACAGTTCATTCCGTTCCGACCATTCATCAAATTAGTTTTGGCCCTATTCATTCCATTCCGACAATTCCGACCATTCCGTAAATTAGTGAGCGTTCCGACCATTCCGACCATTCATCATTCCGTAAATTAGTGTTACCCTTTTTAAAAACTTTTTTAACCCAAATAACCTTCATCGGGATTCTTATGACGAAACAATGTAACAAGTGGCGTGATTTCTAATGGAAAACTACAGATGTTTAATTTAACAACTAATGAGTAATGCGCATATTAATTAAACATATTTAAGCAAATTCAAATCTTCTAGGGTGTTTGTGAATTGTCAGTATTCAAATTTTATGAAAGCCATTTTGCTTTAAATAACGATATTTTCTGAAGATAAATATATTAATATAACAATCTTCAAACAAAATCGTTTTTTCAATTTTTTTTCTATTTTTTTACCACAAACTTAAATCAGTGCATATATATATTAAACTAAAAAGAAATGCAGAATAATTATATATAAAACTAAAACAATTTTAAGTAAAGTTATTTATAAAAATGGATTTAAAACAGAATAATTTAAAACCATTATTTTGTGAGTTGTGGTAAGCGGTAATAACAAAAACCGGTGTTTTAGGTGTTTCCCCGTATTTTATTTTAAAAGAATATTCGTTAGCAACAAATTAAACAAATTTTTGTCAATAAAGTTCTGTTTTTATAATAGTAGCATTAGACGCAATAAAACAAACATAATGGCGACCATTAAAGCAATTACTCAGGACACATTCGATGGAGTTGTGGAAGAAAATGTAAACGATTTTGAAATGGAAGAAATTGAAGCTGTACAAGACGCTATTCAACAGTTTTCTTCGCAGGTAATTCATTGTATTTAAAATTTGAGTTTTTTGGCACTAAAATAAATACTTGGGCGCTGGTCTAGAATCCTTCCACATTTTTGGTTTATATTGCTAACTATATTTGGGTTAGGGTGCAAGTCAGCATTTGGGTCCGGGTGGGTCTAGTATTATTATATTTATTACGGCCTATTTATTTGTTTTTTAGCAGTTCAATTTTAATAACTCTTGGCGCTGGTCTAGAATCCTACTACAACGCACATTATTTGGGTTAGGGTGGGTCAAGTATTAATACAAAATAAAGAATATAACAGTACTTGACCCACCAACACCCAAACGCTAACCCGCATCCTAACTCAAATTTGTGCGTTGATTTTAGAACTGTGGTAGGATTCTAGACCAGCGCCCAACTCTTTTTGTTATTATTAAAAGAAGTTGTTGGATTCTAGACCAGCGCCAAAATATGACAAGTGTTGTACAGTTTTTCTCTTAAAAACAGTAAGTGCCAATAAGTTTATGTGTCAAGTAAAACATAAAGTATGATTCATCTCTGACAAAGGCTCTGACATAAACCTATTCTTGCGTTCCATGATAGACTAAGCTTTGTATTTGATTTTTCAAGCAAAACAACAGTTAATTACCTTTCCCTTAGCGGCTGTCGCCTAATAAAAATGAAACTTTTTCTGTAAAATGTGTTTTACTGCTCAAACAAGTCAGCAAATTTTAGTAGTGCTTGATGTTTTCGGTAGTACCTTATTAACTACTGTCCGAAATTTAGCTTAAAAGTTTTCAATCTGGGGCATGAGTGTCACACATTTACCAATTGGTCACATGTAACATCAAACCTTTTCAAAAAACAGTGGGCCCTGCAGATAATATAAGCATTGCTAAGCAACCACCTGAAACCAAATTATATTATATCATATTTAAAAATTGTGACTTATTTGTGGTGTATTTGTTTTAACCAGCAATTATATATATTGAACATAAATATTATTATTTAAATGTATTGACAATCTTATAAAATGATATTGATTGTGATAGAAAAGTCTAAAGAGTATGCAATATTTGATTTTACTTGCCAGGATATTCCTCTAACCATGATCATAAAAGAATCAAGGATTAATGGTGAACACAGAGTTATTGCTGCAACTATGCATCTTAAAGAGTTAATAAAGAAATATTCAACTGCAGATAGTGGTAATATTTGACTCTAAACATTATCAATACATGTCATTTTCTTTTTATAATTTTAACTAGATCAGAATGGTGAAGACTTGTATTTCACCTTTTAGTGATAAACTTTGTCTTGAAAAATTTTGAAACATTCTTTCCAACAAACAATTCCCTACACTGTTTTATACTGCAATGTTTTACTTTACAGACGTTGGGAGTCAAATTAAAGAAGCGTTGGAAAACCTTTCTAAGTTGTTTCAAGAGAATTTAGCAAATCGATATCAAGCATCAAAGTTGGTTGACGCCCACAATGTTGTCTTTAATTTTTGCAAAACTTGTGCCGATAACAATTCAATATTTCAATGTAAGTTAATAGATGAATGCTGAATGGTTTTATCTGCTTTTAACTGTATTTCATTTTTTTCAATGTATTATTTTCTTCGAGCTGAATTGGTATATAAATTTATAATGGTATATACAAAATTTAAATAAAAAAAGCGTCCATTGTTCCCAGGGGGGCAGCGAAAGACTGTTAAGTCATCTAGTCAGCTGCCCCTGGCTGTGATTCAACTTGTGTTAAGCATTTTACAGAAAAAAAAGGCTAAAACAAAATACATTTCTAAAATAATTAATCTTCAAAATTGTGATAATCCATTTTTTTTTTCGAATTGTGGTAATGTTTTTATATTTTCTTTTAGCTTCGATTGGTGCATTTTGTTCTATGCTGGACGGGCAGCCAGATTTAATTACAAAAGATGGAATTATTTTTTTGCTTTCTGTTCTTTCTTCTGGTAAGATGTATTTCAAAATATTAAACATTTAAACTTGAATCCAGTTTGCAAAAGGAAAATTGGTGTTTAAAAGCAAATTCACGCAATACCATTTTGTCATTACTTTTTCAATAATTTGACATTCATTGCTTGATATTGTTATTTAAAATCCAATTTTAGTTGCTTTCTACAACCCAGTGTTTCTTTTTGTAAATTTCCAGGGCTTCTAACCTTGACTTAAACAATTGTTACAACTCACCGTACATGGCTTACATATTACTTTGTATAACTAAATTAAATGTATGTAATTAACTGAAAACTAGTGGCATTGTAAAATTGTATTTTTAAGTAGCCGACCTTTCGCACAACGGTGCTTTATCAGAGTAGGAATGTAAAAATGATGGAAACAAGTGAAGTAAAGGCTCAAGCACATATTATGACTATATCATTACTGTACAAAATAAAAGGGGTTGTTGTATTTTAATCACATTCTAATTTCAGATGGTAGTATACTTGAATGTGACGTTGTAATTGTAAAGATACTGAGGAACTCTTGTCTCATGCACGAAGCGAATAAAGTTTGCTTCGTTGCTTCTGGTGGAATCGGCAAGGTTTTTGAGGCGACCGAGAAACATAAAGGTTCAATTTGATATCATGTATATTTTGTTTGCCCATCACACAAGCTTTTAATATTTAGGTTTTCTATACACCTGATTAAATTATGTAAGCAAGTTATGACTATAGGTTAATTAATATGTCATTATTACTCATTTCTGTTGTATTTTATTTTTAGAATCTTATTTAATAACATTATAGTCTATATAGTTCTTAATGTCCTGTAGTAATTTATTTACTTGTTTTCCAATATTTTATTGTCTGTATTTAAGTTACTTGTCAATTATCTTGTGAATCAAAAATAAAAACTTTCTTAAATAAATTACTGTAAACCCGTTGGGCTAGCCTTACAAATGATTATGTAACGATTGTTCTAGACTCCTTTTTACTTAAATCATCAGCACATTTCTGACAGGCTATTTGATTGTGACGTCAATTTATGACGTCATTTTTAATAATTTCTTACCTACAGGGGTCCACGTGAAGCAAAAAATAATTTTAGGGGTCCGCGGTGAAAAAAGTTTAAGAACCCCTGCTTTAGTTTAAATAACATAAATCTACAATATTGTGTTAGAAATAATTTAAAAGATTTGTGAGTGTTGAAAAGAACTAGGTGTGTCTTGGTGGTATAGTGGCACTTTTCACAGTGTAATACCTAATTATCAAGTAAGATCGTTAATATAGACATGTATTAATATGATAGGAGCTCGTCCAATAGTTCGTGAGTTGTGTGGTTTGCTGCGCGCGCTTACATTGGACGACGACGTCCGTGTTCAGTTCGGAAAAGCTCACGATCACACAAAGATGGTGGTCAATGAACACAAGGGAATGGAAAAATTGTTCTTATTATTAAGAGGTAAAGTTTAATTTAAAACAAAATGATAGCCATTTACAGTATGCATGGGTTTAATATCGTTACTACGTCTAACAACAACCTCAAGCCATTATGCTTCAAAATATTTATAATTATTTTGCAAAACACATCCAAAGCTACTTAAAATCTTGTGGTTGTTTCCCGACATGCTCCCCTCTGAGCTTGTGTAACTCAGTTGGTAGAGTGAAGGTCCCGGCTTTAACGGATGTAGTGAGTTCGAACCTAACAGCAGGCTAATTGTTTTTTCCAACCTACCTTTTCTGCATCATCGACAGATTTGGTGAGTCTGCAATGGCTTTCGGTGTACTAATGATACATAAGCCGTCTTTTTTTGAAGGGGGGGGGGGGGGCTTTTGAGTTCAAGCGGCGCTAGTACAAACAATGTAGAAAACACTAGCCTGCCTTGTTTGCATCATTCATCAACAGATTTGACTATTCTGTGATGTCTTCCGGACTCTGTTGTATTATAATACCTAAGTCGCAATAGTATGATCTTCAGAAGGGCTAGATCGCAGTTGCTGAACACATTTGTATGTGTATCTTTTATTTATCCCCATTCACCTTTGTACTTCCAGTTCATGAAGACGACCATCAGACCGCTCGTGAACTCTGTTTGACCCTTGGAACGCTGATGGTGCGTAACGAGTTCTGCCAACAAATGGTCGACCTTGGTGGGCTTGACATCATCGCAAACATATTCTCTCTTCATATGCACAAGCAGGTAAGATTAAGATTAGATCCAATTTATTTTTGTGCGTCTTTGCAAACTTTGAAAAAAGGGCATAAAGAATAACACAAGGATAGCGACCGTATGTTCATTGAGGCAAGCTGAAAGTAGGTGTTCACAATTTGGTGAATTTGTTTAGGGGGCAGGGGATATGATCCAGCTATATTTGCCTATGTATATGATGACTTTGTTAGAACACCCAAAATTATTTTTATGAACGCTGTTTTCACTTCTTTTGTAGATATGAAATCTAAGTAACCAATTTTATTTTCTTAAAAAAGTGGAATATTTCCAAAATAAAAAAATAATCCAGGTTCATTTTATGTTTTAAAAATGTAATTGTTAAATTGTTATAAAATACTACAAGCCACACTTGTGGTTTTTATATCGATTTACTATAATTTACATTTGAATAAATAACACCAAAACTGGAATAAAAATCACTGTGCTGTTAAATTCTTTAAAAACTCACATGTTTTGTATCTATGAGTGACTACATGCTGGGCTAGTCACATCATAGCATTTTGCCTTTAATCCTTCGATTGAATTATAATAGCATCCATTTTCTCCTAAAACAGATGGTTTTATTAAAAATATTTCTTATTTTAATATTTTATCTCCAAATAGTCATAATTTTCAAACTATGGTTTAAAATTGTTTAGTTCATATCAAACACTTTTTATTGTTACACAATACACTGCGAATTGAACAATAAAATTTAACAGCAATATTTTAAATGAATTATGTTTAACAACATACACAATGTAGTTTAGTGAGTAGTGATGTAACAAATAAGCAGCCACCTGCAGATTTTATAAAAAAAATATTTCAAGTGCAAAAACAATAATCAAAATGTGTCAAAGGATCAACTATGTCTTGCAAAACAATATGAATTACTTGAGTTGAATTGTCTACTTGCATCAATATTGGTTACATATTCTAGTTAATATAAGGATTCCAAATATAAACACTAAACTTAAACATTCTATAATTCTAATGAAGCAGTTAAAGAAAATAGAAGCACAGAAACACTCTGCAAAATTTGGAGCATATTGTTTGGTGGTTTTAGAGGTTATAGTAAGATTATCAAAGCCCATACAGAAGCAAGTAGCATTTTGAGAAATTTTCAAGTATGTCTTTATTCATTTTCAACATATTCTCTGAATAAAAAGATATTGAAAAGTTCAAAACAATACCTACTTCTGTATGGGTTTTGACATTCTTACTATGACTCGGCAAAATATGTAACACTAAACAAGGTGAGGACAAGTTGTACGATGGGTGGGCAAGTCTGGCAGGCTGCATGCAATGTGACCCTCTATATGCTTATGTCAATATACAACACTCAGTGCTGATGTAAGTGACTCCCAACCTTTTTGTAATTGTAAGCAGGTTACTCATTCTTTAATTTTTGGGAAACAGCCAACCCCATATAAATATTTAACGTTTAAAAAGTGTCATAGTAAAATTTTTTTTGCTATTTATATTGTGTTGACCGTGTTGATTATTTATGCTGTTATATTTTTGAATTATATTCATAACCTGTTAAGTGATCCCGTTTTAGGCTAAATAAGTATTAACCTCAGCATACTGAAAGGTGTTCCACAATACTAAGAAGTTGTCTATAAAGGACATTGTATCTGGAGTGGTTCAGAAAAATCTAAGTCAGATAGTAAAAAGGTAACAGAAACGTTCAGTCTCACAACTTTGTTTCCAGTTGGTGCAAAACGAGATATTTTGGGCTGCGTATCCGGTAATTCCAATTGAAATCAACATGTCTGGAACCTTAGCTCACCAGATAGAAGTAATCTTATGAAATTTTCACATAAATCGATTTTTTGAAATTTTTACATAAATCAATCTTATGAAATTTTCACACGACAACTACATCATCGTAATCAAACTGATCGCCGAGTCCTTTTGCCCACTGCGGAAGATCTTCTTCTTCTTTATCGCGAGGAGAAGTCACAACGTTCCAGTTCTTATCCTGGACGGGAGCGGGTTTGCCTCCGTAACGACCCAACCTCTCATTATTCCCGTACTCCTGCAACCGTGGGGATGAGATCTCCTGTGCACGAGGAGCAAGAGGTTTCTCCTCCAAGCGATTGTTTTGCTCCTGCGTCCTTGGGGAAGACACTCTCTCCTGGAGGAGCTTCTCAATCCCGAGGTACATCGGCTGCTGGTATCTCGGCAGTGATCCACTCTTCTTCTGCACGTTTGGTGATGTTACGCTTCTCGGAAGAGTGCTGGATGTCCTCTCCTCCATCTCTCCCCAGGTCTTCCGGATCCTCTGGACCCCGATCACGTCCTTCGGTTGCCATGTGAGCCGGATTCGAGGAGGGACACTGAGCGGGATGTCGCTTCCGTGTTCATCCTGGGAGGTGATGGAGATGTGGATGGGGACTTCTTCGTGAGGTCGGAGGATCTTGATGTTGAAGTCGGTGGCGAAAGCTGCGTTCGACTCCCACACCGCGTGGCTCGGGATTGTCACCTTAACAATGGGAACAATAGGAACAATGGGAAACTTTCTTCTTGCTCGGCTTAGTTTACAACCCATGGGCCAAATGTACGTACTTTATCTGGACAATGTTTCACGTTTTGATACGAACTTACAATTGCTTCCCACGTTTTATAAGTGATGCTCGATTTACCTCTCAGTCACTCAGTCACATTAACCGAAGATGATACAAGTTCGTATCGAAACGTCGTAATCAAGATGATGTCGATCTACTCGACCTTTTTGGCTTTGAAATTTATTTCTAAGCTTCTATATCCGGGCAAGTTCAAAAAAAAAGTTTTTGACCAAGATGGGATAATTTTAATCATTAATCGACAGATTCGGTGAGTCTGCGATGGCCATCGGTGTACTAATTATACGTTAGCCGTAATTGTTGGTCAAAGGCAGCTTCAGAAGTGTGAGATCACAGTTGTCCACCTCATATATATGTGTGCATCATTCAACATGAGATAAATGCCATGTTGCTTGGAATTTATTTTAAATATCTCAAATCGATCTACTTTCCCTAAATAAGCAACTCGGAAGCCAAAAGTGGACGTTAACGATAACAACCTCCCTCACACACCCATCCCTCACATACCCATCCAATAGTGATGTACCAACCTCCTTCTGCGGTGTGATGGTGCATACGTCATCATTGTCGTGAGCTTCTTTCGCCGAAACCTTTAAGCTGCTCCCGTGCGCCACCTGGAGGGAGAGTCCACCTTCAACCAGCTCGTGCGAGGGAGATCCCCGCTGTTGAGACTCCACGGCGTTGAGAACATGCGGGAGATCGTCGCAGATGCAAACCTGCATTGCGTCATAATATGTGACGTCACACTTAGATTTACGTCACAGATGCAAACCTGTATTGCATCATAACATGGGACGTCACACTTTTTTTTTAACTTTACTTCAGAGCTGTTTGACTTCATGCTTATGATAACAAGACAAGCGAGAGTTAGAATGACGACAGGCCAGGGAATAATATTTATATTTCTTTGTGACGTAGTGATGACTTTGTGGCGTAGTGATGACGCAGTTATTAAGTTATCACATAATATACACTGAAAGAATTGATTTAGTGACATGCCAGAACTACTAAACAAGTCAGCGGATATTTAAAACAAAGCGATAGATTTTGCAATAATTTGGCCTAGCTTTCATCGAGCATGCGAAGAGGCAAACCCTTGCTGACAGTTGTATACTGCATCTAAATTGAAGAAAATCAATTTCAATATGAGGTGAAATTCGTCCCTGCGTTTGTTGAAGAAGCGATTCTGTTTATCTCTGAGTTTAATTGGACATTTATCTGAAACAATCCCAAACTTGTACGAGTTACATCCAGTAATTAACTAGAATTCCGCGTACTTGCATTACAGTCCCTTTCGTTAAATATTGAACTAAACCCCGCCAGTGACGTCATCCCTTTAGTTAAACATTGAACTAAACCCCGCCAGTGCCTCATCCGGTGTAAAATACCGCCGTCCCAGTGTATTTACAATTTAAAATGGATTTTCTAGCGAGCAAGATTTCGCAAAAAAAATGTTGGCCGCAAATCTTTGGCGGGCAACAAGTCATCGGATGTAGTCCGTTCCCAATGCAAGCACACACACATTACACGCGTACGTACGCACACACACGCTCACGCACATACCTTTACAACTTGCTGCTGTTTCTTTGCGTCGACCAGATAAAGTGAAGCGACCATCCGCTTGATGGTTCCAGTGTTGCCCACAAGCTGGATTCTGTAGCACGCATCCTTCATCCTAACACCTGACACACAATGTAGCACCTGACACATAATGTAGCTCATTAACATCGATATATACCACTACGCCGTGATGCTCGAAACACCTGGTTGAATTGTTTCTTTAACACCAAATTCTTGGTATAGCATATATCTGTTCATGCCAACACAACTTTTGTCAAACCTTAGTGGTAAAATGCATACTTCGCCAATCTTTCGTATCTTTGCCACCCTATTTCAAGTTAGCCTTAAATAAATGTTTTACCGGACCTGGTAAGAGTATCAAAGCCCATAAAGAAGTAGGTAGCATTTTGTAAGCGTCTTACCAAGACCTCCAGTCTTTATCTTAAGATTTACATGTATTATTCGAAACGTTCAAAATGCTACCTGTATACTTCTGTATGGGCTTTGATTCATTTACGTCTAACTACAACCTCCCACCATTATGCGTCAATGTTTTACTGAAATTTTAGTATTTATGCTCTGTTAGTAACACAAATCTTTATCCACAAATGAGGTTTCTTTACATGCATTTTGTAGCTTTAAACCTAATGTTATGAAGCAAATCTTGGCAACAATCACCCAACTTGCTTAAATCGCCTCTTTAAATTCGCTAAACTAGAACTCCCACAAAAATTTGCGGTTCTTATCTCAAATCAACATTGCTTTCCTGTTACTTTCTACTACAAGCTTAACAAGTGTGCGCCACATATTTAAAACACCCTCTCAGTCAAAACCAAGTTTGCCTTCTAATGCAGCTTCCCTAGTAACCCACACTTTTCTGACCATCGGCATTCTTGGCTCTGGTCTAGAACTACCACCTTTTTACAGTAACGAAACGAGTTGTCAAAATTAAAATTGCAAGCAAGAAATGAATATAATAATAATACTTGACCCACCCAAACGCTAACTCTCGCCCTAGCCCAAATATTGTTAGCAATATGAACTCCAGGACGAAAAATGTAGTAGGATTCTAGACCAGCGCCGAATTCTCAAGCAATATATTGAAGTATAATACAGCAGCAAACAATAAATTATAGCGCAAATTCTATTCGCATAACTTTAAACTTCGCGATAAACTTTGCGATATTTTCGCCGAAAAACCTCAATCCAACGCATAGAGCCTGAGGCGCCAATCTATCCATAATCACCGCTTCGCATTAAGGTGCGTGTGCAGCCAAGCGTGACAAGATGAGCTACCAGCAAAGCAACAATAACAACATTCTCAATAAAACGTTTGCATCAAATCCCACCAAAAATGACCTGTCGGTGGTAATCATCCCACGGTTAACTTACCTTAATAGTTGTTTGCCATCGAACGGTCAGTGCCCAATATGTTCAGAAATATGCGTTTAACATCATTTTAATGTGAGATAGATTATCATAATGACCTATCACGAAACTGACACTTCTAGCTGTAATATAGTTAAATTTCAGCGCTAAATTGAAAACTGCACCAAAAATGATAATCACACAACTGACTTATCTCAATAGTCTGCTCATACTGTTATTGCCCAATATGAAATAGACGGCCGAAATATATTCCTTTAAACCAACTTTTAATCATTTTACTTGCTTTATGAAACCTAGAGTTTTATTGGAACTTTACGCGACAGCAAAACAGTGATCGACAAGCAGAAACCGACTGCCAATGGTTTCGGATTCCATAAAGATAACCATTTGTAAAAATTGTAAAGTTCAATGCCTTTTGTAAAACAGTTAAATATAAATGTTTTCTAAACTTTTTACTCCTTTTGAAGCTTATCACTGCTTTAGTTCAGTTAGCTTCCAAATGACACACATCTTGACTGACTGCAGAGCTTACGATATATTGAATTTCCATGGCGCATAAGTCAAGACAAATTCAATTATAACTTTAATATCGACCTCACTCGGTAGATTGAAGCTTACTCTTCACACAATATCATCAGGTCTACTGAGGTCATTACATCAAACAACGTAAAACCAGCATTACACAGAATAGCGCATTAGGGTGCATTTTCGTAAAATCTGAAAACATTTGCAGCAGGTTTTGTCGGTCGACAAATTGATCAAAATAAAATATTTCCTACAAATCATCCTTAATGTGTAAACCACAAACTCGATATTATGAAGGTATTTTACCTGCAACTTTATTTGACAGAATCAAACATATTTAGGCCAACTTCAATAGAAAGAAGTTTCAATGTTAAAGAAAAAAGCCTATCTAAACAATTAGAACTTAATCACTATTCAAAATGTAAGACAACAAACCAAACAAATGTCTAAACTTCCATCAAAAGTTCTTTCAAAACGATATAAAATAATTTAAAATTACAAAATTGATTTAAAATTATAAAATTGATTAATTTTTTTTTTGTGGCACAGCGATCTAGCATCACGATAACATTAAAATGCATCTTCATATAATTAAAATTATTTGGAAGCAGGGGCTGATTGTCAATCACTAACACTTACGCGTTCATAAACAAGTGAAACTTTATCACTTTTTTAACTTCAGGTTTTACGTAATAACATGAATCTAAACATTAAATCAAACAAACGTTTTAACCTGTGCTATCAAAAGTTTTTTCGAAACAATAAAATTGATTCAAAATCGAAACATTTAAAATTACTCACTCCGTCTCAGTGACACAGCGCTCTAATACCGCGCGCTGTTTTACGACAACTTGTAACAATGCCCATTGTTTTGACGCTTCTCGCGTTGCGATCTGAAACAATGAATCTGTTTGTTCGAAAACAATCCCGAAACCTTGCCAGCCAATCAGAACTCTCCTACAAATCGCTATTTCGTTAAAAGCAAAACATTTCGTAGCACGATCCACACAACAACCAGCAATAATGTGGGACTGTGGGTGTTTTGACTAAGCTTGGAAATATCCATAGTGGTAATTTTAAGTTTTTTAATAAATATTCAATTTTTAAATACAAAGATTTTTAAGTTTTTTTAATAAAACAGAGCTCATTCAGAAATGGGTAACTTCGTGTAAACGTGTAAACCAGTGGTTCCCACACTGTTTTGACTCGCGGCACACTTAAGAAAATCTTAAATATTTCGCGACACACTTTTACAAGAACAACAATAGAGTCATTTTACAATCGTCCTGAACACACGACAAATATATGTAAATGTCTCAATAAGCATGATTTGTAATGGGTAGAGCGTATTTAAGTTTAAAATGCTTGCATGTTTGCCTATTGGTGATACAAATACTGTATTTTCCGAACTTACAAAAGTTTCGCGGCAGACTTGACAAGGCACACAGTTTTTCTCTCGAGGCACACAGTTTTGGAATCACTGGTTTAAATAATCCATTCCTAATTATTAATATAAACTAATGTTTGCAAGATTTAGGTGATGTCAAAATATATTTCAGCTAATAAATTTATCCAACTATTAAATTCAGTATTTTAAGAAGAAAAATATTTTTTCGATGCGTTAACTTAATTCTACCTACTTCGATATGTTTAATCTATTCTGGATAAAGCTGTCTAACTTTTCGGTCAGCGACAGAACAAATTAAACACAATATTACACTGAGTATGGCATCATTGGAATGAGTTATTGCCGAAACGACTAAAAACAGAGAACGTTCTCGATTTTAACAAATGTTTTGGGTATATGGCTTTGTTAAAAAAGTATTTTGGATATAACCTGTTAAAACTCTCCGTTAAAAAGCACTACCTACTACGATTCACCAGAGAACACAGACATTTATAATTACATCCGCCAGTAGTTTACAGTGTTTAGCATCTCTGTCATTCAATGCTCACCGTGGAGCGATTTACATGAATTATTCAACGTCAGTGAGCAACTCACAGCAATGATTTACCTTTGATCCACTGGAATGTGGGTTAATGCTAAAATGACCTACAAACGCTAATGGAGGTTAAACATGTGGAGGTATTTTATGCCTTATTCTCCAAAACCATTGCTATTGTGCGAATTAAGTTAAAGTAAAATGACGAATCAAAGTTATGATAACACCACGTTATTAGTTTCAGCTGCTGAAGCGTTGGTTTCAAACTGTGTAAATTCCACGGAACTGCCATTAATAACATGTGTTGCTTGATATTTGTGAAACAAATGACTCGATAATATAAACTGCACTTCGTGTTTTTTTTGTCTGGCAAAAAATATTGCTTTAGTGCATACTTAGTGTAAAAAAATTTCTTCCTTAAATCGAACAAGCCTTTAACTAAACCCTACATTACATTAACCACCTTCTAACTACAGCTGTATTTTGTTTTGGCGTAAAATTGTTTGCTTCAAATTTCTTGCGATCCACCATCCATAACAGTTAAAGTGTAACTCGATCTTTTGTAGGAAGCTTCGCTTAAATACAAGCGTTCCGCTCTAGTACCTTCGTCACCCAAGTGTGTCGTGTCTTGAAATAAGTTTAAAGCCCGCCAGACATTCACCAGCACTTTAAAACTTCCACCTGTCAATCATCCTTCCCTTATATCACCCCAATAAGTGATTTAGGTTAAGAGCGGCGCACTTTCCCTCCATTCACCACTGACAACATTCCGTCTGTGATCTTAATACGTGTTTACTCAGAAGCAAGATCCACAAACACGCTGTTCAAACAACCGTATAAAGCACGCACTTGCTGTCTTGCCTTTTCACCGACATTTCAACGCACCAGCTAAAGTTGGACAAACATGCGACCAATTTTACACATTTCTTTCGGTTTTAAAGAAACTTAAAATTTTAAAATGATAAAAACTTTCATTGGTTTAAAGTTAAACCTTTACATTTACACACTAAGGGTTTTTTACAGCAACACACTCACACCACTTTTAACCACCCAATCATGACCAGTCGCCCGGGACATTCCTGTCAACTCAGTCATATGTTGTACATTTGAATGACCTCATGTTTTTAACTTCGTCAACTCTTATTATGGCCAGTGCTTTGCGAGTGCACTACAGCTACCAGGGGCACGCGGGCAATCGAGCATATTTATTTCACTGAATTGTGACGAAGATTTCGCAACCTACAGTCACTGTTCAAAATATGAGCTGCCACATTCAACGGTTTAATGTAGTTGTGAAAAATTCAAACTCTTCTTCGCGACTTTACAACCGAAACAAACACTATTTGAATCTGCTGATTTTCTTTGCAACTCAAACGCCTACAATAAAGTCGCCTATAATATCTCTTTACTCACATTCCAGGTTAAACAAATAATAAAAGTAGCGCAGTTTACCAAATATAAGCAGGTCCAGGTGGAAGGCGAAGCGACATAAAAGTTTACAAGAAGTCCATGCACTCCCTCCCCAAACACACTGCTTAGTCTGTTGTGAGGAAACCGACGTTTCTTGCCTCGAGTAACCATGAACATTTTGTAATATTCAAAACAACTTTAGAAAAAACATAAAAAACTCTTGTCTTTTAATTGAACGCCAGTCAAATTAACGTCAAATCGAAGACATTTATTAGATTTTAAAATGTAAAACTTAGTTTAGATTGTCATTTGCATTCTGGTTAAAACGCGGGTACATTCCATTTAAAATAATATCATTCAATATGTATTTTGACCGAACATAAAAATTGTTTTTAAAAATATTTAAATATTTGTGAAAAAATATTTAAACACTGTTTACGTAGGCTAAATTAAACTTACAGACAGTGTAAATATCATAAATGGCAAAAGCATTTATATTATTACCGCATCCTCATGCATTCGTGGCAGAAATGCGAATAGGTTTAACTGTAAATAGTTTACATTACTGCAACAGTTTAGACAAACAAACATGCTGATCCTACGAAGTTAATTAACCTTTACACAATCCAATTAAACGCCAAGCCAGCTCACCCCTATAACCCTTCTGTCACCCAACCGCACCCAACTGACCCAAGCACAACAACTGGTCGTCGCAACATTTTCCACCAAACACGGATTCCTGCACAACTACGTAACCCGTCACGCAAGGCTGGTGTGCAGCGGACCGCAACCGTGGCCAGCCAATGGCGAGTCGTCGTCACGCTTCGTTGCTCGCCTGTGCTGTCAGAGCTTCGTAATGCGACGAAACACCGTTTTGTAAATCGTAAATAGTTCTCTGTGTGCGTACATCTTATAAGTAAACGACGACTGTGGCAAATGAAGCAAATTTGCTTACGGCTTTTCTGTCCTAAGTAACAATCACTCAGGGGTTCTTAAATTTATTTGACCGCGGCTCCCCTAACATTTTTTTTGCTCAGTGTACTAGGGTGGGCATGACATTTTTACAGATGACGTCATAAATTGATGTCATAATAAAAATAAACTGCGAAAATCTGCTGTTTCAAATTCGAAAAATCTGAAATTGAAATCGAGTATAAATACAATCAGTGTAAAAAACTTTATTTTAAAAATTAAACCATTTTCTTCATGAATTTATCACTTTGAAATCATACACTTATTTCAGTAGGCCTTCATGGACCCCCAAGTGGCCCATGCACCCCAGTTTACAAATCCCTGCACTAACATAATTTGTCATTTTGCTATTATTGATCCATCAACACTAACAAATAAAATAATATTAACAGTCCACTTACAATGCCCTAGTGCTGTTGCTTAAAATGTTTTGATTCAAAACGAACCAACAATGCCCTTTGTTACAGAGTATGATGAAACAATGCGTGACGTTGGTGAAGGCGATCAGTGGAAATGATGACGTCAAAGTGGCGGTGGTGAAATCGGGAATTGTTGATCGCGTGCTGGAAGTTTTGAGCGTCCACGCGGATAACTCACAGGTAAGTTGAGCGAATCTTTACCAGGGTTCGAACCCGGACCCTTGGGATCTGAAGTGCTGTTTCAGGGGTTACAACAGTGGTCCTCAATCTTGTTTTCTTTCTCGGCCCAATATTGTTGCACAAAAATCAGAAAAAAATATAAAATAGGTTTGTAACAACACCAAACCGCAGAACATTTATTGAACCGTGCATTAGTGAGATGCTTGAAAAATAAATTTACGTTTGATTTACATTTGTTAAGTGACACATATGAAACTAAATTCTTAAATCAGGCGTTCTAAATTGGTCTATGGCCTACATCAGAATGTTTCCGTGGCACAGCAGATGCGAATGGTGAATGGTGTTCCAGATGACAAGGGAGTGAAAAAGTGTAAGAAATTATTTTCTGTTTGATCAGCTCTTATGAACAGTCCTCACATCTTCTGATGCGAAAACAAGGATCTTTCTTTTACATTTTATTATCTGCTGGAGATTCCTTCCATTAAAAATCCAGTCTCAAAAAACCATCAGAAATCTTCCACCAACATTTTAAACCCACCTTCTCCGCAGATCTGTGAAGCTTGTTTGTCTGCTCTCGCCACACTCGCCCTACGCAACCCTTCGCACTGTGACGTCATAATGAGCAAGCACGCGGCGCCGTTGATTACGCAAGCGATGGGGAACCACCCGGACAGTGCTGGACTGCAGGTATGTGGGGGTTCCCCTGTGACATCGATGTTACACTTGGGCCTTAATGCAAGTGGCGATATGTTCGATCTAGCGTCGGTGATATTCCCAAGGTCCGAAGTAAACAAAACACCTTTCTGTAATAATTCACCTTACTTCATTTCACGTCTAAACGTCTTAAAACAGAAAGGAATTTCGTTATTATCCAGTTTTATGGTTGTGATACTTTCACATCTGATTAAGTTGCTGCCGCCACATGTTTTGTTAGCGACGTCATATATTTATATGGTGACGTCATATATTTTGTTATCAATGTCCCTCGTTTTATTTTAACTCATGTTCCGTTGAATGACACTGAATGTCACATATGTTATCAACGACGTGGTGTTCGACAGCGGTCCGGTTGCATGGCGATCCGCAACCTCGTGGCTCGAGCTCGTCAGCATTGTGGAGCTTTCATCAGCAGTGGGGCTGAAGTGCTTGTGAGGAATGCCAGGGAGAAGCATGCTAGGGGTGGGTAGGGTTGGGTGTTCAACTGTTTATCTATCTGTTTGTTGTATTGCTAATATTTATAATTATCGTCATATTTTCAAAAACATTAGTAATAAGCTGTAAAGTTTTGATAGTATTATGCAAGTGAAGAGTTTCCATTTGTTTAATTAATCAAGTGGCTCTGATTAATGGTACGAATATATATTTGTATGTTTTTAAGTTTACTTATTAATAAAAATATCAATGTTACTATATTAAATAACACTTTGTTTGGCAGCTTAGGTATTTTGTGTTAATGATTAAAATTTTACATTTGTTTAACAGGTTTGCAAAATTACATAAAAATATAAATTTGCTCTTATTTTTTTTCAGTTCTTGATGACGAAGCAAAGGCCGCCCTGCGTGACCTTGAAGTTCACGTTGACCTTCAGGAACGATGGAGGGGCGAAAAACAGGGGATAACTGCATGAACCGGTGTGCGTGTACCCTGGGACCCTAGGGGCGCTGTTGATCCCAGATGGAATTTTTATCTGCAAATAGACAATTCTGTTCTTTTATAATAACATATTACCTTAATGGCGGTTTAATGCCGACAAACAAATGCAATTTAATTTCTCCAAATTATTTGAAGCAGTGGTGTTAAGCCTTTTACCTTACGGAATCATTTTGCTTCCTTCAAAAGTTAAATATTTAACGACCTCGGCGAGTTAAAAAAAGTAAATTATAAAAAGTACCATAGAAACTTTACTCTAAATTCAAACAAGTCAACACAAATTTGCTCCATCCAATAAAGTTTACATGTGAATACAAAACATGTTGCCCCACTCCTGAACGGTGTTTTCATAGCACTTGATCCTTAAAACACAGACATCAAAGTAAACCAAGAATTATAAGGTTTTTGGTATAAATTTTGACTTTTGGGGGAGTATCTTACAATTAGAATTGTTTTAAAGCATGGCACCCGCCGTATTTTTGACGAGATATTATTGATCTTATTTAAACAATGTTTAAAATGTTATTATTATTCTCATTGCAAGTTTTACTGTGAGCTGCGTGGACAAAAGGTTGAGAATTTCCCATTTTATGGATGTTTTCTATGTTTTATGAATTACAAACTGTGTTTGTAAGTTAGAGGTAATGTTTTAAATGAAACTAGTGATCTGTTGGTTCTTTCCGTTCGTCGAAATATGTGGCAAGATTGACAAAATACAAGTATATCTATTTATTTAACTTTAAAACCTGGGTGCATCTAAAAGATACAGGAGAGTTAGGTCAATTGTTGCAATCCTGTGTGTTTTAGAAGCACCGCTAGTTTGTCAAATTGTTTTTAGTGATGTGCTTTGTAAAAAATTCTTACGTTGCTTGTCAGGTCAAATGTAAATTGTTTTCGTTTTATTTTACTTCTCTAAGTACCTCTCTGGTAAAGGTCTGATTTATATTTTGCTAACTGAAAATTTTGTTATACAACTTTTGTTGTAACTCTTTCCCTCAAACATCTTCATGTCGTTTTTGTTCTGTATTAAATTTCGTGTTTAACGTTTCTCGTATGTTATGTTGTAACACTGTGTTATAATGACAAACTAGAATTGGAATTCGCTAAAAGAAGATTTTGGCGATGGTGTGCAGTGTTCAAATATAACGTTTTTAAATATGTCCTGTTTAGTTTTTTCTCGTTGGAAGGTAACACTGTCTGGAAGTCCATAAAAACGTATGGAAAGGTATTTTGGAAGGTAAAAAGTATTTCTTCCAACAGAACTTAATAATCTCGTGCTCCTGGCCTATAGGTATAGAAGAGAGTAACACGAAAAGATTAATCGTTTTAGGGTTCTGGGAACATTGTTGTCAGTCTTGGGTCATTGAGTAAGTTTTCAGGGTCCGCTCAACATCTTGTAAATAAATATTTTGACAACTTTTTTAAGGCAGTTAAATATTAGTATTGATTTGTATGTTAGACCTGTGTTTTTTGAATAACTTGTGTAAATTGAAAGGGTCGCTATCATTTCTCACAAATCAAAAGGGGTTCGCCAGGTAAAAAAATCTCGGGTATAGGCCAGTGCTTTTCAACTGGGTATACTCTATACCCAAGTATGTCACATAAACTCTAGGCTAGGGCATACAACTGACAAAAGCTATACAAAGGGTATAGAATAGGTTAGGAGAGGTGTATGCCACAAATGTGACAGAAAAACAGAATATTTTTTATTGCTAGTTGTCATGATTTGCGGGATTCCCCTAAAAAAGAACCCAACCAACATGCGATAAAATACCTTTAACATAATCATGAAAACGACTTACAGTGATGTTTAGGGTAAGTGATTGCTGAAATTGTTTTCGTTTTAAAGGCACAGGAAATTGTTTTTCTTGGAAAAAATATGTTTTGACTAATTATATGCAGTTGAAGGTTATTTTACCAAATAAATTAAAATTCACAAATATGCATGTTTTCTCAATGAATAAATATACATTTTGTTTTTGCTAACTTTACTTTAAATGCAGGCTAACATCAATGTTTACTGACGAATAGCTTTCAGTTACATTTCACAATTGATGGTTTTTAAGCAGTTGTATAATTTTGTTTGTAAATTCATTCCAATCAAAATGAGTCATTCGCTAGATCCACCAAATGTTGTACGAGGAATGAAAAAGCTAAACAGGTTTGTAAACAACAAAACAAATTTCACCATTGAAGGATGTTTTGTAGTAATACATTTGAAAAGAAATCTCATCGCTGTTCTAGAATCCTACCACTTTTTTTTACAGTAACAAAACAAGTTTTCAAAATTAAAATTGCAAGGAAGAAACACATATTGAAGAATAAATATAACAATAATCGTTGACCCACCCAAAACCAAACGCTAACTCGCAACCTTACCCAAATAATATTTGCAATATAAACACCAAATATGTGTTCTAAACCAGCACCAAAATCTCCACGTTGTCCACCTTAGTTAAGACCTAAAGGTATAATTTAATTTAACTTAGATTTTTGTATAAACAGTGGCTGCTGGTGGAACAAAAATAAATTCCTGCCAACAGTGTTCTGCAATTATTTAAAACTGCCTAATGTTTTTATGTTGTTTATTTATTTTGTTAACACCTACAGAATAAAATGCTACAGTAGAATAAGGTTCATATGTAGTTAAGATAGTTAAAACAATAAACACAATAGATATTCTTTGGAATAAACACAAGGATTAAATGTTTACAGGGACTTGTTCACACACAATGTTCTTGTGCCTTCATTTCTCGTTCCAAACAAAAACGTGAGAGCCTTTACAAAATGCGTGAAGCCTCACATCGTTTCACTCCTCGGTGTAAAGTCTGTCATTAAACCCCCGGAGCAATATATTGAAGCAAATGACGTCGACAAATATAAGCTGGTATTTCTGCAACCGGGAACGGAGGTTGATAAAGATGTGCTGGAAAAGTTTAGTGTTTTAAATAAACCGATTGACCACAAGCTTAAACTTGGGTGCGTTGTTTGCCATATCATATAATAGATAATTGTTATTTTGAAATGGTAAAATATTTTCTTTCATAGATTACAACTTTTTGTTTAAATCTAATAAGTAAATTGTATTGACAAAAACAATTTTTTGTGAAAATTCTGTTTATACTTTGTTTACATTAGACAAGCGATTTCTATCTGTTACTGTTTTGCCTGGTGGAGTTAACTCTTTTTTTTAAATACTATTGTTTAAAAATGTCTTACATCAACCTGGTGAAGCACTGTTCTACAAAATATGGCCATCAAGAAAGATTAGACATTTATGTGTTTGTAAAATCTTAAACATTTGAAAATAAAGAAATCATTCCTAATGGTTTGTTTCACAGTTATGAGAACTACAAGCAGGCAGAAATATTCCGATCAGTTTTACCGGACGATGGTCCTGGAGTAACGGGTTTCACACAAATCGGTCACATTATCCACGTTAACCTCCGAGATCATGCGTTGCCATACAAACATCTGATCGGCGAGGTTGGTGGAAATATCAAGCTTTATTTTAAAATAAAAATGTATCATACAATCCTAGAACATTAAGTTTGCTTTAAGGCTGAATATTAGCTGTATTTCAAAAGTCATTGGTAAGACTTCGATTATTATCTTTATTCCTCTAGGTTTTGTGGCGTATACAATAAAATATTAAAAATATTAAAATTAAAATGTTTGGTAAAATCGACATATTTTTTGGCTTAAAAGTTTAGGCCATTATGTAATATTCTAGCTTTTGCTTTTATTTTTTACTTTTCTTTTGAAACCCCATATTGTGTCTCAACACTCAACAAAGATGTAAATTTGCTACTTTTAGGATTTTTTTTACTTTTCATTATTACTTTTTTTTAATGTTAATTTTTTTACGTTTAAAAGCAACAATTTTAAAGTATTTTGAAGACCATCATTTTCTTTGCATTGTAGGTTTTCTTGGACAAGATTGGAACAGCAAAGTCGGTTGTCCACAAACCAAACGTAATCCAAAACAAGTTCAGGAACTTTGAGTTTGAACTTTTGGCCGGCGAGGATAATTTTGTCACGTCTGTCATTGAATATGGACTCAAGTTCACTTTTGACTTCTCAAAAGTAGGTTGTTTAAACATACTTGTTCAGGTTTCATAAATCATAAATACAGAAAAGCAATTTAGTGTATTTTCTATTAAGTTGACAAGGTATTCAACAAAATATCTTTATGCGAAGAAATAGAAAAATAATAGGAAAGCTTATACAAAAACATTTTTATGTATACTGTTGAATAATAATGAATATATGCTTTATTTTTAACTGTCTTCTTCTGCATTAGGTTTGTAGCTTTTTTCTTATTCAAATTGTTGTTCCAGGTGTTTTGGAACAGCAGACTTAGCACAGAGCACAGAAGGTTGTTGGAATTCATCGACGTTGAAAACACTGTGTTTGATGTTTTCGCTGGAGTTGGACCTTTTGCAATTCCTCTGGCAAAAAAAGGTTGGAGTTTTCTATTTTAAGTTCTTAAGAGAGTTGTTTTTATTTCATTATAAATTCACTTTAAATTAAATTGGTCTATAATACTCACCATTGCTTTGTGAATACTTGAATGCTGCATTGTGGGCTTAGACTTTTTATAATATTACTTTACATTAAATGGGCTCACTTCTACAAAGTTACTTTCAGGTTGTAACTTTTAATAATCTCAAAGCCAAAAAGGTCAAGTAAATTTTCTTTATCCTGAAAAAGATGTTACGCTTTCGAAATGTACGCTTTCGAAATGTTTTTTTTTCAAGATGATGACGATTTACTTGTCCTTTTTAACTTTAAGATCATTTTTACATTACAAATCTATGCATACTGCATAGTGTACCTAAATACTTTCAGAATATCGTGTAAATACTTAAATGCTTGATGGTCATAGTTATTATTTTAAGGGTGTGTTGTTTATGCGAATGATTTAAATCCCGACTCGTTCAAATGGCTGCAACAAAACAGCGTCAACAACAAAGTTGAGTTAAACGCTTTCAACTTGGATGGAAGAGAATTCCTGGAAAAGCAGTTAAAGTTATTTTTGTTAAAAAAGTAAGTATACTATTTCTTACTATATTGCTATATTAATAATATACTATTGCTGTAATAAGAAATAGTGATTTCTGATACTTGGCATTTTATTGCGACACCCAATAGTACATTTAAGACAAACGTATCACAATCTAATACCAATGACCTCATTAGTATGCTAAAACAAACAATATAGATTATATTAAAACACTAAAGATAAATTTGTTTTAGGTTTTTAGGCTAAATTAGCTTTTGCGGTTGGAACAGTGCTATTATTTTTTTCAGACAGTATAATTTTTTTAAACTTACCACCACGTAAAAAGCGTTGAATAACAAGTAATGGCTAAAATTCTCACATTAAATGGACTGGCACTAATACCACCCTAGTATCCCACAAGAACTGATACTATCACTGTCTTGTTGGTCAAAAATGACATAAATGGCTTTTATTTATTCAGCAAATGTCTAACTGAATAATTGCTTTCTACCATCATACACAAGGTGGATGAAAACTCTAGTAGATGCATAAATCCCTAAAAACTTGTGGAAATTTTAAACGTTTAATTTTTTTAAACAGAAAGGCAGTTTTTGGTTAAATAACGATTTTTTGTACTTTGGTGGAAATAAAATGTTTATATTACTTTTTTTTATAAACCTGACCGTGTTTCACCTGTTTTCAGCGTTTCACGTCCGACCAAGGTTCACGTTGTGATGAATCTTCCCGCGATTGCCGTTGAGTTTCTTGACTCACTTCCAGGCTTGCTCTCCAGGTGAAGTTTGTGGAGTTTGTTTTTTTATTCTTCATTAAAACAGTTTACCACCTGTTCATATTTTTTGCGGATGTTTCAGCTATTTTTTAAACCTAAAAGTTTATTTTCAACAAATTGAAATTCTTTGTTTGTGCAGATTTGCAGAATCAGAATCAGAGCAAAAGTTTTTAATTCCAACTTGCGAAGATTTAAAAGACACCAAAATAATAGTTCACTGTTACACTTTTTCGCCCGAAGAAAATGCAGATGGTAAGTTTGTATTTATTTTTTTGTTTGTTTATTTAACATAGGTTCACTATGCTTTCCCAATGAACTTTTTTAGTCTTTAAGTCGAAACAAAGAATTTGAATTAAAGCTTATTTTACAATCTGAGAAGCCATTCTAATAAAATTATCACACAAAATTTACCATTCACATAATCACATTCTAATAAGAATACATTGCAATTTAATTAAACTGATTGTAAATAATTAAATATAATTCTAGTTCAAGTAGTTTAAATTTGATTTTGAGAATTCAGCAATTTTATTTCTAATCTAATTTGAAAAACAAAAATGATCCAATTTTAAGTCTGATGTAATTTCAAAAAGCTAAAATAAATTAATTGTCCGAGTCTGGATGCTACAAGTTTGTATTGAAACGTCTTATTTTAGATGATGTCGATTAGCTCTGCCTTTTTGGATTTGACTTTATTTTTAAGTTTTTGTAACAAGATGCCCAAGATTCTCAGTAGTTTTACCATAATTTTAATATATTTTTTTTATTAATGAATTTTAATCAATTGCTATTGCTTATAATTCTTTTTCTTTGACAATTCTATCAATTTCTTTTTTTAGACTCAATAAAGACAAGAGTTGAAAAACACCTTGGATATATTCCAGAAACACTTGACATTTATTTTGTGCGAAGTGTTGCTCCAAATAAATTGATGTATTGCGTAACATTCACTTTATCCAACAACATCCTCATCAAATCAAAGGAGTTTTCACAAAATCTCCAATCAAGAGAAGAACCCGAACCAAAAAGACTAAAACAAGAACAAAATTAATTTTATTTGAAAGTTTTTAGCTGTTTTTTCATGTGAAACTTTGTCACGTGTTTTATTTCATGTTTTGGTGACTTAAATGGAACCTTTTCAATCGTTTCAAAACTTTTTACAGAAATAGTTGTTAAAAGTAATGATTTGTACTAAATTGTTAACAAGTAAAATATTTCCTGCACGAAAGCTTTCATCAAAAGAATCTGCGGATATTTGGAAATTATCAACCTACAGGTGAATTTAATATTAGTACTAGTAGAAGTAGTTGGTGATAAAAGCAATTTATTTTTAGATATTTTTTGCCATTGCAAACACGCTTCAAGGATAATGATGCGTTTGGCCACGTCAACTTTTCTGAATATTTCACTTTAAGTGCTTTACTGACACGAGGATTTGTAACAAGGTTTGAATTCAGATAAATTGATTCAAATTGACTCATCATTGACATTTAAATTTATGCTAAAGATTTATTAAAAATATTGTTAAACTAATATTAACTAGACGAGCGGTTCTCAACCAGTGGGCCATGGGAACATTTTGAGTGGGCCACAAACCAATTTTATAAAGCTAGATTTATTAAAGAATTAAGTTTTATTTGTGTCACTACACTTAATTTTACAAAAATAATGGCTTGGGATGGAATTTAGAAGGAATGTAAATTTATTGTTCAGCAGCTAGTATCTCACTAATGCACGGTTAAAGAAATAATCTCTTTCGAAACATGTTCTGCTGCTTTTTGTTTTAAACCTATTTCATAGTTGTTTTTTTTATGAACATTTATTCGGCCACATAATTTATGTGCAATGAAAATGGGCCACCACTGAACTAGACTGTACAGTTTACATAAACACATTGTTTGCGCTGATTTTATTGTGATACTTATACAACATCTATGTGCAACTTTTTGTTACAGATATTGTGAAAATGATGCTTACAGGAATTTTGCAGTTCAAGCAAACTGTGACTACAGGTAGAAAAAAGTTTTCCTAAATGTCACTTTTTGCAAAACTTTAAACAAGTTATTTTTAAATTTGATATGTTTTGTTGATTTAAAATTTCTAAATCAGTTAAGAAACAGGCTGTTCTAATTTAGTTAACAATTTTTTTTTGTTAATTTGCTTTGTAGATCATCGCTTAGCTTTCCAGACATTGCATTGGGTGGCTTAATTGTGAGCAAAATTGGTAAATCGAGCGTAAAATTCAAAGTTGCATTGTTCAAACCGAAGCTAGCATACCCTACCGACCCTGTAAAAGACACCGACGTCAGCTTGCACGGATCCTTCGCTGATGACGTCAACTTGCAGAAAGTGGCTGAAAACTACCACAAGGAAGCAGCTGCAGTTGTGGACACTGTGCAGGTGTTTGTGGATGTCGCAAGTCAACTTCCAAAACCTTTCAACGAGGCCACTATTAAGAGTTTCAATAAAATATTGGTTGTTTAGACACACTCAAAACAATTTAACTTGAAGTTTGGGTAAAGTTGTAATGAATATTTTGTTTTTAGTGAAACTGCTGTTTATTTTTGTCGCACATTTAGTAAAAGATTCCATGAAGAAAATAGATTTTACTGTTTTAATATTTAAAAATAAAGTTGTGAATTGTTTAAACTGAGTTTGATCTGAAGTTAATTACTATTATGTTGTGCCATATTTGCATTGAATACTTGATTATGCAATTTCACTAATCACAGAATTAGTACAGTTGGTGAAACATTTTGATGTTTAACTTGAAAGGTGTAACTGCAAAGTCATTTCATTATATTGATATACACTTATCTTATACCACACTCATTTAATTCAGTTAAAAAAAATTTTTTACCCATTATGCTATATATTTGTCAATAAATGCTAATATATTGTCAAATAATGCAACTATATTTTACATAAGTTTAGTCAGTTTTGTTATTGCCTAGTTTCCATAGCGGAGATTGCATTGGTTAGTTTTGCATCACATAAACCTTTAGTTTATTTTACCTGAAATGCCAGATTTGTAAAATCAGTGTGTTTCCTAATATCAAAGTTTTTATCATGACATAAATTATGCCTATTGCCTGCTATATATCATGAGTATTTCTTGTTTTTTTTTCTTATCTTTGTTGAATCAAGGGTGTTATTTACTTCTTCATAGGTGTATTATATATATTAACCCAATGGGAAGTGCAAATTAAGTTTGTAATAACCTTTATTGTTCAGCAGAGATAGTTAGTAATATGTTCATTCGTAATTTGGTTTCAAAACACTTTTTTGCAAGAAAATTTTCATCGAAAGCATCAGAAGAATTGTGGAAGTTGTCGACTTACAAGTAAGTTTTCAATAATTTAAAATAAATATATTAAAAAAAAAGAGTTATAACCTATATATTGGCTGCAAACTACATATCTGACAGACTAGTTAAGTTCCCACTGAATATAATCATTAAAAGTTTAAATGTGTGCAACATCATGATATTGCAGTGACTCCTATAGTGGTAGCAATCATATTTCTTTGTATTCTATTAATCGCCCCTTCTCATGCTTGCCTAAATACTTTCTACTTGCTCTTTTTGAGAGAGGTGTCCTCAGTCTCTCAAACATACATACACAATGTGTATTATATGATCAAGCCTATTTGTTTTTTTAGGTATTTTTCCCTTTATTTCCAGGTATTTTCTGCCACTTCAAACTCGCTTCAAAGACAACGATGCTTTCAACCACGTCAACTTTTCTGAATACCACAACTTTAGTGGAACGGCAACAATGCAGTTTATATACAGGTGAATAAAGAACCACACCTGCTGTCATCGATAGATAATATGATTTTTGTTTTGTTTATATTGTTTTTTAAATGTCAGGTAATATTTATGATAATACTGATAATAATACTATTGAAAATAAGATGTAAATAGAAATTTCTTATTTGATTAAAAAATATCAAAAAATATTAAAAAAAAATAATGAAAAATTTGTTACTAAATAAATGTGAATAAATCTGGTTCTATAAATTGCTGTCCCTCTGTAAATAAAAATACTTATATTTTTTATAGTTTTATTACATAAACCATCACTAAATTTGTTTTAACAGAAACTGCCAATCAGCTGACACACACAAAAACTATTCCGTCCAGTCAAACTGTGTTTATAGGTAAGTATGAAGTATTTATATAAATTAAATTGAATTGTTTAATTTGTTTTTTGAATTACAATATATTACAAACACTTTAAGGTTGTTAACAATGCTAACCATTATTAAAATCTAAATCTGTATTTTTATTGCTTTGTTTACATTTTAAACAATTTTTTATGTTGTTTCTCCTAGTCTTTAATATAGTTACCCCACTTTAGCCGACTTTATAGTAACATTGTTTAGAGGATGTCTGGTTGTATATGTTTTACTCACATGCCCCCAATTTTTGCGTACCAGATACGAATAATGATGTTATTAAGGTCAAGAAGCAAAATAGATAAAAATGTTTTTCTGGTTTTAAGCATCAAAATGCTTTAGTTGTTTACATTTATTGATTATATGCTTTTTTAAAACAATTACAAACCATGTCTGTAATAGTGTAATGCCTATGTTCATTCGTTATCGGACGAGTATTGACACTTCTACTTTTGTTTTGGTTCCGATCCAATAATATGGAGCATCCCTGGTTTAAAGTTATCGTCTAGTGGACTTTATCGTGGTCTTTATCGTGGTCCTCCATTTCATCTTACCTACAACTTTTTTTTTTTACAACTTTTTATTTTTCGTTGTAATTTCTTTCCTTAAAAAAATAGTTTAAAGTTATGCCCGTCTTTGTTTTCGTTTCCACCCACAGATCTGCCCTCAGTTTTCCCGAGGTCGTTTTAATTGGCATGAGCGTTGGTCGGATCGGGAACACAAGTGTCCAGTTCTTCTTCTCTTTCTTCAAACCCAAGCTCGCATACCCTACCGACCCTGTAAAAGACACCGACGTCAGCTTGCACGGATCCTTCGCTGATGACATCAACTTGCAGAAAGTGGCTGAAAACTACCACAAGGAGGCAGCTGCAGTTGTGGACACTGTGCAGGTGTTTGTGGATGCCGCAAGTGAACTTCCAAAACCTTTCAACGAGGCCACTATCAAGAGTTTCAACAAAATATTGGCGCCGCAGTAAAAAACAAATAACTGGACTAGGGCAACCAGCTGGCCGGATCCGTTCTGCCAAGCAATGCAATCCGGTACGCGGCTCATTTTCAATAAAACTTTTTCAAGGCAAAATATGCCTTATTCTTTATTTTATTGAATAGATTACCCTAGTAAGCCTCACCCTTTCCTACTCTCACCAGCTTGTTTAAACAATGCTTTTTTCAGCTTTATTTGAAAATAATTTATATGTTATGTTAGCCGTTGTACATCTTTACCATTAAATTTACAACTCGAAGGTAAAGTATTTATTGTAACATTTTTTTTCAATTTTGTTTCTTCGACAATTTATGGGCTGCCAATTTTTTTAAATAAGCAGAATAAAAAAATTAGATGCACTGGTCTATTGCATCCCAACGTGAAATTACTGGTCAACAGTTGCACATTTGCTGATTAATACCAACCAACCTCAATTTTCTTTTGTATGTTTGCTAAAAAGGTGTTTTTCAATAATTTTTAGAGAGATGTTTTTCTGTTCTTGTTTTCATGAACAACAATTTAGGTTTTTTGACCAACAAATAAGTGACTTTTACCACGTTGCAATTCTATGAAGTTCTATTTTGTTGCACCATGTGATTTTACGAAGTTCTATTTTTCCTAGTATTCATAAAATTATATGAACATTTAGCCTAATTTGACTGTTGTGTATTAAATTACGACTTAACATCGTTTCAATTTAAATCGTTTGTTAAATGCGGTACTTCTAGCATTATCTGTCAAACACTTTTTTGCTGCTCAAATATCTGTAGAACTAGCGGTAACATGATCCAACCTTTAAACTTTGTAATTCAAGCCACAGTTTAATTATTATGTTGATTTTCACGAAACTTTTTAAGTATTACCTCAAACTAAGCGTAGTTTATTACCAAGAATTTGACTTGGAATGTTGAAACATGTCAATTGCGCTGCAGATGTCGTGTCCGGAATAGATGACCTCAATGACGTGACGTCAGATCAACTACGCCATCTCAATAAATTGCACGTTTTTGTTACGATTTTGATTTTTAATACAAACTGTTATGCAACTTAACGTTGTTGTAAATGTTTTTATATTTTGCGGCCTGTGTTACATTTTAATAGTATTTATTGTATTCACGATTTTGAATTCGATAAATACAAATCTAATTATAAAGAAATTGTTTTTGTTTTTTTGCTATTGAGAGATCTAATCAGTCTTCTTTCAAGTCCAAAACAAATATTTAGCCCATTGATTGTTTGGTGTAGATGCTATAAATGGGCACTAAGGTGATTTTTTCAATTATTTCTAAAAAATGGCGCCACTGAAACCAAAGAGATTTGTTTAGATCTCTGACTAAAACTGTATTCATGCATCTACAAGAAAAAAACAGTTTTGAATAACTCCTCAATAAATTTATGTTATGCCTTATTCAGGGCGTCAACATTATTTTTTTCGGATATTTCGGCAATTTAAAGTTAAAAAATGGACCTGAATGACCTTAAGTTAAAAGATAACACGCGATTAGTTGATATCTGGTTTACTTAATTTCTTTCTGTTTGAAAAGCAAACATGCAATTTCCCTTCGTTTTATATTTGTAACTATTTAAACAAAATGGCGTTCTAAATATCTACCCATTAGTGAGACAACACAGCGCTGATGTTTTAAATTTGTTGTAACAACAAAAGTTATTGAAGTGTTTTTAACTAACTCGTAAAATTGAACTCAAGAAAATGATAACAGCATATTTTCGACTCAATAAGTGTAAACAAAGTTCAGATATTCATTTATAAGTTTGAGTTAGTAAGTTTTGTTTTAAGTGTTGCATAGTGACTTTCCAAAAATGTTTTACTTTTCTTGCCAATGTACAGTAAAACATGTTTTGACGCTGGTTAGAATCTTACCACATCATTGAAACAGTTATTTAACCAACACACATTATTTGGGTTAGGGTACGGCCGCATGTTAGTGTTTGGATGTTGGTGAGTTAGGATTCTAGACCAGCGCTGTGTTATTTAACGTTTTATTGAAAAGTTGAATATTAACACTGTGTGTGTTGTCCCCAGGGCAGACTTGGACAACTGGATGCTACTAGGTTTTTAAATTGACAAAATGAAGTGAAATGTTTCTAATACTAATCTGTGAATCATTTATGTGTTTTAATTGTAATCTTATTTTCGATTTTTAAAAACTACTCATTTGTTTGAACAGTTTGTTTTTAGTTTTTTAGTCGGAATAATTTTTATGCCATGTTGGTGAATTAAAAGGCCTAAATGGGACAATCTTGGTGAATAAACCTTTGTCATTTAAATTGATAAAACTTCTGATTTAGAATTTTTAGTAAACATAATTCTAGTCAGGTTTGTTGTATTTTCATTTTTTGAGAATTTGGCGCTGGTCTAGAATCCTACCACAACAAACATTATTTGGAATAGGCTGCGGGTTATCGTCGAGTAATAAATATAATAATACTTGGCCGAACCCAAACACTAACCAACAACCCAACCCAAATAATGTGCGCTGATTTAATAATTGTTTGTGGTAGATAGAATTTTAGACCATTGCAACGAATTCTCTAATTTTAATCTAATTTTAGAAAGTTACGAAGTCATCTTTTGGAATTTAAATCTTTTATTTAATTTTGAAATGTTACACAAACTCTAGATGCTCCAATACCCAACATTGCTTAATTTTATAAATGGTTGAATTGGGTCATTTGTTCTTAAATTAACTAGTAACTCGCATATATATATGTTGTACAACCAAATTGTTTTTAATAATGTTTTAAGAGTTTTTGATATTGAACCTTAATTTCAAATCCTTCCATGTTTTAAATTTATTTTTAATTCAGGGAGACAGTTTTAATTCTAACCGTAAAACTACTTTTTTTGTCGAAGCATTGACGTTGATTTCGTCATGCTTAACTTAAAACATCAGCAGTTTACTCAGCCAAGCTACATCATCATCAATCTCATGAATTTCAACACTGGAAAATGAAAATATGCCCCAAAAATTCTCTTCTGCTTACCACTAAATGCTCGTATTCAGTTGTTCGTTTATTAATATCATCGATAATGGTCACTCTGCTCTTGGGATCGACTTTCCATCGATTTAGCGGGGTTCCGTTTGTGGTTGATGCAAAATGTGTCCACGATGATTTAAACGCTCCAGTTCCGCTACAAAGCACACAAACTTACAACAACGACGTACAACCTGGACTTGATGTCGATGTTACGACCGTTCCAGCGATAGAAGAAATATCCACCGTTGATGTAAAATCCACAGAAGAACAAGGCTATGAATATTATTACGACTACAAATGGGAAACGCGGATTACAACCTCCGAACGATCCCACGACAAACATGAGCCACCCATGGTTCGAAGAAGAAGGCGTTCGTCAAAACATCGTTGCAGGAATCGAGCACACAAAGTCTTCCGAAGACGACATCGGCGAAAAAGACAAATGGAGCGTAACGATATCAGCACGCAAGTTCCCACGATACCTTACTTTGTTGGATCGTACGTCGATGAAAAACAACTCGACGATTTATTTAAGCCACTGCGTCTCAAGATTTGGTACGATTCTGAAAATATGGCCTTTTCGAATCAATCGAAGGAATTTTTTAGGCTGCAGGTGGCAGTAGAGAGAGCGAAAGAGGCCATTCCAAAGATTTTATCAGGTGAGTCAAAAGTCTTGTTATACAGTTAACCAAATGTGTGGTCCAAGAGTTGTAGTTATATTTTTAATTAAAATTTTGCATATTTTGCCAGAGGTTCTTAAAACCTAATATTTTTGTGTGTAGTTTGCATGCTTGTGATGGATTTCACAATTTTAAAATCAGAGATTCATTTTTTAACTCCATTTTATGGTGTTTTATTCTGCCAAATATTTCTAAACTGTGATCCCCAATTAGTCCAAGTTATATTTTTTGAAATGAGAATAAACTTAAACAAATTTATGCTTAAAATAGGTAATGATTATTTTGTGTTGTGTAGGTTTTAAAAATAGTTGAGAACTCACTGCTACAATTTAATGTAAAACTATTTATAACTAAATTTTTTACCAGTTTTGCACATTAGAATTAACTGTAGGGTTGGGCATTTGACCGGTCAAATAAAATCCGGTCAATTGACCGGTCAAATACTCGTCAAATAGGTCAAATATTGGTCAAATACTATACACACAATCAAAATGCAATTAAAGTTAAAAATAAACCTTGATTTTAACTTTAAATAAATATATGAACATTTTGGTTTAAGTACAATAGTTTGCAAAACAAAAACAATTATTTTTTGATTATCAATAAGAATTTTTGCAAAACAATGCCCATCTTGCAAGCAATACTATAGCAGTATTGTAGTAACTTTTACCATTACTACAACCACCAAGTAAAGCCAACAAGTTTATTAACGAAATTTTACAACAAATAAATGCATCAGTAAAAAAGATTGTGGTATACCCAGTGGTGGGAAACATTTTTATTGTTAGCAGTTTCTATCGCAAAAGTCACATTTTAAACCGGTCCTGTTACAAAAAGTCTTATTTTTAGGCAGTAAACAGATAATTTTTATATCTACGACAGAACTACGTTTTATGAAGACAACGTCTTCTTTTCCTATCACATTCTTATAAACCAAACTCTCTAACAACCTATTCTTTAGATTAAAGTAGTTGCAAAAACTGGGTGCAACCCCAGGTTCCAGCAAATGGTGCGAACTAGCTGAATCCCATCACTGCTATATAACAGCCACATTGAAAAGCAGCGTTTTTTACTTGTACTTATGACGTAGCAATTCAATTTTCAGACAAACAATCACAAAAGAAAAAAAAATAATTATAAAAAATTAACACAATGTATAACTTTTACTTGAGAACTTAACCATTGTACATTATGAAAAAAACAAACACGTGAGCTACTTAGATCTCAAAATTCGGAGTATCAGATAAGATGCAAAAATCTGTTGACAGTAACCAGTAATGCTGCTAACCGGTTTGTTGATCTCATAAAATTTCTTGGGACGGTTCTACAGAACCGGTGCGAACCGGCTGAATCCCACCACTGGAACTAGTGTTTTCTTTTATGACAAACGCGATTCATGATATATGTGTACTTATTCTAAACAAAATAAATCTACTTTGCTATAACAAACACTTTGTGATTACCACAGAACCTGTGTTTGCATGTTTGCATCAGGTAAACCCTACAATTTTATATTTGAATTCTTTAAAAAAGTTACAATCAAGATTATTCAAAACTCAAATCACAAAACAACTCTTAAAAAATTTACAACATTTAAATCCAATATAAGTATTTGACCGGTTAAATAAAGTGTGGTCAATTGACCGTATTTGACCGGTCAATTGACAGGCTTGCCAACCCTAGAATTAAGTATTACATTTATTAACTTTAGCAGATGCGCATAAGTTAATTATTTGGAAATCTTTATTTTCTCAATCGTTAATTTTTTACCAAAACGTTGGGCAGATTGTAAAACATTAAAGTATATAAATAGCCACATTAGGTTGGACACCAGCATCGGTTCTTTGTTGTCGGTGGAATTCTCTTGTTGTGACAATCCAACCCACTTATGTGTGAAAACAATTATCTTAAGCACAAGTACTTAACTCCACTTCCACACTTGGTCGGACTATTAACTATCTGTCGTGGCAACCGTTGCTAGGACGAGCTACACAACCAAACTATTTAATACAAGTTTTAAAGAAGTATTTTGCCCTTAATTTGCCCAGCAAGTAAAAGTTTTCTCACACTGATTGTTGTCATTTGAATTTTTAAACTAAGTTTTAATTTATAATTATACTGCTTGAATATCTTTAAGATTGTGTAACATTTGTATTGTTTCAAGGCTAACCCTATGTCCAAATCAATTCACATTTCTAAATATCAAAATATGTAGGCTGTAGTTTACGATTAAAAAAATCATTTTTTACGTTTTAAAATCAATTCACATTTATGAATTTAAGTCTTTTTATATTCCCTTAACTAACTAATTTATATAGCATATAAATAAGCTTAAGTGCAATGTGTTATTTTTGGTTTAAATATTGTTTTTTTTTTACATTTAGTGATTCCTGTAAGTGAACGACTTTTATTATCTCGCCATGATATTTGTTCATCGTATTACTCAACACCATTTGGTGTTAAAGGAAAGTAAGTAATTCTTTTTTGTGTAAAATATACTTTAAATTAAATTAATATGGAGAATATCTTTTAAAGAAAAATATTTCCAACATCTGCTTTTAAGTTTAACTTACATTAATGAATTTGGTTGTCTATAACAAATATATTCATTTACCGTTTTTTTACCGTTTTTACAACTAAATTAAAAATTTTGGAGCATAATGGTTTAAGGTTTTAGTAAGACATAATAAGAATATCAAAGCCCATACAGAAGTAGGTAGCATTTTGAACGTTTCGAATAACTCTTTATTCATTTTAAACATAGAGAGAAGGCACTAATAGTAAGTGTACTCTATACCGCTGAGGCAGACGTCTCGACGTTATATATACACTTACTATGTTGAAAATGAACAAATTAAAAATTGTTTTACTTTTGCTTTTCAAGTTCTTAAAAATATTTTTGAAATAACAATCTATAAACATTTTGTTTAGGAAGTTTCTAGAAAATTTTACAAACTTTTTATTTTTTCCCTTGGAACCTGTTGTTGTTTTATTGATGTTTTATCGTTTTACAGATGTGCAAGATTCAACAATTATTACTCTGGGGAGGAATGCCTTGGTTTTAAGGTAAAATAAATATGCTTATAAATACAATCAAACAACTTCCAATATACACCAATGTACAATTCAGCTTAACTGTGAACTTAATACACCAAAGTCTAACAGCTGGGGTTTGTAGTTCTAGGTAGAACAAATATCAAATCCCATACAGAAGTAGGTAGCATTTTGAATGTTTCAAAAAAATCTCAAGAAAATGAGTCCGGAAGCCTATACAGAAGTAGGGCCATACCTTAAAATTAATTCAATCATGAAAGATGATTTTTCTATTATACAACCATCCAAAAGTGATAAGCTGTACCTAAGGCATAGCATCTGCAGTTTATTTTGTCACCCATACATGAAACCACAGCCACAGTAGAACATCCGAACATTCCCAGTAACGACCAGTTGCTATGCCTTCTGTGTGTTGTTGTGTTTGAACTGTTGCCATGTCAACAACCGCACAGTCTGTGTCATTTGAAACCAGGCTGGCAACATTTTTCTTCGCTTGCAAACATGCGCGGTCAACCGTGAAATATTTGTGCTTTTTGTAAAAGCTGTGCAGTGGACCATGGAACTGTGGTCGAACTAATCCATTTAAACCTACAAACTTGGTTTTTATGTCAATTAATTTACTAAAATCCTATTTTTTTCCTTAATGGTTGAGCACAAAATATAAATACGCCACAGCCATTTCACTTATTGGAATGTAATAGCTGTTTTTATGCTATTCATATAAAAATGTTTTAAAATTTAAATTTATATATAAATTGCAATTTTTAAGAACATAATGATTTGGAAAAGTGGTTTTAGTTGGTTGTTTGCGCTTTTCAATTTTTAAAGATCGAATAACAACAATTTTTATGCTTGCTGTTTTGCTACATATACATAAAAAAGAAAAAATCCATTTTTAAATTACAACTTATTTTTGAGAAAACAGATATTATTGAAATTTTATTTTATTGTTTAAATGCTTGGTATTTTGGTTGATCTAATAACAAAATTTTGTTTCAAGATTCCAGATGATCATTTGGAAGGTTTTTCTACGTACGATACAAACAACATACCTCATAATTATTTCCTTGACGGAGAAGGCCTTGAATTTACTGATACTGTGATTTATATTGGATCCAAACAAAAATCTCACTGTAATACAGATGTAAGTTTAATTTAAAATATTGATGTAAAAAGTCCACTCCCCCTAATAATTTATATAAGGTTTGTTGCTTTAATTACTTGTTTGCAGTGGGATTTGAACTCTAAACCTAGACCATATGTGAAACTGTCCTTTCATAAAAGTAGCTGGGCCTGACAAACAACATGGATTCAAATTTGCTTTAAAAACTCACAACATATATTTTTTGTTTAAGGAAATTGTTACTTATCATAATGTGACCATTACTTTGGCATTTACGAACACTGGTTAACTTCTGTACACACCAATATTATTGAAATTTAACGATTTGTTTTTCAGGGCGTGTTTGGCTTCTCTATGTTTTGCCGACTCGACCAATGCAATCGACCACTTGCCGGTTACGCAAACTTCTGTCCAAAAACATTGTCTTCTGATGATTTTAACTGGGAGAGTTTCTACCTGGTAAGTGTGTTCACACAAAAGTTGCTTTAAACCACGACTTATACATTGCATGAATGACACATCCTAGAGCGGTGTTTCTCAACTTATGTACGGGTGCGGCCCATAATTAGGTTGTCGTTTGATTTGCTTGTCGGCTGCATTCATCAGCATGTAGGTTTGTTGAAATTGGTTCTGAGAAAGATTCCTCAAATAGAAAAAAACCTTGGACAAATAAAAGAGATCAGTAGTATTAATTAAATTCAAATTTATTTGTGCTATTGGCGAAGTTTTGTCCACAAATAAAAAGTCAGTGAAGAGAATCGACTTGCCAAAGTTCACTATTTCGCTTACTATTTGGTTGACCTCAAAAAAATGTTGAGAAACGCTTGTGCAGAAATAATACAATGACAGGTAAGTCTGATAGTAAAAAATCAATGATTTATAGACAAAGAACAACAGATATTAAGGTAGCTTGTAGCTAGAAGTGAGCTTTTCCTATTATGTATAATACACTGTTCAATTTCAATATTAGTTGTTGTGTGCTTTGTAAACTGTTCTTAGATGTGACAGTTATTTAAGCATTTATCTTTGTTTATAGACTGTTCTTCATGAATTTTTCCACATCCTTGGGTTTTCCAGCAAGTTGTTTGACAAGTTTCAAAAGTACAGCAAAATGCCCACAGTAAGTTAAAATGCTGTCGCCTATAAATTAACCACATATCTTGTGTGAGTTTGATCTGTGTTGAGTAGTTTTTACTTTAATCCATCAGCCTTTTTCAAAGCATAAAAAGTTTTCAATTTTGTATATCAGAATGTCATTTTAATCAATAAATGTTACTTTTTTTCTAATTTTAGTTCAACTGTTAACTTAGTGTAAATTACATTGGCTCTGGTTTAGAAGCCTACCACATTTGTGTCGGGGTTTATATTGTTAACATTATTTGGGTTAGGGTGCGAGTTTGGGTGGGTCAAGTATTATTATTTTTCTTCCTGCCAATTTCTATTTTGATGAATCATTTTATTACTTTAAAAAAGTGGCCATTGAATTCATCCGAATAGAATTGCTGGAATGCTGCATTAAGTTCACATTAAAGAAAAACTGTTTATAATTCCGAATTAAACCAAGTTTCTTTTCATCTCATTTGCAAATCGTCTAAACAAACGTTCTCAACTTTTAATCTTTTGGCCCCTCCCAATAGTTCTCATAAATTTGTGTACCCTGCTTATGTTTCAGATGAATAAGAGAGGTCTTGAGGGTTAAGGTCAGCATAAGAATATTTACAACTGACTGTAATAAAAATGAATAAGCTGTTGCTGCTTGTCATTACTTCAGTTATAAAATTATTCCTTCGACAATATTTGTAATTATAAGTTCCTGACCTATACAGGAAATACATTTCAGGGCAATGAACTTACAACTTAAGAAACATATATATATATATGCAGTCAAACAATAAAAAATAACAATTATACCATTTTATAATTTTGACCCCGAAGACTGTGGCATCGGATGTTGAAAACCCTGTTCTAATGAAAAAAAACAAACAAAAAAACTTTCGGTTTCACAGGCACCTGGCGACACAAAGATACGCTTTGAATGTAAAGATCAAGGAAACGTTGTTGAAAAGGTCGGAGATCATTACAAGATTTCGAGTCCTGCCGTGGACCGAGAATCGGACAATCATTTCAACTGCTCCGACATTAAAGGCCCATTAGAAGGGGTATGTGTGTGCTAATTATTTACAACTATTTAAGTCTCTAGGTTTGTAAGTAATTAAAATTAGAAAAGAACAATAAACTCATTTTCTCTGCATTTAGTTTAGTGTGCTTTTAATTCTGTTTTATAAATCTAGTTTGGTGACTTTTTGTGTGTGTGTGTCAAAATTTAAAAAAATTGGCAAATGGCAATAAACTAACTTATCCTTAAAAAAATATATACGTAAAACTTTTTTTTTTTAGTTAAAAGCAGTCATACCAGTAAATTTGTGTATTCTGTCTCAAAGTTAGTCATATGTATGTGGGTTTTTTTTCAGACTGGTTCGATAAGTTCACACTGGGAATCCAGATACCTCCAACCTTCCATAATGACCGCTTCGCTTGGCTTGGTAAGATTTGCAAATTACAAGTATACACATGTTAATACCAAGTGGGGGTTATTAAATATTTTTGGTCTGCATGGACCATGGTCGGCCAAGAATATTTTATACAGGATGTTTCGGAATGCTCTATTTATTTATTAACAGACATTTGTATTCCAGGAGTTAAATATGAATGACAATTATAAATAATGTTAAAACTGTCTCCCGTTAGCATCAATACAGGCTTGGAACTTTCTTGTTTTATTTTCGGAACACCTCAATCAGCTGCTCCCTTAGACTAAACGAATAATGTTATCGCTGCTTGCAAGTCATCCAGCTTACGATACACTGATAATAGTCTGGTGAACTAAAAATTATTAGAATAATGCACAGTAACTTTTACCCTGTAAATGACGCCATAATACCATTGGACTGTTTACTACTTCCGGTCAAACTCGAGCCAGAATATGAAAATTAAATTGCTTCTAAAACTCTAAATACTTTACAAGGGCCTAAACGATTTATTTGATTAAAGTGGCAGTTTGGTTATAAATCAATTAAAGCTTGGCATAAAGCAATAGTTAAATCAAAATTAAACAAAAAACTATGATTTACATGTTACTTATATCAATGTTTTATATTGTATTTGGAAGTGAATTTAAGTCAAATTTGAGGCAACTTGGGAATTAAACTTCATTTTGTGCGAAATCATTTTTCCCGCTTAACTAAAAGGTCAATCAAAACCAAGTTTTTGTGCATTTATGTAAAAAGTAACAGACATTCCATCCAAGCAAAGTATTTTTACTTGGTTTAAACCACTAAACGTTTGATTTCTGTATTGCCATTGTGATGTCATAACAGCCCCACTTCCCGATAAATTTGAAGATTTTTGGAGAGCCTCTTGTATTAGGAATCAATTGAGCAAAGTTCCAAGTGGAATTGCTTAAAGTGCCACTTTTAAAGATCCCTAATCATGACCTTCAATATGCTTTTCAATTTCATAAAAACCCGAATAAAACTGCAGTTATCGACCGTGAGTTAAAAATCCTTTCTTGGCTTGTCCTTTATTCATAACCATGATGTTTGAATATACTTTTGTTAATTATTACCGCACATGTTGTTAAGGCAGTAAACAAACAGTAAGCAACAATTCTGTCGACATTAATTATGAACCCTTGTTAAAAAACTGTTTTATCAACATGACAGTCCAGTTATTAAACAAACTATTGTGACGTTTACAATGGTCATAGTTCAAATAGAACTTTTACACAAACGCTTGAATTTTTTTGGCATTTATTTCGTGGAGCTCGGTTATGAACCATTATGACTTCGTAAATAGCTATAGTTTAAATAAACCATTTAAACAAAGGCATAAATTCCTATAATTTACGTTTATCCCCTTGCTTTTTCTACATTTATTGTACCTAATATCCTATTTATACACCCAACCATGTTTAAAACAAGTGTGTTGCATAATATCTCAGTTCTAAACCTTTAACTTTAACAAAGCATTATGACGTCGACAATGCCTATAGTTAATTTGGAACGTTTGCACAAAGGCTCACCTCACTGTGTTAGACCGCATTACGCTTGCTGTGTTTGAGGACAGTGGGTGGTACAAGGTTGACTTCACCCAAGCCCAGAACCTTACATGGGGTAAAGAGGCCGGGTGTGACTTCGCTACCCAGTCGTACTGTAGCAGCGGGGAAAACCCATACTTCTGCACCTCAAACAGGTCAGTATTGCGTGTGTTTTTAGAGGTTAACATTTTTTAATTAGTGCTTGACGATCCCGACCGAATTTAAAAGTTTGTGTAGATTTTTATTTGCTTGATTTTAAGCAAACAAAACGTTTGACAAAGTATAAAATCAACTTTATGACTTTTCCGTTTAGTTTAATACTTCATCATTTTTTGTATGTTTGTATCCAGCAAACATTTCCGTAAATAAATCAATTACACATTTCAGCTTAATTAAGACCTGCGCCGTAATTTGGTGAAAATTGTTTTTGTTATAAAGTCTGTTTGTCCAAACTTCAAAATTAATGTAATTTTTTAATTTACTTCAAGAAATAAAACAAGCTCTAATCCTGTAATTTTAAACCAAGGTTTGACAAGATTTTCGGTTTTTGTTTAATGTTAGGTGAATGTGACTGTGGTTGAAACCTTTGCGATACCACTTTTGTTGTTTTATTGCTTTTTAATATTGACCCAGAAGTACATCGAAAGCCATCGCAAACTCACCGAATCAGTCGCTCAATGATGTAAGGTAGGTCGTGAGTTCGAACCTCACTGCAGGCTAGTTGTTTTTTCTAGTCTGCCCTGCTTGCATCATAGATCCACAGATTAGGTGAGTCTGCGATGGCTTTTCGGTGTACCAATTATACGTAAGCCGTAGTCGTTGGTCAAAAAGCAGCTTCAGAAGGATTAGATCACAGTTGTTGAACACATATGTGTGTGTATATTTCATTGAATAACCTACAAAAAATAGCAAGTGTTGTTTTTGATTAGTTTGATGAACGGCTGCCACTACTTACACCTGGACAAGGGTGTTTGTGAGAAGACCCAGTTCCTAGAGAATTGTAAAATCTACAAACCATCGAGAGGTTCTGAATGTTGGATAGCCTCCAATCAAACGTGAGTTGTTATTTTGAATAAACTGCAAAAAAACATGTAAATTTGAAGTTTGTGAACTTAATAACTTCCATTGGGGTTATTAGGAATTTTTATGATAAGCATTAAAGCATTTGTAAGTTAATTTATGTAAAACAAAATTTTAGAATAAATAACATAATTATTGACACTTACGTTTAAAAAGTACTAGCTTTACATCCATGTTTGATAATGGTCCAATTAAGTGGAGTGAACCTTTCAGAAGAAAAGTGTTTTTTTTTGAACAATTTAGTAACTTTTTCTTTAAGCGATATCTGGTCTTGTTTACACGAGAACTAAAATGATTTATTTATTTTAACAGACCAGCGCAATCTCAATCCCAGTGTTACACAGCTTGCAATAGCAATTACTCAACAATAAATAAGCAAATCACTTTTGTAGTGCAATGTTTTATATTATTTATAAAATACTGTATTCCTGCTTCGCTCAGCGAACGGAAAGAAACAAAAAAAAATGTTTTCACGTGCCCCGGTGTACCTGGAAACCTCCTGGCGTATTGGTTACAAAGCGCCGAGTCATATATGATCAATGTTATGTGATCGCAGTAAGCCCACTTACCTTGTGTTGTTTAAAGTGAGGAAGGTTCGCAGCACGGCGAGGTTTACAACATCAACAGCAGGTGCTTCATCTCCAACCTATCAGCACTTCAAACACAGGTTCGTGCCCGACACTTAGATTGCGGGACTCATTACGTCACCTTTGTTTGATGTCATTAATATACTTTACATCAGCAAGTAGTGTGTATCGATTTTAAATTTAATAAAAACAATTTTTATAAACATTTAGTATTTGGCCGTAGTCGTAGAACATAACCCAAACTGATCAATTCATTGCTGACACCTGACGATCTTTCATTCAACACTAGTGTTTCGTCAGGACGACGTGAGCTCCCAGCATTAAAGAAATTAAATTTAAACGAAAAAAAAATTAAAAAAAAATCCACTGATCAGCGCCTGATTCCCTATTCCTAATTTGTTGTTTAATTTTCCGAACTTTCCACTCTCAGGACGCCGAGAGCTCCCAGCATCGCGAGAAGCGTGAGGTTGCAGAGGAAGGTCGTTGTTACGAGCACAGATGCAACGATTCACGCACCCTTGAGATAAGGGTGAGGGGGGCGAGCTGGGTGGTCTGCCCCACAAGAGGGGTCGTCAAAATACCAGGATATGGAGGTGAGTTGGGCACAATGTGTTTCTGGAAAGTTTACGCAATCAATTTAATGACATCATCTTGATTAAGACGTTTCTATACGAACTTGTATCATCTTCAGTTAATGTAACTTATATTATTTATATTAAAAACCTCAGTCCTTTCTGTGTTTCCACCTTCAATACAATTTGGGTCACATTAACTGAACGTTTTGTCTAGTTAGACGTAATAAGAATATCAAAGCCCATACAGAGGCTTATGTCTAGTTTTTGTCTAGTTGTTACTCGAAAATGGTGACTTTTAAAGCCAAAAAGGTCGGGTAGATCGACATCATCTTAATGAGGACGTTTCAATACGAACTTGTATTATCTTCAATGGTCCGATTATAGAAACTCCGAATGGTAACAATTGCGTTCCATCTTTTAAAAGTGATGCTTTAGTTTACTTCTCACTCATATTAACTGAAGATGATAATGACATCTCATTAATGTGTTTTTACCACAGGAAGCATCAGGTGTCCTTCTTCAAGGCAACTATGCAGCATCAAAGCTCCAATAGCAAGAAATTTGAAAGGTAATTATGTATAATGTTTAGGGCAACTTGGTGAAAAAAAATTGGATTTAAAAAATTAAAGTTCTGCTTGAGCTCTTACAAACTGACTAGTTTATCGGTGCGGTAATATTTCGGAGGAATAATCTTCTTTTGAGTTTTCCCAATCCTGACTTAATTGAAATACTAAACCTATTATATGTAGATTGTAGATATAGCAAATCTTTTGTAAATTTCAATGTTAAAATCATTTTTGTATGGTCGTTAACAAACCGAACACAAACTTTCCCAACTGACGTCAACAAGCCTCCTGAACTTACCCCTACCCCCTTATTTTCACCCAGGACCCAAGTCTTGCGCAACCGTCAACATTTCCTTCAAGGATCTGTACAAGTGGTTGGGGGACCCCCCAAACCGCTCCAAAGCGACCGACTTTGTGGATCGACTGAAGAAAGTCATCCAAGCGCTTCCAAAGATGAACGGGTGCGAAATCAGTGGTTCTTAACCTTTTTGTATGTTTTACCCTTTTAACAAAGATAAATATCAGATTTACCCCCAATATATAAACTAGTGCTCATTTATCAAAACGAAAGTAACAAATTACATCAGTTATATTCAATGCGACGGCTGTCCTTTGGTAACGACAAAACTACGAGACAAGGATATTGCCAATAAACTAAAAAAAGTGTCAATTAGCGAAACATAACGTTACCGACACTTGGACGATAAAGAATCAATAGGCTACTATAGGCTAGCTTCGAATATGCAGTTAATCTGAAATAGGAAAGTAGGCTACCAATATCTACATCTGGCTCATTTTTATATCCCGTCAACTGATGTGGATAATTTGATCATTTAGCTCATTTACCCCCTAAAACGAAGAAATTTACCCCAGGTGAAGAAAGGCTGGTTCAAATATTTCGTTCTTTGCGCTCCCAGCTTTAACGTTAATTACAAAACATTTTCTCTGGTAATTGAATTTGTAACGTAACTGCAGGTGGAGCTACTTTTTAAATGAACCATCATATCCATCCTATTTAACGGAGTGTTGCTCTTCTTTTGCTTCTGGAAGAGCAACACTCCGTTATATATTATGCCTGGCAACAATAGCTTATTTCATATCCATCCTATTTATAATTTTTCAAGGTCTACATTTTGCTAAATTATTGTTATTATTATTTGTATAAAGTGCGACTTACCTTCTTATCTTGCCGTTTTTTTAACAAAGCAGCATTTTTGCAAACAAGTTTTTTTTCTACAAAGATGGCTTGCCTTTGTGTGCTTTAAACGAAATCTCAAGAATGGTTAAAATTGACACAACTTTATGTTAAATTGATGCTAGTGGCCTGTTATACCTGAACGGTAAACCAATCAACAAAATGCTGACTAGTTTTTATTAAAAACGCCTGGAATCAAACTAAAAACTATAAAAGTGTAAGTGTTCGTCAAAAGATATCTTTCCCCTGAGCAGTAATGGAGGAATAGCAAAAGTTAACGAACGCAATAAATCTGGATATGTTTTGTCCTGCTTTACTGTGGCCTGATTGCGTAAATGGTTTCTAATTTATCTTAATTGTGATTTAACATCTAGCCGTTTACTTCAGAGTAAATTGGACACGAAAAAAAATTGAGTAATTAAGCTATTTCAAAAATGCCGTACATTTGTGTTAAAGCAGTAAAACTTGTCATCGCGGGCGCTGAACGTAAGATAGGCTTGTTTTATTCAAAAACAGTTCCTCTGGTAATTATAATTGTTAACCAACATTTCGGCAACCTATTAAATCTCCATTTTCAGGGTGAATGTCATTCATTTTATAATTACCAGGGGAGCTGTTTTTGATTGAAACAAGTCTATCCTTACATTTAGCGCACTTTGCACCCACAATTCGTTCACGGCACGTTTTATTCCAGCACCGCCATATTGGGCCAAGCCAAGATGCGAAGTATCTCAGTCAGTTTCCAGTTGACAACGATTGACGGCGCGGCGAGCAAGTTTGTGTGCGGGAACGCGGTAACCGACCTGAAGGTGCGTGTGCTGAACAGGACATTCTTCGTCCAAGTGGCAACTGGAAGGAAAATACAAGCGACCGCCATCTTCGTGTGAGTTCAACTTTACGCTGATTTCTCGAGGCTTTTTGGCAAACTTTTCAGCTTACGCCAACGATTTATTAAACGTAATTTCATGTATGCTATAAATGTTTTTATTGTATAGGTTTAAAAACTTGAAGTAACGGAACTTATAACTCCAAATAAAATTTTGGCTAACAATCTGTAAAAAAAGCAAATTGAACAAAATATCAGGCATCGGAGATTCCTTATAGGCATTGTTATAAAGAAGTTGCAAACAATGGCCATTGTCACCAGTTTAAAAAACAATAGAAAAGTAAACTTTAAAAAATATCACGTCGTAGAGTTTTGGGAATCGTACTTTTACACAAACATATCAGAAATAAGAAATCAGTCTTACAATTCTCGGCCAAACAGTCATTTCTGCCTACTTGTACCCAAAAACTCGTTGCTACCAGTACACAAGCAGCCTTTAAATGTATTGAACTCAACTATTTATTGGCGCGACATTTGGGTTGCGAGCGCACGACGCTGTTCATTGATGCTTCACATCCACCAACTTCCCCCTTGCTTCCACAGTCGCTACACTCTACACGCGTGCGACGGTGAACCTGGAACCGAGGCTACCGCTGGAACCGGGGACCAGCAAGGTTCCGCGGGCCACTCGACCCAGAAGGACTCCCCCAAGGGCCACCCCCCGCCCGGAACCATAGCGGCAATGGCAGTGGGGGCGGTTTGCGTGACGGTTCTTTCCTCGGTGGGTGGCCTCCTCTACTGGAAGTCGACGATCCCGCGTTCCATCGGCCCCACTTCGGTTTCTGCGATTGAGGTCGCTTACAACAATCCAAGCAACCGACCTTCAATCACAACCGGGTCAGAAAGTGGAAGCGTCGGACAGATTGAGTTCCCTGTGTGACCTCGCGGTCATGGGGTCAACACCATGTTTGAACCCTGGGGTCACCAACATGTTTAAACCCTGGGATCACGGGGTCACCACCATGCTTTAACCCTGGGGTCACCACCATGTTTGAACTCATGGGCCACCAACATGATCCGATAATATCGGCCATTCATGTTTCCTAGTGAATATATTTCCCGAACCAAGAGAGTTTGTCTTATTTTATTTTCCTTCCCTTCTCGGCTGCGGTTTGAACTTAAAGTGCAATATCTCATCCGCTTTACTTGTGTGCCTTTTCCAGCCAATGATTGTCCACAATTTCCATTTGAGCCTCGTTCCTTAGGATCCGCCAAGCGAGTAAAATGTGGTATTTATTCGGGGATCGGCCCCCAGTCAAAACCAAACATTAAAAATACATGTCCAGTGACGTCACACATCTGGTACAACTACAAATACCGATATTAATCGAAAGGTCAGCGACACAACGACCGCGTGGACGATCCGATATTATCGGGAAAAAACATTTTTGTGCTTTGGCGTGCAAATATAATGCCATCGGTATAACGGTACTTTAAAAAAATTTTTTTCAAATGGTTTGAAAAAATATTTTAATATTGCAAGTTTTCAAATATGACGAAGCGATATAACAAGTTTTTAAGCAGCGTCAAATATTTCAGTTTATTTTCTACAACAATCACATCAACATTACGCCGCTGACTTTCAAGGTTTTTTATATTTTTTTGCGCTTTCATACCAACTTGCAGCCCGCTTGTTCCATCACAATGCCACGTATTATTCCATCACAATGCAACTTGTATGTTACCAACATTTTACTTAGTTACGATATTATTGTTTATTTTTGTTTGTTTTTCTAGTTGCTACCTGATTTTTTACTTACGACGTGATTGTTGAAATCGCACAAACGTTGCTAAATACTCACTACCACAAAGCACAACTAGCTTCACATTTCATATATTCAAGTTTTTCGCCAACTTTTCGCCTTCTGCTCATAGTTATCGTTATAGTTATACTCATAGTTATACGTTATAGTTATATGCCCGCTGCTTTCTGTGCGTCAAAGTGCGACATCTTTTGACCGGAGAACTCTGTTCTCTGCAAATGTAGATTTTTATTGCTTACGTCACAGGTGATGGCGTAATTGGTGAAGTGTCGCCAGAGGGCGTTGTTGCAATCAGTTGCCGTGGCATTTTCACTCTGCATTTCTTCGATAAAGCCCCACTTTTCATTCAGCGCCAAAAATGTTTATTGTTTGTGGCTCTATTTTTTAAATAATTGAAACTTGTCAGATAGTGCGTTTTAAATCCTCATCATCGCTACTTCCATTATGTCTTTTCGTTGGGTCTAAGCTCAGTTTATTCGGAAGCTGTTGGCACCGACAGGGTTGACCCCAGTATGACGTCGTGAACAGTTTCCTCAAATGTTCGGCTGTTTTATTTGTGCAGCAAGAACCATTTGTATTTTAGAGCAAATTAAACACCGGTTTCCTTCTGTCTTCGCATCTGCTTTTGCTTAATGTTTTGCGATGGTGGCTTCTTCTGGTGCTATCGCGCTTTCAACGTTCGATCTCGACCAAATACAAATCCAATCCTTCGAATCCGATCTTGATTGTGGGATGTTGAAATATTGATTCCGTAATAACATACATTTGCTCAAACAAAAAAGTTTATGTCCGATTCTTCACACCTTATTCCAATCCTTTATTCAATGACGTCATTGATATACCAAACAAGGAAATTTGATAAAATATAAACATTAGGAGGTAATTTTGTCCATGTTATTATGTCAAAGTTTGCTTTAGGACTTAAGGGCTGTTTTCACTACAGCTGCACTGAGGACGTAAAAATCGCTTCAAAACAACGTTTTTTTTTCAGTTGCACGGGCTTGACTTTAGCAAAGCGTGAAACGCTCGCCACAATAGAATTTAAATGCAAATTACGCTTTGCTAAGCTCAGTGCAGCTGTAGTGTAAACGGGTCTTAAAGCTTGAATTACTTTCGGTTGTTGAACTACTATTTTCTGATAAATTAATCTTTTCAGGGCCGAAATGAACAAGTTAATATGCTATCCAATCAGCGCCGATACAACCCTAGTATCGTACAACCACCTAGTATCGTGTATCGGCTCCGATCCGATCCGATATTATCGGGTATCGCTAGACGCTAATAGAGAGTAATCAGTTGGTTTTATTCGTTCAACTTCGAAGTGAAGCTTATTTTTATTTTTGCCACATCACAGCTGCAACAGCGCCCCCAAGTGGTTGCTTGCACATTGTTGTTGCTAGGAAGTAATTTTACGTCAGGTGCCAAAGTAAACGGATAAATTATATTCATTTCTATTTACTCTAAACGCTACATTATTTCGTTTTTAATGAAAATTACTAGCAAAATTAAATTAAATGAGCAATACAAATGTATCACCACTTTAAAATTTGCCCAAAGCACAAATGTACAAGTATATAATTCTGCATTACATTTTTTTACTTACTTATTATCTCCAGCTTACGTTTTACAAAAAATTTAAAGAAAATTGGAAAATTTATTTCAAAAAATTTGAAGAAAAATAACTGTGGAAATGGATTTTATCGCCTTGTTCTCCAATGGATGCATCATTTCCACTATTATTATGTTTGCAACCGGAATGTAAGTTTAAAGTTTTAGTTTTGCAAAGTGTATCAGTATTATGTTCAATCTCAAGTCTGCATTCCTTGGCAAGCACACACCAAAACACCTTAGACGGCGCTGGTTTAGAACCCTACCACAGCGTTCAAACAATTATTAAATCAACGCACATTATTTGAGTTAGGGTGTGAGTGTCAAGTATTACTATATTCATTATTTAATGATAATACTTGACCCACCCTAACCCAAAACGCACTCTACCCCAAATAATGTGCATTGTGGTAGGATTCTAGACCAGCGCTCTTTAGACTTTTTAATCCTAAATTCCAATAAAAGGTTAAATGGAGGTGTTTATATTGCTAACAATATTAGGGTTAGGGTGCAAGTTTGGGAGGGTCAAGCATTATTATTACATTTATTCTACATATTTCTTTTACAATTTTAACTTTGATAACCCATTTTGTTACTGATAAATAAATGGATTCTAAAGCAATGTTAAAAAACTTGCTGGTCCACTTGTCATGCTTTCCACAATCGATAATAACAAACATTGTCATGAAATACAGCATCAAACGAAATCAGCGTATTTAGGTTTCAAAAAAAATTTTGTCACTGTACGTCCGCCAAGAAAATACTCCACATCAGTACGAACAAACTACTTTTATTCTAAATTATAATTCAAGTTTTCCAAAAGTATATAATTCCGTTGTTATTTTAAATTTATTTTATTTTGCAGACCACAATGTATCCAAATTGTGAAACAAAAGAAAACGGGAAATATTCCATTTTTGCCTTATTTAATGACCAATGCAAAGTAAGTGACACATTTAAAAGCTTTATTTTAAAGCTGATCTTGCCTTACAAATGAACTCTATGTACAAGTTGTGAAACCAAATGCATAAGATCAAGGATAGATCTACCAACAGCAAGAAATTATTAATATGCATGATACCAATTTAATAACAAAATAAACAACAAAATACTAAAACACACTGCATTTGATAAAAAGTTTATAAAAGGACCACATATACATTTGCTATGTTTTCTGTGTTTTTTACAATAAATATATGAAAAAACAAAATTTATCGTATATTTCCAGCAATGTTTCGTGGATAATCTATGGATTGTTGTCGAACAATTTCACTGTTATTTTTGTGAATGTGATTGGTGCCTGCCTTCAGTCTATCTACATGGCAATCCACACGTTCTATGCAGATAACAAGGTACATAAAATAAATGCTAATAGCTTAGAACAATATAAGTTCATCACTATCAATGGCAGGTCAGCGAACAAAGCGTTTTTCTATTAATTCAAACATCTAATGTTTTAGTTTTATGGAGCTGGTCTAGATCCTAACATAGAGTTAAACGATTATTAAGCAACGCACAATATCTGGGTTAGGGTGTCGGTTATTACTCGGGTGAGGGTTGGCCAGGAAACATTATATTTATTATTTAAAAATAATACTTGACCCACCCTAACCCGAAACCCTAACCGGCACCCTAACCCAAATAATGCTTGTTGTAGTAGGATTCTAGACCAGTGTCAGTTTTCTAATATGGTTTGATAACTTATTTTATAACAGTTTAGTAAGTATACCACTTTAGTGACTGATTGCAACATATTCAATGTATCTGGAGAAAAATGTTATTTTCCTATTGCGATTATAAAACATTTTTTTAGATAAGTTTATTGTATCATTTTGATTATTTTATTTAAATCTTATTCATAAAATAAAATTTTACAAATGAGTTTTGGAATAACTGAAAGTATTATTTTGTAGCTTGTGTAACCTTTAAGAAATACAAGGAAGTGCAAAGTTTCATTTAAGTATATGTAAAAAAATCATGTTTTCTTTGGTATTAGAATTTGTATTTTGGCATGCTATTAAGGAAAAACTGAGAGAATGGTTTGGTAACTCAAAATGCTTTAAAAACAGTTTTTATCAAGCAGTTCATATTTTTCAGGCATCAAACACTCTTTTTATGTTTTTCAGAGAAAGCAGCTTATTCAGTCCGCTACGGCTTTTGTGATGATATATGTTGGTAATTATATCATTAAAAACATGTTTGAAGACAGTGCAATGAGCCTCACTGTGGCCGGGTTTGTCTGCTGCATAATCACAATACTAATGTTTGCGTCGCCTCTGGCACAAATTGTAAGTTTATAGATTCAGAAGCCTTATAATGCATTTACTGATGTTTAGTGTCTAATTGACTTTTAAATTATTTTGCCAAATTACCTCCTATATGTTATACTTGTCTGTGGAATGCAGGCTGAAGTCTAATACAAACGCAATGTTAGTCGGAATAAAATGAGTTAGAATACAATGCGAGAAGGGCCACGTTGCTGACTATGTATTAATAGTTTCTCATTTTTGTGACTATAGTACTAATTACAATCGATTTGGGCTTGGTTTAGTCAGAACTGTCACCTCAAGGCTGAGGACTCTTATGCGATCAGCATGCCGCAAACGATGGATGCGACACACAATACAGGATAAAATATATAAAACAATTTAGTTTGGCAAACTTTATCAACCGTAGCAAACGATTTTAAAATCCTAATTCTTTTGTCAGCACAGATTTTAAAACTATGCAGAACTTTTCTTTTTTCTAAACGTCAATTTGGACTATTTGAAAAAAGTTGACTTTAACTTAAATTACTTTGTAAAAAACACCCATTCCTGAATAAAACTGCAAAAAACAGGAATAAAACTGCGAAAAACAGTTGTAAACATTTTGTGATTCAGCAGCCTTTTAAACAATGTCCTTTTTTAGGCAGATACAAAAACAAACAGTTGTATTAATTTTGACCTAATGAGGAAATATTTTGTGATGGCTTGTCACTATTGAAACACATGTTGTCTTTAAACAGTGTTACTTGAATTACATTTAGAGAACGACTGATATACATTTTCAGACCGGTACAGAATACTTTTGTGTCCCTGAGTGATATATAGACAGTCAAATTTGAATTGATTAAAAAGAAAATTCAAATAACATTTCAGTTTATCTACCTATGGTTATTATTATTAACTCGGCACGGTGCTAAAGCTAAACCAAACAAAAAAACAGGAAATTAGTTTAATTTTTAGAAAAAAAAGTGACATTTTTTATTGTAGATGTAGACCAAATATCAGCCACAATTTAATGATACCGATATGTCTGTAGAAGCAACGTATTATTGGTGACTTATATATCGAGCTCTAATCACATTGATATCAGTTGTAATATAAATATTGCATCCAATTGTACAAATATCAATCTTCCGTGTGTATATATGTCAGGCCTTTATTGTTTTTAATACTATTAGTCACAAAGCACCTTTAATTATGTGCGATGTGCTTTTTTTATCCGTTTATCTGAAACACTTTCGGAAGTAAGGAATCTCACGCAGGAAAAAAAGATTTTTGCTTTTGTATCAGATGATGCTAGGCCTGTTTATAAATTTAAAAAAATGATTTTATGTTTTTTGTAAACGGCCTCAACATTTATTCATTTTTGTAGTTCTGAAAGTGTGTATCATTAGCAATTTAGGAAACCATTCAACTTTGGTTTAATTTAAATTGTCGCATATCAACGACTTGCTCTCTGAGTCTAAACCTAATAAATTAAACAACCTAAATTGCCGAGTAGATGTCAATCAACATCGCTCAGAGTGAATTTCGCTCACATTGGAGAGCCGATGAGTGCAAAATCCCAATAGTACTTATTTACCTTCTTTGTTTTAAACCTCTCGTACATTTGCAGAGCAACGTTATAGCAGAAAGGTCGACTGCCACAATCTCGTTCCCACTTACAGTTGCTTCGTTTGTTTGTGCCGGAATGTGGACATTATTTGGACTTGTAATCCGTGACAACTTTATTGTGGTAAGCTCACTTAAACCAGTGGTCCTTGAAATTCTTTCTTGCTGCCAAAAAAATGAAACTATCAATAATTCAAAACATAATTTGCAAAAACTGAAAAACCGAGCGGATTGAATGTAAAAAGATGGGTTTACGTGTTTAGAAGCCCAGTAAAATTAATTCAAAACATGAATATAGACAAACTTAAAAAGCTTGACAATTTTATAAAGCTAACTAAAAGTCTTAATAAATATTTTTTTAATGTTTCTGTTTTATAATAATCAAGTCAAAAAAGTGACGTAAATATCCTTTCCATGGTTTTCAATTAATACAGTTATTCCAGATCAAAGGTTATATTAGTTTATAGTTAATAGAAATAAATTTGAACAGCATTGAAATATTGGAGTTAATATTATTTCGCAGGTTCCAAATATCCTCGGAGTGCTCACAAGTGTTGCAAGATTTTTATTGTTTGCCAAGTTTCCAACTCAACCGTTAATTCTCCCCAAATAAAGAGCTGGGGATGTTACTTGCAATAACTTTAAGGTTGTGTCCTACATTTGCGTTTTACGTTTTTTCTTGTTAAGCAGTAAGTAATAATTTGTGGTGCAAGCTTTATCGGCGCTTTTTTTACAATTCAAAACTTTAGACCAGGGGTCGGCAGCTACGGTGGGTGGGCCGGATCTGGCCCGTCAAGTCAAAGAAAAACAATTATTTTGCCGCCTATTTGAAAAAATAGACACGAGTCCATTTCACATACTTTTTGACTACTTTAACTACGTAAGTGCTTTGCGCCAACACTTTACCTCCTTAAATGTAATGAAACACGTCTTCAAGTGCCAAAAAAATCCGGTACCCGCCTGATTCACAGTTGTTCTAACATTTTAATAACTTATTGTGCAGCCCGCAGACACCTTTCTAGTTTGGTTTAGGCCCGCGACTAGAAAAAGGTTGCCGACCCCTGCTTAAAACTCTTAAGATTCTTAGATTTAAAAATATGTTAGTGTTCCACAACCCAGCCACAAGCAATAATCTGGTCGCCATTTGAGTTGGCTGGACCGCTGACTGCAGTATTGATGTGGTTAGATTTCATAAAATTGACATAAACACTTTTTCGAACACATAGCGATAATCACTTCTTCCTATTTTTGACAACCGATGCCCGAAATCAATTTTTTTATACATTGAATATAGTAATAATTGAAATAATAGAATATTATGGAGATTGTTTGAATTTTTGAGAAAAAATCAATAATTCGAAAAAAGATTTCTCATGCTTTATATTTTGGTCGTCGCAAAATAAGGTTAAGAAATGTCGATAAAGACAAAACATCAAAATACTCCTGAAAACTTTTGTGTAATTACTGAAAACATAAAATGTTATTCTTTACCATGATGCTTTTTGAAGGTTCGTGTAAGGTTAAATACTATTCAATAAAACCTGAATATATATGCGTTAAAACATAGTACGTTTGCATTTTAAAACTGACCAGTTATGCTTGATGTTAGTTGTCAATTGTTAAAAATGTTTCTTTGCTAGCAACATTATTATCTTACTTTCCCCATCTACTTCTATTAGAAAGGAAACATCAGCTGTTAAAGTCCGGTTCATCCACTTTTTACTTTGTTACTTAAAAAACGCTCTACAAAGATATTATTATACTGTCTTGCCATTGAACAAATGTGTGGTTTTAAAAAGCACCTTTTTCTACTGTGTTTTGTTATTGTGCAAAGATTTTTTACAGAAAGCAGTATGTACTTGGTTACTCTTGCTCTTTTTGCAATTTTATTTTTTGTGACTTTTACCAACCACTGGTTTCTTAAACTATCTACTGTATATTTCGTTTTATCGTTTACCTGAATATATAGAATATACTCGTCATTTTAGATGCAATATGCAGATTAAGTAAATTTTGCTGAATTTTCATGTTTGTGTTTTTGTGACCAGAAACGCCTTTTGTTACTGTTATTTACTTAAAACGAGACTCTATTGGTTTTCCTTTTTATTCATACACAGAAAGACGCAGCGTGGTGGAATGCTTTGTAGTAAATAACGGTTTCAGCTTTTCGGATGAGACTATTTGGCGTGTGTGGTTATTTTTTTGCATAGATTTTGAGAAATTATTGATTATTTAAGAGGTGACCTATGTTTTTTTCGCATGTTTTTTTTTTTTGAGATGAATAATTTAAATTTTCCCCACTAAACTTCGGTTAAAAAAGGCGCATCATTACGTTCTTATTTCTAAAAATAAGGATTTGGGAAGGTCAAATATTTGCTTGCTTCGTTATCGTCACAAAAAGTGATAATCAGGTGAAATATGCGATTCGAACAACTCAGTTGGCCCGAGGAAATGCAAGTTGGCTAATATGAATGTTGCCAGGGTTACCTATAATGTGGGATAGAAAACTGTAACTGACTACAACTTTATTCAATGACCAGCTAAGATAGGTGGATGTACCTTAATTTTATTACTTTCGCCCGATTAAACATAAGAATATTTATGTCAGAAGTGTTACAATAAAGGTCACCCAAAGTTGTGGCGGTCGTTATTTTACAAGTAGGAATGTCTGATGATATCGCATTGACTTGGTGCGATTTCAACCTTGAAAGGTGAATTCATCAAAGGTTAGTGTTTAAACAGCTCTGTGTATTTTTATAAGTGGGATGCCGAATCCTATATCAAATGACGTCATTGATGTGGCATAATGAGCAGAATTGGTCAACTTCCGATGTTAATGGTAATTGTTTCCAGGGTATAACGCTCAAATTTTTGGTGCTACACTGTTTATTTTTGTACTCGGGGAAGTGCGGAACCCATGGGGATCAATGGAACACTGGCATATTGCGCCCCCTGTTTATTTTCAATCATTCAAGCCGTGATGTGCAATCAACCGCAGTAAATCCACCTTGCAAAATAAATTTATCAAACACAGTAGGTTAACAACAACTGATGATAACTAGGAATTTTGCCACGTTACAATTACATCTACTTTGCTAGTTTTAGCATAGTTATGACGTCATTCTGTACCGGAACGCGATAATTTTGTCCAAAATATCGGGTATCAGTCCAAAAAGTGATGTTGTATAATCTCTAATTTTTACAGTAAGTGACACGTTTAATAGTATTCTTGTGTTTTGGCCATAAATTTAGTTTACCCTACACCCTATCCAAGTACCCATATATAAGTTTTAAAATCCAACTGAAGGTTACAAGTTGCAATAAGAAAGAGGGGGGCATTTTTGTGCATTAGGCCAGGGGTGTCCAACATGAGGCACGCGTGTCAATCAAATATACTAAATTCGATATTCAGCCAATTGCCATTGTTTATTCAAAATATAAAACCATCGCGGCTATTACAACAACCAACAATTACTTATGATATTATAACATTATACTGTAGTGGAGGCTAGCTTTCACATAATTATAAAGCTTGGTGTAAAGAAGCAAAAGTTAGCTCACCGACAGACACTTGGATGCGGTAATGTGCATTGCTACTGCACAGCTTACAGCCTTGCAAGCAGTTTGGTCAATTATATATGGTTTGATTGACAAAATAAACAAATGTTTTTCATGTGTAAATAAAAGTTTTTTGTTGTTGTAAAATAGCGATATGTTCTACATTTATTTCCTAACTAGAAGTATGCTGACCGACAGACTGACGTTGTAACTCGCTAAACCATCGACAGCGAAAACAAGATATTTTTAAGCCACTCACAATGTTTGTTAAGCATAGTACTATGTCGTAACAACAGGTTTCTCAATACCGACGATAAAGAATGTTACAGTGTGAGCAATCGATGAAAAATGTTGCAACGACAAGTGCTGAATTCAGTGAACAGGCGAGTACGTGGGTGGCGATAAAACCCAAAGTGCAATGGTATTTGCAACCAACCAAAACACATTAACTAAAAGGACGACCTAAAACATAAAAATCTGCATTTAAAGAGGTATTTACTGCTTCCAAAAAAACGTAATAAATTGGAAAAAAAATACTCCTATTCTACAGTGTAAGTGTGTCACTATGAACAGTAAATAAACTTTAAAATGACAATAATGCTTACAATAATTTTGCTACTGAGGCAAGAAAAAAGTTATTAACGGGAAGAAATGTACAAATGTGTTAAAACGCGTGCATTGAAATTAAAGTACATTAACACTTTTGTTTGCATACAACAAGTACCTAGCATCGCCCAACAAAACTGTTTCCTAGCACAGTTTTACCTGAAGTGGTATTTTACAAACATAAGTTGCACATTACAAAAATAATATTTTTGACAACATCTAACTACTTTATATAAGAGGCTGTACAAATATCTAAATACATTTTTACATTTTATGTTAGCGGCAAGGTATGTAAAAGGGTGAAATATTGTAAATCTGTACCATTTCTTATTATTGCAACACCTTGTGGAATCAAATATAAGAAGCTAAAAATACAACAAAGTAAAGAAAGCAATGTAATAAAACGTAAAAAGCAAAGAGGTGTTTAAAGCATATTAAAGCAATATGAGAAAGCAGTGTGTAAAGCTGGTAAATAACTGGCAGGATAAGAGCAAAGGACCAGAGCTTAATCTGTAAAACGGAAAACGACCAGTCAAATATTTCCGCCATTTCCTGCTTATTAAATAGAACTGAACGACGGCGCCGACATTTTAACTGGAATTCTGTTCTGGTAATTAACTTAGCAGCATACAGTCATAACAAATATCATTTTTGAATAATAACAGTTCACATTATTCCTCGTATCAACATAATGCCGCATTGTCTTGCAATGATTTCGTAATAATGTAAAAAGAGGCATAACATATTTAATTAAAACAAATATATAGGACTGTAACAATATGATTAATTGAAAAAACTTAAAGAAGGCAAGTAAGTGAAATGTGAATGCAGTATAAGTTGGCAAGGTGTGGATGGTTAAATGGAATGATTCATCTTAAGTGGTTGTGAAAATGTGTGTGATCAATATACAAATACAGAAAAACGTAATATTAAACTAAAAAGCAATGAGTAATCTGTGAAAAAATATTTAAAAATGAGCATATTTCCCTGTATTAAAGCCATTCACATCTGCAATACTTTTAAAAATATGTGAAAAACAAATCATGCCAATGGTTTACAAACTTGAAAAAAAAAATTTGCTACATAAAGACCAACGTAAAATTAACTAATATATAGTGATTTTTTTAGAGTTGAGATCAATTGCTTTGCTTAGTTTGATTTGCTTATTTTCAGTTGGGTATAGTACCAAACACTTTTATACACTGGTCCCCTATGACTGTTTCATGGAAAAAAACATTAAGCATTTTTGCTTTAAAATGCAGTTAATGCAACGCCTACATTATTCTGGTAAATTAATAATTACGATCAAAACTTGTAACTTTCCATTCCTGGTTTAGTATCAGTAATCATATAAGATCGTTCAGTTTTCGTCGATTCCTAACGCTTGTTCGCAGTAATGCTGAGTCGCTCTTGGACTTCATTTGCCTCGTCATCATTTTCAATTCCCTCCATAACCCCATCTGGTGGAACGTAATCCGATTTTATTCTGCTTTCAGCTTTATTTGAGCGGTTCCCGATAGCTAAAACAAACAAGAAAATTAGTATTTGTAAATAACGACAAAATACCTATTCATAGGTTTGTTACCTGACTTTCTACCAATTAGAAAAATATTTTAAAAACTTCTTTATTTCAAAAAATGATTTCTGTAGCCCAAAGGCCTTACATTTAAGACAAAAGTTTAGAGAAGCATTAAAACATATTATCATTTGTCTTTATTCTTAATTCAAGAAACCTATGTTTATAGTAAAATAATTTAAACAAGGCTTAGTAAAACAAACCAGGCCAATTCAGGCTTAGTTTTATTTGAAATTTACAATTGTTCATAGAAAAATTTAAGTTTTATAATTAAAAAAACTAAAAAAAACTTTAGAGTATAAAACATAAAACCATGAGCTTTCAAATTGAATTTAAAAGTAGTTTAAAATTACAAGCAACCTTTTAGTAATAAAGCAACAGGATTTACATCAAACATACTTGGGTCAGGGGTAAATGAGCTTGGCGAAAAACAAAATTACAATATTTCCTTTCTGGAAACATTTTTAAGTTTCAATAAAAATGCCAAGTACAAATTTTTACATTAATCAAGGAATGAGGTATTGCAGAAGGATTTATTAGTTTTAGCGAATATTCTGGCTCAACTATTTCAATAAAATAACTAAAAATACAGTGTTTTGTTCTAATATTTTGCATGTTGTTTCTAAGTCACTGCTGATGCCATTATAAAAAAGTGACCTTCAATAAAATACAAACCTTAGCGAATTCCAATTAAACACTTGGAATTGTGTTTACATATTTGGGTCAAACTTATTGCAATAAACAAATGTTTATTGTCAAACTAGTAAAAAAATGTCAAAACTTGGATAAAAATAAAAACCAAACAGCCAAGTAAATCAAAACAAGTTAGAGAACAGCCAACTAAATCAACTCTGTATAAAACAAACACTCCACAGCACAATATCTTGAGGTTAGTTTCGTACTCGCATTAAACAAAAGTTGCAAAACTCGCAGGCACAGGTTCCATACCATTCCTCACTGTCACTATCACTACTATGGTCATATTGCCTCGGCAGCAACTGAGCTGCTTGACGTGATGCCCCAATTTTGTCCATGATATCTATGCTCTTGCGAGCTAAGTACGAATCTGAAACTAATGTTTGAGGAGATTTATTTGCTAATTTTTTACATTTTTTTTATTTACCACTCACATATCCAACAGCACTCCTGTAATGTTGGACAGAACATTCATAACGCAAGTTAGAGGCAGTTGTAACTGATTTAAAATGACAGTTTAATCAATTCACCATAGAAAAATTTCTTAATTTTGAAAAGCCGGAATAAATTGAGTTATATGTGAAAACAGTTTTCCATTTTTGTTGGTAAGATAGAAAGCAAGAGCAGTTTAAAAGGCATTTCAAGTTTAAAATGAACAGACGGTAATTTTCCAGTACGTACCGTGTTGCTTCATCCTGTCCGATATTATATTAACGAATGTTGCCATGAACGCAAGTCCGAACAATATCCAGAAATAAACCATGACTCTGTACAAAGAGATATACGTCCTGTCAGGGTTGTCACCTAAAAAATAAAAAAACACTTTCTACAAAACAATAATAGCACAACCTAACAATCGCCTTTATTACATAAGCCTAAAAAAATAAATAAATAGCCAATTAAAATTTCTACAGCACACTTGAGAATCTGTTGAAGGACCAATTTGAAAAAAATTGTTTAATAACACGGTTATGTCTATAGCAAAATAATAATCTTAGTCAATTGGTATTTTGCTTTTACATTAGCGACAAGGAAACACAAGAAATATACTTGTTACACTTCATTGGGTCCTGTACCATGTAAAATACTAAATATGAAATAATAATCTTATTGCAAGGTATCCTACAAATAACTAACACAGTGGTTCCCAACCAGGAAGCCATTTCTAACATTAACTGGTGTCAGATTTTTCAAATTCTTATGGATTCCCGTTTTTCTCTATTGGTAAGCTTCTGGTTACATTAGTTTGCATAAGATTGGAGCGCAGCAAATTAAAAATGCTTTTTCTAGCTTTTGTTTCAAGTTAGTTTATTCATCACAGTTAACTTGGCGAAAATGTAAGAAAGCATAAACTATTTTAACGTTTTATGCTAGAAATTTGTTGAATGCTGCATTAAGTGACTTTTACAAAACAGTAAAATCTTACCAGCAACATAATCGCCAAATCCAATGGTGGTAAGGGTTATGATTGAGAAGTACATGCTTGTCGTGTAAGGCCACTTCTCCACCGAGCTGAATATGACAGCAGGAATGCAGCAAAACAATGTGAACCCTATCACCCCAAACACACTGAATATAAACACGTTCTTCAACCAGGGTTCCATTTCCTGTAAATAGAGTAATTATATGAAGACCACAACAATTCTTATATTTACAAAGCAAGAAACAAAACCAGTTTTTTTAAACATATTTTTAATAACTTTTTTTGTGAAATTTGTTTTTTATGAAAAGGTTTTGTATTTTTCGTTAACATTTTTCAACATTTATCCAGTGTGATTAGAATAAAAATATAGCACAATAAAAAGTCTTATTTCTTCATATATATTATTGTATGTGTTTGTAAATTTTTTATACTTTGAATTTGCTCTCTTATTATTTTAAATTATGAACAAAACGTGCGACATGCTGTGACTTTAAAACTAGCAACTGTAGGTTATTTTACTAAAGGTTTTAATCAGAATTTTCTTTTGAATTCTATTTGAATAAGATACAGATGATGCTTTTAATAGCAAAATATAGTCATTATATTATAACATTCAAACAAACTGATTTCCGGTTTACTAAGTTCTGTACTTAGTTTAATATTTAAAGGTTTTAATTGAGCAATTCGTTTTTATTTCGAAATTCTTTACCATATTATCGAATCTTGCAGAAATCCGTTTAATTCCGCCTCCAAATAGTTCACCAAATCCACTAAACATAACGGCAAATATTGGGATTCCGAGTAGAGCATAAATAACACAAAACGCCTGGCTTCCGATCGCTGTTGGCGTCATATGGCCGTAACCTGAAACAAGGATTGTGATTTTGAGTAAACCTAGTTTATAAAATAGATACGGGATGAATGCGCATGACAAAACCAAGGCAGGCTAGAAAAACAACTAGCCTGTGGGCTGGTGAGGTTCAAATTTACGACCTTAGGCCATACATTGATCGACAGATTCGTTTAATCTGCGATGACTTTCGGTATATTGTTTTTAGCTTATGTTATTTTAGCAAATATATGTCTTTCAACTCAGTTAATGTTCAAATACTGACCAATAGTCGTTATGATTGTTCCAGAAAAGAACACCGAGCTCTGGAAGTCCCATCGATTTGGACAATTCACTTCACCTCTCAGTGAAATCCCACGCTTGGAATATTCATTCACTTTCTAGAAACATCACTGTTTAACTAAATATACATATTTATAAATATCACGGAACAATAATACATGTGTGAAAAAGTGCAATAACTGTTATTGGCCCTTTTGAAGTCGGTAGAGTGACGGTCCCAACATGGCCGAGGTCGTGAGTTCGACCTCACCATAGGCTAGTTTTACGAACAGGATGCAGCAGGCAACGGTGCTATGGCTGTTTCTCGACTCGCTCCCCTCTGAGCCTGTGTAGCTCAGTTGGTAGAACAACGGTCCCGGTATGACCGAGGTCGTGAGTTCGAACCTCACCACAGGCTGAAATAACATAACTTACCATTATGAAATAATCCATTTGTGTCTTCTCGTCAGTAAAATTATTTTTGGTATAGTTTTTTAAACGCTGCTTAAAAAGTTTTGCTTCTTTGCACTTTGCTACCTCTAGTGGTCGCTCGATTGAGTAAAACACAGCGGCTCCGACAACCAAGTACACAAAGTATCCGATCGTTAAAACAGTGAGTGTCTTTAGTTCCATTATTAAATAATTTATGTATTAGGTATCTTTCACAACACAAAAGTATCCTCAAACAACTATAAGGATATAAAATATTTAAAACATTATTTTAAAATTTGCGTAAAAACTAGAATACCAATATGTTTTTTTATAGCAGAACAACTGGTCCAGATTCCCGCCACATTGGTACCTGGTATAACTTGATTCTTTAAAATAGATGTTTTGACATCATGCTCAACTAAAGCACTTTTTTGGTTCAGTTCTGGTTCGCCTCCTTAAAGTCTTAATAAAAAGGTTAGGAAAATAGGCTTTGATATTTTTACTAAGTCTTACTACAACCATCAGGCTTCAAGGTTCGGAAATAATAAGAACTAAACTGGTTCAAAAAGAACCGGGGGGCAATCTAGAATCCTGCGACATTTATCGTAACACTTACGACGTTGTCAAAGTTCAAATTGTAAGGAAGGCTTAAATATGTAAGAATAAGTATACAATAATAATACTTGACCCACCCGAACCGAACCCCAACTCGGACCCTAACCCAGCTATAGTTAGCAATATAAAAAAATACCCGAACAAAAACGTTGTGGGGTTTTACACCAGCGCGAGATCCGGTTCTGATTTGGTACAAACACTTGGTAATTAGTGGATTGTTTGTTTCCATCTCTTGCCTGAAATATCGGAAAAAATGAAACGAGTAGTTCTACTACAGGGAGTTACCCATGGTTAATCCCATGTTATGAATTCATTGCGTAAAGTAAAATAAACAAACTAAATAAATAAAAGGCAACCAGTGACACTACATACCAAAGAGTTTTTATAAAAAACAAAAACTCTTTGCTATATACACTATGTTTTAAGAGAAAAAAGTATTTTAAGTATTTTTTTATAACGCTTCGAACAATGACTGAATATTAATATTCATAAATATAAATATTAATATTTTAATGTTTTTTGTTTTTTGTTTAGTCTGATTGCTGGCTAGCTTAGGTTGCTTTAAGTAATGTGTAGAAATTTCTGATCGATATCTTGTTTATTTTCGGAGATATTACGCAAATAATTTCGAGCTGCGTATTTCCTTTTGGTGTCTATCGTCTAAAACTTTTAAATTAAATATCTATTTCGCAATGTAAATCAATGACATCCACAGTTAACTGAGCAATCAAATAACATAAAAAACATCTGCGGAGCCGGGTTCGGGACTCGACTTTATTTCATCGGACTCAGGTTGTTTTAAACCGACTCCGCAGCCCTGCTTTAAACTTCGCTGTCTGTTAATAATTTTGCAAGACTGTAGAAGTTACTTTAGCTGTAAATAATTTGCAACAAAAGTTTATGAATTAAAAGTAAGTTGTTTCGTGACTTAAAAATTCTAAAATAACCAAAACTTAAAATTTTAAGCCTAACACGTTTTCAGATTTCAACATTATCATATAAGTCTTGATGTTTCAGACAGCGCTAACGTTATGCTTATGAGCTCGCCAAGTTGTCAGTCTCTCAAGCCTTTGTTATTCGCTAGAGGCGTCAAAGAGTTGTATTGGATTCCAAATTCCTGGTAAGTGTTGCGCTGTGGCTTTTCAGACAGCGCTAACAGCGCTAACGTTATGCTAATAAGCTCGCCAAGCTGTCAGCCTCTGTGAAGCAAGCCGCCGTTGTTCGCTAGAGGCGACAGAGAGCCGGATTGGATTCCAAATTCCTGGTAAGTGTTGCGCTGTGGCTTTTCAGACAGCGCTAACGTTATGCTAATAAGCTCGCCAAGCTGTCAGCCTCTGTAAAGCAAGCCGCCGTTGTTCGCTAGAGGCGACAGAGAGCCGGATTGGATTCCAAATTCCTGGTAAGTGTTGCGCTGTGGCTTTTCAGACAGCGCTAACAGCGCTAACGTTATGCTAATAAGCTCACCAAGCTGTCAGCCTCTGTGAAGCAAGCCGCCGTTGTTCGCTAGAGGCGACAGAGAGCCGGATTGGATTCCAAATTCCTGGCAATTGTTGCGCTGTGGCTTTTCAGACAGCGCTAACAGCGCTAACTTTATGCTTCTTGGCTCGCCAAGTTGTCAGCCTCTGTGAAGCAAGCCGCCGTTGTTCACTAGAGGCGACAAAGAGCATAAAAAGTTTCTGATTTTGTAAAAGTTTCCGATGATGCAGATTAAGCCATAAGAGTTTCAGAAATAATTTAAAATTCGAAATACCAGCAGCTTTATAGTTTTGTTCTCCCCAAAAATCTTAACATGCAACCCCAAAATACAGTTACAATACAAGAGTAACTACCGAAAGTGGGTCAAAGGTCAAATAAATACCATTATTTTCAAAGATGCTCCTTTAACTTGATCAAAATTACTTAAGCTGTTGGAAAAAAATAAGTTCAAGTGTTTTAAATTAGGTTCTAATATGAAGTGCTTGTGTTTTAAGAAATTAAATTTGTTTTTATTGAATCTCGTAATTGCTTATGCTTATAACGTATAAAGTACCATTTTGTCATTTGAAATCATCCTAAATACATCATATTTGTTTCGGCAATCATATTTGGCCTAACGTAAAGTAAAGCTTGAAAATAATATTGGATTGCTGAAGAGCGGATCAGACTTGGGACTCGAAGAAGTCGGTTTATTTTGGTTTGTACCATTATTTTACAGAAGGGAGTTCTACTTTACGATTCCTTCATGACTCACATTATAAGGCTTCCCAAGTCCCAGGTCCGATGTGCGCATGCGCAGCAGAGTTCTATCAGTTACATAAACGTTTCATTTATGTTACAATTACATTAAAAACTGTAATTAATTGCATCAATTACAATTTTCGGCATTAAAACTTCAATTTTCTCCATATCTATGTATTGAGCCAAAATTTTAGCAAATTAGAATTGCAATTCGAATTACACAGAATAAAAATGCCTCAATTACAATTACAATTACATTAAATCCTGTAGTCAATTATACTATTTACAATTACAAATTACAATTGATCCAACTCTGAATTGCACAGTACGAAATTTCGAAACCGATAAGTAAAATTATCAATTTCAAATAAATGTCTGCGTTTTTTTATTTAGACATAGTATTGAAGCTAACTTTATAGTCTGGTCGATACTTAGTGTGGTTCAAACAAACTTTAAGGTTTCCAATTAGTTACCAGATCGCAAGTTGGTCTTGATTTCGGTTTACAGGACTGTCTTCGTCTTGTTAAATCAACCAAAATAGCGTCTGGCATTTCATAGCACGGTTGTTGATTGTTACGTAATGGAAAAGTTTTATTCCTGAAAATCGCGCTAACGAATTCCAGATTAGATTTATCTATATGCCGCCATCAAAGAGCAACATCTGACATTCCAGCCTCATATTACTTTGTTGCAAAGCAGGGGTTCCCAACCTGTAGGCCATGGTCCCCTAGGGCAGGGGTCCGCAAATACTTTTTGGCGCGACTCAAAATTACTTCTACTGAGGTCTCGCGGCCCCAATACGAGTTGGTTTTAATAAAATAGTTTTGCTAAACAAGCAACTATTGTGTTTCTATTTATTAAGGCAAACCTATGTTATGCGTTTGTTGCCGTTCTCTGTAAGACATGATATAACAAAATTAAACCAAAATGTGGCATGTTAACACAAGGTCGTTAAACACCAGTAAGTGCAACCAGATTTGCCTGCATTTGGTTTTGGTTAGCAAAAAATTTCTGTCAAAAAGATGGACGATCCTATGACCACACAAAAAATATATTCCCGCAAACATAAGGATTCGCGTATAGCGTCATTTAATAGCTCGTTTATATCGTTCAAGTTCGTAAAAAAACTGCATAATCTGGTTAAGTAGTTTATTATGTTTGCAAAAAATTGAATGTAAAGAGACAAGCTGCGGTTAAGGGGAAATAAGTTGTGTCCATTGCACACTTAGCACGTGGTCTTAGAGATATAATTTTGCGTTAACTATTATTACTTAAAAATGGAGACTTTGAAACGCGCACGACAGTCTCCATTATGCCTCCTTTTAAGAATCTGCTTCAGTTAAACAAATGAATCGGTGTTACACTAACATCGGATATTAGCGCAGAGACTGAACAGCGAGAACATACTGCGTATAACTCGACGTTTTTTAGCGAGAAAAAAAGAAAGAAGGTTTGACTTAGCGTTGTCAATTGTCGAATACACACTTGCTAATCAGTCAACCTAAACAAATAACGAAAGAGAAAAACTTCGAGCGTTTACGGTCGACAAAACAAAAGACGAAAAACGGCGTTTTGCACTCGATTTTGGTTTCGCATTAGATTAAAACCCGTAAACCAATTACTTAAAAAGCACGCCGCTTCGAACAGTTTGTTAAGCCATGACAAAACGAACAAAAAGCGATAATATCACTTACAAGAAGGGGGTAATAACTCCCGCCCCCCTGGATGCGCCACTGGGGGCAATGGATAATGTATAATATTTTTAACCTTCATAAGTAATACATATTACACTTATAAATAATACTACTAATCGCATTTTAAAATTCGAGGGGGAGGGGCAAGATGGCCATGAGGCTTTTTCAAGGGGGCCCACGAAAAAAATTACAAAATAATTTTTATTTTTAGTTTATTATCTACTGCACAATAACAAACAAGAAAATTAAAATTGAATGAACTCTTGAAGCTGCAAGAACTGACGGCAGCCCGATTAAGCTTTGAGAAAGTTAGTTTGACCACATTTTGGGCAAAACTAAGCAATTCATACCCTAAGCTTCATGAAATGGTCATGCCTTTGCTGTTGCCTTTCCCATTTTCCCCAACATAACGTTGTGAATGTGGGTTTTCAACAATGTTATTTCTGAAGGCAAAGCAGCGCAGTGTCTTAGATATTTAATATGACATGCGGCTGTCTTTTTCCTCCACTAAACCAGCAATTGAGACATTGCCAGTGCAAAAACAAGCTCAACCATCACATTAACTGAGTATGTAATAACTAATTAATGTTCTATCATGTTTATTTTATGTTGTATTTATATCATTCTAATTTCTAACTGTCGGTTACTGTATATTCAAAAGGTTGAAAACATAGCGGGGCCATTGATTTCTCAAAATTTTCAAAGGGGCCACGGTTTGAAAAAGGTTGGGAACCCCCTGTTGATTTTAATTTGAATCACGGGTCGTACGTTGCTCGTTTTGGATTGCGTGACAAACGAGCGATTGCTGCACAAGAAAACAAACAACAATTAGCTTAATACAAACACAATTGTGTCGCAAGCGAGCAAAGTGCATTCGATTGTTTGAATTCTAATCGTGACAAGAGATTATTGTTTGCCCAACAAAGCAACAATGCTTCCAGGAAGTAGAAACAATGCACTCGTTTGTCAATTGTTGTTTTAATGCGTTCCAAAAATCCTTGGGCTGAAGTTTTATGTGGAACGTTCGTTTCCAAATGCGCGCAATTAGGAATTATGAAAGAAAGACTTAATATCATTATGGAAATAAAATACTAGAAAGCCATAATTTCTTCCAGCAGTCAAACCTTGTATTCTTATAAAGCAGATAGATGCTTATTTTGATTTTTGTACGCTTGTCAGCGCCAACTTAATAAGTAAAACGAGATTTTCCCTAAGTCATTGGAAAACATGTGAACTGCTTTGGCAAGGTTAAAAAACTCTGTTGGCGCAAAGTTTATCAGCCCTGGCTCGCAACTATTAATCGTGCAGGGATGGCGCAACCTAGAGCAGCAGCACGTAGCTGGGTTAAGCAGACTCGAACGAGCTGACGAACATTTACCCACTTAATCATACAAAGCAAACATAAGCCAGCGCTATAAGCCGGTAAAGCACTGATTATGGAACGTCTTGACTTGTGCATTGAATAAAGAGTTTTTCTAAACGTCCAAAATGATACCTACTTCTGTATGGGCTTTGATATTCTTATTGACTTGCGCACTTTTAAAAAAATGAAAATAGTTGCGGCATATTTTTAACAAAAGAACAATTTTGTAAATTGACAACGATCGTCATACTTGCCAATGCAATTTGTAAAAGTCCAAATATTATTGAATTTCTAACAAATAGTGATCCAAGCATTACGTTCGTTGACGTCTTGTAATAACTACACATTAGTTTGGAACAACAAAAAAAGATAACAAAATTTACTCATGTATGGAACGCAACATAAAAGAGCCAAAACATGCCGTTGTATATTTAACCAGCACTTTGTTTTATTGGGAATGGTTTAACTGGTTTACGCAACCATTTTATTTTCAACACACGCATGACGCGTCGGTTCACTTTAAAAATGGTTAAATGTTCTTTAATTCAATGTTGCAATAATTTATGTTGCAACCCCAGCATTGTGTAAGGACGATTCGCAACTTTCAGTTAATTTCTAACCAGAAGGTTCTTGTCGCGCCCGACGCTACCGACCCGGTTTGTTTGTTTTTCCACAGAAACCCTCGTTCTTATTGCGCGTCAACTATTTCGTTTCAAAAGTAAACAAACCTTGGGCGACCAAACAACTTAATGCACTTTGCACAGAGTTTTGAAACTACTTTGGTTTGATATTTTGTGTTGTTGCTCAACGAACAAATATTCATTTTTGATAATTTGGTAAAAAAATAGGCGCTGACCTATACAATCCTACCATGGGTTAGCATTTATGTGTGGGAGGGATAGGCAGTATTATTAAATAATAAATGTAATAATACTTGAAAATATTTTGCGAAAAAAATATTTTGCGTTGCCTTAATAATTGTCTCAACGCTGTGGTAGGTTTCTAGACAAGCGCCAAAAAATTGTTTCAATCATTCAAACCGAGTTTGCACATCATAGATGAATGACAGACGAAACACACATAAAAACGAGCATTTTAAAAACAGTGTTTTTCGTTTTGTTTTCTGAAGAACAACAACTTGTAATTTTATGTATCTCTTTACGGCGCTGGTCTAGAATCCTACAACAGCGTTCAAATTATTAAATCAGTGCATATTACTTTGGGAAGGCTGTGGGTTAGCGTTCGGGTTTGGGTCGGTCAAGTCTAGTATTATTAAACCTAATCTTCTTATGCGCATTTGTCAAGTCAAATTAATGCATTGTCCAAGACCTCAAAGTCTAAAAGTGGGACTTTTCAATTCTTTGGATGTACTAATTGTTGTAGACCTTTTTGCTTAGAAATGCACTATTTTCTGACTGATTGGGTGGTTATGTTTATTCTTCCAGTTTTCAATTTTTATGACTGGTTTTGTAATTTGTATTTCAATTCAAAAAAGGTAGTAGGGTTCTAGACCTATTCTAATTTAAATTTAACGACTTGTTTTCCATTTCGTTACTTCAAAAAAGGTAGTAGGGTTCTAGACCAGCGCCCCTTTCTCTGCAGGCTTTTCTCCATTGTTTACATTGAACAAACATTGCTTCAGTCGTTTTCTGCAGCAGCTGCTGGCTCATTTAGTTGTCTTTTAAAGTGGACTAACATTGTTTTGCATAAAAATATTTTCTTGAACAAGTTTAAGATACAATGATAGGAAATTTTAGTTTTTAATATTTAGATTGTAAGCTTATAACCGATTTATTTTCAGTCACCTTCAGTATAGCTATGGGATAAGAGTTAATAATAGAATTTCTTAACATTTATGAAGTGGGGCATTGATGGCTGCTCAACCTTAATTTTAATGATATTAAATATCTTGTAAGTGTTTTATGTCTTTCCAATGTAGATAATTTGTGAATATTTTCAATAGATTAACACAATTTGAGAATGGTTGTTTTCAAATTGCTACATCAAGTTTGTAAACATGTGTAAGTTTTACAAATTTGTTTAAACTGTGAAATGTCTGACGAACAAACAAGAAACAAACATCATGAGGTATGTATGATTTCTGTTATTTTCAATTTCAAGTGTTTTGCAAGAAATGAATGTTTCTTATAGACATTGGTCAAACCTTAATCAAGTTGTTCGTTGGTACTTACTCATTTCTTGTGGCATAATGATAGTTTTTTTTTCTGGGTTATAATATATGAATAAAGTTCAACTGTAAAATTTAGTACAAATTTTTTGATAGTTTTTTTATTGCAACAATCTAAACAAAATATTTTTATATTTTGATTATTTTTCACTTCAAATAACAAGATGTGCGTAGCTCTTTTTTACAATTACAATTTATGTTTCAGAATGAATCTGCTGGACAATCAAGAGCAGGGACTTCTAAACAAAGTAATTTATAAGTGGTGTTAAAGTGTGGTTAGTTGCTTAAGTTGATTTAATAAGTGATTTAAAATTTTGTACTGCATATAGGTTTGAGCTCTGATGAAGATATTTCCTCTTGTGGCTCCGATGATAATCCCTCCACCAGTCAACATCCGGATGAAAGGAGCAAGAAAAAGGGGGGTTCCCCAGCAAGCAATCGGCCAAGAACAAGTTCCAAGAAACTAGCAAAGGCTGCCAGAGCAAAGAAGGAAAACAGAGATAAAAAGGGTAAGTTTTGGAAACAACTTTAAATACCTTTGCAAAATTTAATCATTAGAAAAAAAAAAAATTAACTTTGTCAAATTAAAACATTATCATCGCCTAAAGTTGTCAGATTCTGACAGTGCTCTGGTGACAAGCATTTTTGCCCAAATTTTGCGTGTTTTTTCCCCTCAAGTTATACTGTGTTCACCTAACAAATGTATAAACCTTGTCATGATAACCAAATTAATTATTTAAAGCAACATTCATCTAAGAGTTAAAATGTTTTATTAACAATGCTAAAGCAAGTAAAGGAATGAGTTGCCGAAGTTTTTGCCACATTAAGAAATACATAACGGTGAAGCTAAAGTACAATCTGTGGGTGCACATGTCTGCTAAGCACCAAAAAGAAAAGTGTTTATTTGGTTAAATAGCAAACCATAAGACAGTGGTTCTTAACTTTTTATACTCCGTGGCCCCTTTGATAAGCTCTCTTTAATGTGTTTTTACTTGTTTTATTACTCGTTAATAATAAAAACAGCCATTGAACGAAGTCTAAAGAAATGCACTAACTTTGTAATAATTTAACAAATCGGTCACTTTAATTTAAATTAACTTATCTTTAGTTATTACAAAGCTTGTTATTGTACTTCACCAAGATATGCTTTTATTCGGCTATGTTTTGTACTGAGCCAAGCGAATGTCAGACGATCTCTGAATTTTGTTTTATTGCACGCCAGATCAGGAAGTCCATCTTCGCAAAGATGGTTATAGTTGCGAATTAAATGCACATTACGACAGCCTTCTTGCTGAGTTGTGGGTACAAATCTCGGATCCTGATTTTATTTTGGACATGCAGTCGATAGAAACAGGGTTTGACAACGCTGAATATTGGCATAAAGTTGACCTTTAAAACCCCGTAGCGCAATTTTCACGTTTTACATTTTATTGTTTTTTTGCAACTTAACGCCCTTAAAAAATAAAAATTGTAAAAATCTCTGCACCTGCCATTACACGTTAATTGCCTGCTTGACAGCATTTGATAGATCCTTAGTAATTTGGCGAAGGTTATTGGCAAGTTATTGGTCGCCGAAAAAACATTAACGCCACATTATTACAAAGCGGCACAGTAACTGTTTTGCCACAGCGATAGGCGGCGTTAATCTTGCAACAGGTGTAAGTACGACTAGGCATACCTTTCCGCGTAAAAGCAAACAAATTATATTGGTTTCAGTTTTCCAATATAAACAGCTTTCGATGAAGAAATGATTACAGTCATGAAAAACACAAATTTTAGTTAACTGGCAAAATTTGAAAATAAGAAACAGTTGGGTGTTGCAAATACTACGACCCAGCTAGAGAGTTATGCCCATGGCCCCAAATGCAGTTGGGTGTTGCAAATACTACGACCCAGCTAGAGAGTTATGCCCATGGCCCCAAATGATCACTCCGTGAAACTAAGAATTTTATCTAATATTGATATGATTCATTAGGCACATAAACAAATTCGCATTTTGCTTAAAAAAAATGGCATTTAATAATCATAATAAAAGAGAAAGTGTGAGATGTGTTTGTGTGCCAACATGTTCGCCCAGTCAGTTTGCAATATATTTGTGCTACATCACAATGGAAGTGTTATGTCACACTCAATGCGATTTACAACATGTTACAATGTGGATTTATCACTTACGAAGATTGTGTTTAAGCCTGTATCCCAGGCCCCAGCGTTAGTTAATTGAATATAGGTATATTGAGAAGTTTTTGTGGACCCCTTGAAAACGTTTTATGTTTTTTAACATCATCAGCTATAACATGCGGCTTCAGCAAGCTTATACAATGCTGGTAACACTTGAATTAGTGATTAAAAATGGTCACAGCGCGTTCGACCGAGACAAAGAATTAGATCTTTAGAGCCACGCAAATAAGTCCCATATTAAATACGCGATTCCTCTTTAATGACGCTTTCACACAGGCTGTGGGGTGATACTCTGATTGTGGGAAGCATTAGGTTAACAGACTTTAGACACGTGATATGCCATGGTTTGTAACACATCACATGATTCGAAAATTCTATTTAGTGACACTCGGTTCAAACTTTTGGCATAAGCAAATTTGTTATGACATTTAAAAAAATATGTTTCCATTACTAAGATTTTACGAATACCCGGTAAATATTCTATTTCAAATACCCTGGGCAACGCCGGGTATTTCGTCTAGTTACATATAAAAAATATAGTTTTTTTAGCGGGTGGGATGACCTGCTGCCCTTTTAATCTGACCCTCTTAACGTCTTGCTTGTCTTTGGAATTGCGACTATCGTGATTGCTTTTGTAAGTCAAGTAGGAGTACTTAAGGATTGCCAATCAAGTAAAACAATAATGAACAATTATATGCTCACCCCTTACTTTTTCCCGACTCAAAAAGTTATAACTTAATTTTCATAATAGCTTAACAAAATTAATTTGCGTTACGCATATACATGCTCTCACAAATATATCATTGACTTTATGTGAAAATCTAACTTTTTGTGATACTGGCCAACACATCTGCACCAAGTAGTAACGTAGTACAGTATTTTATCCCAACACTAAAGGCTTTGTAAAAATGTTTGCAGGAAGTGGCAAGAATAACAGCGATGGAAGCAACCAATCACAAGACGCGGAAGATTTGGAAAAACCCGGAACCTCTGTGAGTTTAGATGCTGGTGCAAATTAAAATATTTGTAATATAGTAAAACCATCACTTTTAAGATAGTAAATGATTCCGGACGCCAAATTATTTTCAGATTCTATAACTACTTGTCACTGGACCTACTGATGTATTAATTCCACTAAAAATCCTAAATTAGAAGTGTAGTAAGCTCTTCAATACATGATAATATTTAAATCTACCAAGTGGATTTTATATACACTAGTTTTTAAACAAACCAATTCTTTTTAACTGTTTTTTTTTTATGCAATCTGCTTACAACTACTACTTGTATGTTTACCACAAGTTAAGATCAACTAATTTAGACAAACATTTAAATTAAATGTAGTTGGCTGATTAAATTACCACAATGTGTTGCTTGGCGCTTAAAATACTTAATATTGTCCAGACTACATATTCTGTCAAAACTTATCGACAACCCCATCACCAAAATCGCCAACACTCTTTCGATTTACGTGAGGTGGAAAAAGTAGAACAAGAAGGTTGGTTTAATTATTTAGATCTGTTTGTTACATAAGAATTATAAGATAAACTTATTTATCGGCTGATATGCCTTTCTTACCAATATATCGGTATCAGTATATTGCCTATAAGTTGATTTGAAAATAATATATCCATATAGTTTTCCCTGAAAAACAAACGAATATTGCATTGCAAATTTGTCCCTCGTGTTTTTTTGATCTAAAAAATTATTTTGAAAACATTTTGACCCATTAGGAAAAACTTGATTTAAACCACGTGTTGTTGTATAAAGTACTGCGTTGGTGTGTTGGACTCATCAGTCATTAGTTCTTAACGTTTTACCAAAGACTGGCGGAACACAATTTTTTTGGGGGGGGGTTTATACAAAACACTTGTGAATGCTTAGTTGATATTTTTGTAATTCAAGTTGAAAAAAGCAAAAAATTAACAAAATATGATTTTAACCTAAAGTAATTTTAATAAATTAAAACGTTTTTAAAGAAATTGCCCTAGAAGTAATAAATGTTTATGGGTATCAGTGCATAAGGAAAATCAACTCAGCTTGTTAGTATCGATAACAAAGTATAGTTTAATCAAATGTTGTTCTGCAGATCAGAGTCCAAGAGCTAGAAGAGGATTGAAAAAAGGTAACAAGATAATTTATCGTTTAATAGCTACTATGCTTTCAGTCTTTGTAGTTGTGTCCTACCCAAAAACAAAACGGTATTTGCATAAAAAAAATTATAAGGTTTATTTTTAATTATGAAACATGGATTTAAGGAAGTGTTTCTCAACCTTTATAAATGGCGACACAAATTCTAAACGTATTGATTTTTGTAAGCAAACAAAACACAAGACATTAACATAAATAAGTTCAAATTTAATTGATGTGAGCTCTTCATATTTCTTCCACAATTTAAAAAAGTATGAACAATCTTACTCAGAACTTCAATAAATCAAATAAAAATCCTTAAATATAAAAATGAAATATTCCTATCGGCAGCCCAACCAAATCGAGCGACAACCCAATTGTGTATAGGTTGAGCATCACTGATATAAGCCATCTATTAGCTTACCAATTGTTTAACACATCATTTATTAGTTATATATATCATATTTTCAACATTCTGTCACTAATAACCATGAATTGTATTTAGCTGGGTTCATTGCAGAGCATCACATAACCTTTCAGCAAGCACAAAGTAAGAAATTGTTTCAAAGCACTTTTTGTGTACAATACTTTTTAGCTTATTTATTATATTTTACACAACTTTTCCCTCCAATCTAAATGATCGTCAAAAAGCTTATTGAGTTGTTAATTTTCAGATGCAAGGTCTGAGCCATCTACAAGCACAAATCAAACAGGTGAATATATTGTGTTGCAATGCGGCAAAGATAAAACCGGGATTTTTAGCTTTAAATAATCCCTGTCTGCTATTTGAACTTATCTTAAATTCTAAATCTCTCTGTTGTTTATTCCTCTGTGCAAAATAAAGACACACATCTGCAACATCTAGTTCATACCTGCGTATCTTCAGTGCATTGTTTTTGAGCATAATACACCACATGTTATTAGTAGTGACCATGTTTTTTTTTTCAGTCTCAAAATATCAAAATGTGGAATCCAAAGACAAGCAAATCACAAGGAGAGCAGAAGGTGCGTGTATTCCCTGGTTTACTTATTTAGTAAATAATCACATAAAACCTTGATTTATATTTGTTGGTGCACATGTGTATCCAATGTATTAAGGATTTTCAGATTTAATTTTTTTTGAAAATATATGTTTTCTGCTTGATTTCCTATTATGTGTAAAAACAGTTTCATAAGTTTCCAAAACAACTGCACAACATTTAGGGGCTCAGCAGACGCCCCAAAGTTACCACAGTAAAATTGCTAAAATCTGGGACTTCTCCTAACACTCCACCTACCATTTGTCCTCTTTTCGCAAGATTGGTCCTCCGAGGACGCTCAAAAATGTCCAAATGTCCTTTTTTTTGGCATTTCGAGTTTGTTGCTTATACTTTTAACAAGACTTTTATGCGAAATGTTGTATAAGTTTCCAAAAAATGTAGCAGTTGTCTATAATTTCAGTGATAAATGTTAAGGGAACTGCAAAGTATTCATGGGTTGACTCCGAAAAATAAATTTGATTTGTTGCTTTTGTTTTGTTATTCCTTCTTTATCCAGTGTTGATTAAAATACTTTGCTTTTTATAATAAACAATTTGTTAAATATATTTTAAATGGCAGCTCTAAAAATGGGGTAAAGTAGGGCTTTGGGGGCTTTAAGAATACATTTTAAGTTACATAAAAGTGGAAAATAGATTAGTGATGCTTTCTTGCCATTGTTTAATATAAAAATTACGAGGCTTCTGTGTTTTTAAAGAAAAATGAACAGTATCGTATTAGGGGAAGTCACAGACTTTAGTGTTGTAACTTTGGGATGCCTGCGGAGCCCCCTAAATGTTGTGCGGAGCCCCCTAAATGTTGTGCGTAGCCCCCTAAATGTTGTGCAATTGATCAAGCAGAAGACATAAATTTTCAAAAAAAAAATTAAATCTGAACATCCCTACATTGTATACATGTAATATCAAAAATTGCTTTTTACTAATGATAAAGCATTCTTTGGCCACTGCTGGAAAGTATGGCAGATCTCGACAAGATCTCGCGGGTGCACAGCCGATAAAATCCGGGTAACCGGGATCAACAAATGTCAAAAAAGTGCACCTCGGGTGCACTTTATGATTTTCCGATGCATTCTATATTGCATACATTGCAGTGTACACGTATTCCGCACAAGCGTTTTACATGTTTCGGGTGCAGTTCAGATTTTTTTGGGGTGCACTTTTAAAAGGTTGAAAACATCTTGCGGGTGCACTTGCCATACTTTCCACAGTGTTTTGTGGCTATTTAACTGCAACACAAAGCAGCATTTTTTTTATGTTTTACAAAGAAACTGCCCAGCAGATTGGAAAGACGGAAAACACTGAAATAAAAAAACAGGCAACTATTGGTAAGTCGTGTGGTGAAATAGTAACTGAAAATAATATTTATTTTTTATTTTATCGTAGTTTAACGTTATAAAAGTGTCAACGTTTATTTGAGTAACATCGTGGTAAGACATGCGATGCAGTTAAACTATTTTAAAATTTAAAACTTTTATGAAAAGCATGTGACAATGTGATTGTAGCTTGAGTTTATACTGAAGCATTACTTTCTTTAACAACAGTTATTGTTTTACAACTGCTTGCAACTAATAAGATTTATTCACACAAGTTTTTAACTATAACTACCATTCAGGTATTTCACTACAAGGCAGCGTTGTTAAACATTCCAATATTGGGAATCGTAATACTAAACATGTGACCAACATAGAACAGCAAAATATTGAGAATCATTATTACCAAGAGAATGCACAAAGCAAATCTGCTGACTCAGACCAACCCAAGTCTACAAGCAGTAAGTAAAATGAAAAGTTAAAAGCATTAAAAAATGTTTAAGTGCAAACAGAAGGTAGAACTGTTAAAATATACATCTTTAACAAAGCATTCCAAAAACATCATCACAAAAGTATAAAAATAAAACTAGTTACTGCATAATAAAGAAATATAAATGGAAATCTATAAAGGATATCTTTGTGTGAATGAAATAATTTCTTTTTATTTATTTTATCATTGCAACTGTTGCTTCAGTAAATTTCAAATTTATGCAACAAAATTTGAGAAAAAAATAAATCAATTATTATCTGAAAAAAGTACATATGCGTATAATTTAGCGAGGTTTGTCTTTTTAAATATATTGACTTTATACCAAACAATAAGAATCCGATCATGTTGGTATTTAAACTGAACCACTGACAATAGAATTACCCACACCTATTCGATTTTCACTATTCTGGGTTAGTTTATTTTAAATTGAAAACCTACTATCCTGGAATAGCAAGGCATGATTTTTTCCTTAGCAGTAATGTCAGATCAGCTAATTTTAAGTGGTATTTCTTACTTTTCTTGTTTCTGTAAAGAAGTATTTTTTTAATTGTGTTAAATCAGAAACGCCTTTTTTCAGATACAAATAACGAACAACCAGATGCAAATGTTTGTCAAAGTTTGGCCGGCCAACCAGGACCTTCTTTATTAACTAAAGCTTTGCAATTTATTCCAGACAAAAGTAAGTTAAGTGTATTTTACATTAAATTTTCCAATCAAATGTTGTTATGCTCTAAATATTATAAAATGTATATTTATTTACAGTTTGGCAAACAAAACAAAAAAAGAAATTGCGCAAACATGTGAAATTAATATCAGGAATAAGAAATATGCCGATAAAACTTGATCGGGACCAGCCAATTCAGCTGGTGCCTGTTGCATTAACTAAAAATGAACCAAAATCTATCGAACAACTAAATAAAGAAGGACATTACAGCAAACGAGAAGATTTCCAGCAACTTTTATCACTTGAATCAGAAAGCCTTGGCATCAGTGAAGCGATAGAGCAGGCTTTTAAACAAGCAGAGTCAGATGCAAGACAACATGCCTCTGAAGAAGCCAGACAGGACTACATCGACCGAAACGGCAACAACATTGTGTTTATCGGACAAGCTGGTATTGGCAAGACCACTCTTACTCGCATGATCGTGGAAATGGTTCTACATCAAAAGCTTTTTCCAAAATGCGAGTACATTTTCTTTGTTTTTTGTCGGGAAATCAACTTTGAAACTAAAACTACACTTCTACAAATGTGTTTAAATGGTACGGACATCAAATTTCGACACAAGCAAACTACAGAAAAAGCTGTAATGGAATCAATTGGGGACGGTGAAAATGTTGTATTTGTATGTGATGGTTTGGATGAAGCAAATACTGATGCTTTCTTCACAGATGAACCATTACCATCAGATGAAATAGCAACAGCTGATGTTCATCTAAAGAGGCTGTTTAAAGCTAAAGTTTGGAAAAAATCCGTAAAAGTTTTCACTTGTAGGCCTGGTCAATTTCACAATATGACCAAAATGATCCAAACAACATCAGTCTTTAACCTTAGAGGTATTTCAGCTGCTTCACAAAAAAATATTTGTGAACAAATCTGTGAAACGGCAGAACAGGTCACATTAGTAATGGCTTATTTGGAAAGAAAGAGAGACATTGCTGTTTTGTGTCACGTTCCTGCTCTTTGCATAATCATCATGTATGTCATAAACACACATTTTGCAGAAGGTAAAGAGCTGGAAATAGAATCCCTCACATATATTTTTTTTAAAGTTCTGGAGTATTTCTGTCAAAGTGAACACATCAGGGAAAAACATGCTCACTTAAGCAAAATTGCTCTTTTGGCATGGAATGGATTTAAAAAAGGAGATCTTGTATTTACAGCCAAGGACTTTTGTGATGTAGGCATGGATCAAAGTGATGCAGATGCCTTTCTCATGCACTATGTTGATTCCAGATATAAAGTTAGCGTAAAAATACTGGAAGGTTTCAAACGAACAAGCTTCACACATTTGTTATTGCAAGAAAACTTCTCAGCTCTTCACTTGGTGTTTTATTCCACTCTGGATGAATTTATTAACATTCTTCCTAAGTTACCTGAAAGTCGATGGGAAGTTGTATCAAGATTCATGTTCGGATATTTTAACAATGCACTGAACTCAACAGTTAGTTCATTTCTCACCGCATGCAGTTGCGAGCCCAACCATCAGATATGTGAGGCCAAAAGATCCAAATTAGTTGAGTTTGCAGTTCAGTTTATGCAGCAAATTAGTTCAACTGACACAAAAAAGCTTATAACCATCAGTGGCTGGTTGAACGAGCTCAGAGATCCAGAACTCGATAAAAAGATTGCTGAGTACTTGCCGAGTCAGATCAAGTTTCAAGGAAGCGTCTTACCATCTGATGTTCCCAGTCTTGTCTATCTGCTCTCAATCAAAGCTGTATCACTTGATATAAGCAGAAACAAAGGTAACTAGACAGGGTGTGCGGTTTTTGTATATTTTTGCTAGGGGGTGTATAGCACGATTCTACTATATTATACCAGGGGGGGTATAGCGCAGTTTCACTATACTTTACCAGGGTGTTATTCCTTAGTTATTCTATATTCTTTCAACGGGTCTTATTTGTCAGTGTCCATATACTCCCAATGTTGTGCTTCCAGTTTCGGTGCTTTAGCAGGCAAAAGCGGATGTGGCCCGAAGTTGCGTGTTATTGGTTGGACATGGTGCACTTTTACAAGATTGATTGCCAGTGGTCTTAATATAAATTTGGCTGCGAAGCAAACCTATAACTTGTCTTTATAATTAAAAAATATTTGACAATTTTTTCTTGCACCCCTATACGCCTCTAATTGGGGACAAAAATCAATAGTGTGACGTATAATCGATTTAGTTCTTAACAGCTATCTACTCCAATCTAGCGGCAGAAAACCTTCAATAGAGAATTTGTTCATAGCGCTTGCCTTATATGCGAAGCGGCTGGCTCCCTGCTGTGCTTTTTTTGTCCAGCGCGTGCAACATTCATTGTGCAAAGTGTCTCGTCTTAGTGAAACTAAGCGCATGCGACTTGCCTTTTAGAAAGAGGCTTCTCTTAGTGAATTAACTTATTGCTCTTACAAAACAACATATTTTACCGCCGCAAGTTTAAATAAAAAATCTGCCAGGCTGTGTACACCACTCTGTTTGCAATTTTTATTCCATCAAAAAATCACTTTAATTTCTATATTTTTGATTAAATATTTTCCCCCATGGGTTAATTAATTTGAGTTGAAGGTCAAAATTTTGCTGTGAAGCAACCTATAATTTGTCTTTATAATTGAAAACTGTTTTACAATGTTTTCTTTAGTTTTTAAGATACCTCCAAACTTAAAAACGGCCGAATTTTAATTTTCCCCCCTAAAATACTCTTTTTTTCAAGAAGTAAAATGTTTATTTGAACATCAGCTTTAAATGGTTGTTTAGCATTTGTGAAATTTTCAGATGTTTATGTCATTTCCTTCCAGTGTAAATATATTATTGAAATTTCCGAAAGTGTTTTGCATTTTGACCCCCCGGATGAAAAGTTCAGGGGTAAGGTTTAAAATTTTGTTACTTAGCATTATATATGTCATGTATCCATCATCCATGAATATATCAGATTTTTTTTACATTTTTTTATCTCTGAAAAGTGCTCAAAACCAAAATTAACAAAAAATGACAGTTTTGCCCCCCTAAAAAAAACCTGGGCAAAAATTTTTTTATATTCCCCCCTTGGAACCTGGGCAAAATTTTTTTATATTGGAAACAACTTTGGGAGGGTATTTAGCAGTTGTGAAAATTTCATGTTCCAACTATGTTTTTTTCCTTGTAAAAAGTGTGCCACAAAAAAATTGACTCAAAAAAAAAAATACTTCGGACAAAAACAACAAGTGTCCAAAAATCACTAAAATCCAAAACAATGCTATCTGAAAACATATTGCAGGAATTGTAATACATGACCACTCAAAATATAATGATAATTTAGCACATAGGTAAAATCTTAATTATATTTTGTGTATTATGTGGGCCAAAAAATTATTTCCGGGACAAGACGTAGAGTGCTATGTAGGTGCGCTGTATAGGTTTATGAGGCTGCTCCCTTAGATTAGACTGGGGGACAAAAAAACAATAATGTGACGTCGTCGCTTTAGTTTGTAGTAGCTATCAACTACCATCTAGTTATGTTTTACAATGAAGTCGTGAGTTGGCAAAATATTCGCGCCTGGCAAAATATGCTGGTCGCTTGCCCAATTACATTTGATTAATACTTAGTAACAATAAGGCAAAGTTTATCGCAATCATCAAGTAATTGGTCGCCAGAAAAGCAAATCTTTAAATGACATCACATTTAGCGTGAGCGAAATAAATGTTTTAAAACTACGATAGGCACTTATTTCCTCCAAAGTTTTGTTATAGGTTTTAATAATAGTTAAACTAACTTGAACCATTATTGTGATTGTGATAATGACATCATAAATTAAAACCACTAGAGTTTATAAAGATTAAATCTCTTTTACCAAGTTTGCTGCTAGATTTTGTATTTTCTTGTAGAATATTTATTGTGAGTTATTTTTGCTGTTTTCTCCATATTAGTTATCATTTATATATCAACAACCATTTTTAGGATTCTCCCATTTATAGTTTTTCAAGTAAAAGGTAATAGCATAGGTCAGAGGTGGGCAAACTGCGGTGAATTTGTGGCTCTTCTAGTTGAATCGTAAAATTTCAAAAAAATTGTAAAGGTTACCGAGAGTAACTTTTATAAACTTTTCTCTCTTTTTCTTTTCTTTATTTAGGCCAGCATTTTCAACAAAATACTGATATTAATTTGCTAATACCGTTATATTGTGTTGATTATTACCGTTTTGTTATATTAAAATTCTTTTATTATTGCGGCTGGCCTTGCATTATTTTACTGTTTTTGTATTTAAATAATTTTGAGGCTCTTTGTTGCTTGTATTTTCTGCAAATCTTGCATTAAATACATTTGCCCACCCCTGACATAGGTCTATGTTTTTAATGCAACTTTGCAGTTTTTAAGTTCGAAGTCATGTTTAAAAATTTAGCACATCAGAGTTAAAATATAGGATTGTAAATATATAAACTAAATAAATTTTAATCTTAGTTGTTATTTCCATTAGAACCTGAATTGGAAAGTGATTCCATAAACTTGGGGATAAAACACTTTCAAGGAAAAGGATTTTATTTTTTCATGGAATCACTTCGACTGGAAAGTACCAAGGTTGAATTGTATCCAGTGTCACTTTAAAACTATTCATGTCTATTGCAGTAAATTTTAGATATATGTTTCTTAATTTTTTTTGCACTGATAATTTCTATTACTAACACCATATAAATTACAGATTTCAACACTTGATCTTTCCAATAATGATATTGGTGATGGAGGTGCTTCCATTGTTTCTGATCTTTTGACAAATATTGACAATCTTAAATTATCTGGCTGTGGAATAACTACAAATGGTGCCAAGTCCATTGCTACAAAGTTATTAAATAATAAGGTTCAATGTTAAAATATATACATAAATGTCTATTGTTTTTATTGAACACTTTTTTATTACTTTTAACATTATTTTTTCATTTTTGTTACCTTTGAACAATGTTAAAATTGTGCAGACATTACCTTTATTTATAGATTTCAACACTTGATCTTTCCAATAATAATATTGGTGATGAAGGTGCTCTAATTGTTGCGGATGTTTTCACAAATATTGACAGTCTTAAATTATCTGGCTGTGGAATAACTACAAAGGGTGCCAAGTCCATTGCTACAAAGTTATTAAATAATAAGGTTCAATGTTAAAATATATACATAAATGTCTATTGTTTTTATTGAACACTTTTTTATTACTTTTAACATTATTTTTTCATTTTTGTTACCTTTGAACAATGTTAAAATTGTGCAGACATTACCTTTATATATAGATTTCAACGCTTGATCTTTCCAATAATAATATTGGTGATGGAGGTGCTTTAATTGTTGCCAATATTTTGCCAAATATTGACAGTCTTAAATTATCTGGCTGTGGAATAACTACAAAGGGTGCCAAGTCCATTGCTACAAAGTTATTACATAATAAGGTTCAATGTTGAAATATATACATATATATATATATATATATATATATATATAAATGTCAATTGTTTTATTGAACACTGTTTTGTTACTATTAACATTACTTTTTCATTTTTTTTTTCATTTTTGTTACCTAAAATTATTGAACAATGTTGAAATATTGCAGACATTACCTTTATGTACAGATTTCAACACTTGATCTTTCCAATAATAATATTGGTGATGGAGGTGCTTTAATTTTTGCCAATATTTCGCCAAATATTGACAATCTTAAATTATCTGGCTGTGGAATAACTACAAATGGTGCCAAGTCCATTGCTGAGCAATTATCAAATAAACAAGTCTGACATTTATTCTAGTTTTAATTTTGTTTTATACTATTCTGTTTACTATGAGCATTATGAATTGTTTACCAATTAAATACCACATATCAACATGAAAATGAAGTGTCACTGCTTTATATTGTTTCAGCTTTCTACACTTGATCTTACTGGAAACATTATCGGCAAATCAGGAATAGACGCTTTGTCCAAGTGCAACATTGATCAGCTTGTCTTGACTTCATATGTGATCCATAAAGGCAAAATATCCAAGCATGGTGATGTCATGATTGAAAATCATGAAACTGACCAGATGGAAAAACTGGTTGTGAACAAATCTAAGGTAACTCTACAAATACTTGTTAAGTGTATATTATAACACACTGCCATTGTTTTTAGTCCAGGACTTTCAGCATTTATAAATTTGTTGTGTTGGAACCAAATCTACCAACATCTGATGTTGTGGCAATCCTGTCTCTTTGCTTGCAACATTTTGATCAAGTAAATCTGGGTTCATCAAAAATACAAAGTGGTGATTTGCAAGAACTTGCTTACGCCATTGCTCTACTTCACAAACCAGTGAGTCATCGTTTGTATTTAATTTCCTCCAATTTTGTTATTTTTTTGCAAAACTGACGAAGACTTGCATGTTTTAAAACGTATGAAATATTGCATCGATGCTTTTGCATTTAAACTGGAGAGCAACAATATAACTTTTCTGAATCTGTAACGATTTCTCTGATTTTTATATACTAGATAGGTAATAACTTAAGTTATTTGAACAATGCAACATATCTGTGTTAACAACTGAGATCTAGCCCCTCTCAAGACCAACGATTACAGCTTACATATCATTAATATACCGAAAGCCATTGCAGACTCTTCACCGAATCTTCACCGAATCTGTCGATCAATGATGCAAGCAGGGCAGGCTAGAAAAACAATGGTACTTTAGATCCCCTTCATTATGAAGTTGCTTGTACTAACAGATTGAGCAAGCATTGGCGTATGGTTGTTTCTCGACTCGTTCCCTTCTGAGCCTGCATAGCTCAGTTGGTAGAGCGACGGTCCCGGCTTGACCGGAGGTCGTGAGTTCGAACCTCACTGCCGGCTAGTTGTTCTTATGGCCTGCTCTACTGGAGTTTACTTGTTCAACAATTATATATTTGTTTGGTTTTTAAGTAAATGCTATATTCTATTTTAAGAGCATAATATTTGCCATAATTTAATAATACAGATATATCGGTAGAAGAGTAATTTCGGTTAATCGGTCGTATAGCGTTGGTCCTGTGAAAAGTTTAACAATCACAATTAATGGCATTAATTTTGGTTGCAACCCTTGTTTTTCAAATCTTGTAATGCTGTTAGCAGCACAACTTCAATTACTATTACAATAAAAATTCCTATTAATACTAATATCTAAATTACAGATTTCAACACTTGATCTTTCCAATAATAATATTGGTGATGGAGGTGCTTTAATTGTTGTTGATGTTTCGAGAAATATTGACAGTCTTAAATTATCTGGCTGTGGAATAACTATGAATGGTGCCAAGTCCATTGCTACAAAGTTATTACATACTAAGGTTCAATGTTAAAAATTATATATAGATGTCTATCAGGGGCGTATCCATAAATCCAAAAAGGGGGGGTCCCGAATTTTCAACTTCGGGAATTCTCCGTTTTTCTGTCTGACGTAAATGACGTCATAAAATATTGACAGATATGACGTCATAAAACAGCGATTGTAATGACGTCATAAATAATAAAAAAATCATCAGAAACAGCCAATTAACGTCCAGCAAAAGCAAACTTTTAGACGCAAAACACAACGTCACACGTACATCGTTGACACTCCTACAAGGCGCCAGCTGCGAAACCGCTTAGTGTACAATCGTTAACTTCAGGAGAAATATATGTGATCGATTTTGGTAAATCCATTTACGGGACTACGCTAAATTAAAAGCACGTCTTTCGCCACCTGCAATACTAAACAAAGATCGCTTTTCCCCGGTGTTATTTGATTAGCGCAACATCTGCAAAAACGCCACTTCATTAGTAAATCTAGTTCAGTGTTTTAAACGTTTTTAACTGAGTACACACCTGGCGAGCGAAGCGATCGCGATTTTTTTTGGGGGGGGGAAATGGCATTGTTTAAAATTTCTTGCAAGTTTTTATTACATTGCCGAAAATAAAAATAAAAGAAATGTTGAAAAATATATGTCCAATATTTTTGAATACGTTTTCCGTTTGGCCGCGACGCACTTGGCAGTCTTCCACGGCGCAACGGTAGAGAAGCGCTAATGTAGTTCAATAGACAGCATCAAAACGTGAAAACCGGACGTAAAAAGAACATTCGCGCGAAGCGCGAAAAATTTTCGCACTTACGTAGTTGAAATACTCACAAAGTATTTAAAATAGACTCGTGTATAGTTTGTCGAAGAGGCAGCGGGCCCGATGAATTACAGAGACCGCTTGATTTGTATTATTAATTGTCGAACACACACTGGTTGATTAGCCAACCCGAACGAATAACGAAAGGCGAAAGAGAAAAAAATATCCTGCGTTCACGGTCGACCACATAAGAAACGAAAAAGGCGTTTTGCGTTTGATTTTGGTTTCGCATTAACAAGACGTGTGACCCAATTAAACTGAGAAAATACACGCAGCTTCGGACGGTGAGGTAAACCCTGACAAAAACGAACAATAAACGTTAATGTCACTTCCGAAAAGGGGGGTCCGAACCCCCAACCCCCCTTGGATACGCCACTGATGTCTATTGTTTTTATTGAAAACTTTTTTATTACTTTTAACATTTTTTTTGCATTTTTGTTACCTAAAATTATTGAACAATGTTGAAATATTGCAGACATTACCTTTATTTACAGATTTCCACACTTGATCTTTCCAATAATAATATTGGTGATGGAGGTGCTCTATTTGTTGCGGATGTTCTGCCAAATATTGAAAGTCTTAAATTATCTGGCTGTGGAATAACTACAAAGGGTGCCAAGTCTATTGCTGAGCAATTATCAAATAAACAAGTCTGACATTTTGTTCTAGTTTTAATTTTGTTTTATACTATTCTATTTACTATGAGCATTATGAATTGTTTACCAATTAAATACTTCATATCAACATGAAAGTCTAGTGTCGCGGCTTTATATTATTTCAGCTTTCTACACTTGATCTTACTGGAAACATTATCGGCAAGTCAGGAATAGACGCTTTGTCCAAGTGCAACATTGATCAGCTTGTCTTGACTTCATATGTGATCCATGAAGGCAAAATATCCAAGCATGGCGATGTCGTGATTGGAAATCATGAAACTGATCTGATGGAAAAACTGGTGGTGAACAAATCTAAGGTAACAATAAGCGCAATAAATTGCAAAATCTACCTGAATTTACTGGTTAAATAAAACAATTCCGCAGGACACAATAAGATCTACAAAGCACTTTTATCTAGCAGGGTAATCTATACTACCATGGTATTAATTATAGCCGTGCTTTTCAACCCGTGGAATGGTACGCACTTGTGCGAATGAATGTACAGATGAAAATTACGTATTATTATTATATTTCATTAAATGTAATACAGTAATCAACTAAGCTGGTGCGCCCACATATGCGTTACAGGTACAGTTATAGAGTCTCTCATTGGTTCATTGAAGCTTAAGATAGTATATATGAGTCAAGGCTAAGACTCACGGTTTTAATACACAAAACCGTTCATTGAAAATAAAATAAAGTTTGCAGACTTACTATGCTTGTTTCGTGCGGATGAAAAATTTCCCCCAAAAAATTTTTTAAAGGTTGAAAGGCACTGACGTAAAGAATATATATTTTCAGGGTTTAGCGTATATATTACAATTTTTTTATTTTTTCAATTTTTTTTTTCCGGGGCGGGAGGGGGGGTGGGGACCGTTATAAATAGCGTTACCTATTAGGGTTGCTTTCAAATATTATTAATTTGACTTTGGTTTGTGGTTTAGTATAAACGTTGCCTGTTCTTTTATTTCCTTAACTTGTTTCTGCAAGCAAAAACAGATATGGGCCGAAAATCACCCGCCTTAAGTCTTAGATACAAAAGGGGTAGTTGCCAGGGTTTAATTTTCTTATACGTTAGTTTGGTAAAAAGCAAAATTAATTTTAGAATAGTTTTGCAATCAAAATATTTTATTCATTTATTTTTTTTTGCCGCTTCAAAACAAAAATTCTATTTCCAGAGACAGTGACAAACTGGCACTTGACGCCTGAAAGCTTTACCTTCAAGACAATCTTCAGGCTTTTTTAACTTATGATTCAATCTGGCGACATAGTTCACGAACGTCATATAAATAAAGCTTCTAGCAATGCCTCCCTGCTTTACGATGGGTGAAACTTCATTTTATACTGGCCTTGCCTCTTCATGTAATACTGCGATAATAAATTAAAATACGGCAAGGTATTTAGGAAATGATCGAGAAATATATTTGATAAATAGAATTTACGTAGATAATGCGTGCGGCCATGTTATTAAATTTTGACGAGGCAACTTGTTTAAAAAGCAAATATAATAATTCTCTTAAATTTATTTAACGCCTATAGTTTGCTATGCTCTTGCCAATTTTACTCGGTAATATTTTACCCTGGCTTGGTCCGCATTCAGCTTTATGTTTTGCTTGCTGCGCCCTTGTACAATTTAAATTTCTTTAGGCCTGGTGTTGATATGTTTGATTGGAGTAAAATGCGCAACAGGTGCAAATTGAGAGGTGTACACTGCCACCAGATTTCGCATTTATATTTGCGGCAGTAAAATACGTTGTATTTTACTAAGTGAAGCCTCTTTCTTAAATGCAAGTCGCACGCGCCTAGTTTTACTAACGCAGCCAACAATAAACATTGCGCTGGCGGGACAATGAAGTGCAGCGTGATGTCAGCAGCCACTTAGTTGCTTCGCGAGTTGAGCCAAGGAAGCGATATAAACGAATTCTGTATCGAGTTTTCTGCTGCTAGGTAGGAGTAGATAGCTACAAAGAGCTAAAACGATGAAGTCACAATATTTTAGGTTTTTGGCCCCCCAGTCAGAGGCCCCTAGGGATACAGCCTCATAAACCTCGACATCGCACCTTTATACCACTCTACGCCATGTCGGAAAATTTGAAAGTTCTACGATGTCTACTTTTTCTATAAAGCTTCGGACAAAAATCGGTCTGAAACATTTTCGGGCAAAAACAAGATATGTCATGAAAATAAATTTTCGGCCCATATAATAAATATAGGTAAATAACAGACAACCACCAAAATTTGACATATACAAAAACATTTGGTTATTGGGTTATGGGAATCGGCTGACATCCGATTTCGGTATCATCCCGAAAGAGTTATATCGGTAGTATTAAGATCAATGACATAATAAAGTCATACCCAGTCGTCTGAATAAAACCTAAACCTGTTTGAAGTGCTAAGTTTATTGGAAAAGGGCTTCAATGGTCAAAATAGTACCTGAAACTGTAGGAGAGGTTATGGGGCGATCGGCCGTTTTAGTATCGACGTTTAGGCGCCCTAGTTTAAACGACTGTTTTGGCAGCGGATTTTTTGTTTTATTCCAACGTTGATTGTTTAAGTCTTGTGACTGGAATCTAATCCATGGGCTCTTCATCACTATTGCATATTATATTACGTCTATTGCTAGCCCCTCGTGCGATAATAGCCGATGGTTATAAAAATGAATGTGGCAATTGATATGTAACCAGAAATAATGCTAATGACAGCTTAAAATCACCAAACTAGAGCTATTTGGATCAAAATAAATACTCGTTATAGCGCGTCACACTTGGCTAAGCACGTCACACACATACTTGCCCCTGTAATCGCCTGTTTGTTTTATCTGGCATCAAGTAATTCTCGTTTACTTTATGTTATATCGAGGCTAAATATTTACGTCCAGGTTACACACTATGCCAAACAATTTACATATGTGCAAGTGTATATTGTAACATATTAATATTGTTTTTAGTCGAGGACTTTCAACTTTAATGAATTTGTTGTGTTGGTGCCAAATCTACCAACATCTGATGTTGTGGCAATCCAGTCTCTTTGCTTGCAACATTTTGATCAAGTAAATCTGGGTTCATCAGAAATACAAAGTGATGACTTACAAGAACTTGCTTACGCCATTGCTCTACTTCATAAACCAGTGAGTCAATAATGTTACTATAATTTATTGGCAGCTAAATCGTCTATTCAAATTGTAAGACAACAAGTTAGCAGTCACACAACTTGATTTGTTTGTTCTTTTTTTCAACATGCCCCAATTTTTTTCTTAAACTAGTTAGTCGCCACATTGTGTCCTATTTTTTTCATTTATTAAAGTGTCTTCTGTCACTTCCCTGCCGTTCGTCAACCAACATGATACGAGTTCACAAAAGTACACATTACTATTATAATACTTCACTGCCTCTCCCGACCCCGACGAGTCAGTCGTCAAAGCGCGTAGCGCCCCATGCCGACGCAAATATAGTGTAAGATTTGTTTTGCAACCTACTCAGTTCCATAAACAAAACACTCAATCTGTTGGGGGAGAATTTAAAATGGGCCAAGAATGCGTTAAGTTCTGGAATGTCTTGTTCATTGTTTGCTTCAGTGTTCCGTCATAAACGCCAAATATACAATTCATGCAAAAATGTTTCAAACTGGCAATGCTTTAAATTTCAACCTTTTCTTGTTTTTACAATATGGTTTTTATCACTGAATGGTGCGTTACAATTAATTTCCGTGTAAAATAAAACTAAGTAATTCAACCACAATATACTTAGATTTGGTATTTTAGATTGGAAACCTACTAACCTGTAATACCTAGGTATTTTGCTGTGAACATCTTTACCCTAACCCTGATCTTGGTGGTAAAATTGTTTATTAAATCCAAAGTTTCATCTCACCCACAGATCAAATCACTCAATCTTATGGACACCAAAGTTAATGATGAGAGTGCTCGTGCAATATCTGCTGCCATCCACAATATTGAGAAGCTGGTACTTTATTATTGCCAGCTTTCAAATGCTGCGATGCAAACGTTGGCCAAGTCAATCAAGGAACTAAAACAACCGGTTTGTGACATTTCCTTGTAACCATATATTTTATATTTACCTTAAAACGCTGGCGTCTATTCCTGGGGAACGAGGGGTCAAGCCCCCTGCTTTTGAAAACAAGGGGTAACTATATTTTAACCTCCAGGTGATGTGTCTTATACAGGTCCGCGCACAAAGAAATGCGCATAGAATGCCAAGTGGTAAGAACTCGTCCGCGCCAATAACGTATAGAATACAGGTTCTTATGTGCGCAATATATGGCTTATATTTATAGTGCTGCAAACCGTGCAAGCATTTCGCAATTTTGAGCTATTCATTAACTAAGAAGAAGTAAACAGTGAAGTGTCATGGATCCTGGTAAGCCGCTGGCATATTCAAGTTGCAATATAATATAAACCTGAACAGGAATGCTAGTTTTGCCATAAACCAGGTTGAAGTTTTACCAAAAATACTCTCTTGGTTAAAGCCGTCAAAAAGCTACAATTGCCTCTCTATCGCCACCCTACGACACCACATTTTAAACATGTACTTGCTTTATTTGTTAGACGAGATGTCCGCTACCAGTGGGCGCTGGTGATTGTGTAAAATGTTTATTAAATCCAAAGTTTCATCTCACCCACAGATCAAATCACTCGATCTTAGCTGCAACAAAGTTGATGATGAGAGTGCTCGTGCAATATCTGCTGCCATCCACAACATTGAGGAGCTGGAACTTTGGGATTGTAAGCTTTCAAATGCTGCGATGCAAACGTTGGCCACGTCAATCAAGGAACTAAAACAACCGGTTTGTGACATTTCCTTGTAACCATATATTTTATATTTACATGTTATTCACCACCCCGCGCTAAGAAATGTGCATAGAATGCAAAGTGGTAACTCGTCCGCGCCAATAACGTATAGAATACAGGTTGTTATTTGCGCAATATATGGCTTATATTTATAGTGCTGCAAATCGTGCAAGTGTTTCGCAATTTCGTGCTGTTTATTAAATGTAATAAAGTTGTCACTGAATTTGTTTCTTATAAAACTAAATGTGGCGTCAACAGTTTGTATTCGCATTTTTACGACTTATTACCTCGATAGTTTGCCACGAGATTGTAAAGTTGTTATTGCGATTATTTTAGCGCTGAATTATAAAATCACTTGCGGCTTCCAAAAGATTTAAATTCCTGCGAGTTTTATTACTATTTAAAAGAGTTCTTGAATATATTTCCTGTTTCAATTTTTCAACTGAAAATCTTTGTTAAAATTAAATTTTGCCGTTTATTAATCTTTGAACGAATAATAATTCCCCACTCCCGAATAACTGGCGGTCGAGTCATGGCTCTTTTTGAAGTTAGGTTTTATTCTATTTGATTAACTTTCAATACACTTGATGTTCAAGCGAGATTCCGATTAAATAATAATAAATGTGGAAATCAGAATATTTTTTAATAAAGTTTAGTTTGCTAAATCGATTATTTTACTGTGAATAATGTTTGAAAATTCCAACTGGGTAGCGCTTATACTACCGGACAACGTTCAACTTGAAAGTCGCTTGCTTAGTTTTGCCTGAACTTAAGCGTGTACGTCACAATGGCGCGTATATTACGTCACTGCTGCTTTTTTACATCAAGTTTCAAGCACCGCATCACGTGCTACATTAAGTAATTGTTACGTCATAACAGTTAATTGTTGATTATTGCACTCCAATCGTATACATACATTTGTATGAAGAGGATTAACAATTAAAAATACAAAATATCTCTCGACGCCCTTGAGCATTAGAAACAGCAAACCATGTTACGCTACAAACTTGCTAGTTGCACGCCTGCTCTTTGTTGTAGCACATTAACAGTCGCTAGTCACTCTGTCACTCTGTCACTCTGTGGTTTCGTTGTGCTTTGCTGCAATCCGCAGCCCCGGGTCCCGTCGCCACTCTCAGCGGCTTTGTGGGTAGCTGTCACAAGTGCATCGGCTCCCATCCTTTTCATTCACGCACATTTATTGTGGAATTGGCGCAAAGGCGTAAAACATGTGGTATATTGTAAATAGTTGTGGTGTGGAGCCCACAGCAAGCACAAGCCCAACTAGCGATGTTCAAAGTAGAATATAATCGAGACCTCGGACAAAATACGCTATGGGGTTACTTAAGGTCAAACTTAACTAATATCCAGCAAGGTTACATACAAAGTAATTGCAAGCAATAATTCGCTCTACTGAAAGAACTAAAGTTGTATTCTTTACAAGATATTCGACCATTTGAAAGATCACGTAATAATCACACAAAAAATAAGATTTGACATTAACCTGTTATTTTTATCATATTTTTGTTTATTTTTATGTATGATTTTGAGTTCACCCTTTTCTTGTTTTTACAATATAACTGTTTTAGGCATTTGTTTTGCGAATAAATGATTAAATGATTTTATCACTGAAGGGTGCGTTATAATTAATTTCCATATAAAATAAAAACAAATAAATAAATAAAACTTGGATTTGGTGTTTCAGATTGGAAACCTACTAACCTATAATCCCCAGGTATTGTACTGTGAACATCCTTACCCCAACCCTGACCTTTGTGGTAAAAATGTTTATTAAATCCAAAGTTTCATCTCACCCACAGATCAAATCACTCAATCTTAGCCGCAACAAAGTTGATGATGAGAGTGCTCGTGCAATATCTGCTGCCATCCACAATATTGAGGAGCTGGAACTTTGGGGTTGTAAGCTTTCAAATGCTGCGATGCAAACGTTGGCCAAGTCAATCAAGGAACTAAAACAACCGGTTTGTGACGTTTCCTTGTAACCATATGTTTTATATTTGCCTTAAAATACTGGCTTAAAACAACTCCTTGGGAACGAGGGGTCACGCCCCCTGCGTTTGAAAACCAGGGGTAACAAGTGTTTGACCGGGCTATTATTACGTCATAACCAGTGGCGTATCCAAAGGTGGTTTTGGTGGTACGGACACCTCTTGGTAAGTAATGAAAGTTGATGTCCACTGAAGTCTTTATCAGTTTACAAACAATAAACACAACGATGGTTACAAAACCTTAGTTCCTTAATTCGAATGAATCACACAAAGTTATCTGTAAACACAGAAGGTAAATTTGCGTTACGGCCAAACACAATATGAGACCGGCTAAACCCGTTTTGGTTAATAAGTGCGTTCTTCGCACTTAGCGCCCAAGCCAAGGCCGTGTCCCAATCACAAGCACCTTCTGCTCTTACTTTGTGTAGGGTTTCAGTCAGAATTAGGTTGTGGCGTTCACATAGACCATTGCTCCAAGGTGAGTAGGCGGCTTTAGTTGTTATCTTAATATTAAAACGACTGCACATCTCATGAAACTCAATCTCATGAAGTTATTAAATTCGCGCCCATTGTCACTGAAAACGCGTTTAGGAGCACCAAAGATACTAATCCAATACTTAAGAAAGTGTTTTACTATAGTAGTCGACGTTTTACTTTTTATAATTAGAAGCAGAACATTCTCAGAAGATTCCCCTTCTCTGCTGGGAGAAATGTTGACACAGTAGTGACCACTGCTTGAAAGAAATAGTTCAACCTCTTTGTTTAACATTGTTGCACAATCATGTGCAAGGTCAAGCGTAGTGCTTGCCCGTTTTAATGACGATTTACTCAACAATAAGGGTAAATCGTCTTTTATAACCGCAGCATCAATATGGCAAAATTTTCCTGCGATTAATGCCGGAATTAATACTTTCTTTTCAGAGACTACTTTTCTCCCATCACCAAAACGAAAAACAGTGTGAGATGGGGTAAACTTTACTTTTTTTCTAAAATCAACATCTAAGTTATCCACATAATTTTGAAGCCAATGTTGGCCACAAACTGTTTTTTTCAGCATGCTGTGTCAATAATTGCAGATTGAAATGTTTCTGCTAAAAAAATCTCTTTAACTCGAAAACAGCACTAAATTAATTTGCTCTTCCTGTGTGTTTTGTGTAAAATTTACCCAATCATTAACACTCTTATGTGGACATTGATTTGCCCAATGCATCTTGGAGTCGCATATAACACATCTGGATATTTTACCAAATTTGTCTTCGGGGTTCAATTTTTTACTTTTTGTGAAACTGGTAGATTTGTTAAATTTATGCTGATTACTTGTCACATAGGATTCTTCTTTGATATCTTTTAGGTGGGATTGCGAGGTACAAGCATCAAGTGGATTTGTAAATATTCGTTTGAGTGCAGATTTCATAGTGGCAAACTTAAGATCACTTGCCATAGTTAGAGCTAACTGCCGTTCTTTAGGACTTAAATCTGCGCCATCTAATATTTTAAAGGTTAAGATAGCGTCCGGAAGTTGCATCTTATGAAAGGACATTTTGTACGACAAATGTTCAAATTCTATAATATAGTCTGCCATACTCATATCTTTAGTTTTAGCAAACCTCGTAAAATTTGCGTATGTCGAGTAGGCTTCATCAACTGTCTCCGTTTGAAATGCGATGTCAAGGTAATGTATTAGTCGTTCCATTCCGGTTTCAGAGTGCAGATCTCCATGCGTAAGTTGTACAACGGCCTTTTTAGCCTTTACATAGCCTTCTAGGCTTTCCAAAAGGAAACGATTGCCTGTTCTTTTTTTACAACAGGCGTTACAAGTTGCCACATTTTAACTTTGTTCTTCCAAGATGAATATGGCGTATCTTCCCTAAACTTAGGGGGAGACTTTATTGAACTATTTGTTGCCATCATTTAAAAAATATTAACCATCCTCTGCTACCATTGAAAGTTGATGTCCACTGAAGTCTTTATCAGTTTACAAACAATAAACACAACGATGGTTACAAAACCTTAGTTCCTTATTCAAATAGAATCACACAAAGTTATCAGCACTAATAGCAATAAACACAGAACAAATATAAAACTTAATTTACACCAGAGTAGATGTTACTACTAACACAGGCGCGTCTCAAGTGAAGGGCAAACAAGACACGTTTAAAGGAGACACGTACATGCTCTAGGCAAAGCGCGCCACTAGGAGCAGTGTTGAAATAAAATAAAACACTAAGGTTAACAAGTAATATTAACGTTTTTTTGTTCGTTTTTGTCAGGGTTTAATAAACTTTTGGAAGCGGCAATGCTTTCAACGTAAATGGGTCACGCGTCTTAAGCTAACGCGAAATTAAAATCAAACGCAAAACGCCGTTTTTCGTCTTTTTTTTTGGTCGACCGCAAACGCAAGATGTTTTTTTCTTTCGTTATTCGTTTAAGTTGGCTGATTAGCAAGTGCGTACTCGACAATTAACCTAGTAAGTCAAACTTTCTTTTCTTTTCTTTTTTTTCTCGCTAAAATCGCCAAGTTAGACGCTTTTAATGTTCCTCGCTGTTTGCTGTCTGTTCTAACATCCGATGTTGGTGTAACAACGGCATTTTTTTAACTGAAGCAGATTCTTAAAATGAGGTATAATGGAGACTGTCGTTCGCGTTTCAAAGTCGCTATTGTTAAGTTATTATAGTTGACGCAAAACTATTCTCTATAGGCGTATTTTAAAACCACGTGTTTAGTGTGAAATTGACGCAACTTATTTTCCCTCAACCGCAGCTTGTATTGTAGCTGACTTGGCACACAGTTCGGCGCAGATGTTGCGCTAATCGTGGCATACAAACTTGCTAATTACACGCCTGCTCTTTGTTGTAGCACATTAACAGTCGCTAGTCACTCTGTGGTTTCGTTGTGCTTTGCTACAATCCGCAGCCCTGGGTCCCGTCGCCACTCTCGGCGGCTTTGTGGGTAGCTGTCACAAGTGCATCGGCTCCCATCCTTTTCATTCACGCACATTTTATTGTGGAATTGGCGCAAAGGCGTAAAACATGTGGTTTATTGTAAATAGTTGTGGTGTTGAGCCCGCAGCAAGCGCAAGCCCAACTAGCGATGTTCAAAGTAGAATATAATCGAGACCTCGGACAAAATACGCTATGGGGTTACTTAAGGTCAAACTTGCTAATATCCAGCAAGGTTACATACAAAGTAATTGCAAGCAATAATTCGCTCTACTGAAAGAACTGAAGTTGTATTCTTTACAAGATATTCGACCATTTGAAAGATCACGTAATAATCACACAAAAAATAAGATTTGACATTATTGTGTTTTTGTTTATTTTTATGTTATTATATGGGCTGAAAATTTATTTTCGGGACATATCTTGTTTTTGCCCGAAAATGTTTCAGACCGATTTTTGTCCGGAGCTTTATAGAAAAAGTATACATCGTAGAACTTTCAAATTTTCAGACATGGCGTAGAGTGATGTGAAGGTGCAACGTCGAGGTTTATGAGGCTGCACCCCCCGGGGGCCTTTGCTTGGGGGGTAAAAACCTGAAATATTGCGTTTTAGCACTTTGTAGCTAACGACTGCCATCTAGCAGCAGAAAATCTTCCATACAGAATTCGTTCACATTCGCTTGCTTTGTCCAGCTTGTGAAGTGACGAAGCGACTCACCGCCTGCTGGGCTTTATTGTCCCGCGCGTAAGACTTTCATTGTGTGAAGTGGCACGTCCTAAACTGGGCGCCTGCGACTTGCATTTTAAAAAGAGGCTTCTCTTTAGTAAAATTACTTAATGCTCTTAACAAACAACATATTTTACCGCCGCGAATTTAAATGCAAAATTTGGTGGCAATATACACCTTTCTCTCTTTGCACCTGTTTCGCATGTTACCAATCCAACATATCAACACCAGGCCTACACAACTTAAAATTGTGTGTTGATATGTTGGAATGGAGTTGAATGTGTGGTCTAAATCAAGTTTTAAGAGTTACATTTGCTTTTAGAGTCCGCACCACTAGTCACCTCCAATTGGGGGACAAAAAACAATGACGTCATCGTTTTAGTCCTTCACATCTATCTACTCCAATCTAGCGGCAGACAAACTTCAACAGAAAATTCGTTCATATCACTTGCTTTATTCAGCTAGCAAAGCGACTGCGGCTAGCATCCTGCTGCGCTTTATTATCCCAAACGTGCAACGTTCATCGTGCGAATGGGGCTGTCTTAGTAACAGTGGTCGCGTGCGACTTGCTGTTTAGAAAGAGGTTTCTCTTAGCAAAATAACATATTGCTCTCACTAAACAGCATATTTTACTGTCTCAAACTTAAATGCGAAACCTTAGGGCAGTGCACACCTCTCTGTTTGCACCTGTTTCGTATCTTACTTCAATCAAACATATCAACACCAAGCCTGCACGACTTAAAACTGTACAAGGGCGCAGCGAGCAAAATACTCAAGTTTATTTCATTTTTAGCGACGACGTTACACAGTCACGTCATAACATGGTGCCTTACAAAAATAAGTCTTAAGAACACTGCTTTTATTTGGTCTAAATTGGCAAAATGTTCGATTAAAAGGTGGCGTAGTAGGCTCATAAAAGAGTTTTTCGTATTGCTCGAAACAACAGATTTAAAGTCTGTTTAAACGGTGATTGCTCGGACAAAGACATGGTAGAAATTTCCCGAGTAAAAGTTGGCAAAAGTATAGGAAACCATAGGCGTTAAACCATTTTAATAGAATGATAATGTTTTCGTTTTGAACATATTACCTGGCCAGTGGGGATGTTTTCGGCCCATATATGTTTTTGCTTGCAGAAACAAGTTAAGGAAAAAAAATAAAATATCAAATATACCATACAAAATATAACATAGTAAAAATTAGAAATTAAGTAATAAAAAATATCAAAAACAAAAATTTAAAAAAATTTAAATTAAAAAACTAAAAACAAAAAATAAACACCAAGCCCTGAAAATATACCCCCTGACAAAATATACAACAACCGCAGCCCCGTCTAGTCTTTTTTGGTTTCCTATGGTATGTTTCAGACCGATTTTTGTCCAAAGCTTTATTTGTGAGGCTGCACCCCCAGGGGCCTTTGCTTGGGGGGTAAAAACCTGAAATATTGCGTTTTAGCACTTTGTAGCTAACGACTGCCATCTAGCAGCAGAAAATCTTCCATACAGAATTCGTTCACATTCGCTTGCTTTGTCCAGCTTGTGAAGTGACGAAGCGACTCACCGCCTGCTGGGCTTTATTGTCCCGCGCGTAAGACTTTCATTGTGTGAAGTGGCACGTCCTAAACTGGGCGCCTGCGACTTGCATTTTAAAAAGAGGCTTCTCTTTAGTAAAATTACTTAATGCTCTTAACAAACAACATATTTTACCGCCGCGAATTTAAATGCAAAATTTGGTGGCAATATACACCTTTCTCTCTTTGCACCTGTTTCGCATGTTACCAATCCAACATATCAACACCAGGCCTACACAACTTAAAATTGTGTGTTGATATGTTGGAATGGAGTTGAATGTGTGGTCTAAATCAAGTTTTAAGAGTTACATTTGCTTTTAGAGTCCGCACCACTAGTCACCTCCAATTGGGGGACAAAAAACAATGACGTCATCGTTTTAGTCCTTCACATCTATCTACTCCAATCTAGCGGCAGACAAACTTCAACAGAAAATTCGTTCATATCACTTGCTTTATTCAGCTAGCAAAGCGACTGCGGCTAGCATCCTGCTGCGCTTTATTATCCCAAACGTGCAACGTTCATCGTGCGAATGGGGCTGTCTTAGTAACAGTGGTCGCGTGCGACTTGCTGTTTAGAAAGAGGTTTCTCTTAGCAAAATAACATATTGCTCTCACTAAACAGCATATTTTACTGTCTCAAACTTAAATGCGAAACCTTAGGGCAGTGCACACCTCTCTGTTTGCACCTGTTTCGTATCTTACTTCAATCAAACATATCAACACCAAGCCTGCACGACTTAAAACTGTACAAGGGCGCAGCGAGCAAAATACTCAAGTTTATTTCATTTTTAGCGACGACGTTACACAGTCACGTCATAACATGGTGCCTTACAAAAATAAGTCTTAAGAACACTGCTTTTATTTGGTCTAAATTGGCAAAATGTTCGATTAAAAGGTGGCGTAGTAGGCTCATAAAAGAGTTTTTCGTATTGCTCGAAACAACAGATTTAAAGTCTGTTTAAACGGTGATTGCTCGGACAAAGACATGGTAGAAATTTCCCGAGTAAAAGTTGGCAAAAGTATAGGAAACCATAGGCGTTAAACCATTTTAATAGAATGATAATGTTTTCGTTTTGAACATATTACCTGGCCAGTGGGGATGTTTTCGGCCCATATATGTTTTTGCTTGCAGAAACAAGTTAAGGAAAAAAAATAAAATATCAAATATACCATACAAAATATAACATAGTAAAAATTAGAAATTAAGTAATAAAAAATATCAAAAACAAAAATTTAAAAAAATTTAAATTAAAAAACTAAAAACAAAAAATAAACACCAAGCCCTGAAAATATACCCCCTGACAAAATATACAACAACCGCAGCCCCGTCTAGTCTTTTTTGGTTTCCTATGGTATGTTTCAGACCGATTTTTGTCCAAAGCTTTATTTGTGAGGCTGCACCCCCAGGGGCCTTTGCTTGGGGGGTAAAAACCTGAAATATTGCGTTTTAGCACTTTGTAGCTAACGACTGCCATCTAGCAGCGCAGAAAAACTTTCATACAGAATTCGTTTATATTCGCTTGCTTTGTCCAGCTTGTGAAGTGACGAAGCGACTCACCGCCTGCTGCGCTTGATTGTCCCGCGCGTGAGACTTTCATTGTGCGAAGTGGCACGTGTGTTGATATGATATGTTGGATTGGAGTAACATACTATACAGGTGCAAATAGCAAATATTCTCCAAATCGTATTTCATCGTATTGTCGCGGTAATACACAAAGAGGTAAGGCCGTGAATAAAGTTTCACCCACCGTACAATTAACGGAGGGAAGCATTGCCAGTAGAGATGTTCAAAGCAGAATATCGGCGACTCATTTATAATGCTTGCTTTCAATGCGGCGTTAGTTTTTTTTCGGGCGACCAATTACTTCGCGATAATCTTCGCCTAAGAATTAAGTGTCAATAGGGTGTATTTACCGCCGCAAGTTTAAATGCGAAATCTTAAGGCAGTCTACGCCTCTCTGTTAGCACCTGTCGTGCATCTTGCTCCAACCAGCATACTACCAACATCAGGCCTAAACATCTAGCAAAACTTTCGATTTAATAGTTTGCGTATTGAGAACATAATAGTGTTTTTCATATTGTTTAGAACTACAGATTTAAAGCCTGTTTTAACAGTGATTGCTCGGCCCAAGCCATGGTAAACATTATCGAGTAAAAGTTTGCAAAAGTATAGCAAACCATAGGCGTTAAACCATTTTTAGTCTTTAAGAGAATAATAATATTTGCTTTTCAAACACGTAAGCTGGTCAAAATTTAATGAAATGACCATACGCATTATCTACGTAAATTCTATTTATCAAATATATGTTTCGATTATTCCCCAAATTCTACGCCATATTTGAACCCCTTTCGCATCAAAGGCATAAGTTCTTTTAAGTGGGGAAGTTTGGCCCATATCTGTTTTTGCTTGCAGAAACAAGTTAAGGAAAATAAAAAACAAAATATATAATATAAAGTACACAATACAAAATATTAAAAAAAATAAAAATAAAAAAAAAAATAAAAAAAATAAAATAAAAATTGAAAATAAACACTAAGCCCTGAAAATATACCCCCTGACAAAATATACAACAACCGCACCCCCGTCTAGTTACCGATTACAATTCTGCAAAAATGTTTTAAACAGGCAATGCTTTGACTTTAACCTTTTCTTGTTTTTACAATATAAATGTTTTAGGAAGCTGTTTTGCGAATAAATAATTTTATCACTAAATGGTGCGTTATAATTAATTTCCCTATAAAATGAAAATAAATAACCGAAAATTTAATTGAATTTGGTGTTTTAGATTGGAAACCTACTAATTTATAATACCCAGGTATTGTACTGTGAACATCCTTACCCCAACCCTGACCTTTGTGGTAAAAATGTTTATTAAATCCAAAGTTTCATCTCACCCACAGATCAAATCACTCAATCTTATGGACACCAAAGTTAATGATGAGAGTGCTCGTGCAATATCTGCTGCCATCCACAATATTGAGAAGCTGAAACTTTATAAATGTGAGCTTTCAAATGCTGCGATGCAAACGTTGGCCAAGTCAATCAAGGAACTAAAACAACCGGTTTGTGACATTTTACTTGTAACCGCAATTTTCATTATATGTCAATCAAATTTCACTGGGCGAGCGGCTAACGGGTAATGCCATGTGCAGAGATTACGCAATTTCCTTAAAGGCGTTAAGTTGCAAAAGTAACATCCTATCGAAAAACGTACAAAATGCGCTATGGGGTTAATATGCGAAAATTAACAACTAAAAAAACGAAACATCTCTCGACAGCCTTGAGCATTAGAAAGGGCAAGCCATGTTACGCTACAAACTTGCTAGTTCCACGCCTGCTCTTTGTTGTAACACACTGACAGTCGCTAATCACGGGCCAAAAGCAAGGGGCAACTATATATTTAACCCCTATAGGTGATATGTGTTATACCGGTCCACGCATAAAGATATACGTATAGAATGCAAAGTGGTAAGAACTTAAATGTAATAAGATTGTCACTGAACTTATTTCTTATAAAACCAATGCAGCGTCGATATTTTAACGCTAAAATATAAAACAACTTGCCGTCCCGAAATTTTAACTTAATTCCCTATTTTCCGTCTGTCGTTAATGAATAATGACGTCATAAAATAGTGATTGTAATGACGTCTAACAAAATAATCGCACACAGCCAATTTACGTCCAGCAAAAGCGAACCTTTAAGGCCCAAAGCGAACACGTGCGTCGAAACCGCTTAGTGTGCAATCGTTAAATTCAGACGAAAAACTAAACCAAGACGGTGAAGTATGTGTGATTGATTTTGATAGAATCATGTTTCGACTATCAGCAGCGCAGTTTCCTTAGTAGTGTTACCTCTAAGAAAATTTTGTACTGCGCAAATATTTTTGTAGTGCGCAAGAATATTGTAAGGCTGCGTTGACAGGGGCCCGCGGCAGATCAATGTTTTTGTTGTATGGGGGCGAGTCGTGAAAATGTTAAAGCTTTGTGACGTCATCAAACAAAAATTTAACAATGGGCGCGACATTTTAAACAATCACTTGCTTTATTTGTTAGGGGGGTGTCCACCACCAGTGGGCGCTGGTGATTGTTTAAAATGTTTATTAAATCCAAAGTTTCATCTCACCCACAGATCAAATCACTCAATCTTGGCTGGAACAAAGTTGATGATGAGGATGCTCGTGCAATATCTGCTGCCATCCACAATATGGAGGAGCTGAGACTTGAAAATTGTGAGCTTTCAAATGCTGCGATGCAAACGTTGGCCAAGTCAATCAAGGAACTAAAACAACCGGTTTGTGATATTTTCCTTAAAACACTGGCGTCTAATCCTGGGGGATGAGGGGTCACACCCCCTGCGTTTGAAAACAAGGGGCAACTATATTTTACACTGACAATTATTACATCATAAATATTATACACGACCCCGCATAAAGAAATACGCATAGAATGCAAAGTGGTAAGAACTCGTCCAATAACGTATAGAATACAGGTTGGCATGAGCTCAACGTATAAGCGCTCATATGGCCTTGCCCCCCCCAAACTACTTGAAAACAGCTTATTTTCGCGCTTCGCTAGGTTGTATGGCCTATTTTTGCCAAAATAAGTCATATTTTTAAGCTTTGTAGTGGTGTACGAGCTCATGGCGCCATATAGTATATATATCAAAAAAATTGTAAAATTCGTTTGGCGCACTCGCGCAAAGCGGCGGTTTTCAGATTTTGCAGCGACATATTAAGTGGCCGTACGCTGACCTCGACTATATAATAAACGCACTTACATCCAAGTTCAATTAAAAGCTTTTTTGTTGTTAATGCAAATCTGTATCAGAACCAGGTTAACACCAACCGGTTTGTGACATTTTCTTGTAACCATATCTATATAATAAAAGAGAAAGTTTGTGAGATGTAAGATGTAAGTGTGTGGCAAGATGTTCGCACAGTCAGTGATGATTATAATATTAATTTCGAGCAGTTTAACGTTGCGTCGCTTTAGCTCAGTGGTAAAGAACTGGTTTCTTGAACCGATGGTCGTGAGTTCAAACCTCACTGTTGGAAAACTTTTAAAATGTTCACTGTCTGTTTACAATGGTTTGCATCACAGCGTTACGTCACACTCGATGCGATTCACAAAATGTTACAATGCAAATTTCAACATGGTACAATGTTCCCAAGATTGTGTTTAAGCACGTATCCCAGGCCCCAGCGTTAGTTAATTTAATAAAGGTATACTTAGAAGTAGAGTTTAAGTAAAAGATAGTCCAAGTTTAAAGTATCCGCGCAAAACTTTTTTTCAAGCGCAATTACCTGTCGGAAAATAAAAAAATGAAAGTAAGTATATATTTCAGTAAAAAAGTAAAATTTTAATGTTTCCAACTAAGACTGTTATGTTTAGGAATTTATTGATGCCTGTTACCGCGTAAAGTTTAGGTAGAGTTCGCAAATTTACAAAGAATTTAATTTTTATTTTAAAGCCGTTTGTTAGCGATAGTGATTGAGGCCAAAGCCTAATGACTCTGCAATACTTAGCAGAGTTCGCGAAAAAAAGCTTTATTGCAACAGTTAACAGTAAGTATTTGTTTTTTCAATTAGAATTTTTCTCACATTTGACGCAGTTTAGCACCTGTGTTACGTATTTGCTTAAATCGGGGCAGCTCCTTGACGAGGGGTTCAGGCTTTCCACTAAGACTGCCTGGCAAAACCTACGCCTTACTGTATATACCCTACTTAACCTGGGCAACGCCGGGTATTTCATCTAGCATTTTATATTTACCTTGAAACACTGGCGTCTATTCCTGGGGAACGAGGGGTCACGCCCCCTGCGGTTGAAAACCAGGGGAACTACATTGACCCTGGTTATTATTACGTCATAACTAATATACTGCAACTGGTTCCAAGCACCACATCACGTGCTACACTAAGCAATTGTTACGTCATAACAGTTAGTTGTTGATTATTGCACCCCAATGGTATTATGAAGAGGATTAACAATATGCGAAAATTAACAATTAAAATACAAAATATCCCTCGACACTCTTTAGCATTAGAAAGGGCAAGCCATGTTACGCTACAAACTTGCTAGTTGCACGCCTGCTCTTTGTTGTAGCACATTAACAGTCGCTAGTCACGGGCCAAAAGCAAGGGGCAACTGTGTGAAGACATACATGACATGTTGGCTTACCTTAAATGCAAAAAGCAAAATCTAGCAAATATTAATTAACACATTTGATAAGTTGTAATCGGGATTTGATATAGTTGGGTTGCCTATTATACCAAAATAAGTTGTTTAAGTACAAGTTAGCTCAAAGGTATCCTTGGGCCACATTATGAAAAGTTCCACGTTCTTTACAAAAAAAAAATAACGTTTATATCTTTCTAAAAATATAAAAATAATTATTTTAAAACTTTTATTTATTTGTATCTATATTTACTGAGGTAACTTCCAGGAATATTTTTGCAATAAATCTTCTGGTGGATCAATTACAGCACTAACATTTTAAAACAATTACAGCACTAACATTTTAAAATTGCAATGTATTACTACTTTGCCGAGAAAATAATTAAACTTAGGGAAAATTTTTGCGCTTGCTACTAGAATAATACTATCTTTTAGCATAACTTATTTCTGTCAACTGAACAACAGCCAAGTTTTTTTTTCACTATTGCACTATATTTTGTGATTGAACAATGTTTTATAAGCTTACCGAATACAGCAGCATATTTTTAATACAGTTGTAATTTTGTTAGTTTTTTATTGCACTTCAGGCCTTAAGGGTTTCTTTAAATGTTATAATACATAACCATTTTGTTTCAAAATAATAGTTTTTATAAATTTTTCTTGACTTTTAAAGCTCTTGTTTATTGTACAATGAATAAACTTTGCAGATGTTGGCCACTTGTACACCATGTTATTAAAATACCTCAAGTAGAACAGTAATTTATACAAAAATATTATTTTTAATGCAAAATATACATGCCTGAATATCAATTAATGAAAATCCTTTTTCTGTTATAAATAATGTTCCTATTTTTACATTAGATGATTAGTATTTAATATGTGTGTTCAATAAACTGACCCAAAAGCACCAGTAAAATGAACATTGTTATAATTTGCTGTTTTTTTATTTTTTTTATTGGTTGAAAAAATAGAACGTTTCAAGTTGGTTTTAAATCAGTGTGTAGCATAGACACCGACTTTCGTTTTTGACAAGGGTGATCAAAAGTTTGTATCTGTCTTGCTTACTCATTTGTTTATTTGACATCTCTACTCTACACTTGAGAATAACTATATAATTTTAATGGAACTCTGCTTACTCATTTGTAACATTTCAGCTTTCTACACTTGATCTTACTGGAAACATTATCGGCAAGTCAGGAATAGACGCTTTGTCCAAGTGCAACATTGATCAGCTTATCCTGACTTCATATGTGATCCATGAAGGCAAAATATCCAAGCATGGTGATGTCGTGATTGGAAATCATGAAACTGATCTGATGGAAAAACTGGTTGTGAACAAATCTAAGGTAACAATAAGCGCAATAAGTTGCAAAATCTACCTGAATTTACTGGTTAAATAAAACAATTCCGTAGGGACACACAATAAGACTACAAAGCAACTATATCTAGCAGAATAATCTATATTAGCACGGTATTACTTAGAGATCGACCGATATATATATTTATTAACTAAAAAAGTAGGCTATAGAAATGTTTCCTAATTTAGCATCATGCAACGTTAATAAGCAAATTAAACCTAAATTAATATAGGTAAATTACTGAAATGTTATTTAGACTTTCTGGCAATTTTTTTAACTTTACCTATATTCAATACAATTGGTAGCAGTATCAAGTATCGACTGACAAAAGAGTTAAAAATCCGTGATCGGTATTGGCGATCACGAAGTATATCGGTTGATCTCTAGTCTCGCTGTTTGTTGTCTGCGTTAATATCAGATGTTGGTGTAAGACTGGGGTCGGCAACCTACTGTAATTCATCGGGCCCGTCGCCTCTTTGATAAACTATACACGAGTTTATTTCAAATACTTTTTGACTATTTGAACTACGTAAGTGCGAAAAATTTTCGCGCTTTGCGCGAATGACCTTACTACGTCCGGTTTGTTAACGTTTTGATGCGGTATTTTGCACTAGATCAGCGCTTCTTTACCGTTGCGCCGTGGAAAGCTGCGTTGCGGACAAACGGAAAACGTATTCAAACATATTTGACATATATTTTTTATTTTTTAATAGTTTTTATTTTCGGCAATGTAATAAAAAAGAAATTTAAAAGAAATGCCGTTATACCAACAACAAAAAAATCGCGCCGCTTCGCTCGCTAGGTGCGCCCAAACTTAAAACGGTTATCAAACGCTGAACTAAAGTAACTAACTATTAAAGTTGTACCGTTTCTTCAAAGTGGTTTCTTATGTCGCGCTAACCAAAAAACGATCTTCGTTTAGTATTGCAGGTGACAACAGACGTGCTTGTAATTTAGCGTAGTCCCGTGCATGGATCTAACAAAATCAATCACACATTTCACGGTCTTGGTTTAGTTTTTCGCCTGAAGTTAACGATTGCACACTAAGCGGTTTGGCAGCTGGCGCCTGGTAGGATTGTCGATAACGCACGTGTTTGCTTTCCGTCTAAATGTTCGCTTTTGCTGGACGTTAATTGGCTGTTTCGGATGATTTTTTTCTTGTTTATGACGTCATTACCATTGCTATTTTATGACGTCATATCCGTCACTATTTCATGACGTCATTAACGAGACGAAAAAAAACAACGGGAATTCCCTAAGTTGAAAATTCGTAACCAGCCCACCCCCCCCCCCCCCTCTTTTTGACCCACTATAAGAAACCCTGACATAAGATGCAATATAAGGAGGCCTGGTTTTACCCATTAAGTATTATTCCGACTATTTGTTATTGGTCGTATTTTTGTCTTATTCCGAACTGTGTTTTATTCCGACGATGATATTTTTATTCTTATTACTGGATCCATCATGCTGTTGGCTCTTCATCACTATTGTATAATACGTCGTAACATGTCCGTGTAAATTTGCTCGTGTGATAGCCCAGGGGGTTAAGCAAATAATGGGTCGCTTGCAATCCAACACTATTTTTAGCCATTACCGACTTATCAAACTGATTTGCTTAACCGAAATCTGAGTATACTTCCCAGTATGTGTCTTTAAAAAACTCTCTTACTTTTATCCCATTTTCTGTAACCAAAACGTCGTGAGCACAGTGTTTTTATTTCGCGTTAATCTGGGTGCGTGTAGCCTACATTTTAAACACCAAAGTCGCTGGTCGTTCCTTAACTGTTTGTCGGTGGTTGTGTCCGAATTTATCGCAATTATCTGGGTGGTCATAAAAATCAAATTATTAAACAAAGTTATCGCAGTCATTTTTATTATCCCGAAGTTTACAAGTTAAATTTAAATATAGTTTAAACGCAATATTTAATGCTGTGTCTGAAATGGATCAAATAAATACTCGCTATAGCGCGTCATACTTGGCTAAGCACGTCACACACATACTTGCCCCTGAAATCGCCTGTTTGTTTTATCTGGCATCAAGTAATTCTCGTTTACTGTTTGTTATATCGAGGCTAAATATTTACGTCCAGGTTACACACTATGCCAAACAATTTATATATGTGCAAGTGTATATTATAACATATTAATATTGCTTTTAGTCAAGGACTTTCAACATTAATGAATCTGTTGTGTTGGATTCAAATCTACCAAGATCTGATGTTGTGGCAATTCTGTCTCTTTGCTTGCAACATTTTAATGAAGTAGACATGCGTTCATCAGAAATACAAAGTGATGATTTACAAGAACTTGCTTACGCCATTGCTCTACTTCATAAACCAGTGAGTCAATAATGTTACTATAATTTATTGGCAGCTTAATCGTCTATTCAAAATGTAAGACAACAAGTTAGCAATCAGTAAATCACACAACTTGATTTGTTTGTTCTTTCTCAAACATGCTTTAAAGTTTTCTTCTTAGACTAGTTAGTCGCCATATTGTGTCCTATTTAATTTATTGAAGTGTCTTGTGTCACTTCCCTGCCGTTCGTCAACCAACATGTTAATCACCAAATGGTGCGTTATAATTAATTTCCCTATAAAATGAAAATAAATAACCGAAGCAAAACGCCGTTTTTCGTCTTTTTTTTGGTCGACCGTAAACGCAAGATGTTTTTTCTCGTTCGTTATTCGTTCAGGTTGGCTGATTAGCAAGTGCGTACTCGACAAATAACCTCGTAAGTCAAACGTTCTTTCTTTTATTTCTCGCTAAAATCACCAAGTTAGACGCTTTTAATGTTGCTCGCTGTTTGCTGTCTGTTCTAACATCCGATGTTGGTGTAACGACGGCATTTTTTAACTGAAGCAGATTCTTAAAATGAGGTATAATGGAGACTGTCGTTCGCGTTTCAAAGTCGCCATTGTTAAGTTATTATAGTTGACGCAAAACTATTCTCTATAGGCGTATTCTAAAACCACGTGTTTAGTGTGAAATTGACGCAACTTATTTTCCTCAACCGCAGCTTGTATTTTCGGCGCAGATGTTGCGCTAATCGTGGCATACAAACTTGCTAGTTACACACCTGCTCTTTGTTGTAGCACATTAACAGTCGCTAGTCACTCTGTCACTCTGTGGTTTCGTTGTGCTTTGCTACAATCCGAAGCCCTGGGTCCCGTCGCCACTCTCGGCAGCTTTGTGGGTAGCTGTCACAAGTGCATCGGCTCCCATCCTTTTCATTCACGCACATTTTATTGTGGAATTGCCACAAAGGCGTAAAACATGTGGTATGTTAAATAGTTGTGGTGTGGAGGCCGCAGCAAGCACAAGCCCAGCAAGCGATGTTCAAAGTAGAATATAATCGAGACCTCGGACAAAATACGCTATGGGGTTACTTAAGGTCAAACTTAACTAATATCCAGCAAGGTTACATACAAAGTAATTGGAAGTAATAATTCGCTCTACTGACAAAAGTAAGGTTGTATTTTTAGCAACATATTCGACTACTTAACAGATCACGTAATACTCAAACAGGCAATGATTTTGAATTTAACTTTTTATTTTTTTACAATAAAAATGTTTTAGGAAGCTGTTTTGCGAATAAATAATTTTATCACTAAATGGTGCGTTATAATTAATTTCCATATAAAATAAAAATAAATAAATAAAACGAAAAATATAATTGGATTTGGTATTTTAGATTGGAAACCTACTAACCTATAATACCCAGGTATTCTACTATGAACATCCTTACCCCAACCCTGACCTTTGGGGTAATAATGTTTATTAAATCCAAAGTTTCATCTCACCCACAGATCAAATCACTCAATCTTGGCTGGAACAAAGTTGATGATGAGAGTGCTTGTGCAATATCTGCTGCCATCCACAATATTAAGCAGCTGGGACTTAATGGATGTGAGCTTTCAAATGCTGCGATGCAAACGTTGGCCAAGTCAATCAAGGAACTGAAACAACCGGTTGGTGACATTTCCTTGTAAACATATATGTATATATTTTGTTCACCGGTCGGTCGCTGGCATGTGATCTTAAAGAGGCAGACACAGAGCAACGTCAATGTCGCCTAACAAAAGGGCAAAGTGCGTTCGCTTTTTCACGGGCGCGCGACATATCGTAAAACTCTTAACGTAACCGCGCAAAACTTTTTCAAGCGCAATTACCTGCGTGGACATAAAATTAAATTAAGTATATTGCCTTTTGCCTTAATGAAAACAAATTTCATTTTTTTCAACTTAAGATTTTTATGTTTAAGAACTTCTCGAAGTATGTTACCGCGCAAATTTAGATAGAGTTCGCAAAATATCGCTTTTAATGCGGCGGTTTTAATAGTTACCAATTCCAGTTTCAAACGAGAAGCGTTTTACTTACGTTGGACGCAGTTTTAGTTTACGAAGACGAACAATTAGATTTCCACAGTCACACAGATAAATGCGATAATTTATAACACGCCATCCGATGGAATGTTCGGCAATAACACGCGGCTCAAGCAAATGACTCAGGGCAGGGCGTATCCAGAAATTCAAAAGGAGTGGTCCTGAAATTTTAACTTAGAAAATTCCCCTATTTTCCGTCTGACGTTAATGAATAATGACGTCATAAAATGATGAAGGGAATGACGTCATAAAATAGTGAATGTAATGACGTCTTAAAAAATAATCGCACACAGCCAATTTACGTTCAGCAAAAGCGAACCTTTAAGGCCCAAAGCGAACACGTGCGTCGTAACCGCTTAGTGTGCAATCGTTAAATTCAGGCGAAAAACTAAACCAAGACGATGAAGTATGTGTGATTGATTTTAATAAAATCGCTGGTGGTTGTTTGAAATATTTATGAATTCTAAAGTTTCATCTCGCCCACAGATCAAATCACTCGATCTTGGCAACAACAAAGTTGATGATGAGAGTGCTTGTGCAATATCTGCTGCCATCCACAATATTGAGGAGCTGCGACTTTGGGATTGCGAGCTTTCAAATGCTGCGATACAAACGTTGGCCAAGTCAATCAAGGAACTAAAACAACCGGTTTGTGATATTTCCTTGTAACCATTTATTTTATATTTACCTTAAAACACTGGCGCGCTTCGCTAGGTAGTATGGCCTATTTTTGCAAAAATAAGACATATTTTTAAGCTTTGCAGTGGTGTACGAGCCCATGGCGCCATATAGTATATATATCAAAAAAATTGTAAAATTCGTTTCGCGCACTCGCGCATAGCGGCGGTTTTTAGATTTTGCAGCGACATCTTAAGTGGCCGTACGCTGACCTCGACTATATAATAAACGCACTTACATCCAAGTTCAATCAAAAGCTTTTTTGTTGTTAATGCAAATCTGTATCAGAACCAGGTTAACACCAAAGCATTGTATAACTATGCTTTTAATCGAGTTGATGAACGAAAAAGAATATATGAACGAAACGTATCCAAATATTAAGAAATAAACATATTTAGGTGCATACAATGAGAAGCAATGAAAGTGGTATTTAACTTTGAAAATACCCTTTCAGGCTCGGTAGTGGAAACATGTAAAGCACAGAGAACGAAGGGGTTGAAGGAATTGATAAACACTTGGAAAAATAGTTTGCAGGCAGTTTCTTAAAGCATTGATTGCCGATTTTATTTCTCGAAAATGTTTGCTTTCCGCCCACTTCCGTTTCCGTACTATTTATATACTCTCCCTCGACAATAATTATAATCTGCAACACTCTGACTTGATTCGCCAGCATTTGGTTGGAACGCTGATCTGCCTCACCTACGCCAAGCTTTTCTGCAAGAACTTTCGCTTCTTTAAAAATTCACTTAAATGCGTGGTGATCGTCACTGCGCCACATTTCAATGGTTGACTGTGTTGTTATAATAGTTTACATCGCATTGATAAGATCGTTCCCGACATGCTGCGAAGAACGAGAGACTGGCTGTAGGATAGCAGACACCCTTTCGGCTATAACAAGAGAAATTTTAAATTGTGGGTCCTGCAAATGTTTTAACAATTTTCTAGCACCTTTTCTTGTTTCAGTTGAGTCCCAGGTGAGCATTTCAGAGAGGCAAGAAACGATATGTGGTAACATCTTGTAACAAGTAGAGATTTGTGCCTTTCTACCGAGTTTCACAAAGCCCGACTAATTGCTTGCGTTGCACTGTTACGGGATTATTTTTCAATTATTCGTTTTAGGTAACTGCTTCTTTTGGCATATTTGAAGAATAATTGAAGGTCTTTCATATCATCCATGCAATTTCGGATCGCAGTTACCTGGCTTTGCAAACGCTTAGATTAAGGGCGTACATACAGCAATGAAAGTAATCGGCAAGAGGGGCGATATTTTTAACTACAGAACAGACGCCCTCCCTCACTGGACATCGACGCTGCGCCATCATATCCTTGTCCGATAAGATATCGTAGTTGTAACCCAAGCTTGAGTACATTACGTGCTATGGCCTCTTCTATTACTTTTCCACTGAGTTTTATTTTGTTGTGATTAACACATTCCGATGGACACATCTCATCGTTGATTGCGATATCACGTATCAAATCTAAAGTGCAACTGGGTCTTCTTTAATGATTGTTGCAGCAGCACTTGTTTCAACATAGCGAATGACAATAACAAGCTGTTCTCTTTTGGCACGGTCCTGTATTTCGTCCGCCATATTTGTCTAAAATTTCGTTTGTTTTACATCACTCACTATTTTTTGGAACAATTTCTCCTATTAAATCATTTTCTGTTGTTTTGCTTATTAAGGTAGAGTTACATGTGCAGTTATTTACGTGATTTTGCAATTGGTTATCCCCCCCTCTCAGCCTGAAGCGCAATAATGCTCTATAGTTTCCATCATTTTGTTCTGGTTCTGTTCCATTGCAATCTATGGGGCCAGCGTCCCGGTGACCACGCATTGCGATATTTTGCCTGTATCAATAATAGGTCTTAATGCTGCCCTGTTTTTTTAAATTTCTTCCCGTCTTTGTTTATCAATAACCGACCGAATGTCTTCCTCGCAACCAGACTTAGCTCTGTTTAGGAATTCAGTGCATTTTATTGCACAAATTTTGTGAAAATTGCTCTGTTGGTGACTGGAAGGATGGCCCCCTTTTCCTGTAAAATTTGAAAAACCCACTAGTGGCAAGTTCACTAACTTACCCATCAACTGGCCACCGACTCCGCCATAATTCGAACCCCTTCCATATCCGCTTTCTGAGGTTTTGAAGAAAACGCAAAAGGCGCGCCAAGCACCTAAAAACTCAGGCTCTTTGCTTACAGCAAGCCAAGGGAGGTCAAGTGATATTCGCTAACGTAACGCTTTGTTGTTGAAGATTATTTACCTTGTGTCGCTGGCGTTTGGGACTTTTCTTTTCAGAAAACGGAAAATCGTGTTTTTTTACTGGGAACCATCTTTCCAATATAAACATTTTCTTTTCTTTGTAAGTAAATTTTTCCCACTCTTTATTTTTTTCACCGCCTTGCCAATGTCGTTTTTAACAAATTGCGACTGAGATGTTGATACAGTTTCATTTTTGTCATTTTTGATTTAGCTTCAGTTTTCTTCGTTTCACCCGATGACGTAGTTTAAGAGTTTAAAACAAATGTATCCAATTTTCGTTGCTTTCTTGGGCGTTTGGACATTTTCAATCTGGTATTTACTCTTAGACTTTCAGATGCAATTAATATAGATCAGGCCTGTACAACTCGAAATGTTACAAGGTCCGCAACTAGCAATAAAAAAACTGTTCTTGAAGTCATTATGATGGTAGGTTTTGAATATTTCATTAAACAAACAGTACTGTTTTTTATAGCCCCATATTAACCTGGTTTACCCACTGTCGACAGAACTATGTTTGACTATTACAATCGTTTTGAAGAGCACAGTTTGTTAAAACTCGACATTACCCATCATTTCTGACTTTTGACCATGTTTTTTAAAAGTGTTGTGGCCCCACATCAGACTAATCCCACGTAATCTAGCCTGGCAAAAAAATTGCCTAACCCTGGACTAGTCTATCACTAAACTATTATAAGTTACAGTCACTTTAATTATCTCATGATTGACTAAAATATTCGCATTGCTGTTTTCGCCAATTGTTAAGGCCATTGCGTGTCAATCAACAGCAATTAGCTCAAATTGGTCGTAAATGTTAGGATTAACTCTTCCTAGAGTCTTGCTCATTTCAGCAAAGTTATTTGGCATAAACCAATTGCAGTAACTTGAAAGTTTAGAGAAGTGTCGTGAGCGGAGCACAGCCGACCGCTGCAGACAACGCTATGGTTTTATTGCGACGTGGCCTCGGCGCTTTTTCAGGGGGCATGTGAGGTTGCTCTCGCCTTTTCGGGAAAAAGCAAGATGGGTAGACAATAGACATGGTGGTGTCTTTCAGCAATATTCTTCATACCGGGTCACACTAGGAAACCGGCCAACTGTAGAGGCCTTATTATTTTTTCGTGCTTTCAAAAGGTCTGTTTTTCGCGCTGCGCGAAATGAGTTGTTTAACAACCTGAATAATGTTATTTTGCACGAGTTCGTTTGTTCGGACAGCCGATGTTATTTTACCTGAATTATGACGTCATGTCTGACAAAAATTTCATGCAAACATTTTATGTGTTTTATTAATATTTTGTTTACTTACGTTTAACTAAGTTACAATATACAACAACGTAATTATTACTTTCCGTTAAACAGAAATGGCTGATATTCATTAAGTATTTTCTATCGTCTTCTCCAAACTCTATTTGTCGTGTTTATTGTGCAAAGAAACGCGATGCCCGTCGCTCGACGTCCTTTGTTCCACACGATTATTACCTTCGTATCCCGAGCGCCGAATTATGTTTCGTCAGTAAGGTGCAATAACGTAAAGCGACGCGTTTGTGCTCCGTCTCATCCCAGACAGAGCAGCGATCGTTCGCCACGCCAGCCTACGCGTTTCTCTTGCAACGAACATACAGAACACAGAGACACAAACTTTCGCTGGTTTACAAATTATAGTTTAGTTTGTATCTAGATGAAGCTGCTGAATCTGTGGTTTAATGAAGTCGATGAAACAAGCGCCACTTCACTCGCTCACTGCTTGCACAATATCGAGTTGTTGAAGATTAGTGGGTGGGAGAACATTTCTGACAAAAGCAAAAACATCCTCATGTCGAAACTACGGGAACTCAACTTACCTGTGAGAATAAGTTTGTTTCAACTTTTGTTGCTAACTTACAATTTGCAAAGCACTTTACCGTCAGCCACGATACAGTTTGAAATCCACTGACACGATTTTATTGTTGCAGGAGGAAAGAGTCGACTTCTACTTCTGGTAGAATCCCGAATGTCCCACATTTCACTCATTGCTGTCAACATTTAGTTCTAGTTGTTTCAGTTTCATCACTTGCTGCATATATTTGATTTAGTTTCATGTTTTAATATCCTTGTTAAATTTCTTGTTTCGTGAAATTTATTTTCCCAACTTTTTCACGATTTCTGTTCGATGTTAAAATTCTTGTTTATGCACTCTATGACTTGTAGGGGAATCCCCGACAAGCACTTCCCCTTGATATTAACAAACGTCACATGTTCCACTGCGAGTTTTTATGCAACCCACATATAAATCCGCCGTTAATTTCAAATGTGCTCAATTTTTACATGGTAAGTATTTTGTTGTCATTTAATATATACTTCTAAATATGCTTTTAAATTTTCTTTAATGTGCATTATATTGAAGATTTTGTTGTTTTGTAAATATTTGTTTAATGTTTTTTTATGTTTGTTCAATTAATTTTTACATTTGTTTTGTTTTTGTTACTTTGTAAACATTGTCAAGTTTCGTTATCATTATAACTTGTTACTTTTTAATTGTTAATGGTTGAGGTTTGTGATTTCCTTTCCCGGGTCTGATCTGTCCTGTGGGCCACGATCACTCATTATCGTTTTAAGCAACGCATTGCTTTGCCTTATTGCCATCTCGCCTTTCCTTTAATAACTCCAAAACTGCGTTGGTCGCTTCTTTCGTTTCTGCTACGTCATCGCGTGACGTCACTACCCACTATTGTGCTGAGTCACTTTGTTGCGTCACAGCTATATATTGTTTTTTATTAAACTGATTTTGAATTTAATTTATTCACTTTATCAACTTTAAACTGTTCACAATGTATAATAGTTAGTGGGAAAACCCCCTTTCACCCCTTATTATAAGACCCACAGGGAAAGTCCCCCAGTTTAAGAACCACTGGTAGATTACATTGTGACTTCCAATGTATTTGCATGAGGCGCCTCAAGCCAGCGACCGACTGAGCTGAAAAGCCGCAAGACTTGTGCTCCACAATGCCACAGCGTGTTCGGGGATCACTTGCCGAATGACCTTGAGCCAACCACGTGTTTTGACCTTCAGCTAACCACGTGTTGACCTGAGCCAAAATATCAAACCTTAAACCAGTGGTTCTTAAACTGGGGGGCGTGTGAGGTTTACAAGGGGGGCGCGAGGAATGACACGCTCTGTGTGAATTACGACTAAACATTAGGGCGAGGTGATATTTCCCTGCCACTAATAATCGAATTAAATATTTGGTATCCAAAAATCATTTTTTGGTATAGTCTATTTTAAAATACATGCAACAAATATAAATACTTTTATTCAAAGCTTGCTATCGTGAGCTCAAGAGTGATCAATGAGTTTCCAACCCTTTAAATTCATTATTGTGTTTAGTGCAGCGTAGAACATTGGTCTTCAACCTTTCGTTTAACTTCAAGTAAGATATTTGATAATGCGTTTTAAAACAAATCTCCGCTAAAAGACAAGAGACAATTTTCTTCGTAAATATCTTAGGCACTTGTTAAATTTTTAACGTCCCCTGAATGCGTTAAGACTAAACACACGCAGGGGGAAGTACCCATCCCATTCATGGCAAAATACATTCATTATCGAGGTTAATTAAATCGTCGTATGTTGTAAAATGTCTCAGGTGCGAACTTGTCTCGTCACAGACTTGGAACTCGCAATAAAACAATCAGGTGCATTAGTGAAAGAGCGCGAATTGCAGGGGAAGGTTAAGGACAAAACAAAACTACTAGCAACCACCAGATAGCAAAGAACACGGAAAGTAAATTCTGGGTTGTGATTGGACAGACTAGGTGCGGCAAGCGATATTCCATGGCAATGTCTCATCTGATAAATGGCTTGATGTGCAAATAAACTAAATAAAGGTGAAAAGCTTCTTTCGAACACAGAATGCTTACAATGCGATGTTCCGTCCAGTTATGTTTCAAACTAAGATTTATTTTCGGTTCAGGCTATTGTCATTGTATCTATTTGAAAAAAAATATTTACACATCAGCTTCCAATTAACTTTAATCCGATGTGCATCTGAAACAAGTTTATCGACATTATGCACTTTATAAATTTAAGTTTAATTATCAAGAACCAAACGATAATATGTTACCAATTGTTAATTGTTCTTCAAACATTTTTTTTATCAAATGTACGGACGTTTGAAAAACCTATTCAGGGATGATAACTGTGTATTACTTGTAACTATTTAGTGTTTTATATTAGAATAGTATTTGCTTCCATAACAGAATCTTGCCCTCCAACGGAACTCATAATGCCGACAAAATAAGTTTCAATTTTTTTTATAATATCTCGACAAGCGCACCGCTTCAAACAAAAGTCAGCCAGCAAGTTCTAAAACGTTAAATATATATAATATTCGTTTCACCATATAAATAAACAGCATCAGTTTTTTTAAATTTTGTTAATTTCACGTTATCGTTCTAAATAACTTGCGTTGTTGGACAGCATTTTGACATAATAGTAACGACTAAACATGTGTAAGTATGATTTGTAACCCAACTGGTTTCGGGTAGAACTTTAAATAGAGACGAGTTGCATTTCAACATTGCAACAAATATGCTCCCTAGTGCCACCTAGCGAAAAGTATGTTGTTTTAAAATTAAACTTTGTTTCTGAATTGTTTTTCATCTACACTACTAAAATGTGCCCCTAACAATTATACAAGTGCCATAGTGATTACAACACTACTGCTTCAAAAATTATCACAAAGCTTTGGACCAGGGCTGCGGACCAGGAATCGGGACTCGAGTAAGAGCACCTAAAACTACCGGAATCCCTAGTCCGACGTGCGCATGTGTAGTACCAAATTTTTAAACTGATATGGCCAAACTGTAAATTGTTAAGGGGAAATGGCAATAGGTGAAATGTTGACCGGAGTCGGACTCGAGTTTATATTTACCGACTCCGCAGCCCTGCTTTGGACGTAGCATTAAAATCGTATAGTTGAGTTTCGAGTGTTTATAAAGAGTAAGCTAGTAAATGACTGAATAACCTTAACATTTATTAAAACTAAACTCTCGGCCTTAGAAAACTTATGTGGTAGATACCACAGTTTGTGTTAAAGTTGTCATGAATTATCTCGAATCATTGCACTCGTTTTGTTATTTTATCGGGCTAAGTAAAACATAGAACGAAAAGCTTATTTTGGTTTCCATTCTGACTAAACTTATGCTGTTCCTACAGTTCTTTAATATTTTCCCTTTTTGTCTTTAAAAGACTTTAAGTTTTACGTATTGAAAACAGTTTCATGGCTCGTATCAGAAATATCACGAAAAGCACGAAGTGGAAATGTAACAACACAACTAGATAATCCAATATAAAACATTTGAAAAAGTAAATCCAATTTTGTTCACGTACACAATATTCTGCTCGAAATAACAGTTATATGCTCTTAAGCCAGGGGTCGTGTCATTTACAGGTGTGTCATTTACAGGTGGGTCATTTACAGGTGTGTCATTTGCAGGTGGGTCATTTACAGGTGTGTCATTTGTAGTCTTGTCATTTAGTGTCGTGTCATTTAAAGTCGTGTGTCATTTGCAGGTGGGTCATTTACAGGTGGGTCATTTGCAGGTGTGTCATTTGCAGGTGTGTCATTTGCAGGTGTGTCATTTGCTGGTGGGTCATTTGCAGGTGTGTCATTTGTAGTCTTTTCATTTAGTGTCGTGTCATTTGCAGTCGTGTCATTTGCAGGTGTGTCGTCTCCCCGGCTGTGTTTAGTCTACACTGCTTATTACGTCACAAACAAAGTTTCCGAAGTCTTTTAGGTGTAGGTTTCGTTTTTTCGCGGATTTTGGGAAGAATTTGTTTCGTAGTTGCTGTCTGGAAATCAAACAAAGGAAAGTTCAAATAGTTTTTGCGCTTTCGCACAAAAAGTAACAAGATATTTGAATCAATATTTTGTAGAAAAAAATACCATTAGATTGAAAAGGTTGTCACCGAACTACAGGACAATAAAAGTAGGTTATTTCTACTAATTGCAAAATTATGCAATGAATTGCCTTAAATATCATTTTTTCATTTAAAAATATATAAACATAAAATTTGTAAGGCAAGTAAGTAAACGTAACACAACTCGTTGCTTTCATAACCCAAACATTTTGATTTAAAAGTAACATACACATGTGTTTAAATTAGGGTTTTCACAAGTCTTAGTTGCTAACGATAATGGCTTTGTATCATGGAACAACGAAACAGCTTTGATACCCGATAAATGCCCACTAGGGTTCAACTGTGAGCAACGCGTTGCAGGTCGTGAGTTCGAATCTCACCGCAGACAAATTTTCCCAGCAGCCCTTGCTTCAAACATATTCTTTTAAGGCTAACATGGCGATTTGATGTTCTAAATATATAGACGTTAATTTCCCAACAAGGTCGCTGCTTATTTACATGATTTGTACAAAGTATTATTTCGGACCACGACCGTCGTTATTTTAGTACTAGTAAGTAGGGCGATTATTTTTTGACAAAAAAAAGTATTTTTTTCTAAATTATTTTGAGTCAACAATTGTCATAAAAAAAATCTAAACTTTAGGTCAAAATTTGTCAAAATTATAACTTTCAGGTTAAAATTCCTAATTTTTTAGGTCAAAAAATAATCGCCTCTACTAATATGTTAGTGACCCCTACACAAACCCCGCCTTCACCCACCGTAGGTGCATTGCTGAGCGATGACGTGGCCCAACAAGAAGCCGAACGCGAAGCCGAAGAGAAGTGAGGCGAGGACCACACAAAACTTCTGCCACTTGCTCATAACGATTCCTGTGAGTGAATATTTCGGTAAAGTAAGTGGATATATAATATCATTGCTACAAGGCACTAGACGTTCCAATAGGTGGGCTAAGGGTTTATTGGCGGCGGAAAATTATAACTAATGTCTATCTAAAAGCAACTATAGAGATTCCTTCTAATCATTTTTTTACCTTCAGAAAGTGTCTACAGATGCAAGAAAAAGACGCATTGTAATGTCTCACTTCACGAAAATAAGAACTAATGATGTCATTTCTAGCGGTAAGGTTTTAAATATATTTCTGTTTAAAGATAATGTCAATTAAAAGGCTATGATCACATAATCACATATAGAAATAGATTTTAGCACTAAACTTAACGATTTTTCATAAAGTTTTAATCATCCTTATGTGTTAATATACAGTAAACGCTTCATATATAGAAAAATATTAGTAAGAACCACCAAATTTACCCCTTTTTCCATAAGGTTGCCTGACAGCGATGATGTAGCCGGTCAGCAAACCAGCAGCAAGTGAGACTGCGAATATCCCGAGTACAATGGCTACAACCGCCCCACTGCTGAGAACATCGGCTGATAACAAACATTTTTCACTTGTTTATCGCTAGTTTTCAGTTAGAGTAAATTTAAAAAAGTGCGATTTTTAGCTTCTATTTCGAATGGACTCGTGTTTATATTTATCACTAGTGTTCAATTGAAGTTAAATTCAATTCTGGAAAGGTTATCCTAAAAAAATCTGCGGACAACAAAATTTTGCAATTATAACGTTTTTGATTCATTAAGTTCAAACTGATTCATCGCAATTAGTATTCAAATAAAACACTTCTTAATTCTCTTTATTCACTTATATAAGTCTTACCGATCGCAATAATTGAAAATTGAGTCCAAAACAACGAAAGTTACATTTCCACATTTTTTAATACAAGAACTATAACAATATTTCACAATTAACTGGACTCAATTGTGTAAGAGTATAGTAACCTCCGTAAAAATGTAATATTTTACGTTTTCGTGCAAGTTTTGCTTACGTGAAATTTGTTTCTATTCAGCGTTCCTAGTTAGTCATACAATCAGTCAGCAAGGCTATTTGTTTAGTAATTGGTTTCCGCAGCAGAATCTTGCCCTCAAACAGAACTCATAATGCCGACGATAAAAGTTGTAAAATATTTACCATTTTTTGTGTCTTACGGACATGAGGAAAATAAAGATTGTGTTTAAATCTCCACATTTGAATAAAAACAACACAACCATAATATTCAATAAAATCAATATCTCGTTGTTTATAAACGTTTCGGCAAACACTACGTAAAAATATATATATTTTTTATGCCTCCGTAAAAATCCAAGTTAAGATAAATAATAAGGGACAAAAACTGTTTAGTAGTGTGTAATATGTGTTTGTTGTTTATCCACTACTAGCACATTGTTAAAGATTTCTTGTTATAGCTTATTGTAAGAACACTAAACATGGATCTGCAGTTGATTATCTTCAGTAGAAAGAGAGTGGCCCAAATAATATGGCAAAAGAAATTGCCGAAACGTTTGCTAATAAAAGAATGAATCTTTTGTCTATTATTTGGGCCACTCTCTTTTTATTGTAAGAGGTTTGGAACATTTCTAAATTTATTTTCGTATCTTTAGAAGCGAACCACTTAGAACAACAATCAGTCATCAAGTTCTAACACTTTTAATGCAAATATATCTCATCACCATTTTATATTAATGTAAAGTTTAAATATAAGCTTAGTAAGTGTTTCCACAAAAGAGTCTTGCCAACAGAACACATAATGCAGACGATAAAGTTTCTAAAATTAAAAGGTAAAGATTTTAGACCTTGCTGAATGATTGTTAATCGAAACTTTACCTGAACCCGAGTTCACAAGATTAACTTCTTAACTCACCGACTTGGCAGAATGCCAGCACGTCAGTGTACACATCACCAGCGCCGCAGGTGGCCGTTACGTGTCCAGTGTGTCCAGGTGGACAGGAGGCGGTGACCTGGTCGCCAAACAATGGTTGTGGAGTGAGGACGCGACACAACAGACCCTCAGCCCCACACACTAGACTGTCTGATGTACACGGAGCTGCAAAGCACAGGATGTTACAACATGTCTTGCTGTAAACTGGTGAGTGGATCTAATTTGCTTAAAATAAAACACAGACATAATATAAAGATTAAGGCATTCTTAACAGCATTTTCTCAAAGTAGTTGAAAACTACGCATATTAGCTGTGTAGGTAACTACTCATTAGTTTGTGTACAAATACTCACCTCTGACGCAATCGGCCCCCGCCCCCACAAAACCCCCTCCGTCGCCACAAATCGCGCTTCCGTTCCCGATACATCCGGGAGGGCATGAGAGCTCCACGACTCCGTTATTTGTCACGTGATCAGCTGTCGATCTAACCGGGCACTTGTCGCCGCAGGGAGTCGAACACGCGACCTCCGGAAGTACCTGACAACTGTCTGTCCAGTTGGAAAACAAAGAAAAGTTGTTTGTTTTGATTTTTTAGACTTCTCTAGCTAAAACTGCTGAGATTTTGAGTCCAAAATGCAAGCTATTTTAGGCGGGAATCGAACTGTTGACCTCAGAATGCTGATCTGGTTAGAAAAATGGGTTCCGGTATGTTGGAAGTGTCTGCTTTAATTAGCCATAATATACATATTATGTAAGTCTTTGTTTTTGTTTATGGTATTCTTTAATGTCATATCGATATTATAATGATAACACAGTAAAAAAGTCAAATAAATTTGCAGCAAACGTATTGGTGATAATTAAAATTGATTAATTTGTGGTCAGAACATAATTCCAAGTCCGTTCCAAAGATCAGGTTTTATCAAAACAACATAAGGTTATAAATATTGCAGCTGCAACGTAAATAGCTCAAATAAGTAAACCTGTGTTGCAGAAAACCTGCCAGGCGCCGCTGACCAGGCAGACCGCGTGCCCCCCCAGCGGGCAGCCCTGGAACCTCACGATGACGTCAGCTCTGACCGAGGCCGGTGGAACCAAGCATCCTGGACAAAGGTCGAGGTCGGTTGTGTTGCAGAACACTGGACAACAAGAAGGTTGGTTGAGAACCACAGTAAGGCATGGAAGTATATTTATAACACCACAGTAATAAGATCAAATACGCAATGAACTTAAATCGTTGGAATAAAACATAAACCTGTCGGTTTGGACACTGGACAATAAGAGAAGGTTGGTTGAGAACACATGATATGACCTAGAGCAGGGGTCGGCAACCTACGGCCCGCGGGCCTTTAAATATTACTTATACCGCCGATGTAATTCATCCGGCCCGCCGTTTCTTTGACAAATTAGACACGAGTCCATTTTACATACTTTTTGACTATTTGAACTACGTAAGTGCATAAAGTTTCGCGCTTTGCGCGAATCATCATTCTACGTCCGGTTTGTTTACGTTTTGATTTTGCCTTTTCACTTAGATCAGCGTTTCTTTACCGCTGCGCCGTGGAAGGCTGCCAAGTGCGTCACGGTTAACGTATTCAAAATGGTGGACAAATATTTTTTAACATTTTTTTATTTTCGGCAATGTAATAAAAAACCAAGAAATTTAAAAGAAATGCCTGTGTATCAAAAAAATCGCGCTCGCTTCGCTCGCCAGGTGCGCCTTGCCTTAAAAACAGTTAACAAACACACATGTAGATAAACTTTACATTTTATCGCGTTCCCTCAAAGTAGTTTTATTACACTTTTCATTAGCAGTATATGGATGACGGCGTGTGAACTTTAAACCAAACAAACCCTTTTTTTCGAGCTATGCACCAACACTATACTGCCTCCTTAAATGTAATTAACAACGTTTTTAAATGATTCACAGTTGTTCCAACATGAAAATAACACAATTCTTAGTTAACATTTTGTGTAGCACGCAGAGATCTTTTGAAGTTTGGTTTCGGCCCGCGACTAAAAAAAGGTTGCCGACCCCTGACCTTGAGGCAACAATATCTTAAATCGAATAATTTATAAAACCACAGTAGAACCAACGACATAGTGACCAAATATGCAGTGAAATCTACGACGGAATAATACCTAAAATCGTCGGAATAATACCAAACCTGTCGGCATAAGTCCGAAACTCGTTGGAATAAGACCTAAAGGGCCAAAACTAAAACCGGAAACTGTGGGATTTTTTGATTAGGAAGGATTTAGGGAAACCTGTCTGGATTTAGTGTTGACGTTTGGGGCTCCGCTGTTTTTGCACCGGATTGTTTGCCCCTGTTTGGGTTGTTTGGGAGGTTAGGGGTTAGTTGTGAGTAACTGTTGGGTTTACAGTTGGGCTGAAATAATTAGGGGATGTACTTAGGGGTGGGGTTTGGGTTAAAGGTTAAAGGTTTTATAGATCTCCATTTAAGGCCCGACGGGTTTAGGTCTTATTCCGATATCGACCTTAGCACGACTTTTATGTGCTCGGTCTAAACCCGAACTGTGCTTTATTCCGACGTTAATGTTGTTCTAAGTTAGGTTTATTGTTGAAGTTAGTTAGTTAGCGACTTGCGGCATAAACTTAGTGTGGTTCTGCTAAACAGGAACCGTAGTTTCAAGCGACACCGTCAACCTTGAAAAGATGTTTAAACTCACAAGTTTTGCATTTCCAACTACAATCTACTTGAACTTGTTATAAACTTGTAGCGAATCCATCGATTCCTGAGTCCGACTCTACAGCTTGTGTTGCCATTATTTACGCAACTAATACAAGCTGGATATTCAGCAATGCACACAGAGGGGTTTCATATTCCCACAATATTAGCTAAATATTCAACCATTTTCTATTCGACCTTGACAATTTGTTGTTCAATCAGTTGTGTATTTTGTACTGCGCATGCGCACGTCGAAATCGGGACTCAGGTAGCCAAGTCCCGAGTCCACCACGCAGCTTTGCATTAAACTTTTAAAAAAAGACATAAAACACCGTATTTATTTCTTTTTTTAAACTTACTTGCGATGGCATTCTAAAAGTATGTTATTGGGATTTGTATTGTCACTTTTCTTCTCAACCGTTTTCAACACTCGTTTGCTGAGAATTTATTCAAAGCCACAATAAACTTGTTTTCACCTGGAGTACAGACCGGGTAGTCTTGTGACCAAGTGGCGTTCCTCAGGCATTCTGCGCCATAGAAACTTCCCTGCAATCCTGTGTTACAAGTGAAGTTTGCGGTGCAGCCGAGTCCGCAATGACCAAGTGTTTGGGACACCTGTACAGTGAAGTCGACGCCATCTTGCCGCGGACATTCTGGCAACCAAAGCATTTAATAATGAATATATAAAACAGCTTAAGTATTGGAATTGATATTTTTTGTTGATTAGTTCTTTAATGGCGACTTATGGTCTCTGTGCAATTTTTAAGCAACATTTCTCATGTGTTTATTCTACAACTGTGATTCTCAAACTGGGTCCTTGAGTAAGGCGAAAAAAAAATTGAAACCCACTGTTCTATGATAAACGCAGTTGTTGGAGCCGGGATTCGAACACAGTTCTGCTGATTTAATTATGTCTAAAGCTCCTGGAATCTGGAGTCTTTGTATTTTTATATATTAAGACATAAGACAAGTTTGCTTAGGCGGGAATCGAACCACTGACCTACGTATTTATGTTTGCCTTGTAATTGCAAAATAAGCGTTAGCTTTATCTATAACCTGACTTTCATAAGACAAAGAAAAACATTAATGGAATTGTTTAATATATTCACTAGTGACTAGTTGGGATTTTTTGAGGTCTCGTAAAATCAAGGTTAATCTTGGTTCTACTTTTTTCTGTAAATATGGTTTTAGATACAATTTTAAGAAAATTATTGTCAAGATAGTTACAAGATTATTCCATAGTTGCATCTTATCGCCCTTAAAAGATTGATTGTGGCAGTTAAAAAAAATTGTTAACATTTCACACTTCTGTAAAACTTTAAAAGCTTGGTCAGTCAAGGAAGCCACCTTTAACGTAGAGTGTTGTGTTGGTGAGAATCCCCAGCGCTTCAACGAACAAGGTTTGGTTTGAGTCGTCTAATGTGAGATCGCTTATTGTGAGGTTCATGTTGGTTGTGCGACTGTCAAGTGGCTCACGAGTAGCGCTGAAACAAACACAAAGTACGTCAGCGGAAAACACGTATTGAGAGACGATGATTTTTTAGTTTTTAATTCAGTATTTGTTTAATTTCAAAGTAGAGAAGCCAAATCTGACTTTGCATTTTATTATCAAGCTGCATCACAGATCCGTGCATAGTTTACCAAATTGGAGAATTATTGTTAGCAATTAGAAAATTAGAATTTAAACTTTTTTTTTATCAAAATTGAATTGATTAACAATTAAATGATATAAAACAGCAAAGTATTCTAAAAAAAGCAACCATGCAGCTTAGATTAGAATGATAATTTCCACAAATCAGTTAACTAGAATAATCTTGTGCAAGTTCTATTAACTAATTGCAGCGGTTTGTTATTTCTGGTTGTGACGTACAACTTAACACAACTGAAACTACCCGGTTATGAATCAAACTTGATGTAGTACCCTGTTTATATATCGATGGAAAACTTCCCTTATTCCTTTAAAAATCGTATTTCTGCTTTTGTTTGATAATGTTATCACAACCCGTGTTAAACTCACCTTACAGTTGTTCTTCTATCTGACGAAGTGAAAGTAAGTTGTTCATTGACAGCATTCACCACCGTTGCTATTGTGCTCTGTGGAGTTTAACATCTCAGTATCGCTTTTTGTAAGATATTTAAAATGCGTATTAATGACGAGCAGATGATTGTTGTTAACGCCTTGAACACTAAATACCAAGCAAACGATAAAACCAGAACAAGAGCGATTTTTAATATTTCGCACAAAACTATTTCCTAGGTTTGGACAAATATATTTACTTAAAAGATCTACTTGGCGATATTTTAGCTGTCGATTCGCTTAAAGTTTGGAAACGTTTGACCATTTTAAGCTGGTACGATTGGACCACATAACGTTTAAAATACATCGATTAATTGTATTACATTAAATTAACAGCAAGAAAACAATATTGGTTGTTTTCACCCTTTTGTAGTGAACCAAAACGGCCCCAAAGGCTAAATAAATCAACAATAAAAATTTTATTTTGTGTTTGTTTTTTCGGTTAAATTATTTTTCCATTTTATGCAACAAAAACAACAACCCATTTAAAAAGATTTGTCAAAACCATTCTTTTTTCTTCAGCGCATCTTTAATTTTAAACTCACTGCGTTGAAACTCCAGTAGTAAGTCGCTCTATCGCCCTCTTGTGTCCCTGTGACGTAGAACGTGACGTCAGAACCCACGGACACGTGACCATCGGCATCGCTCGTGAACTCGCTGTAGCTAATCGGGCTCTGACCGGTAGTAACCCCTTCGTTTGGAAAAATAAATTGTTTAAAGATTAAAATAAAAACACGATATAACGCAAGCCTCTTAACAGACTTGGAGGTAATCTGCTTAATTTGCACCAATTGTGTCGAATTAACTTTGTTTCAATAGTAATGTTCATATCTTAATAGGTTCGTCTATTTAGTTGAAAAAGTACAATGCCCATGATGTCGAAATTGAATGAAGAGGAATTTGAAACCTTTAAAATGCTGCCTACTTCAACTACTTTTGTATGGGATTTGATATTCTTACTACGTCCTACAATGACATAATTTTTCAAAACTTGTAAAATTCAACAGGCGGAAAAATAAATTTAAATCTTTGATGATTTATTGATTTATAATTTAAACGCACGAAAACAAACGCAAGACACTGCTAAGAAATAATCTGCCCTTAGGTCAAGTCCTCCTTAAGTTAACACTCGGCATATATATACTTTAAGGGCTTTATGCGATTACGTTAAGTTATAGAAACCCTTCTAATACAACACGTATAATGTCACATGTGTAAATTTGTAACTAGAATCAGTCAATTTTATTATTAGAATATATTTAACTACATTACAGTGTTATTTTATTTCGAATATTTGTCTACAGCAAGCAATTTGCTAGAACATTATATTCTGTATATATATAACGTTATTGCAAATTTATTGTAGAAAAATAACATATGCGACCCGCTAATAACTAGTATATACTTACGAAATAAAAGCGATGCTAGAAAGACAACATTAAGATACATTTCAAGTCCAGTGGTTCCAGGCAGTTTTACGTTTCATTACAACTCGCTAAACCACGGTAGGCTCGATGTCACATCCTTTATATAAACAAGCAATGCAGTGGATTCCGCAGAATGTTTTCTGCTTGTAAGTAGCGCACAATGTTTGTACAAGCGACCACAGTTGAACATTAACATCTGGTCAGCTGTGTGCGCGGTTTGTTTCAGTAGGGAGGAATCACGAACAGGAATTTATGCATTGCTGAACGATTGAAGATAAAACAGAGCCGTTACAATTTACTTCGCTGCAATATTTGTTAACTTAGGCGTCATCTACAGAGCTGGTAAATAATAATAAAAAACGATGATTATAGGTTTGAATATGATGTTGGTAAAGAAAAAGAATAGAGCTTTTTTCAGGGTTTTTAAAAGCTATAAAAAAATAAACATTTCCAACAAAATGTTTTTTAAATATTTTCTTATCACTGACATTTCACCCAGTTTGAACGACGGCAATCAAGTTAACCGAAATTTAGCGCAGTTTGGATTGCTTTTTCAATTTTTACTCGAAAGATGTTTCCCGGATTTTTTTAGCAACTTTTTAAACCACAATAAACAGGTTTATGTAAGAACCTAAAAATTTAGAGCACAACCTTAAGTAAAAAGGCTACAGTCCTTTCCTTTTTAATATTCCCAAAACTTATATTTTTAATCGAAATTTACCTTCTTTTTGTTCAGCAACGTGCTACAACCACCTCAAATTGGTTAACCTCAGGATTTCGGGCAATTTAGATCGATAAGATATTAAATCGTTGTAACCTAATGTTAATCTGTCTCATTACCTTTACATTAGTCGATTAACTCAGTAAATAAATTTGTCAACAAAACTGACGAATATATTTCAATAATTTACAAAATGGCAACAAATACAAAACAAAAAACTATGCAATCGACCGTTATAACGTAATAAAAAAAAATGAGAAAAAAATGACATAACTAATAACTAGGGCCCGCAAAAGTTAATAAAGTTAAAATTGTTTAAGGACCTCGTTTGTCCACTAATCAAGGAATAAAGTTGTTTTCAGCACCTAGGGGATTGTTTCTAAAAAGTTTATAGGTTAAAATTTTTTAATAAAGTCAAAATTTGTCAAATTATGGATTTTGACAAAGTTTTTGTGTTTCTTGAGAGTATTTTTTGTAAAAATCGTCGTGGAAGCATTGTAAATCAGGAACTGCGACACAATTAAACCATATTAACCCATAAAAGCAGGAAAAATGTCACAATGCCCACATGGATCAGCAGTAACTTTTATCGCAAATTGTCCATTTTTTATTTATTGTTACGTATTTAAATAATTCTTATAAAACACTTCATCTTGATAAACGTTGTCTTTTCGAAGATCAACCGTTTGGATTTTAGGAATAGCCTACTGACATTCTGTAATACAAAAATGCCTGAGCAAGCTAAATCTATCGCCAAAAACCGACGCACTTTTTATAATCCATAAAACAACTTGACTTTGCGACAAAATATTACGTTTGGGTCTGAAATCGACAAAATATTATGTTTGGGTAACTGGCATCAATTCAAGGAAGAACTGTGGCCTCTACAAACAAGCAATTTCATTAGGTTAAAAATAAAGTTAAAAAAAATTTTTTTTAGGTTAAAATAAAAATGGCCCTATCAATAACAAAAATACGCATGATGACATCATAAAAAAAAATAGACAACCAGACAAAAAGTGGGCGACGATTACGTCACATTTTTCTGTAGTGACGTGTTAAAACAATGACTATGACGTCTTGACCTCCCATTACGATTAACGAGTTGCCGATTACGATGATGACGTCACAATTAGTGATTATGACAAAAATGCCGAACGAGAAAACAAATGTGGGAGCTGGCGGGGGGTTCCCCTGTATAGCAGGGGCTTGTTTTAACGCGAACCCCGAAATAATTTGCTGGGTCCGTGTGGATCAGGGTTTGAGTGACATTTTTAGATATACGTCAAAAATCAAGTGACTTCGTAAACCTGGTTTTTATTTCGGTGCAAAAATGAGAAACTGAGATTAAATACATTAAAGAAGCCAAAGCATTTATCGACGCACCCAGGGATTAATGGACCACAATGTAAAAAGCATAATAGCCGATTATTTTCTCTCAATGATTTATACATATGAGGTTTATAGGTTGACTCAAGGTCAACACGTGGTTGGCTCAAGGTCAACACGTGGTTGGCTCAAGGTCGTTCTACAAGTGACCTCAAGCACGCGGTGGCGCTGTGGAGCACTAAAGTCTTGCGGTTTTTCAGCTCAGTCGGTCGCTGGCTTGAGGCGCCTCATGCAAATACACTGGAAGTCACAATGTAATCTACCAGAGGTTACTAAACTGGGGACTTTCCCTGTGGGTCTTATAATAAGGGTTGAAGGGGGTTTCCCACTACGAAGACACGAAATCAGCCGAATCTCTCACAAATCATTCATAAAACTTATAGATTAAGAATCTAGTTTAACATTTTCATTAATTAAGACCTCTGGAATAAGTAAACGTTTTCATTGCAACTAACCTATCTAATAATGTGAACAGTTTAAAGTTCACAAAGTAAATAAAGTGAATTTAAAATAGGTTAATAAAAACACAACATATAACGGTGACACAGCAAAATACAACAAGTGACTCAGCACAATCGTAGGGAGTGACGTCACGCGATGAAGTAGCAGAAACGAAAGAAGCGACCAACGCAGTTTTGGTGTTATTAAAGGAAAGGCGAGATGGCAATAAGGCAAAGCAAAGCGTTGCTTAAAAACGATAATGAGTGATCGTGGCCCACAGGACAGATCAGACCCGGGAAGGGAAATCACAAACTTCATACATTAACAAGTAAAAAGTAACAAGTTATAATGATAACGAAACTTGACAATGTTCATAATGTAACAAATACAAAACAAATGTAATAAAAAAAAAAAAGTTAACCCTAAAAAATATAAAAAAGGTTTTAAACGAATATTTACAAAACAACATTTTCTTTAATATAAAGTACATTAGAAAAAGTAAAAAGCCTATTTCTAAATATTATTTAAATAACATAAAAATACAAACCACGTCAAATTAAGCACATTTAAAATAAAGGGAAGATGAATATTGAAATATAAAGTATTAACAAATGTGAATTGCATAAAAACTTGCGACATTGGCGATTGAAGAACTAAATTACGGCGACTACAGTGGAACAAGTGACGTTTGTTAATATCACGGGGAAGTACTTGTCGGGGCTTCCCGTACGGTTACACGTCATAGAGTGCATAAACAAGAATTTTAACATCGAACAGAAATCAAGAATAGTGAAAAAGTTGGGAAAATAAATTTCACGAAACAAGAAATTTAACAAGGATATTGAAACATGAAACTAAATCAAATATATGCAGCAAGTGATGAAACTGAAACAACTAGAACTAAATGTTGACAGCAATGAGTGAAATGTGGAACATTCGGGATTCTACCAACTGAAGTCGACTCTTCCCTCCTGCAACAATAAAATCGTGTCAGTGGATTTCAAACTGTGTCGTGGCTGACGGTAAAGTGCTTTGCAGATTGTAAGTTAGCAACAAAAGTTGAAACAAACTTGTTCTCACAGGTAAGTTGAGTTCCCGTAGTTTCGACATGAGGATGTTTTTGCTTTTGTCAGAAATGTTCTCCCACCCACTAATCTTCAACAACTCGATATTGTGCAAGCAGTGAGCGAGTAAAGTGGCGCTTGTTTCATCGACTTCATTAAACCACAGATCCAGCAGCTTCATCTAGATACAAACAAAACTATAATTTGTAAACTAGCGGAAGTTTGTATCTCTGTGTTCTGTATGTTCGTTGCAAGAGAAACGCGTAGGCTGGCGTGGCGAACGATCGGTGCTCTGTCTGGGATGAGACGGAGCATAAACGCGTCGCTTCACGTTATTGCACCTTACTGACGAAACACAATTCAGCGCTCGGGATACGAAGGTAATAATCGTGTGGAACAAAGGACGTCGAGCGACGGGCACCGCGATCCTTGCACAATAAAACACCACAAATAGAGTTTGGAGAAGACAATAGAAAATATTTAATGAATATCAGCCATTTCTGTTTAACGGAAAGTAATAATTACGTTGCTGTATATTGTAACTTAGTTAAACTGAAGTAAACAAAATATTAATAAAATACTATAAAATGTTTGCATGAAATTTTCAGCTGTGGTAAAAAAACCATAGCGTTGTCTGCAGCGGTCGGCTGTGCTCCTCTCACGACACTTCTCTCAACTTTCAAGTTACTGCAATTGGTTTTTGCCAAATAAGATTGCTGAAATGAGCAAGACTCTAGGAAGAGTTAATCCTAACATTTACGACCAATTTGAGCTAATTGCTGTTGATTGACACACAATGGCCTTAACAAGGCGAAAACAGCAATGCGAATATTTTAGTCAATCATAAGATAATTAAAGTGACTGTAACTTATAATAGTTTAGTGATAGACTAGTCCAGGGTTAGGCAATTTTTTTGCCAGGCTAGATTACGTGGGATTAGTCTGATGTGGGGCCACAACACTTTTAAAAAACATGGTCAAAAGTCAGAAATGATGGGTAATGTCGAGTTTTAACAAACTGTGCTCTTCAAAACGATTGTAATAGTCAAACATAGTTCTGTTGACAGTGGGTAAACCAGGTTAATATGGGGCTATAAAAAACAGTACTGTTTGTTTAATGAAATATTCAAAACCTACCATCATAATGACTTCAAGAACAGTTTTTTTTTTGCTAGTTGCGGACCTTGTAACATTTCGAGTTGTACAGGCCTGATCTATATTAATTGCATCTGAAAGTCTAAGAGTAAATACCCGATTGAAAATGTCCAAACGCCCAAGAAAGCAACGAAAATTGGATCCATTTTTTTTAAAACTCTTAAACTACGTCATCGGGTGAAACGCAGAAAACTGAAGCTAAATCAAAAATGACAAAAATGAAACTGTATCAACATCTCAGTCGCAATTTGTTAAAAACGACATTGGCAAGGCGGTGAAAAAAATAAAGAGTGGGAAAAATTTACTTACAAAGAAAAGAAAATGTTTATATTGGAAAGATGGTTCCCAGAAAAAAAACACGATTTTCCGTTTTCTGAAAAGAAAAGTCCCAAACGCCAGCGACACAAGGTAAATAATCTTCAACAACAAAGCGTTACGTTAGCGAATATCACTTGACCTCCCTCGGCTTGCTGTAAGCAAAGAGCCTGAGTTTTTAGGTGCTTGGCGCGCCTATTGCGTTTTATTCAAAACATCAGAAAGCGGATATGGAAGGGGTTCGAATTATGGCGGAGTCGGTGGCCAGTTGATGGGTAAGTTAGTGAACCAGCCACTAGTGGGTTTTTCAAATTTAACAGGAAAAGGGGGCCATCTTTCCAGTCACCAACAGAGCAATTTTCACAAAACTTGTGCAAAAAATGCACTGAATTCCTAAACAGAGCTAAGTCTGGTTGCGAGGAAGACATTCGGTCGGTTATTGATAAACAAAGACAGGAAGAAATTTAAAAAAACAGGGCAGCATTAAGACCTATTATTGACACAGGCAAAATATCGCAATGCGTGGTCACCGGGACGCTGGCCCCATAGATTGCAATGGAACAGAACCAGAACAAAATGATGGAAACTATAGAGCATTATTGCGCTTCAGGCTGAGAGGGGGGATAACGAATTGCAAAATCACGTAAATAACTGCACATGTAACTCTACCTTAATAAGCAAAACAACAGAAAATGATTTAATAGGAGAAATTGTTCCAAAAAATAGTGAGTGATGTAAAACAAACGAAATTTTAGACAAATATGGCGGACGAAATACAGGACCGTGCCAAAAGAGAACAGCTTGTTATTGTCATTCGCTATGTTGAAACAAGTGCTGCTGCAATCATTAAAGAAGACCCAGTTGTACTTTAGATTTGATACGTGATATCGCAATCAACGATGAGATGTGTCCATCGGAATGTGTTAATCACAACAAAATAAAACTCAGTGGAAAAGTAATAGGAGAGGCCATAGTTCGTAATGTACTCAAGCTTGGGCTAGAAGTTCGATATCTTATCGGACAAGGACATGACGGCTCAGCGTCGATGTCCAGTGAGGGAGGGCGTCTGTTCTGTAGTTAAAAATATCGCCCCTCTTGCCGATTACTTTCATTGCTGTATGCACGCCCTTAATCTAAGTGTTTGCAAAGTCAGGTAACTGCGGTCGGAAATTGCATGGATGATATGAAAGACTTTCAATTATTCTTCAAATATGCCAAAAGAAGCAGTCACCTAAAACGAATAATTGAAATCCCGTAACAGTGCAACGCAAGCAATTAGTTGGGCTTTGTGAAACTCGGTAGAAAGGCACAAATCTCTACTTGTTACAAGATGTTACCACATATCGTTTCTTGCCTCTCTGAAATGCTCACCTGGGACTCAACTGAAACAAGAAAAGGTGCTAGAAAATTGTTAAAACATTTGCAGGACCCACAATTTATAATTTCTCTTATTATAGCCGAAAGGGTGTCTGCTATCCTACAGCCAGTCTCTCGTTCTTCGCAGCATGTCGGGAACGATCTTATCAATGCGATGTAAACTATTATAACAACACAGTCAACCATTGAAATGTGGCGCAGTGACGATCAGAGTGCTGCAGATTATAATTATTGTCGAGGAAGAGTATATAAATAGTACGGAAACGGAAGTGGGCGGAAAGCAAACATTTTCGAGAAATACATCGGCCATGAATGCTTTAAGAAACTGCCTGCAAACTATTTTTCCAAGTGTTTATCAATTCCTTCAACCCCTTCGTTCTCTGTGCTTTACATGTTTCCACTACTGAGCCTGAAAGGGTATTTTCAAAGTTAAATACCACTTTCATTGCTTCTCATTGTATACACCTAAATATGTTTATTTCTTAATATTTGGATACGTTTCGTTCAGCAACTCAATTAAAAGCATAATTATACAATGCTTTGGTGTTAACCTGGTTCTGATACAGATTTGCATTAACAACAAAAAAGCTTTTGATTGAACTTGGATGTAAGTGCGTTTATTACATAGTCGAGGTCAGCGTAAGGCCACTTAGGCCACCTAAGATGTCGCTCCAAAATCTGAAAAACGCCGCTTTGCGCGAGTGAGCGAAACGAATTTTACAATTTTTTTTATATATATACTATATGGCGCCATGAGCGCGTACACCACTACAAAGCTTAAAAATATGACTTCTTTTGGCAAAAATAAGCTGCTTTTAAGTAGTTTGGGGGAGCATGGCTATATGAGCGCTTATATGCTGAGCTCATACCAACCTGTATTCTATACGTTATTGGACGAGTTCTTACCACTTTGCATTCTATGCGTATTTCTTTATGCGGGGTCGTGTATAATATTTTTGACGTAATAATTGTCAGTGTAAAATATAGTTGCCCTTTGTTTGCAAACGCAGGGGACGTGACCCCTCGTCCCCCAGGAATAGACGCCAGTGTTTTGAGGTAAATATAAAATAAATGGCTACAAGGAAATGTCACAAACCGGTTGTTTTAGTTCCTTGATTGACTTGGCCAAAGTTTGCATCTCAGCATTTAAAAGTCCACAACCCTTAAGTACCAGCTTTTCAATATTGTGGATGGCAGCAGATATTGCACGAGCACTCTCATCATCAACTTCGTTGCCGCCAAGATCGAGTGATTTGATCTGTGGGTGAGATGAAACTCTTTTTTTTTCTTTTCTTTTTTATTAATAAAATAAATAGCGAAAAAAAAACAGTCAAGAAAAACAAATCACAATAGTAAAGCTCTCAAGCAGCTAACGACCATTTAATTTTGTGTTTTGTCATACTTCCTCTTTTTAAAGCCGAATATCGCTAGGAAGTTTGCACAGAAGATAGCAACAGTAAAACGCGTAACATAGTCGGGACAGTGTCGGCATATTTACATTGATAAATAACAAATCGCGCGCATAAAAGGACACAATTCACAAATGTTTTGCACGGTTCGTTTTTGTGCACTCCAAAGAGTAATTGCTCGCTGGAAAAACACACGATATTCGTAGTTTAGTACTTAACCATTTTCCCAGTATAGACACGTAACAGGACACAAATAAAACAAGTGGTAGAGGGTTTCCGTGGCCTTTTTGCAAAAAGTACATTGGTTAGATTCGGTTTTACTGAACGAATAAAGGGAGTCATTTGTAACAATTGCGCACAAGTTAAGCTTTATCTGAAAGCTTCTTAGTTTGTTTTCGATTGTTGAATTGTAGAGGTTGCGGTAAATTTTCTCCCATGGCAGACGTGCCCTCCCGCAATTTAAGGTCCAGTGCCATTTTAATTGAGCTTTTGGAGGAAAGAGAATGGTTGTTTCTATTTTTTCGTAAACCGATTTGGTGGAGTTATACTGCTGGATAAATAATTGTAATGTTTGGGTTCTAAACGATCGGAACGTTGTTGCGCTACCCGAATCCCATTCTTCTGGGAGACTCGATATTAATTTTATGAGTTGGACAAAATCTGTGTTGTTAGGTGTAAAGTTAAATTTATTTACTAATGTGTCATATTGTAGATACTCGCCGTTTCTATTCAATAAATCCTGGTGAAAAATAATATTGGAGTCTATAAGAGATGGCATAAAAAAACATTTGAGCAGAATTTTACTCTTTTGTTTAGCCAAAGCGGACGGCTGTTTGACTTTGGATCTATAATTTCCAAGAGTTGTTTGCACGCCGTTATTGCGTAACGTTCGCATAGGAAGTATGCGCCTTGTGATTGCATTGTTTGTTTCACGATTTGTTCCGATAAAAAAGGCGTTTGATTTGGACATGTTGACCTTGCAGCCTGACATTTCGCCGAAGTCGTCGATAATCCGAAAGACTTCTGTAAAATCCTGATCACTACCCAATAGAAATATTGTAGTGTCGTCAGCAAATAGGGACACTTTAAATTCTTTGCCATTTATTGTGATGCCGTTTTGGCGGCCCTGTTTTAACGCAGCGGCAAGGCATTCAATGCACAAGACAAATAAAGTTGGAGAGAGAGGGTCTCCCTGGCGTACGCCACGTTCAACGTTAAACGATTTTGATAAAAAGTTGTTGTTAACAATTACGCACGAAGGATTTTGGTAAAAACATTCGATCAATTTAATGATCTTGTCCCCGAACCCGAAAGCAGCTAAGGCTGTATATATGAAGTCCCAGTTTACCGTGTCAAAGGCCTTGAACATGTCGACAGTATCGCGCCAGGTATATCGTAATAGTCGGCGCAGTCAATGATATCGAACAAAAGACGAATATTCGTGCCTGTATCAAAGCCCATACAGAAGTAGGTATCATTTTGGACGTTTCGAATAACGTCCAAAAATACAAAATGCCAATTACTTCTGTATGGGCTTTGATATTCTTATTACGTCTTACTACAACCTCCAACCATATGCTTCAAAGTGCCTGTATCGTTTTGGAATAAAACCATTTTGCGCAGGCGAGATAATGTCGTTTAGTACCCCTTGGATCCTGGTGTTAACTACTTTTGAAGCAATTTTGTAGTCTACATTCAAAAGCGTATCGGTCTAAAATTTCCCGGTTGAAGATGATCTTTATAAGCTTTTGGAAGTAGAGTTACCACTGCTTCTGACTGAGAAGCTGATAGCCTACCTGTATTTACTGTATGTCGCCAAGCTGCCATATAGACGCATTTGATATTGTCCCAAAAGGTGATATAAAACTCTGCTGGAAAACCGTCTAGCCCAGGGGATTTATTTTTACCCATGTTGCAGAGAGCAGTGAAGAATTCCGCTTCTGTTGTTTCCGCTTCTAATAGTTTTGATTGTTCTGCCTTAATTTTTGGGAGATTTAGTGTTTTTAATTTTGAGGCGATTAAGGTTTGTTTAATAGATCTACGTTTTGTTTGTAGAGTTGCTTGTAAAAGTCAACTAGACCGTCCAAAATGTTGTTTTGGTCAGTTATTATTTTATCATCTACAAAAAGTCTGTTAATACCCTTTTTTTCGCAATGTGTTTTTTCCAAATTTAAAAAGTTTTTTCTATTTTTCTCGTCCTCCTTTGTCCAGCGAGCCCTACTTCGCGTTATGGCGCTTTTAGTTTGGCGCAGCATTAGTTGGTCGAGTTCCGATTTAAGTTTGGACAATTTTTCGTGCAAGGGGCCTAATTCTGTTTCAGAGTTCTTTAAAATAGCGTCTTGCGTCTCGCCAATCAGTTTTTCCAAATCGATTTGCTTAATATTTAGCCTTCGTTTTAGTTCGGCCGCATATCTGATAGTTTCTCCCCAAACATCGTATTTCTTTGTGCGGGGTCGCGTACAACAGTTATGATTTATAATAGCCAGGGTCAAGGTAGTTGCCCCTTGTTTTCAAACGCAGGGGGCGTGACCCCTGGTTCTCCAGGAATAGACGCCAGTGTTTTAAGGTAAATAAAAAATACTAGACGAAATACCCGGCGTTGCCCAGGTTAAACAGGATTTTTACTTGTAACAATATTATGCAGCTTTTTGCAGAAGAGCGATATATTATGTGCATTCTTGCAATGCCCCGTTAAAAATGTATGAAGCCATCAAGCTGTTAATGGTTGACCAGTATCACCACCGCGTATATTGGTGCACCATTTCCTTGTAAGTTTAAATGAATGTGTAAGCGAAAGGAATGTTCCGTATTGTGTATAAGCAGCAACAATATTAGGCCGTACATGTTGGCAAAGGCGCTGTGTCCATAACAAATGCGACTTCCCCAGGTCAAATCATTCTCGAGAATATGTTAAACAAAATGCAAGATTCCATTAAGCTGAGCCTCCTTATAACTATTACATATTACGTTGTACCCTGTGAAAACTAATGGATCCGATCCGATACTGAAGTCTTTATCAGCGTACACGTACAGGAATTTATTAAAACACGCGAAGGCCTAATTCCCCAGGTCAAATCATTCTCGAGAATATGTTAAACAAAATGCAAGATTCCATCAGGCTGTGGCCTCCTAATAACTATTATATATTACGTTGTAGCCTGCGTCAGTGGCGCATTCGGGGGGTTCCGATGTTGGTGTAGCAACTAAATTTTTGTAACTAACGCAGAATCTCTTCAAAGGTGATCTAAGTTGACTGTTTTAAAGTCGCCTTTTTTATGTAATGATATTTACCGCAAAATTGTTCTCTATAAGCATATTCTAAGACCACGTGTTTATGGTACAATTGACACAACTTATTTTCCCTCAACCGCAGCTTGCAGTGTAGCTGACTTGGCACACAGCTCGGCGCAGATGTTGCGCTAATCATGGCATAATAACACCCGGTAAAAAACGATCTTTCGTTGAAGCCACACCAGACAAATTGCGCAGTAAAATTTGCCTTTGCGCACTCAAATCATTCTCAAATAAACCTAAATATCTTTACTTTTTTGCCACAACAGTTTAAGCATTTTGCATTGGCTACTTTTTCATTTATGTTTGTAGCTAAAAGCAAGTAAACAAATCAAATCCGCATTGGCGAATGTAAAGTAAAAAACTACTTTGTCTAATCGGTTTTCATCATCCATGTTGTGTATGTTACTATTCAGAAAACTCAAGCTTAACGTTAACATGATTCTAAAACAGTGCAGAACACAGCGGTGGAGTGTTTGACAATAATTCGGGATCATAAAACCGAAATGCATTTTTAGGACGTAAATTTTTAACACAATTGCAGTTTTTACACGAATAGTTCGTGATTCTTGATTGTATGCTAAACACATCACGCATCCTATTTTTATAAATTAGACATTTGTCAATTTAACCCAAATATTCGGATATGTTTTCGCGCGATCGCTTTGTTGCCATATTCTTGAACATATTTAACTCGATTGCAGTTCCACATACAAGTTTAATGTTTCATGACGTCACGCTTTGTGACGACATCTTTAACATTTTCACGACTCGCCCCCATACAACAAAAACATTGATCTGCCGCGGGCCCCTGTCAACGCAGCCTTAAAATATTCTTGCGCACTACAAAAAATATTTGCACAGTAGAAAATTTTCTTAGAGGGAACACTGCTAAGGAAAATGCGCTGCTGATAGTCGAAACATGATTCTATCAAAATCAATCACACATACTTCACCGTCTTGGTTTAGTTTTTCGCCTGAATTTAACGATTGCACACTAAGCAGTTTCGACGCACGTGTTCGCTTTGGGCCTTAAAGGTTCGCTTTTGCTGGACGCAAATTGGCTGTGTGCGATTATTTTTTACGACGTCATTACAATCATTATTTTATGACGTCATTCCCTTCATCATTTTATGACGTCATTATTCATTAACGTCAGACGGGAAATAGGACAATTTTCTAAGTTAAAATTTCAGGACCACTCCTTTTGAATTTCTGGATACGCCCCTGCCCCGAGTCATTTGCTTGAGCCGCGTGTTATTGCCGAACATTCCATCGGATGGCGTGTTATAAATTATCGCATTTATCTGTGTGACTGTGGAACATCTAATTGTTCGTCTTCGTAAACTAAAACTGCGTCCAACGTAAGTAAAACGCTTCTCGTTTGAAACTAGAATTGGTAACTATCAAAACCGCCGCATTAAAAGCAATATTTTGCAAACTCTATCTAAATTTGCGCGGTAACATACTTCGAGAAGTTATTAAACATAAAAATCTTAAGTTGAAAAAACTAAACTTGTTTTTATTAAGGCCATATACTTAATTTAATGTTGACGTCCACGCAGGTAATTGCGCTTGAAAAAGTTTTGCGCGGTTACGTTAAGAGTTTTACGATATGTCGCGCTCCCTTGAAAAAGCGAACGCACTCTGCCCTTTTGTTAGGCGACATTGACGTTGCTCTGTGTCTGCCTCTTTAAGATCACATGCCAGCGACCGACCGGTGAATAAAAAATATACATATATGGTTACAAGGAAATGTCACAAACCGGTTGTTTTAGTTCCTTGATTGACTTGGCCAACGTTTGCATCGCAGCATTTGAAAGCTTACAATCATAGAGTTCCAGCTTCTCAATATTGTGGATGGCAGCAGATATTGCACGAGCACTCTCATCATCAACTTCGTTGCGGCTAAGATCGAGTGATTTGATCTGTGGGTGAGATGAAACTTTGGATTTAATAAACATTTCCACAATAACCAGAGCCCACTGGTGGCGGACATCCTCTCTAATAAATAAAGCAAGTGATTGTTTAAAATGTCGCACCCATTGTTGGACACCCCCGACATCGTGGTGTCGTAGGGTGGCGACAGAGAGGCAATTGTTAAAGTATTTAAAAAAAAAAAACTTCAACCTGGTTTATGGCAAAACTAACATTCCTGTTCAGGTTTATGTTATATTGCAACTTGAATATGCCAGCGGCTTACCAGGATCCATGACACTTCACTTTCAATATCTTCTCACTTAATTAATAGCACAAAATTGCGAAATGCTTGCACGATTTGCAGCACTATAAATATAAGCCATATATTGCGCACATAACAACCTGTATTCCATACGTTATTGGCGCGAGTTCTTACCACTTTTTTAATAACTTTAATAAGGAAACTGGATCCCTGTGGAGTTTTATCTAATTCAGTAGAATCCCGCCTTTTTTCCCAGGGAAACCTGATTTTTGGGGGGCCAGCATAACTAAAATGTAAATCTTATATATATAAAATGGAAAGTTTGTGGTCAACCATCAGCATGTTCGCGTTATAGGGAGACACAGACAGATCAACCTGGCTCATATTTCTCCCTCTTAAGCGAGTCGCCATTCAGGAAAGAAAAAATAATAGAAAGAAAGTCGTGTGCTCCCAGACAGAAAAAAATTTGTTTCTTTCTATGAGAGAAAGTCGCGCATCTCAAGCGAGCGCCGTCGCAAACCGGTTACGGGTGAGAAACTTTTATTTTTAAGGAGTTTGTTATCAATTCTGGATCGATAAATGTCGCTACATATTTTGTTGCTGTGTATAAAAAAACGTGTGAAAAGAGTAATGTAATTTCAAGTCAAGGGACGACCAGCGCTTTGGTGTCTAAAATAGGCTGCATGTAAAGGCAAAAAAACATAACATGTTATGAAATTTATTGCAACCGAACGTGTGCAACGTTCCAACTAAAACTTTTTTCTTTATATTTTTTCATGACGTATTAAGGCACTTTCACAGACAACGTACAGCAACCCTAACCGAGTATAAACTACGCAACATTTGGACCGAGTTTGCAAAATATCGCGTTTCTTGCAGCGGTTTCCTTAACATTTTTTCATGAGGCATTATGACACTCACACCATAGACACCTTAAATAGAAGGACTGGTATCTTCTATGCTCGGTATCTGAAACTTGGGTCCCAAGTTGTAACTTGGGTCCCACCATATTTTGTGTCAAATACATGGTAGAACCTTCATTCTGGTGACTCTTGGGGGGTTTTGAAGTGTGAGGAAATACTTTTTCATACTTTTAACCTTCTACCAGGTCATCTGAAGGTCATTTAAAGGTCAAATCACATAAAAATAGCGCAAAATCACTCAAAATATTGCATATTTTCTCGCCTAAACAACTAAAACACACAGTATGTTACCCTGTGACTGAATTAAAATCTATACATGGACAGTTTAGCCTGGATAGTTCAACAGAAATCTATCTTAGACGAACAACTTCGTTATTCTTATATATTTTCAGCACAATGAAAATTGTAGAAATGAGTAATCAAACTACTTGGCATTCTAAAGATACTGGTTCAGTTTTTAGTAGAGGGTTTTTCTTTTCTTCTTAAACAGCCGAGTTTTCTTTCTTTGTCACTGTTGTCAAGCACAAATGCTTTCAAAGGAATGTTTGATAAAGTAAGACATGCTCCTTGAATTACAACCATTGGAAAATCGATACGAAGCACAGCATGGAGAAACTCCGAATTAACCCGATGGTCGTCGTCATTTTCAGTTTCGACACGCAAGATACTAGCTCGATATTTGTGTTCCAAATATCCAGCTAGAAAAATACATTTATGTTTCACACTGTCATTAGATTGCACTAGGTCTTCAGTGTCAGTAATGGTGATGTCGAATTGATCATCATCAATGCAAATGTTAGAGGTGCAAGGCGAATTATGAGACTCGCACGGAGTTTACTCATATTTTAAAAATGCATGGAGGTTTTTTGGTTTTTGCAGCCGTCTTGATATCTACAATTTAACCGTAGAAATTACTTCCATTGCGTTGTCTTGCTTGACCAAAGAACTTTTCAAGGGCCTCATCAGCAAACACACCAGGTAGAACGTAGATGAAGTTGTGTTGAGTCAGTAGCAACTCTGCCGCCTCGACGACTCTTGTAAACAGTACAAATGCTTCTGCAGTTTGATTGGTAAGCTTCTATACCTCCGGAATATCGACCTTTCACATTCATCATTTAAAACCAATCAGTGATCAATTTGACAAAAATGATGGTGCCCTCGTTAATGCCAAGTTTATCCTTTAGAGTTGAAAGAGCAGCAACTGTCTTGTCATTGAAGATCTGGCATACAAAAGGACGCTTTGTCTCTGCAAAGATTTTGGGAACAGAGCTGTGTATGTGATCTTGGTAAGACGGATGCTGTTTTTCAGGTCTTCATTGTACAGTGCTTCTATGTCCTTCCATCGTGCAATATATGTGTTTCCATCTTTTGTGAAAGAAAGTTCCTTAACATGCACCGTTATCAAGTTAATTCTTATATTTTTAAAAGAATAAACATAGTCAAAAACAAGGAAGGCATAATAATTTATAGCGTCAATAAAGACTGTACCAGGGCCATGTAATTTACCATTACCTGCAACATTTAAATTGCGTTTATCACCTACACAAGAAATTAAACTACCACCAGCATTGTTTTCCGCTACTAGAGCTTCCAGTAGAATTTTCTTGAGTTGATCTGAATTAAGTTTTTTATCAGGGTCGTACCAGAAAATTAAAAAGGGGGGTCCTAAATTTTCAACTTAGGGAATTCCCCTATCTTCCGTCTGACGTTCATAAATAATGACGTCATAAAACAGTGACAGTATGACGTCATACAATAGTGGTTGCAAGACGTCATAAACAACTAATCAGAAACAGACAAAGAACGACCAGCAAAAGCGAACCTTTAGATGCAAAGCGAACACGTGCGTCGCCAACACTCCTGACAAGCGCCAGCTGCGAAACCGCCAAGTGTGCAATCGTTAACCTCGGGCGAAAAAATAAACCAAGACCGTGAAATATGTGTGATTAATTGTGATAGAAACATACATAATTCGACTATCAGCAGCATAGTTTCCTAAGTTCCATGAACGGAACTAGCGCTAAATTACAACCACACCTTTCGCGACATGCAAGGGGCAAGAGCCCCAACCCCCCTGGATACGCCGCTGGGGGCAATGGATAATAATGTATAATATTTTTAACCTTCATAATAAATACATATCACACTTACAAATATTACTAATAATCGCTTTTTGAAATTCCAGGGGGGGGGGGGCAAGTGCCCTCCCCCCCCCCCCCCCCCGTGCGAGCGCCCATGTTTAACAGCATAATGCGAGTAGTCTGTTCATGTTATTGGCGACGTTCAGATGAGATAATAACATAAAATATTGGGACCATATCTATTTAAGTTGTCTATGATTGGGGCCCAAGTTTCGTAACCCAAGAGTGCGAGTTACTAGTCCTTCTATTTAAGGTGTCTATGACTCACACAGACAACGTACAGCAACCCTAACCGAGTATAACTACGCAGCATTTGGACCAATTTTGCAAAATATCGCGTTTATTCCAGCGGTTTGCACAGTAAGCAAATTTACTTTTCACACATGATTTTCTTTCGTTCACAGTATGGGGATTAGGTATTTGCTTGAATTTCGCGCAACTTTAACAATTGCTGCTACGAATTACGGATTTACGTTTGTTAGTGATTTTCGATCGACATATGTCACGGGTTTTCGTCACGTAAAATATGCGAGACTGTGCTGACACAATAACTAACCCACTATGTTGTTCAATGTCATGCTGGAGATTAACGGGGCGTCTTTAGCCAACTTTTATACCACGCCAGTCAATTAAATGCCACGTTCACACAAGTCGTGTTTAAATTCATGACACACTGACCCAAATAATGGCTGTCTATCGATTTTTTCAACAACACCAGCTGAGTTTCCGTTAGCCGACACAACGACCAACCCACAACAACGCTGTTCAATGTCGTACTATATTGTGCCCCACTGGAGATTAAAAAAGTACTAAGTATTTAAAAACTAAATAACAGTTCGTTTTGGTAATTGCTGCAGTTTTGTTAAAGTGCTTGGTTAGTAAAAACTGTAAAAGAAAATACAGTTTTGTTTGTTAAATGCACGTCAGTTTATATAACAGCAGATGAACTGCGGGCTAAACTGATTATTGCATGCGGTATTATCGCACACGATTTCGATCAGAATTACAGTACAGAATTATCTTACATAATTTGTATCAACGCTCGATTTAATTGTTTCACGTCATTGCGGAGCCAATGGCAACAATTACTACCTAAATGCAAAACAGCTTTAAGGAAATCTATTTATATCAAAGCCGCTAAGCACACTATGATTTGTTGCGCCGTAATGTTAACGATATAATAGTTAAAATTTAAAAAATACGTTATTTGATTAATTAGTTTCTATAGACCAGGGTTTCTCAACCGTGGCCCTCGGCCCCCTGGGGGGGCACGGAGCGATAATTGGGGGGATAAATATTGTACTCCTAACAATTAATTTGTTGTTAACATTGATGAGCAGTTCCACAACAATCACAGGCTAGCCACACCTTTAATTGTCAGACAGTGTTACGTCACAGACGATGTAGTTATTGTGTTTGTTGTACTTAGTAATGTAGCTTTAATATTTTTTTAGTCATTTTGTTTTTGGCATTTGAATATTTTTTTAGTATTGCGCTAAAACTCATTCAGTTACTGCTTGAAACGGTTTGAGCTTTCATATTTATTTGTAACGAGCCTCGCTGGCGGGAAGCGAATAATGGACTTTTAATCGTAGCGTTATTACGAATTGGTTGTAAATAGTTATTTGTTTATGTTTTATATAAAGTCGATTATTTGCTGTAAGGTATCAGCTTTAGCCTCAACTTATTACCTACTCAGCGTGTCTTGTTTTTTTTCTGCATCGAGGCGGTGCACCAAACCAAATACTCTCACTAGTTCAAAATATTTGACCACACAAAACATTTTAGGCTGGCTACGGGCACAACTCTCTAGCTAGATATTGCAAAACCAAAATGTCACCACTTTTGTCAATTGCCTGTTATTAGGACTGTAGAACTTTTTTCTAACGTTTTGAAACTCATTTTTCAGACACGTTCTTTGACCCGTCAGTATAGGGATGTTTAAAAGTAGAATATTGGATCCTTTTCATTTGTTTTTCGCAGAAAGTTACGCCTAATCCTACGTACGCGAGTGACAAGTTTAGATAAAGGCCTGTCGCTGTGGCAAAACATTAACGGTGCTGCTTTATATGTAGCCATGTAGTGCGGCGTCAGCGTTTTTTAGGGCGGCCAATTATTTGCCGATAATATTAATTGTCGGTCAAATGCTGTTGGGCGAGACCCAATGTGTAATGCCATGTGCAGAAATTACGCAATTCCCTTAAAGGGCGTTAAGTTGCAAAAGAAACATTCAATAGCAAAACGTATGGTGTACGGTTACTCAAGGTCAATTTTAGGCCAATATCCAGCTCGGTTATGCATTAAAAAAATCCATAAATCATCTCGACGAATGTAGTAACATTCGCTTGGTTGAGTACGTAGCAAAGCAAAATATAAAAAAATACCTTGGCAAGATCAAGCTTTGTAATGACTAATTAGTTAACTTCAATTAAAATAACTGATTTATTACATTTTTGAGCAACTAAGTGCCTTTATTCGTAGATTATTGATTTATTGATTGCTAGCTTGTTGTCTTAAAGTTAAATAAATTATAGTAACATCATTGACTCACTGGTTTATGAAGTAGAGCAATGACGTAAGCAAGTTCTTGCAAATCATCACTTTGTATTTCTGATGAACTCAGATTTATTTGATCAAAATGTTGCAAGCAAAGAGAGAGGATTGCCACAACATCAGATCTTGGTAGTTTTGGTTCCAACACAACAAATTCATTAATGTTGAAAGTCCTTGACTAAAAACAATATTAAAATGTCACAATATACACCTCTAGAAACATACTTGACAAGATTTGTACATAAATATAAGACATAAATAACATAAATATTTAGCCTCGCAATTCCAAATAATAAACGAGAATTACTTGATGCCAGACAAACAAAAAATGCGATTTCAAGGGCAAGTATGTGTAACTTGCTTAGCCAAGTGTAGCGCGCTATAGCGAGTATTTATTTGATGCATTTCAGACACAACATTAAACATTGCCTTTTAATATGTTAATTTTGAATTGTACACTGCCAGGTCATTCAAATGACTGCGATCATTTTGTTTAACAAGTTTTACGCTGTTACGCCATCAGATTTTTACTTATTTTGCTTCATAACAATCTATGTTTTACAAAAGCTAAACAAATGATTTGATTTTTTATGATCACCCAGATAATTGTGATAAATTGGGACACAACCAGCAGCAAACAGTCAAGGAACGACCAGCGCCTTTAATGTTTAAAAATGTAGGCTACACGCACCACGACTAACGCGAAATGAAAAACACATTTTATGACAATTCCATTTAAGTAACGTGTAGCGCTACGTAGTTGTTTATTAAGAAAAAAAAAAACCTTAGACTTTCCTTTTCAACCAATATACGTTCCTGGGGTTGCAGACCCACCGAAAAGAAGCCTGGAGTTTTAGGCGCGGAAACACATTGACCACAAAGATTCGCGCAAACCGTCTTATAATAGCTTGTTTATATCGTAAAAGTTTGTGAAACATTCCATAACCTTGTTAAGTAGTTTATTATGTTTGCAAAAATTTGAATATTAATAGAGACAATAATGATCACACCATATCGCGTTAAGCAAAGAAACATTTATCTGATTTAAGTTAGCATATTTTAATTTTACAATGCAAGGTGCTCACGACGCTTTGGTTACAGAAAACGGGTTAAAAGTAAAAAAGTGTTTTTTAAAAACACATACTGGGAAGTATACTCAGATTTCGGTTAAGCAAATTAGTTTGGTAAGTCGGTAATGGCTAAAACAGTGTTGGATTGCAAGCGACCCACTATTTGCTTAACCCCCTGGGATATAACACGAGCAAATTTACAAAGACATTTTTCTTAAGTTTCATTTGCTTTTCAACCTGGCATGATGCTAGACAAAAAAGGCAAATTTGTAGGGTCTTATTGTGTTCATTTTGTTTAACCACACAAATTCAGGTAGATTTTGCAATATATTGCGCTTGTTGTTACCTTAGATTTGTTCACAACCAGTTTTTCCATCAGATCAATTTCATGATTTCCAATCACGACATCACCATGCTTGGATATTTTGCCTTCATGGATCACATATGAAGTCAAGACAAGCTGATCAATGTTGCACTTAGACAAAGCGTCTATTCCTGACTTGCCGATAATGTGTCCAGTAAGATCAAGTGTAGAAAGCTGAAACGTTACAAATGAGATAGCAGAGACCTAGGGGTTAAAAATATAGTTGGCCCTTGTTTTCAAACGCAGGGGCGTGACCCCTCGTTCCCCAGGAATAGACGCCAGTGCTCTAAGGTAAATATAAAATATATGTTTACAAGGAAATGTCACAAACCGGTTCTTTTAATTCCTTGTTTGACTTGGCCAACGTTTGCATCGCAGCATTTGAAAGCCTACAACTATCAAGTTTCAGCTTCTCAATATTGTGGATGGCAGCAGATATTGCACGAGCACTCTCATCATCAACTTTGTTGCGGCTAAGATCGAGTGATTTGATCTGTGGGTGAGATGAAACTTTCGATTTAATAAACATTTTTACACCAAAGTTCAGGGCTGGGGTAAGGATGTTCAATTGTTTATAGTATAATACCTGGGTATTATGGGTTAGTTATTTAATAGGTTTTGACTCTAAAATACCAAATCCAAGAATAATTTTGTTTATTAATTTGTTTTTATTTTAACTGGAAATAAATTATAACGGACCATTTAGCAAAACATCATCATTTATTCGCAAAACAGCTTCCAGAAATATTTATAAAAAATCACGTAAAAATTTGTCTGTTAGGAGAAATATAACAGTAATTTTAATTGTTAACTATATAAAAAATAGACAGAAGCATAATAAGACAGCACATTAACGTCAAATATTAATTTTTGTGAGTATTAAGGGATTTGTAAGGTAGTAAAACATGTTGTAATTGATACAACCTTAATTCTATCAGTAGAGCGTCATTATTGCTTGCAATTACTTTGTATGTAACCTTGCTGGATATTATCTAAGTTTGACCTTAAGTAACCCCATAAGCGTATTTTGTTCGAGGTCTCGATTATATTCTACTTTGAACATCGCTAGTTGGGCTTGTGCTTGCTGCGGGCTCAACACCACAACTATTCACAATATACCACATGTTTTACGCATTTGCGCCAATTCCACAATAAAATGTGCGTGAATGAAAAGGATGGGAGCCGATGCACTTGTGACAGCTACCCACAAAGCCGCCGAGAGTGGCGACGGGACCCGGGGCTGCGGATTGTAGCAAAGCACAACGAAACCACAGAGTGACAGAGTGACTAGTGACTGTTAATGTGCTACAACAAAGAGCAGGCGTGCAACTAGCAAGTTTGTAGTGTAACATGGCTTGCCCTTTCTAATGCTTAAGGCTGTCGAGAGATATTTTGTATTTTAAGTTGTTAATTTCCGCATATTGTTAAACCTCTTCATACAAATGTATGTATACGATTGAAGTGCAATAATCAACAATTAACTGTTATGACGTAACAATCACTTATTGTAGCACGTCGCGCTTGAAACTTGGGTGTGAAAAAGCAGCAGTGACGTAATATACGCGGTATTGTGACGTAACCCGCGTAAGTTCAGGCGGAACTGCTGGGCAAAACTAAGCAAAGCAACTTTTCAGTTTAACGTTGTCCTGTAGCATAACCAAGTTGAAATGTTTCATACATTAGTCAGAGTAAAATAACCTATTTAGCAAACTAAACTTTATTACGACATGTTTTAATTTCCACATTTATTAATATTTAGTCGGAATCTCGCTTGAACATAAAGTGTGTTGAAAGTTAATCACATAAAATAAAACCTAGTCTTAAAAAATAGCCATGACTCGACGGCCAGTTTTTCGGGAGTGGGGAATTAATATTCGTTAAAAGATTAATAAAAGGCAAAATTTTAATATTAACAAAGATTTGCAGTTGAAAAATTGAAACAGGAAATATATTTAGGACATCTTTTACATGGTAATAAAATTCGCAGGAATTTAAATCTTTTGGAAACCTCAAGTGATTTTATAATCAGCGTTAAAATAATCGCAACAATAACTTTTACAATCTCGTGGCAACTATCGAGGTAATAAGTCGGAAAAATGCGAATATAAAATGTTGACGCTACATTAGTTTTATAAGAAACAAATTCAGTGACAATTTTATTTCATTTAATGAATAGCACGAAATTGCAAAATGCTTGCACGATTTGCAGCACTATAAATATTAGCCATATATTGCGCACTTAACGAACCGTATTGTATATGTTATTGGCGCGGACGAGTTCTTACCACTTTGCATTCTATACGTATTTCTTAGCGCGGAGTCGTGTATAACATGTAAATATAAAATATATGGTTACAAGGAAATGTCACAAACCGGTTGTTTTAGTTCCTTGATTGACTTGGCCAACGTTTGCATCACAGCATGTGAAAGCTTGCAATTATCAAGTCTTAGATCCTGAATATTGTGGATGGCAGTAGATATTGCACGAGCACTCTCATCATCAACTTTGTAGCGGCTAAGATCGAGTAATTTGATCTGTGGGTGAGACAAAACTTTGGATTTAATAAACATTTTAAACAATCACCAGCGCCCACTGGTGGCGAACATCCTCTCTAACAAATAAAGCAAGTGATTGTTTAAAATGTCGCACCCATTGTTGGACACCCCCGACACACCCATCGTGGTGTCGTAGGGTGGCGATAGAGAGGCAATTGTTAAAGTATTTAAGACAAGAAAGTATTTTGGTAAAACTTCAACCTGGTTTATGGCAAAACTAACATTCCTGTTCAGGTTTATGTTATATTGCAACTTGAATATGCCAGCGGCTTACCAGGATCCATGACACTTCACTGTTGATATCTTCTCAGTTAATGAATAGCTCAAAATTGCGAAATGCTTGCACGATTTGCAGCACTATAAATATAAGCCATATACTGCGCACATAACAACCTGCATTCTATACGTTATTGGCGCTGAAGAGTTCTTACCACTTTTTTAATAACTTTAATAAGGAAACTGGATCCCTGTGGAGTTTTATCTAATTCAGTAGAATCCCGCCTTTTTTCCCAGGGAAACCTGATTTTTGGGGGGCCAGCATAACTAAAATGTAAATCTAATATATATAAAATGGAAAGTTTGTGGTCAACCGTCAGCATGTTCGCGTTATAGGGAGACACAGACAGATCAACGTGCCTCATATTTCTCCCTCTTAAGCGAGTCGCCATTCAGGAAAAAAAAAATAATAGAAAGAAAGTCGTGTGCTCCCAGACAGAAAAAAATTTGTTTCTTTCTATGAGAGAAAGTCGCGCATCTCAAGCGAGCGCCGTCGCAAACCGGTCACGGGTGAGCAACTTTTATTTTTAGGGCGTTTGTTAGCAATTCTGGATCGATAATTGTCGCTACATATTTTGTTGCTGTTTATAAAAAAACGTGTGAAAAGAGTAATGTAATTTCAAGTCAAGGGACGACCAGCGCTTTGGTGTCTAAAATAGGCTGCATGTAAGGGCAAAAAACATAACATGTTATGAAATTTATTGCAACCGAACGTGTGCAACGTTCCAACTAAAACTTTTTTCTTTATATTTTTTAATGACGTATTAAGGCACTTTCACAGACAACGTACAGCAACCCTAACCGAGTATAAACTACGCAACATTTGGACAGAGTTTGCAAAATGTCGCGTTTATTCCAGCGGTTTGCACAGTAAGCAAATTTACTTTTCACACATGATTTTCTTTCGTTCACAGTATGGGGATTAGGTATTTGCTTGAATTTCGCGCAACTTTAACAATTGCTGCTACGAATTACGGATTTACGTTTGTTAGTGATTTTCGATCGACATATGTCACGGGTTTTCGTCACGTAAAATATGCGAGACTGTGCTGACACAATAACTAACCCACTATGTTGTTCAATGTCATGCTGGAGATTAACGGGGCGTCTTTAGCCAACTTTTATACCACGCCAGTCAATTAAATGCCACGTTCACACAAGTCGTGTTTAAATTCATGACATACTGACCCAAATAATGGCTGTCTATCGATCGGGCATGGGCGTAGCCAGGGGGTGACAGGGGGCATATCTCTCCACAAAATGATAAATATTGTCCTCCTAACAATTAATTTGTTGTTAACATTGATGAGCAGTTCCACAACAATCACAGGCTAGCCACACCTTCAATTGTCAGACAGTGTTACGTCACAGACGATGTAGTCAGGGGCGTATCCAGAAATTCCAAAAGGGGGTTCCGAATTTTCAACTTAGGTAATCCGCCGTTGTTTTTTCGTCTGACGTTAATGACGTCATAAAATAGTGACGGAGAGGACGTCATAAAATAGCGATGGTAATGACGTCATAAACATGAAAAAAAAATAATCCGAAACAGCCAATTAACGTCCAGCAAAAGCGAACATTTTGACGGAAAGCAAACACGTGCGTTATCGACACTCCTGCCAGGCGCCAGCTGCGAAACCGCTTAGTGTGCAATCGTAAACTTTAGGCGAAAAACTAAACCAAGACCGTGAAATATGTGTGATTGATTTTGGTAGATCCATGTACGGGACTAGGCTATATTACAAGCACGTCTTTCGCCACCTGCTATACTAAACGGAGATCGTTTTTTCCGGGTGTTTTTTCGATTAGCGCGACATAAAAAACTATTTCGAAAAAACGGTCCAACTTTAATAGTTAGTTAATTTAGTTCAGCGTTTGATAACCGTTTTAAGTTTGGGCGCACCTGGCGAGCGAAGCGAGCGCGATTTGTTTTTGGTATAACGGCGTTTCTTTTAAATTTCTTGCAAGTTTTTATTACATTGCCGAAAATGAAAAATGTTGAAAAATATGTCAAATATTTTTGAATACGTTTTCGGTTTATCCGCGACGCAATTGGCAGCTTCCACGGCGCAACGGTAAAGAAGCGCTGATCTAGTTCAAAATACAGCATCAAAACGTTAACAAATGGGACGTAGTAAGATCATTTGCGGTAAGCGCGAAAAATTTTCGCACTTGCGTTGTTAAAATAGTCAAAAAGTATTTGAAATGAACTCGTGTATAGTTTATCAAAGAGGCGACGGGCCCGCTACAGTAGGTTGCCGACCCCAGTCTTACACCAACATCTGATATTAACGCAGACAACAAACAGCGAGAAACATCAGCACCGTCTAACTCGACGTTTTCAGAGAAAAAAAGCGGAAACCGCTTGATTTATATTATTAATTGTCGAACACACACTTGCTGATCAGCCAACCCGAACGAATAACGAAAGGCGAAAAAGAAAAACCATCTAGCGTTCACGGTCGATCAAACAAGAGACGAAAAACGGCGTTTTGCTTTTGATTTTGGTTTCGCATAAGCCCAAGACGCGTGACCCAATTACATTTAAAAACACGCAGCTTCGGACGGTGAGTAAAACTCCAACAAAAACGAACAAAAAACGACAATGTCACTTACGAAAAGGGGGGTCCGAACCCCCAACCCCCCCTGGATACGCCACTGGATGTAGTTATTGTGTTTGCTGTACTTGGTAATGTAGCTTTAATATTTTTTTAGTCATTTTGTTTTTGGCATTTGAATATTTTTTTAGTATTGCGCTAAAACTCATTCAGTTACTGCTTGAAACGGTTTGAGCTTTCATATTTATTTGTAACGAGCCTCGCTGGCGGGAAGCGAATAATGGACTTTTAATCGTAGTTTCATTACGGATTCGTAGTAAATAGTTGTTTGTTTATGTTTTATATAAAGTCGATTATTTGCTGTAAGGTATCAGCTTTAGCCTCAACTTATTACCTACTCAGCGTGTCTTGTTTTTTTCTGCATCGATAGGCGATTTACCAAACCAAATACTCTCACTAGTTCAAGTTTAAAATATTTGGGTATCGTAAACCAAAATGTCACCACTTTTGTCAATTGCCTGTTATTAGGACTGTAGAACTTTTTTCTAACGTTTTGAAACTCATTTTTCAGACACGTTCTTTGACCCGTCAGTATAGGGATGTTTAAAAGTAGAATATTGGATCCTTTTCATTTGTTTATCGCGGACAGTTACGCCTAATCCTACGTACGCGAGTGACAAGTTTAGATAAAAGCCTGTCTCTGTGGCAAAACATTAACTGTGCTGCTTTATATGTAGCCATGTTGTGCGGCGTCAGCGTTTTTTAGGGCGGCCAATTACTTGCCGATAATATTAATTGTAGATCAAATGCTGTTGGGCGAGACCTAACGTGTAATGCCATGTGCAGAAATTACGCAATTCCCTTGAAGGGCGTTAAGTTGCAAAAGAAACATTCAATAGCAAAACGTATGGTGTACGGTTACTCAAGGTCAATTTAAGGCCAATATCCAGCTCGGTTATGCATTAAAAAAATCCATAAATCATCTCGACGAATGTAGTAACATTCGCTTGGTTGAGTACGTAGCAAAGCAAAATATAAAAAAATACCTTGGCAAGATCAAGCTTTGTAATGACTAATTAGTTAACTTCAATTAAAATAACTGATTTATTACATTTTTGAGCAACTAAGTGCCTTTGTTCGTTGATTATTGGCTGTATTTGTTATTAACGTGGAGAAGTAAAAACACGTAAAAACAATGCTAGGTATTTGGCCACGAGGGTCGAGAGCCTTTCAAAAGAGGCCACGAAGCATAAAAGGTTGAGAACCACTGGTCTCTACAATAATTCAAACATTTCTCTCGGCGGTATCATAAAGTAGTTTCTTAACAAGGGTTCCGTTTTGACATTAGTAGCGAACTTAAATTGAACATCTTTAAAATATTGTTATGTGGCCAAACTTCAAATATAAACTGCATGCCGGTATTATTGCACACGATTTTGATCAGAATTACTACATTATCTGATTATTTTTTTATCATAGCTCGATTTAATTGTATCACTCCAGTGGCGGAGTATCAAAGCCGCGGTAGGCCACATAAGTGCTACGAAAACGTTGAAACGCATACAGTGATTTGCATTTTAACACTAACTTATAGGCGAACAATTAAAAAACAATAGGCTGTTTACAAATCACTTATACGAGATCAACGATCCTTTTAGTACTTTTAGTACGTAAATACAGTTATGATTTTTTTTTTTAAATCGGAATGGCAAAACCTGCGCTTTACTGACGTAAAAGTGGATGGATATTTTTGCAACCAGTTTTAAACCTTCCTTTATCGTGCATCGTTGTTAACGAAAGCCTTTTAAGGCTACATAGGACATTATGTTAATAAAGGTAAAACCCAGGGCCGTATGCGTTACCGCCTCTTTTTTTAACCTACTCGACAATAACGTAATTTGCAATAGTGATGAAGAACACAAAGCATAATGGATTGTTTTATCTTGTTTAACCACGCGAACGTCAGGTTAAGTTTGCCAACTTTAGCACTTTAATTTATATGACCGGTACATCAGCCCTTCACCGGTAAAACTGGTATATACCCTATTTAACCTGGGAAACGCCGGGTATTTGGTCTAGTATAAAATATATGGTTACAAGGAAATGTCACAAACCGGTTGTTTTAAGTCCTTGATTGACTTGGCCAACGTTTGCATCGCAGCATTTGAAAGCTCACAATCCTCAAGTTTCAGCTCCTTAATATTGTGGATGGCAGCAGATATTGCACGAGCATCCTCATCATTAACTTCGTTGCAGCTAAGATCGAGTGATTTGATCTGTGGGTGAGATAATTTTTTGATCTGTGGGTGATTTAATAAACATTTCAAACAATCACCAGTGCCCACTGCTGGCGGACATCCCCTCTAACAAATAAAGCAAGTGATTGTCACAAAATGTTGCGCCCATTGTTGGACTCCTTCGCAACACAGAGCAATGACGTCGTAGGGTGGCGATAAAGAGGTAGTTGGTAGACCGTTTGTTTTTACTTTAACCTGGTTTTATTTTAAAGTTTCTCTTTTACTTTAACTTGAATATGCCAGCGGCTTACCAGGATCCAAGAGTATTCAAATTACTGTAGCGACCAAACGCAGTGGGAACACTCCCCGATATATTTCACCACACAACTTAACCCGTGACCCTTAACCTTAGGGGAGAACCTGGGGTTCAGAAGACAGTTTAAAGCGAATGCTTAGAATTGTAGCAAAAAAATTCCATTTAGTTAAGACCAGTGAAGTATTATAATAAATTAAAATCTGAACCGATCTAATGTTTGCTTTACAAGTGAACTCGTATCATGTTGGTTGACGAACGGCAGGGAAGTGACACAAGGACACAATATGGCGACCAACTAGTTTAAAAAGAAAACTTTAAAGCATGTTTGAGAGGTTTGTTTTTTCTAACTTGTTGTCTTAAAATTTAAATAGACGATTAAGCTGCCAATCAATTATAGCAACATTATTGACTCACTGGTTTATGAAGTAAGGCAATGACGTAAGCAAGTTCCTGTAAATCGTCACTTTGTATTTTTGATGAACTCAGATTTATTTGATCAAAATGTTGCAAGCAAAGAGAGAGGATTGCCACAACATCAGATCTTGGTAGATTTGGTTCCAACACAACAAATTCATTAATGTTGAAAGTCCTTGACTAAAAACAATATTAAAATGTCACAATATACACCTCTAGAAACATACTTGACAAGATTTGTACATAAATATAAGACATAAATAACATAAATATTTAGCCTCGCAATTCCAAATAATAAACGAGAATTACTTGATGCCAGACAAACACAAAATGCGATTTCAAGGGCAAGTATGTGTGTAACTTGCTTAGCCAAGTGTAGCGCGCTATAGCGAGTATTTATTTGATGCATTTCAGACACAACATTAATCATTGCGTTTTAATATGTTAATTTTGAATTGTACACTGCCAGGTCATTCAAATGACTGCGATCATTTTGTTTAACAAGTTTTACGCTGTTACGCCATCAGATTTTTACTTATTTTGCTTCATAACAATCTATGTTTTACAAAAGCTAAACAAATGATTTGATTTGTTATGATCACCCAGATAATTGTGATAAATTGGGACACAACCAGCGGCAAACAGTCAAGGAACGACCAGCGCCTTTAATGTTTAAAAATGTAGGCTACACGCACCACGACTAACGCGAAATGAAAAACACATTTTATGACAATTCCATTTAAGTAACGTGTAGCGCTACGTAGTTGTTTATTAAGAAAAAAAAAAACCTTAGACTTTCCTTTTCAACCAATATACGTTCCTGGGGTTGCAGACCCACCGAAAAGAAGCCTGGAGTTTTAGGCGCGGAAACACATTGACCACAAAGATTCGCGCAAACCGTCTTATAATAGCTTGTTTATATCGTAAAAGTTTGTGAAACATTCCATAACCTTGTTAAGTAGTTTATTATGTTTGCAAAAATTTGAATATTAATAGAGACAATAATGATCACACCATATCGCGTTAAGCAAAGAAACATTTATCTGATTTAAGTTAGCATATTTTAATTTTACAATGCAAGGTGCTCACGACGCTTTGGTTACAGAAAACGGGTTAAAAGTAAAAAAGTGTTTTTTGAAAACACATACTGGGAAGTATACTCAGATTTCGGTTAAGCAAATCAGTTTGGTAAGTCGGTAATGGCTAAAACAGTGTTGGATTGCAAGCGACCCACTATTTGCTTAACCCCACGGGATATAACACGAGAAAATTTACAAAGACATTTTCTTAAGTTTCATTTGTTTTTTAACCTGGCATGATGCTAGACAAAAAAGGCAAATTTGTTTAATTTTTAGAAAAAAAATTCCTATATCCCACTTTTTCAGTTAATAAATATATATATCGGTCGATCTCTAATTAATACCGTGGTAATATAGATTATCCTGGTAGATATAGGAGCTTTGTAGGGCTTATTGTGTTCATTTTGTTTAACCATATAAATTCAGGTAAATTTTGCAATATATTGCGCTTATTGTTACCTTAGATTTGTTCACAACCAGTTTTTCCATCAGATCAATTTCATGATTTCCAATCACGACATCACCATGCTTGGATATTTTGCCTTCATGGATCACATATGAAGTCAAGACAAGCTGATCAATGTTGCACTTGGATAAAGCGTCTATTCCTGACTTGCCGATAATGTTTCCAGTAAGATCAAGTGTAGAAAGCTGAAATGTTACAAACGAGATAGCAGAGACCTAGGGGTTAAAAATATAGTTGACCCTTGTTTTCTGTTAGGAGAAATATAACAGTAATTTTAATTGTTAACTATATAAAAAATAGACAGAAGCATAATAAGACAACACACTAACGTCAAATATTAATTTTTGTGAGTATTAAGGGATTTGTAAGGTAGTAAAACATGTTGTAATTGATACAACCTTAATTCTATCAGTAGAGCGTCATTATTGCTTGCAATTACTTTGTATGTCACCTTCTGGATATTAGCTAAGTTTGACCTTAAGTAACCCCATAGCGTATTTTGTTCGAGGTCTCGATTATATTCTACTTTGAACATCGCTAGTTGGGCTTGTGCTTGCTGCGGGCTCCACACCACAACTATTCACAATATACCACATGTTTTACGCCTTTGCGCCAATTCCACAATAAAATGTGCGTGAATGAAAAGGATGGGAGCCGATGCACTTGTGACAGCTACCAACAAAGCCGCCGGGAGTGGCGACGGGACCCGGGGCTGCGGATTGTAGCAAAGCACAACGAAACCACAGAGTGACAGAGTGACTAGCGACTGTTAATGTGCTACAACAAAGAGCAGGCGTGCAACTAGCAAGTTTGTAGCGTAACATGGCTTGCCCTTTCTAATGCTCAAGGGCGTCGAGAGATATTTTGTATTTTAGTTGTTAATTTCCGCATATTGTTAATCCTCTTCATACAAATGTATGTATACCATTGGAGTGCAATAATCAACAATTAACTGTTATGACGTAACAATTACTTATTGTAGCACGTCGCGCTTGAAACTTGGTGTGAAAAAGCAGCAGTGACGTAATATACGCGCTATTGTGACGTAACCCGCGTAAGTTCAGGCGGAACTGCTCGGCAAAACTAAGCAAGCAACTTTTCAGTTTAACGTTGTCCTGTAGCATAACCCAGTTGAAATGTTTCATACATTAGTCAGAGTAAAAAAACATTTTGGGCAAACTAAACTTTTTTTAAATCATTTGATTTACACATTTATTAATATTTAGTCGGAATCTTTCTTGAACATAAAGTGTGTTGAAAGTTAATCACATAAAATAAAATCTAGTCTTTAAAAATAACCATGACTCGACCGCCAGTTATTCGGGAGTGGGGAATTAATATTCTTTAAAAGATTAATAAACGGCAAAATTTCAATCTTAACAAATATTTGCAGTTGAAAAATTGAAACAGGAAATATATTCAGGACATCTTTTAAATGGTAATAAAATTCGCAGGAATTTAAATCTTTTGGAAACCGCAAGGTATTTTATAAGGGACCATATCTATTTAAGTTGTCTATGATTGGGGCCCAAGTTTCGTAACCCAAGAGTGCGAGTTACTAGTCCTTCTATTTAAGGTGTCTATGACTCACACAGACAACGTACAGCAACCCTAACCGAGTATAAACTACGCAACATTTGGACCGAGTTTGCAAAATATCGCGTTTATTCCAGCGGTTTGCACAGTAAGCAAATTTACTTTTCAAACATGATTTTCTTTCGTTCACAGTATGGGGATTAGGTATTTGCTTGAATTTCGCGCAACTTTAACAATTGCTGCTACGAATTACGGATTTACGTTTGTTAGTGATTTTCGATCGACATATGTCACGGGTTTTCGTCACGTAAAATATGCGAGACTGTGCTGACACAATAACTAACCCACTATGTTGTTCAATGTCATGCTGGAGATTAACGGGGCGTCTTTAGCCAACTTTTATACCACGCCAGTCAATTAAATGCCACGTTCACACAAGCCGTGTTTAAATTCATGACATACTGACCCAAATAATGGCTGTCTATCGATTTTTTCAACAACACCAGCTGAGTTTCCGTTAGCCGACACAACGACCAACCCACAACAACGCTGTTCAATGTCGTACTATATTGTGCCCCACTGGAGATTAAAAAAGTACTAAGTATTTAAAAACTAAATAACAGTTCGTTTTGGTAATTGCTGCAGTTTTGTTAAAGTGCTTGGTTAGTAAAAACTGTAAAAGAAAATACAGTTTTGTTTGTTAAATGCACGTCAGTTTATATAACAGCAGATGAACTGCGGGCTAAACTGATTATTGCACGCGGTATTATCGCACACGATTTCGATCAGAATTACAGTACAGAATTATCTTACATAATTTGTATCAACGCTCGATTTAATTGTTTCACGTCATTGCGGAGCCAATGGCAACAATTACTACCTAAATGCAAAACAGCTTTAAGGAAATCTATTTATATCAAAGCCGCTAAGCACACTATGATTTGTTGCGCCGTAATGTTAACGATATAATAGTTGAAATTTAAAAAATATGTCATTTTTTTAATTAGTTTCTATAGACCAGGGTTTCTCAACCGTGGCCCTCGGCCCCCTGGGGGGGCACGGAGCGATAATTGGGGGGATAAATATTGTACTCCTAACAATTAATTTGTTGTTAACATTGATGAGCAGTTCCACAACAATCACAGGCTAGCCACACCTTTAATTGTCAGACAGTGTTACGTCACAGACGATGTAGTTATTGTGTTTGCTGTACTTAGTAATGTAGCTTTAATATTTTTTTAGTCATTTTGTTTTTGGCATTTGAATATTTTTTTAGTATTGCGCTAAAACTCATTCAGTTACTGCTTGAAACGGTTTGAGCTTTCATATTTATTTGTAACGAGCCTCGCTGGCGGAAAGCGAATAATGGACTTTTAATCGTAGTTTCATTACGGATTCGTAGTAAATAGTTGTTTGTTTATGTTTTATATAAAGTCGATTATTTGCTGTAAGGTATCAGCTTTAGCCTCAACTTATTACCTACTCAGCGTGTCTTGTTTTTTTCTGCATCGATAGGCGATTTACCAAACCAAATACTCTCACTAGTTCAAGTTTAAAATATTTGGGTATCGTAAACCAAAATGTCACCACTTTTGTCAATTGCCTGTTATTAGGACTGTAGAACTTTTTTCTAACGTTTTGAAACTCATTTTTCAGACACGTTCTTTGACCCGTCAGTATAGGGATGTTTAAAAGTAGAATATTGGATCCTTTTCATTTGTTTATCGCGGACAGTTACGCCTAATCCTACGTACGCGAGTGACAAGTTTAGATAAAAGCCTGTCTCTGTGGCAAAACATTAACTGTGCTGCTTTATATGTAGCCATGTTGTGCGGCGTCAGCGTTTTTTAGGGCGGCCAATTACTTGCCGATAATATTAATTGTAGATCAAATGCTGTTGGGCGAGACCTAACGTGTAATGCCATGTGCAGAAATTACGCAATTCCCTTGAAGGGCGTTAAGTTGCAAAAGAAACATTCAATAGCAAAACGTATGGTGTACGGTTACTCAAGGTCAATTTTAGGCCAATATCCAGCTCGGTTATGCATTAAAAAAATCCATAAATCATCTCGACGAATGTAGTAACATTCGCTTGGTTGAGTACGTAGCAAAGCAAAATATAAAAAAATACCTTGGCAAGATCAAGCTTTGTATTGACTAATTAGTTTACTTAAATTAAAATAACTGATTTATTACATTTTCGAGCAACTAAGTGCCTTTATTCGTTGATTATTGGCTGTATTTGTTATTAACGTGGAGAAGTAAAAACACGTAAAAACAATGCTAGGTATTTGGCCACGAGGGTCGAGAGCCTTTCAAAAGAGGCCACGAAGCATAAAAGGTTGAGAACCACTGGTCTCTACAATAATTCAAACATTTCTCTCGGCGGTATCATAAAGTAGTTTCTTAACAAGGGTTCCGTTTTGACATTAGTAGCGAACTTAAATTGAACATCTTTAAAATATTGTTATGTGGCCAAACTTCAAATATAAACTGCATGCCGGTATTATTGCACACGATTTTGATCAGAATTACTACATTATCTGATTAATTTTTTATCATAGCTCGATTTAATTGTATCACTCCAGTGGCGGAGTATCAAAGCCGCGGTAGGCCACATAAGTGCTACGAAAACGTTGAAACGCATACAGTGATTTGCATTTTAACACTAACTTATAGGCGAACAATTAAAAAACAATAGGCTGTTTACAAATCACTAATACGAGATCAACGATCCTTTTAGTACTTTTAGTACGTAAATACGGTTATGAAATTTTTTTTTAAATCGGAATGGCAAAAACTGCGCTTTACTGACGTAAAAGTGGATGGATATTTTTGCAACCAGTTGGAAACACTCTTTATCGTGCATCGTTGTTAACGAAAGCCTTTTAAGGCTACATAGGACATTATGTTAATAAAGGTAAAACCCAGGGCCGTATGCGTTACCGCTTCTTTTTTTAACCTACTCGACAATAACGTAATATGCAATATAGTGATGAAGAGCCCAAAGCATGATGGATTGTTTTATCTTGTTCAACCACGCGAACGTCAGGTTAAGTTTGCCAACTTTAGCACTTTAATTTATATGACCGGTACATCAGCCCTTCACCGGTAAAACTGGTATATACCCTATTTAACCTGGGAAACGCCGGGTATTTGGTCTAGTATAAAATATATGGTTACAAGGAAATGTCACAAACCGGTTGTTTTAAGTCCTTGATTGACTTGGCCAACGTTTGCATCGCAGCTTTCGAAAGCTTACAATACCTAAGTCCCAGTTCCTTAATATTGTGGATGGCAGCAAATATTGCACGAGCATCCTCATCTATAACTTCGTTGCAGCTAAGATCGAGTGATTTGATCTGTGGGTGAGATAATTTTTTGATCTGTGGGTGATTTAATAAACATTTTAAACAATCACCAGTGCCCACTGCTGGCGGACATCCCCTCTAACAAATAAAGCAAGTGATTGTCACAAAATGTTGCGCCCATTGTTGGACTCCTTCGCAACACAGAGCAATGACGCCGTAGGGTGGCGATAAAGAGGTAGTTGGTAGACCGTTTGTTTTTACTTTAACCTGGTTTTATTTTAAAGTTTCTCTTCTACTTCAACTTGAATATGCCAGCGGCTTACCAGGATCCAAGAGACGAGTATTCAAATTACTGTAGCGACCAAACGCAGTGGGAACACTATATTTCACCAAACAACTTAACCCTTGACCCTTAACCTTAGGGGAGAACCTGGGGTTCAGAAAACAGTTTAAAGCGGATGCTTAGAATTGTAGCAAAAAAATTCCATTCAACTAAGACCAGTAAAGTATTATAATAAATTAAAATCTGCACCGATCTAATGTTTGCTTTACAAGTGAACTCGTATCACGTTGGTTGACGAACGGCAGGGAAGTGACACAAGACACTTCAATAAATTAAATACTCATGGCGACAAACCAGTCTAAGTATGAAAACTTTAAAGCATGTTTGAGAAAGAACAAAAAAAAACGAAATTGTGTGACTGCTAACTTGTTGTCTTAAAATTTAAATAGACGATTAAGCTACCAATAAATTATAGCAACACTATTGACTCACTGGTTTATGATGTAGAGCAATGGCGTAAGCAAGTTCTTGTAAATCATCACTTTGTATTTTTGATGAACTCAGATTTATTTGATCAAAATGTTGCAAGCAAAGAGAGAGGATTGCCACAACATCAGATCTTGGTAGATTTGGTTCCAACACAACAAATTTATTAATGTTGAAAGTCCTTGACTAAAAACAATATTAAAATGTCACAATATACACCTCTAGAAACATACTTGACAAGATTTGTACATAAATATAAGACATAAATAACATAAATATTTAGCCTCGCAATTCCAAATAATAAACGAGAATTACTTGATGCCAGACAAACACAAAATGCGATTTCAAGGGCAAGTATGTGTGTGACGTGCTTAGCCAAGTGTAGCGCGCTATAGCGAGTATTTATTTGATGCATTTCAGACACAACATTAATCATTGCGTTTTAATATGTTAATTTTGAATTGTACACTGCCAGGTCATTCAAATGACTGCGATCATTTTGTTTAACAAGTTTTACGCTGTTACGCCATCAGATTTTTACTTATTTTGCTTCATAACAATCTATGTTTTACAAAAGCTAAACAAATGATTTGATTTTTTATGATCACCCAGATAATTGTGATAAATTGGGACACAACCAGCAGCAAACAGTCAAGGAACGACCAGCGCCTTTAATGTTTAAAAATGTAGGCTACACGCACCACGACTAACGCGAAATGAAAAACACATTTTATGACAATTCCATTTAAGTAACGTGTAGCGCTACGTAGTTGTTTATTAAGAAAAAAAAAACCTTAGACTTTCCTTTTCAACCAATATACGTTCCTGGGGTTGCAGACCAACCGAAAAGAAGCCTGGAGTTTTAGGCGCGGAAACACATTGACCACAAAGATTCGCGCAAACCGTCTTATAATAGCTTGTTTATATCGTAAAAGTTTGTGAAACATTCCATAACCTTGTTAAGTAGTTTATTATGTTTGCAAAAATTTGAATATTAATAGAGACAATAATGATCACACCATATCGCGTTAAGCAAAGAAACATTTATCTGATTTAAGTTAGCATATTTTAATTTTACAATGCAAGGTGCTCACGACGCTTTGGTTACAGAAAACGGGTTAAAAGTAAAAAAGTGTTTTTTGAAAACACATACTGGGAAGTATACTCAGATTTCGGTTAAGCAAATCAGTTTGGTAAGTCGGTAATGGCTAAAACAGTGTTGGATTGCAAGCGACCCACTATTTGCTTAACCCCCTGGGATATAACACGAGCAAATTTACAAAGACATTTTTCTTAAGTTTCATTTGCTTTTCAACCTGGCATGATGCTAGACAAAAAAGGCAAATTTGTAGGGTCTTATTGTGTTCATTTTGTTTAACCACACAAATTCAGGTAGATTTTGCAATATATTGCGCTTGTTGTTACCTTAGATTTGTTCACAACCAGTTTTTCCATCAGATCAATTTCATGATTTCCAATCACGACATCACCATGCTTGGATATTTTGCCTTCATGGATCACATATGAAGTCAAGACAAGCTGATCAATGTTGCACTTGGACAAAGCGTCTATTCCTGACTTGCCGATAATGTTTCCAGTAAGATCAAGTGTAGAAAGCTGAAATGTTACAAACGAGATAGCAAAGACCTAGGGGTTAAAAATATAGTTGGCCCTTGTTTTCAACCGCAGGGGCGTGACCCCTCGTTCCCCAGGAATAGACGCCAGTGTTTTAAGGTAAATATAAAATATATGTTTACAAGGAAATGTCACAAACCGGTTGTTTTAGTTCCTTGTTTGACTTGGCCAACGTTTGCATCGCAGCATTTGAAAGCTTACAACTATAAAGTTTCAGCTTCTCAATATTGTGGATGGCAGCAGATATTGCACGAGCACTCTCATCATCAACTTTGTTGCGGCTAAGATCGAGTGATTTGATCTGTGGGTGAGATGAAACTTTCGATTTAATAAACATTTTTACACCAAAGTTCAGGGCTGGGGTAAGGATGTTCAATTGTTTATAGTATAATACCTGGGTATTATGGGTTAGTTATTTAATAGGTTTTGACTCTAAAATACCAAATCCAAGAATAATTTTGTTTATTAATTTGTTTTTATTTTAACTGGAAATAAATTATAACGGACCATTTAGCAAAACATCATCATTTATTCGCAAAACAGCTTCCAGAAATATTTATAAAAAATCACGTAAAAATTTGTCTGTTAGGAGAAATATAACAGTAATTTTAATTGTTAACTATATAAAAAATAGACAGAGGCATAATAAGACAGCACATTAACGTCAAATATTAATTTTTGTTAGTATTAAGGGATTTGTAAGGTAGTAAAACATGTTGTAATTGATACAACCTTAATTCTATCAGTAGAGCGTCATTATTGCTTGCAATTACTTTGTATGTAACCTTGCTGGATATTATCTAAGTTTGACCTTAAGTAACCCCATAAGCGTATTTTGTTCGAGGTATCGATTATATTCTACTTTGAACATCGCTAGTTGGGCTTGTGCTTGCTGCGGGCTCAACACCACAACTATTTACAATATACCACATGCTTTACGCATTTGCGTCAATTCCACAATAAAATGTGCGTGAATGAAAAGGATGGGAGCCGATGCACTTGTGATAGCTACCCACAAAACCGCCGAGAGTGGCGACGGGACCCGGGGCTGCGGATTGTAGCAAAGCACAACGAAACCACAGAGTGACTAGCGACTGTTAATGTGCTACAACAAAGAGCAGGCGTGCAACTAGCAAGTTTGTAGCGTAACATGGCTTGCCCTTTCTAATGCTCAAGGGCGTCGAGAGATATTTTGTATTTTAAGTTGTTAATTTCCGCATATTGTTAATCCTCTTCATACAAATGTATGTATACGATTGGAGTGCAATAATCAACAATTAACTGTTATGACGTAACAATTACTTATTGTAGCACGTCGCGCTTGAAACTTGGTGTGAAAAAGCAGCAGTGACGTAATATACGCGGTATTGTGACGTAACCCGCGTAGGTTCAGGGGGAACTGCTGGGCAAAACTAAGCAAAGCAACTTTTCAGTTTAACGTTGTCCTGTAGCATAACCCAGTTGAAATGTTTCATACATTAGTCAGAGTAAAATAACATATTTAGCAAACTAAACTTTATTAAAAAATATTCTGATTTACACATTTATTATTATTTAGTCGGAATCTCGCTTGAACATAAAGTGTGTTGAAAGTTAATCACATAAAATAAAATCTAGTCTTCAAAAAGATCCATGACTCGACCGCCAGTTATTCGGGAGTGGGGAATTAATATTCGTTCAAAGATTAATAAACGGCAAAATTTCAATATTAACAAATATTTGCAGTTGAAAAATTGAAACAGGAAATATATTTAGGACATCTTTTAAATGGTAATGAAATTCGCAGGAATTTAAATCTTTTGGAAACCGCAAGGTATTTTATAATTCAGCGTTAAAATAATCGCACCAATAACTTTTACAAATCTCGTGACAAACTATTGAGGTAATAAGTCGGCAAAATGCGAATACAAAATGTTGACCCTACATTAGTTTTATAAGAAACAAATTAAGTGACAATTTTATTACAAATAATGAACAGCACGAAAGAAATTGCGAAATGCTTGCACGATTTGCAGCACTATAAATATAAGCCATATATTGCGCACATAACAACCTGTATTCTATACGTTATTGGCGCGAGTTCTTACCACTTTTTTAATAACTTTAATAAGGAAACTGGATCCCTGTGGAGTTTTATCTAATTCAGTAGAATCCCGCCTTTTTTCCCAGGGAAACCTGATTTTTGGGGGGCCAGCATAACTAAAATGTAAATCTAATATATATAAAATGGAAAGTTTGTGGTCAACCGTCAGCATGTTCGCGTTATAGGGAGACACAGACAGATCAACGTGGCTCATATTTCTCCCTCTTAAGCGAGTCGCCATTCAGGAAAGAAAAAATAATAGAAAGAAAGTCGTGTGCTCCCAGACAGAAAAAAATTTGTTTCTTTCTATGAGAGAAAGTCGCGCATCTCAAGCGAGCGCCGTCGCAAACCGGTTACGGGTGAGAAACTTTTATTTTTAAGGAGTTTGTTATCAATTCTGGGTACGGAGCGATAATTGTGGGGGGGGGGCACGGGCATAGGCGTAGCCAGGGGGTGACAGGGGGAATATCTCTCCACAAAATGATAAATATTGTACTCCTAACAATTAATTTGTTGTTAACATTGATGAGCAGTTCCACAACAATCACAGGCTAGCCACACCTTTAATTGTCAGACAGTGTTACGTCACAGACGATGTAGTTATTGTGTTTGCTGTACTTAGTAATGTAGCTTTAATATTTTTTTAGTCATTTTGTTTTTGGCATTTGAATATTTTTTTAGTATTGCGCTAAAACTCATTCAGTTACTGCTTGAAACGGTTTGAGCTTTCATATTTATTTGTAACGAGCCTCGCTGGCGGGAAGCGAATAATGGACTTTTAATCGTAGTTTCATTACGGATTCGTAGTAAATAGTTGTTTGTTTATGTTTTATATAAAGTCGATTATTTGCTGTAAGGTATCAGCTTTAGCCTCAACTTATTACCTACTCAGCGTGTCTTGTTTTTTTCTGCATCGATAGGCGATTTACCAAACCAAATACTCTCACTAGTTCAAGTTTAAAATATTTGGGTATCGTAAACCAAAATGTCACCACTTTTGTCAATTGCCTGTTATTAGGACTGTAGAACTTTTTTCTAACGTTTTGAAACTCATTTTTCAGACACGTTCTTTGACCCGTCAGTATAGGGATGTTTAAAAGTAGAATATTGGATCCTTTTCATTTGTTTATCGCGGACAGTTACGCCTAATCCTACGTACGCGAGTGACAAGTTTAGATAAAAGCCTGTCTCTGTGGCAAAACATTAACTGTGCTGCTTTATATGTAGCCATGTAGTGCGGCGTCAGCGTTTTTTAGGGCGGCCAATTACTTGCCGATAATATTAATTGTAGATCAAATGCTGTTGGGCGAGACCTAACGTGTAATGCCATGTGCAGAAATTACGCAATTCCCTTGAAGGGCGTTAAGTTGCAAAAGAAACATTCAATAGCAAAACGTATGGTGTACGGTTACTCAAGGTCAATTTAAGGCCAATATCCAGCTCGGTTATGCATTAAAAAAATCCATAAATCATCTCGACGAATGTAGTAACATTCGCTTGGTTGAGTACGTAGCAAAGCAAAATATAAAAAAATACCTTGGCAAGATCAAGCTTTGTAATGACTAATTAGTTTACTTAAATTAAAATAACTGATTTATTACATTTTTGAGCAACTAAGTGCCTTTGTTCGTTGATTATTGGCTGTATTTGTTATTAACGTGGAGAAGTAAAAACACGTAAAAACAATGCTAGGTATTTGGCCACGAGGGTCGAGAGCCTTTCAAAAGAGGCCACGAAGCATAAAAGGTTGAGAACCACTGGTCTCTACAATAATTCAAACATTTCTCTCGGCGGTATCATAAAGTAGTTTCTTAACAAGGGTTCCGTTTTGACATTAGTAGCGAACTTAAATTGAACATCTTTAAAATATTGTTATGTGGCCAAACTTCAAATATAAACTGCATGCCGGTATTATTGCACACGATTTTGATCAGAATTACTACATTATCTGATTAATTTTTTATCATAGCTCGATTTAATTGTATCACTCCAGTGGCGGAGTATCAAAGCCGCGGCTTATATCAAAGCCGCGGTAGGCCACATAAGTGCTACGAAAACGTTGAAACGCATACAGTGATTTGCATTTTAACACTAACTTATAGGCGACCAATTAAAAAACAATAGGCTGTTTACAAATCACTAATACGAGATCAACGATCCTTTTAGTACTTTTAGTACGTAAATACGGTTATGAAATTTTTTTTTAAATCGGAATGGCAAAAACTGCGCTTTACTGACGTAAAAGTGGATGGATATTTTTGCAACCAGTTGGAAACACTCTTTATCGTGCATCGTTGTTAACGAAAGCCTTTTAAGGCTACATAGGACATTATGTTAATAAAGGTAAAACCCAGGGCCGTATGCGTTACCGCTTCTTTTTTTAACCTACTCGACAATAACGTAATATGCAATATAGTGATGAAGAGCCCAAAGCATGATGGATTGTTTTATCTTGTTCAACCACGCGAACGTCAGGTTAAGTTTGCCAACTTTAGCACTTTAATTTATATGACCGGTACATCAGCCCTTCACCAGTAAAACTGGTATATACCCTATTTAACCTGGGAAACGCCGGGTATTTGGTCTAGTATAAAATATATGGTTACAAGGAAATGTCACAAACCGGTTGTTTTAAGTCCTTGATTGACTTGGCCAACGTTTGCATCGCAGCTTTCGAAAGCTTACAATACCTAAGTCCCAGTTCCTTAATATTGTGGATGGCAGCAAATATTGCACGAGCATCCTCATCATTAACTTCGTTGCAGCTAAGATCGAGTGATTTGATCTGTGGGTGAGATAATTTTTTGATCTGTGGGTGATTTAATAAACATTTCAAACAATCACCAGTGCCCACTGCTGGCGGACATCCCCTCTAACAAATAAAGCAAGTGATTGTCACAAAATGTTGCGCCCATTGTTGGACTCCTTCGCAACACAGAGCAATGACGCCGTAGGGTGGCGATAAAGAGGTAGTTGGTAGACCGTTTGTTTTTACTTTAACCTGGTTTTATTTTAAAGTTTCTCTTTTACTTTAACTTGAATATGCCAGCGGCTTACCAGGATCCAAGAGTATTCAAATTACTGTAGCGACCAAACGCAGTGGGAACACTCCCCGATATATTTCACCACACAACTTAACCCTTGACCCTTAACCTTAGGGGAGAACCTGGGGTTCAGAAAACAGTTTAAAGCGAATGCTTAGAATTGTAGCAAAAAAATTCCATTTAGTTAAGACCAGTGAAGTATTATAATAAATTGAAATGTGAACCGATCTAATGTTTGCTTTACAAGTGAACTCGTATCATGTTGGTTGACGAACGGCAGGGAAGTGACACAAAACACTTCAATAAATTAAATAGAACTGATATAGCAACAAGCCAGTCTAAGTATGAAAACTTTAAAGCATGTTTGAGAAAGAAAAAACAAACCGAAATTGTGTGACTGCTAACTTGTTGTCTTAAAATTTAAATAGACGATTAAGCTACCAATAAATTATAGTAACACTATAGACTCACTGGTTTATGATGTAGAGCAATGGCGTAAGCAAGTTCCTGTAAATCGTCACTTTGTATTTCTGATGAACTCAGATTTATTTGATCAAAATGTTGCAAGCAAAGAGAGAGGATTGCCACAACATCAGATCTTTGTAGTTTTGGTTCCAACACAACAAATTCATTAATGTTGAAAGTCCTTGACTAAAAACAATATTAAAATGTCACAATATACACCTCTAGAAACATACTTGACAAGATTTGTACATAAATATAAGACATAAATAACATAAATATTTAGCCTCGCAATTCCAAATAATAAACGAGAATTACTTGATGCCAGACAAACAAAAAATGCGATTTCAAGGGCAAGTATGTGTGTGACGTGCTTAGCCAAGTGTAGCGCGCTATAGCGAGTATTTATTTGATGCATTTCAGACACAACATTAAACATTGCGTTTTAATATGTTAATTTTGAATTGTACACTGCCAGGTCATTCAAATGACTGCGATCATTTTGTTTAACAAGTTTTACGCTGTGACGCCATCAGATTTTTACTTATTTTGCTTCATAACAATCTATGTTTTACAAAAGCTAAACAAATGATTTGATTTTTTATGATCACCCAGATAATTGTGATAAATTGGGACACAACCAGCAGCAAACAGTCAAGGAACGACCAGCGCCTTTAATGTTTAAAAATGTAGGCTACACGCACCACGACTAACGCGAAATGAAAAACACATTTTATGACAATTCCATTTAAGTAACGTGTAGCGCTACGTAGTTGTTTATTAAGAAAAAAAAAACCTTAGACTTTCCTTTTCAACCAATATACGTTCCTGGGGTTGCAGACCCACCGAAAAGAAGCCTGGAGTTTTAGGCGCGGAAACACATTGACCACAAAGATTCGCGCAAACCGTCTTATAATAGCTTGTTTATATCGTAAAAGTTTGTGAAACATTCCATAACCTTGTTAAGTAGTTTATTATGTTTGCAAAAATTTGAATATTAATAGAGACAATAATGATCACACCATATCGCGTTAAGCAAAGAAACATTTATCTGATTTAAGTTAGCATATTTTAATTTTATAGTGCAAGGTGCTCACGACGCTTTGGTTACAGAAAACGGGTTAAAAGTAAAAAAGTGTTTTTTAAAAACACACACTGGGAAGTATACTCAGATTTCGGTTAAGCAAATCAGTTTGGTAAGTCGGTAATGGCTAAAACAGTGTTGGATTGCAAGCGACCCACTATTTGCTTAACCCCCTGGGATATAACACGAGCAAATTTACAAAGACATTTTCTTAAGTTTCATTTGTTTTTTAACCTGGCATGATGCTAGACAAAAAAGGCAAATTTGTTTAATTTTTAGAAAAAAAATTCCTATATCCCACTTTTTAGTTAATAAATATACATATCGGTCGTTCTCTAATTAATACCATGGTAATATAGATTATCCTGCTAGATATAGGAGCTTTGTAGGGCTTATTGTGTTCATTTTGTTTAACCACACAAATTCAGGTAGATTTTGCAATATATTGCACTTGTTGTTACCTTAGATTTGTTCACAACCAGTTTTTCCATCAGATCAGTTTCATGATTTTGAATCACGACATCACCATGTTTGGATATTTTGCCTTCATGGATCACATATGAAGTCAAGACAAGCTGATCAATGTTGCACTTGGACAAAGCGTCTATTCCTGACTTGCCGATAATGTTTCCAGTAAGATCAAGTGTAGAAAGCTGTAACAATATAAGCAGTGACACTAGATTTTCATGTTCATATGTAGTATTTAATTCTTAAACAATTCATAATGCTCATAGTAAACAGAACAGTATAAAACAAAATTAACTAAAATAATTGTCAGACCCGTTTATTTGATAATTGCTCAGCAATGGACTTGGCACCCTTTGTAGTTATTCCACAGCCAGATAATTTAAGATTGTCAATATTTGGCAAGATGTCAGCAACAATTAAAGCACCTTTATCGCCAATCTTATTATTGGAAAGATCAAGTGTTAAAATCTGTAAATAAAGATAATGTCTGCAATATTTCAACATTGTTTAATAATTTTAGGTAACAAAAAAGAAAAAAAATGTTAAAAGTAATAAAAAGTGTTCAATAAAAACAATAGACATTTATATATATATATATTAACACTGAACCTTAGTATGTAGTAACTTAGTAGCAATGGACTTGGCACCCTTTGCAGTTATTCCACAGCCAGATAATTTAAGATTGCCAATATTTGGCGAAATATTGGCAACAATTAAAGCACCTCCATCACCAACATTATTATTGGAAAGATCAAGTGTTGAAAGCTGTAAATAAAGATAATGTCTGCAATATTACAACATTGTTCAATAATTTTAGGCAACAAAAATGAAAAAATAATGTTAAAAGTAATAAAAAGTGTTCAATAAAAACAATAGACATATATATATATATTTTTTAACGTTGAACCTTAGTATGTAATAACTTTGTAGCAATGGACTTGGCACCCTTTGTAGTTATTCCACAGCCAGATAATTTAAGACTGTCAATATTTGGCGAAATATTACCAACAATTAAAGCGCCTCTATCACCAATATTATTATTGGAAAGATCAAGTGTTGAAATCTATAATTTATATGGTGTTAGTAATAGAAATTATTAGTGCAAAAGCAATTTAGGAAATATATAGTTAAAATTTACTGCAATATACATGAATAGTTTAAAGTGACACTGGATACAATTCAACCTTGGTACTTTCCAGTCGAAGTGACTCCATAAAAAAATAAAATCCTTTTCCTTGAAAGTATTTTATCCCCAAGTTTATGGAATCACTTTCCAATTCAGGTTCTAATGGCAATAACAACTAAGATTAAAAATTATTTAGTTTATATATTTACAATCCTATAGTTTAATTCCAATGTGGTAAATTTTTAAACATGATTTTAAACTTAAAAACTGCAAAGTTGCGTTAAGAACATAGACCTATGTCAGGGGTGGGCAAATATATTCAGTGGAAGAGCCATTTGCAGAAAATACAAGCACCAAAGAGCCTCAAAATTATTTTAATACAAAAACAGTAAAATAATGCAAGGCCAGTCGCAATAATAACAGAATTTTAATATAACAAAACGTTAATCATCCACACAATATAATGGTATTAGCAAAATAACACACACAATATTTATTAATATCAGTATTTTGTTAACTAACTTTTCGGATTCTATGTGTAGTGTTACAAAATAAACGAAATGCTGGCCTAAATAAAGAAAAGAAAAAGAGAGAAAAGTTTATAAAAGTTACTCTTGGTAAGCTTTACAATTTTTTTGAAATTTTACGATTCAACTAGAAGAGCCACAAAAACATGCCAAGAGCCGCATGCGGCTGGCGAGCCGCAGTTTGCCCACCTCTGACCTATGCTATTAACTTTCACTTGAAAAACTATAAATGGGAGAATCCTAAAAATGGTTGTTGATATATAAATGATAACTAATATGGAGAAAACAGCAAGAATAACTCACAACAAATATTATACAAAAAAATACAAAATCTAGCAGGAAACTTGGTAAAACAAATTTCATCTTTATAAACTCTAGTGGTTTTAATTTATGATGTCATTATCAGAATCACAATAATGGTTCAAGTTAGTTTAACTATTGTTAAAACTTATAACAAAACTTTGGAGGTAATAAGTGTCTATCGCAGTTTTAAAACATTTATTTCGCTCACGCTAAATGTGATGTCATTTAAAGAGTTGGTTTTCTGGCGACCAATTACTTGCTGATTGTGATAAACTTTGCTTTATTGTTACTAAGTATCAATCAAATGTAATTGGGAAAGCGGCCAACATGTAATGCCAGGCGCCAATATTTTGCCAACTCACGACTTCATTGTAAAACATAACTAGATGGTAGTTGATAGCTACAGCAAACTAAAGCGACGACGTCACATTAATGGTTTTTTGTCCCCCAGTGAAAGGCCCCTAGGGGAGCAGCCTCATAAACCTCTACAGCGCACCTACATAGCACTCTACATCTTGTCTGAAAATTTAAAAGTTATACAATGTATACTTTTTCTATAAAGCTCTTTTCTAAAACATACCAAGCAAACCATAGCAATCAAAAAAAAAATAACGGCAAAAAACAAGATATGTCCCGAAAATAAATTAAATAAAAATACAAAAAATATAATTAGGTTTTACCGATGTGCTAAATTATCATTATATTTTGAGCGGTCATGTATTACAATTCCTGCAATATGGTTTCAGATAGCATTGTTTTGGATTTTAATGTTTTTTGTAAAAGTAATACTTCAAATGTTAAGGAATTGATTTATTGTTTTGTGACAAAAAGATCTGACAAACCTAATGGCGCTTGTTGTATCTTACAATAATTGAGGATAATCTAACATTAATGACATGGGTTATAAGCACCTGTAGGTAAATAAATGCAAATTTAACAGAGATAAATTCTACACATCGTGGAATAATTACCTTTGCTTCTGCTGATATCAAGTGATACAGCTTTGATTGAGAGCAGATATACAAGACTGGGGACATCAGATGGTAAGACGCTTCCTTGAAACTTGATTTGACTCGGCAAGTACTCAGCAATATTTTTATCGAGTTCTGGATCTCTGAGCTCGTTCAACCAGCCACTGATGGTTATAAGCTTTTTTGTGTCAGTTGAACTAATTTGCTGCATAAACTGAATTGCAAACTCGACTAATTTGGATCTTTTGGCCTCACATATCTGATGGTTGGGATCGCAACTGCATGCGGTGAGAAATGAACTAACTGTTGAGTTCAGTGCAATGTTGAAATATCCGAACATGAATCTTGACACAACTTCCCATCGACTTTCAGGTAATTTAGGAAGAATGTTATTAAATTCATCCACAGTGGAATAAAACACCAAGTGAAGAGCTGAGAAGTTTTCTTGCAATAACAAATGTGTAAAGCTTGTTCGTTTGAAACCTTCCAGTATTTTTAAGCTAACTTTATATCTGGAATCAACATAGTGCATGAGAAAGGCATCTGCATCCTTTTGAACCATGCCTACATCACGGAAGTCCTTAGCTGTAAATACAAGATCTCCTTTTTTAAATCCATTCCATGCCAAAAGAGCAATTTTGCTTAAGTGAGCATGTTTTTCCCTGATGTGTTCACTTTGGCAGAAATACTCCAGAACTTTGAAAAAAATATAAGTGAGGGATTCTATTTCCAGCTCTTTACCTTCTGCAAAATGTATGTTTATGACATACATAATAATTATGCAAAGAGCAGGAACGTGACACAAAACAGCAAAGTCTCTCTTTCTTTCCAAATAAGCCATTACTAATGTGACCTGTTCTGCCTCTTCACAGATTTGTTTACAAATATTTTTTTGTGAAGCAGCTGAAATACCTCTAAGGTTAAAGACTGATGTTGTTTGGATCATTTTAGACATATGGTGAAATTGACCAGGCCTACAAGTGAAAACTTTTATGGATTTTTTCCAAACCTTGGCTTTAAACAGCCTCTTTAGATGAACACCAGCTGTTGCTATTTCATCTGATGGTAATAGTTCATCTGTGAACAAAGCATCAGTATTTGCTTCATCCAAACCATCACATACAAATACAACATTTTCACCGTCCCCAATTTTTTCCATTAAAGCCTTTTCTGTAGTTTGTTCATGTCGAAATTTAATGTCTGTTCCATTTAAACACATTTGTAGAAATGTAGTTTTTGTTTTAAAGTTGATTTCCCGACAAAAAACAAAGAAAATGTACTCGCATTTTGGAAAAAGCTGTTGCTTAAGAACCATTTCAACAATGATGCGAGTAAGAGTGGTCTTGCCAATACCAGCTTGTCCGATAAACACAATGTTGTTGCCGTTTCGGTCGATGTAGTCCTGTCTGGCTTCTTCAGAGGCATGTTGTCTTGCATCTGACTCTGCTTGTTTAAAAGCCTGCTCTATCGCTTCACTGATGCCAAGGCTTTCTGATTCAACTGATAAAAGTTGCTGGAAATCTTCTCGTTTGCTGTAATGTCCTTCTTTATTGAGTTGTTCAATAGATTTTGGTTCATTTTTAGTTAATGCAACAGGCACCAGCTGAATTGGCTGGTCCCGATCAAGTTTTATCGGCATATTTCTTATTCCTGATATTAATTGCGCATGCTTTCGCAATTTCTTTTTTTGTTTTGCTCGCCAAACTATAAATGAATATACATTTTACAATTATATTAGAGCATAACAACATTTGATTAGAAAATTTATTGTAAAATACACATAACTTACTTTTGTCTGGAATAAATTGCAAAGCTCTAGTTAATAAAGAAGGTCCTGGTTGATCGGCCAAACTTTGTCGAACATTTGCATCTGGTTGTTCATTATTTGTATCTGAAAATAATGGATAGAGTAGTTTTCACAGTATGCAAGGTTCTTGAGAACAAATACAAACATATCTCACTTACAGTGTATAGTTTTTTCTAAAAATGCCAGATTTAAAATAATTGCTATTCTGGATGAACGTTTTAGTTTCAAGCTTTTAAACCAGGGGTCAGCAACCCTTTCATAGTGGCAAGCCTGATCCAAATAGCGGATCTAGAATTTTTCGCACTAAAAAATTGGTCAAATTAGCCTACATTTTACGAAAACATGCATTTGTTTGGTTGAAAATTTAAGTTAACACCCCAACGTTATCCATGATCACAACAGAAAGGAGGTGTAATAAAAATACTTTCGGGAAATTTGATAAATTTAATTGTCAATCTAGTGAACTCTCAATATTAACATTTTTATTTAAAACATGCAAAAGCTAGTGCGAAGCACAATGAAATGCATGTGAACCATTCCATTGTTGACAGTTTACAGGTTACTATAGGCTGAAATATTTACCTCAAAACACAAACATACTAGATTTGTAAAAAAAGAAAAAAATTATATTAACATAGTTAAAAGACAAACAAGCCCTTTTGCCCATTTTGTAAGAGGTGGCGGGCCGGATAGTTTACAGTGGCGTGCTGTTGGTTGCCGACCCCTGTTTTAAGGAAATGGTTTAAAACAGCAACAAAACTTATGAATCAGGAATTGTGCCTTCCATTTGTGTTTAAACCAGTATTTTGTAATGTTTGAGGAAAGCTTTTGAATGATTAAACAGATGTTTGATAAATATTCATTCATGACATATCATTAAAACTTTAAAGTAATTTAACAACGTAGTCTGATACGGCTGGATTAGTGAAGGCATCAAAATAACATTTCAAAGCTACAATTTCTAGAAGCGATATTAAAATATAACATTGAAAAAAAGAAAATTAACTAGACAGGGTGTGCGGTTTTTGTATATTTTGCTAAGGGGTTATAGCGCGGTTCTACTATATTATACCAGGGGGGTGTAGCACAGTTCCACTATACTTTACCAGGGTGTTATTCCTTAGTTATTCTATATTCTTTCAACGGGTCTTATTTGTCAGTGTCCATATACTCCCAATGTTGTGCTTCCAGTTGCGGTGCTTTAGCAGGCAAAAGCGGATGTGGCCCGAAGTTGCGTGTTATAGTTGGACATGGTGCACTTTTACAAGATTGATTGCCAGTGGTCTATATATAAATTTGGCTGCGAAGCAAACCTATAACTTGTCTTTATAATTGAAAAATATTTGACAATTTTTTCTTGCACCCCTATACGCCTCTAATTGGGGACAAAAGTCAATAGTGTGATGTGTTCGATTTAGTTCTTTACAGCTATCTACTCTAATCTAGCGGCAGAAAACCTTTAATACAGAATTTGTTCATATCGCTTGCTTTATTCTGGCCGCGAGCGGCTGGCTCCCTGCTGTGCTCATTTTGTCCAGCGCGTGCAACATCCATTGTGCAAAGTGTCTCGTCTCAGTGAAATTAAGCGCGTGCGACTTGCCTTTTAGAAAGAGGCTTCTCTTAGTAAATTAACTTATTGCTCTTACAAAACAACATATTTTACCGACGCAAGTTTAAATGAAAAATCTGCCAGGCAGTGTACACCACTCTGTTTGCAATTTTTATTCCATCAAAAAATCACTTTAATTTCTATATTTTTGGTTAATTATTTTCCCCCATGGGTTAATTAATTTGAGTTGAAGGTCAAAATTTTGCTGTGAAGCAACCTATAATTTGTCTTTAAAATTGAAAACTGTTTTACAATATTTTCTTTAGTTTTTTAGACACCTCTAAACACAAAAATGGCCGAATTTTAATTTTTCCCCCCTAAAATACTCCCATTTTTTCAAGAGATAAAATGTTTATTTTAACATCAGCTTTAAATGGTTCTCTAACATTTATGATTTTTATGTCATTTCCTTCTAGTGTAAATATATCATTGAAATTTCCTAAAGTGTTGTGCATTTTGACCCCCCGGATAAACAGTTCAGGGGTAAGGTTTAAAATTTTGTTACTTAGCATTGTATATGTCATGTATCCATCATCCATAAATATATCAGATTTTTTTTACATTTTTTTATCTCTGAAAAGTGCCTAAAACCAAAATTAACAAAAAATGACAGTTTTGCCTCCCTAAAAACTACCCCTTAGAACCTAGGCAAATTTTTTTTTATATTGGAAACAACTTTGGGAGGGTATTTAACAGTTGTGAAAATTTCATGTTCCAACTATGTTTTTTTCCTTGTCAAAAGTGAGCCACAAAAAAATTGACTGAAAAAAAAAAACTAAAAAAAAACTAGACAGGATGTGCGGTTCTGGTATATTTTGCTAGGGGGTTATAGCGCGGTTCTACTATATTATACCAGGGAGGGTATAGCGCAGTTCCACTATACTTTACCAGGGTGGTATTCCTTAGTTATTCTATATTCTTTAAACGGGTCTTATTTGTCAATTTCCATATACTCCCAATGTTGTGCTTCCAGTTTCGGTGCTTTAGCAGGCAAAAGCGGATGTGGCCCGAAGTTGTGTGTTATAGGTTGGACATGGTGCACTTTTACAAGATTGATTGCCAGTGGTCTTCATATAAATTTGGCTGCGAAGCAAACCTATAACTTGTCTTTATAATTAATAAATATTTGACAATTTTTTCTTGCACCCCTATACGCCTCACATTGGGGACAAAAGTCAATAGTGTGATGTAATCGATTTAGTTCTTAACAGCTATCTACTCCAATCGAGCGGCAGCTGGCAGAAAACCTTTAATACAGAATTTGTTCATATCGCTTGCCTTATTCTGGCCGCGAAGCGGCTGGCTCCCTGCTGTGCTTATTTTGTCCAGCGCGTGCAACATTCATCGTGCAAAGTGTCTCGTCTCAGTGAAACTAAGCGCGTGCGACTTGCCTTTTAGAAAGAGGCTTCTCTTAGTAAATTAACTTATTGCTTTTACAAAACAACATATTTTACCGACGCAAGTTTAAAGGAAAAATCTGCCAGGCAGTGTACACCACTCTGTTTGCAATTTTTATTACATCAAAAAATCACTTTAATTTCTATATTTTTGGTTAAATATTTTCCCCCATGGGTTAATTATTTGAAGGTCAAAATTTTGCTGTGAAGCAACCTATAATTTGTCTTGGCCGCGATCGGTTACGAATATTAATATCGGTTATCGGCGCTATTAAATACTTTCCCCCCTTAAACTTATAGCAAGTTTTATATCACTGGAAAGGCATTTTCTTGCGCAACCCGAATTTGTTAGTTAAAATAATGGATCAAGCTTTTTTTCCTTATTTTATTGCAAATATTAATTATGAATATTAATATTTTTTTTAATTTTTATAATTTTTTATTAAATTTATAATGTATAGGCAATTCTTAATATTGTGGTATAATTTTTTTTTTAAATTTTTGTCGTAAATATGTTTATTTTGGCCTTTGTATTTCTTTGTGATGGCTTTTGTGCTGCGTAGCTTCTGGTGTTTTAAACCACATAAAAGTGCGCTTTTGTCCACTGCAAACTTTTTCCAGATTGACAGGGTGTCACTGAATCGTTGACAGGTTGTCACGAAAACGGTGACAGGGTGTCAACAAATATGTGACAGGGTGTCACCTAATCGGTGACAGGTGTCATCAATTTGGTGACACTGACAGGGTGTCAATAAAAAGTCACGACCCCTCCTCGTAGCGACTGTGTGATGTCATAACAAAGCAATAATTGTTAAGTCAGTATAGAATTCTGGTATGTACTGCGGAGTTATCTTAAAATGTTTAAATTCGGATTTTTTACAGGGTTTACTGTTCTTAGTTTCTAGAACAGTTTACAATTTTAACATTTTATGCATTCGAAGTTGAGTTTAAGATTTCCAGTAACTGTAACTATGTGTATTTTTCTAGCAGTTTTCTAATTAATAAACAACGAGTTCTCCTAAAAAATCCTGATGCTAGCTATTTTCTAGTTGGTTGTTCCAACCCATCTATTAGTGGAAGTAATTTGCCAATTTTTCGACAAGTTATGCAGTACGTTCTGTATTTAAAAGAAGCTTCTCCTTCAATGTCAAACAAAGAACACATATCGCAAGCTGTAGATCAAGTGATTTTGTTTTGGAAGATGGCAGGCATCAAAACAATTACAAAGACCAATGCAAGTGCAAAGCTAAAAAATCTTGGGATGCTTGGTATTCACTGAAAGCTAGCCAAAAAAGGAAAAACGACCGAGGTGAAAAGAGAAGTAAATTAATGATCATCTTGGATATATTGTGGGATATTGGTGCACCAAATGCAATTGAAATTCTGATCGTTTTTTGTCAGCTGAGAAGAAAGAAGACGACATTGCCTTTTATCGCGACCAACAACTGCACAGATTCTGTCATCTTTCATTAAATCACGTGGGGGTGACTTAAATGATTTTGTTTTATCTAGATCAGTGGTTCTTAACTTTTTTTCAGCCTCACCCCCCCTTTGATAATTTCTCATGCCTTGCGCCCCCCCCCCCCTAAAGAAAAGCATTTAGACATTTTGCAATTAAATATCATTGAGACAATATGAAAATATAGTAAAGGGTATTGTTGGAAAAATTTTGAGTTTTATTTGGTCGAATTGGCTAAACTGCAACCGAAGAGGCGTTTCGCATTGGGCACTCAACAAATTGCATGAGCTCGACACATGATTTTATCGAGCTGATTTTGACAAACGTGTTGCGAGGGCATTTACTCCACAGTTGTAAGAGTTGTATGATGTCGAGCGCAAAAAACGTCAAGCGCAAATATTAAACATTGCGTTATCGTGTTTCAAAAGATGTAACGACACACAATTTAACGGCAATTTGCACAAACAATATAGTTTCGCGCGAAAAAGTTCGACTCCCCCTGTTGCTATAGCCTGTTATCATATATAAAATATGGATGAAAAATAGTCCGAAAGGGCGATAGCTTTTTATTAAGGATGTGATACGGTCAATTTTCCAAAAAGGAAATGGAAGATTCAAAGAAAAAAATGTTTGCAGTTTTAATGTTAAAGTTGGCAAAAAACAGAGTTTGTATGTATGAATTATGCCTAACCCAAACGAAACCATTAAAATCACTGCAAACAGGTAAAATATTGAAGTCGAGCTCGCGCCCCCCCCCCCTTAGAATTGCTTGGCGCCCCCCCGGTTAAGAACCACTGATCTAGATCAACAACACATAGGCTCAGGCTTGCAAACAGATTCAAATTATCACAAATATTTTGGACAAAGTTTCTGCAAATTTAGCGAAGTATGTTGCAATTCATAGGGATGGGAAGTTGACTAAAGATCGCTTTGGAAACAAGTTCGAGGCTCTTGCAATAATTTCTTCTGGACAACATGCTTACACCAATGGGAAGTTATTAGGTGTTTAACAATTGCATAGCGCAACACGTCGATGTCAAGCGGAAGCCACCTTTGAAATGATAATGTTATGGAAACTCACTAAAAATGTGCGATCATTTGTGTTTGGCACTACAGCAAGCAATAGTGGATGGAAAAATGGCGCTGCTAAACTATTAGAAGAAACCATCGGAAAGAAACTTCTTTATAATGCATGCCGGCATCACATTTATGAACTGGTTGTTAATGCAGTTTGGAAAATCATCTTCGGAAAAGAAACAAGTATTTGCCAAAAAATGTTTTTGATGTATTGCCAAAAAATATTGATGTGGTCTGAACAGATGGGTTATGATCAGTGTCCCCGCTAAGCGCATTTTTTTCCATGGAAGTGCGCAAAATTTTGGGCTTTTATCCATGAAAAGTGCGGAAGCAAAAAAAAATTTAAAGTTGTTTTTTTTACTTTAATTCGACCTCCAATCGCCTCCTGAAGCACAGATTAACACTATTTTGCAACGATTAGTACATATAATACCCTATGTACCCCATTTTTGCTTTACGAAAGTTTCGAAAAAGTGCCCAAATTAGTTTTAATCTAGCTACGTACGGACAAAAAAGTGCCCAAATTAGTTTTAATCTAGCTACGTACGGACAAAAAAGTGCCCAAATTAGTTTTATTTGAGCTACGTACGGACAAAAAAGTGCCCAAATTAGTTTTAATCTAGCTACGTACAGACAAAAAAGTGCCCAAATTAGTTTTAATCTAGCTACGTACGGACAAAAAAGTGCCCAAATTAGTTTTAATCTAGCTACGTACGGACAAAAAAGTGCCCAAATTAGTTTTGTTTGAGCTACGTGCAACCAAAAAGTGCCCAAATTAGTTTTGACCGAGCTACGTACGGACAAAAAAGTGCCCAAATTAGTTTTAATCTAGCTACGTACGGACAAAAAAGTGCCCAAATTAGTTTTAATCTAGCTACGTACAGACAAAAAAGTGCCCAAATTAGTTTTAATCTAGCTACGTACGGACAAAAAAGTGCCCAAATTAGTTTTAATCTAGCTACGTACGGACAAAAAAGTGCCCAAATTAGTTTTGTTTGAGCTACGTGCAACCAAAAAGTGCCCAAATTAGTTTTATTTGAGCTACGTACGGACAAAAAAGTGCCCAAATTAGTTTTGATCGAGCTACGTACGGACAAAAAAGTGCCCAAATTAGTTTTGTTTGAGCTACGTGCAACCAAAAAGTGCCCAAATTAGTTTTAATCTAGCTACGTACGGACAAAAAAGTGCCCAAATTAGTTTTAATCTAGCTACGTACAGACAAAAAAGTGCCCAAATTAGTTTTAATCTAGCTACGTACGGACAAAAAAGTGCCCAAATTAGTTTTAATCTAGCTACGTACGGACAAAAAAGTGCCCAAATTAGTTTTGTTTGAGCTACGTGCAACCAAAAAGTGCCCAAATTAGTTTTATTTGAGCTACGTACGGACAAAAAAGTGCCCAAATTAGTTTTGACCGAGCTACGTACGGACAAAAAAGTGCCCAAATTAGTTTTGTTTGAGCTACGTGCAACCAAAAAGTGCCCAAATTAGTTTTAATCTAGCTACGTACGGACAAAAAAGTGCCCAAATTAGTTTTAATCTAGCTACGTACGGACAAAAAAGTGCCCAAATTAGTTTTAATCTAGCTACGTACAGACAAAAAAGTGCCCAAATTAGTTTTAATCTAGCTACGTACGGACAAAAAAGTGCCCAAATTAGTTTTAATCTAGCTACGTACGGACAAAAAAGTGCCCAAATTAGTTTTGTTTGAGCTACGTGCAACCAAAAAGTGCCCAAATTAGTTTTATTTGAGCTACGTACGGACAAAAAAGTGCCCAAATTAGTTTTGACCGAGCTACGTACGGACAAAAAAGTGCCCAAATTAGTTTTGTTTGAGCTACGTGCAACCAAAAAGTGCCCAAATTAGTTTTAATCTAGCTACGTACGGACAAAAAAGTGCCCAAATTAGTTTTAATCTAGCTACGTACGGACAAAAAAGTGCCCAAATTAGTTTTGACCGAGCTACGTACGGACAAAAAAGTGCCCAAATTAGTTTTGTTTGAGCTACGTGCAACCAAAAAGTGCCCAAATTAGTTTTAATCTAGCTACGTACGGACAAAAAAGTGCCCAAATTAGTTTTAATCTAGCTACGTACGGACAGAAAAGTGCCCAAATTAGTTTTATTTGAGCTACGTACGGACAAAAAAGTGCCCAAATTAGTTTTGACCGAGCTACGTACGGACAAAAAAGTGCCCAAATTAGTTTTGTTTGAGCTACGTGCAACCAAAAAGTGCCCAAATTAGTTTTATTTGAGCTACGTACGGACAAAAAAGTGCCCAAATTAGTTTTGACCGAGCTACGTACGGACAAAACATGCCCAAATTAGTTTTGTTTGAGCTACGTGCAACCAAAAAGTGCCCAAATTAGTTTTATTTGAGCTACGTACGGACAAAAAAGTGCCCAAATTAGTTTTGACCGAGCTACGTACGGACAAAAAAGTGCCCAAATTAGTTTTGTTTGAGCTACGTGCAACCAAAAAGTGCCCAAATTAGTTTTATTTGAGCTACGTACGGACAAAAAAGTGCCCAAATTAGTTTTGACCGAGCTACGTACGGACAAAAAAGTGCCCAAATTAGTTTTGTTTGAGCTACGTGCAACCAAAAAGTGCCCAAATTAGTTTTATTTGAGCTACGTACGGACAAAAAAGTGCCCAAATTAGTTTTAATCTAGCTACGTGCAACCAAAAAGTGCCCAAATTAGTTTTATTTGAGCTACGTACGGACAAAAAAGTGCCCAAATTAGTTTTGACCGAGCTACGTACGGACAAAAAAGTGCCCAAATTAGTTTTATTTGAGATACGTACGACCAAAAAGTGCCCAAATTAGTTTTAATCTAGCTACGTGCAACCAAAAAGTGCCCAAATTAGTTTTATTTGAGCTACGTACGGACAAAAAAGTGCCCAAATTAGTTTTGTTTGAGCTACGTGCAACCAAAAAGTGCCCAAATTAGTTTTATTTGAGCTACGTACGGACAAAAAAGTGCCCAAATTAGTTTTGACCGAGCTACGTACGGACAAAAAAGTGCCCAAATTAGTTTTATTTGAGATACGTACGACCAAAAAGTGCCCAAATTAGTTTTATTTGAGATACGTACGACCAAAAAAGTACCGAAATTAGTTTTGACCGAGCTACGTACGGAACAAAGAGGTGTCCAAATTAGTTTTATCCTAGCTATGTACGACCAAAAAAGTGTCTTAATTAGTTTGCTTTAAGATATACATGCGAAAAAAGTGGTTCTTAAGTATGGGAGGCGCTCCCCCCTAAATAGAGCGCCGGCAAATTCTCAGGGCGTCGTAAGTTCTGATATAAATATTTTCTATTTTGGGCAGTAATTTTTATGGTTACATGTTACGCCTGGTGTGATTTCTGCCTATATTCGATGTTTTATGCTTTACTTTGAGATTACACGCATGTGTAGTTTCACCCGATCCGTCAGAAATTAATGCAGTTCTAAGCAAAACCCAAACGATAACCAACACCCTACCTTAAATAATGTGCGTTAATTTAATAATTATTTAAACGCTGCTGGGAAAAAGCGCAAACTCGGGTGGGCATAAGATAGTTTCTTGTCAAGGTTATATAGAATTGTTACGTCACACATACATTGATGTATTAGGACCGAAAGCGTTTATATAATTGCTAAACAACGCATATTATTTGGGTTAGGGTGCTGGTTAGCATTCGGGTGGGTCTTAAGCAGATTTGTAACGTCAAAATAGTGCATTTTTCAAGACTTCAAAGTCTAAAAGGCTAGACTTTTCTAGCCCTATTTGTCATAAACCTTTTTGATTAGAACTGCAATAATTTCTGACGGATCGGGTGGTAGTTTAGTAACTGCAAAATTGTGTCATGATTTTGTGATTGGCAAGTTTTTGAACTACTAAAAACTCATATTTGAATCTTTTACGACGGATTTCATTTGTCTGAACAAGGTAGTGCATTTGACAGGGATCTAAGTTTTGCATACAGGTTGGACACCAGGTTATGCTTCAGTAACTGGAATTTTTTTTGCGATATGCGCAAATCTTTCGTTTTGCAACTTTATTTTATTCCTAATTTGGAGATATTTTTGATCTCAAGGTATCTGTGTTTAGCACGGTATGTTTTGCCTTATAGGAAAGTACTTGCTTTATATAAAAACCTTGCATCGTTATATCTTTAAACTTTTTTAAACAAAATTAATACAATAATCTGCCATATGCTTTTATTTGCCAAAAATAATCTTTTATGCTGTTTTTAAAACTCAAAACCGGGGTTGGCAACATACGGCCCACGGCTCGCCAATATAATTCATCCGGCCTGGCCTCTTTGACAAACTATACACGAGTCTATTTCAAATACTTTTTGACTATCAAATACTTTTTGACTAACTACGTAAATGCAAAAAATATCCCGTGCATATTGCTCCTCTCCATTTCAACAAAACATCAGTCAGATGGACAAAGCAAACCAAAAATAATTAATTTAAGAGCTAATAAAAATGTAGTTAAGTAAATTAGGTGAGCGCGCTGATATAAATAGTGAAGACCAAAAAAAAAAGGTCTCCCGCGTATCCAATTTGGGCACTTTTTTTGTTGGAAATTTGGGCATTTTGCGCACTTATTTTATGCGCACATGGTGAAAAATTAGAGGAAACACTGGTTATAATGCTATTTGTGTAGAAAAACTTCAATGGTTCAACACAGAAACTGTCACATTTTCCTTGTTTAGTAATCACCCACAAAAGACCAATGACAAGAAGGCAACCATTGCACAAAAACTTTTTGCAACTGCAAAACCTGATAAGTTTCACCAAGGAATTCCGGTTTTGCATCATAAAATCAAAAGTTGTACCACTTAAGAGGATTTGCTTGCCAAGATTCCTGGTTTATTTTTACACTACTTAATCAGGAATGTGATTGGCTGAAGCATTCTCCTCATTCATGGTCCTCATATTATGGGTACAATGAATTAAAGTCGTTTGTCTGTACTGTGAAATTTGTGAATGATTCTGCAGAAAGAGGGGCAAAATTAGAAACTGATTATGCTGCTATATTAACTGACAATCCTCAGCAACAAACAACTTGCTACAAGCTGTTGAAAATCACAGGCGATCATACCCAGATTTTCTAAAGAAAAACCTTGGCTAGAAAATGATAACTGTGACATTTTTATATTTTTGTTATATTCCTTATTTATCCACTGTTGAATTAAATACTTTGCTTTTCATAATAAACAATTTGTTAAAATATATTTTATTGTATATATGTGATGGGTTAAATAAAAGCTCTAAAAATGAGGTAGACTAGGGTTCAGGGGCTTTAAGAATACATTTTAAGTTACATAAAAACGGAAAATAGATATGTAATGCTTATTGCAGCGGTTCTTAACCGGGGGGGCGCGCCCCCCTAGGGGGGCACCAAGCAATTTTTAGGGGGGCGCGAGCTCCAAGTTAATATTTAATATTTTTTACAATGATTCTAATGGATTCGCCTACAGCGCTGTACAAACCCTGTTTTTGCCAACATTAAAATTGCCAAAAAAGAATCTTGTGTTTTCAACTTTTGTTGACTATATACGTTTTAGCCCAAAGTCTCTTCGAGTGCCATTTTATGTTTTCATATCATCCAAGCTTTAACGGGCCTATTCAATTACAGCTTTGTCAACTTATAGATAAACGATCGAACTATATTTTCTCAATATTTTATATATGATAACAGGCTAGCAACAGGGAAACTTAAGACGTGTTTGCAATATTGCCGTTGTATTGTGTGTCGTCACATCTTTTGAAACACGATAACGCAATGTTTACTTTTTGCGCTTGACATTTTGATTTGCGCTCGACATCACAGCCTTACATCAATGCCCTCACAACATGTTTGTCAAAATCATCTCGGTAAAAATCAATGTGTCGAGCACAAGCAATTTGTTGTGTGCCCAATGCGAAAATCCTTCTGAATTTACAGGTTAGTGCCAATTCAACCAGGTAAAGCTCAATTTTTTTTCATTTTTTTTTTGAGGTTACCTACAACAAACCTCACTATTTTCAAGTTATCTCAGTGATGTTTAATTAAAAATCCGAATTGTTTTATGGACGGGGGCGCGAGGCATACGAAAATTACCAAAGGGGGGCGCGGCTGAAAAAAGGTTAAGAACCACTGCTTTATTGCCATTGTTTAATACAAAAATTACAAGGGTTTTTAAAGAATAAAACATGCAAGCTTCCTTGTCTGCTTCCCGACAGGCACATGAGCCGCATGATTTTGGAGCTTATATAGAACCGGAGTTTCACCCTGACAACAGGAAACGGCAAGCTGAGTAGACTGCGGCGCCTCAAGAACGGCGTACCACAAGGCTCAGTCCTGGCAGGGCACCCCTGCAGGGGCGGTTCCGAATTTTCAACTTGAATTACCCGTTTTTCCCGTCTGGCGTTAATGACGTCACATAACAGTGATTGTAATGACGTCATACAATATGACGCATTGGTAAATAAATTTAACTTTACTCGTAACAACACAGATTTTGATCAATTCATAAAATTAATATCGAGTCTCCCAGAAGAATGAGATTCGGGTAGCGCAACAACGTACCGGTCGTACAGAACCCAAACATTAAAAGTATTTATTCGTCAGCACAACTCCACCAAAACAGTTTACAAAAAAATACAAACAACAATCCTATTTCCTCCAAAAGCTCAATTAAAATGGCACTGGACCTTAAATTGCGGGAGTGCACGTCTGCCATGGGAAAAAATTTACCGCAACCTCTACAATTCAACAATCGAAAACAAACTATCGCAATTGTTACACATGGTGACATGATTCCCTTTATTTGTTTGTAATGTCATTTTTGCAAAAAGGCCACGGAAACCCTGTACCACTTGTTTTATTTGTGTCCTGTTACGTGTCTATACTGGGAAAACGTGAGTGCTTGGTTAAGTACTAAACTACGAATATCGTGTGTTTTTTCCCACCAGCAATTACTCTTTAGAGTGCACAAAAACGAACCGTACAAAACATTTGTTAATTGTGTCCTTTTATGCGCGCGATATGTTATTTATCAATGTAAATATGCCGACACTGTCCCGACTATGTTACGCTTTTTACTGTTGCTATCTTCTGTGCCAACTTCCGAGCGATATTCGGCTTTAAAAAGAGGAAGTATGACAAAACACAAAAGTATATGGTAGCTGCTTGAGAGCTTCACTATTTTGATTTGTTTTTCTTGTTCGTTTTTCGACATTTATTTTATTTAAAATAAAAAAAAATGGTGAACACAACATTAAAACTAACATATGTTTCCGTCTGACGTTATGACGTCATAAAATAGCGATTGTAATGACGTCATAAACAATTATAAAAATAATCAGAAACAGCCAATTAACGTCCAGCAAAAGCTAACCTTACACGCAAAAACAAGACTGCGAAATATGTATGATTGATTTTGGTAGATTCATGTACAGGACTACGCTAAATTACAAGCACGTCTCTCGCCATCTGCAATACTGAACGAAAATAGTTTTTCTCGGGTGTTATTTGATTAGCGCGACATCTGGGCCGAACTGTGTGCCAAGTCAGCTAAAATACAAGCACGTCCCAGGGGTCGACAACCTTTTTCTAGTCGCAGGCCAAAACCAAACTCAAAAAGATATTTTTCGGGCCGCACAAAATGTTAACGACGAATTGTAGTCCGGGAGCTAGCAGAGATTTAAATAGCATGTCGAGTACAAAAGGTTTGACTATTTAAGGGCCCCACATGGACCCCAAAAGGCCGGTCTTAAGTTATGAATTTGGTGCGTTTGAGGAAATGGGGGCTGTTAAAAAAAACAAATTTTTCGGTTTAAATATCATGTTAAGTACATCAATCAAACCTATCTTAAATGTTTCGCCACATATCAGTGGTCAGTAAATGGCCGATCTTAAGTGCTGGAAATGGTGCAAAACCCATTTAAGACCACCCTTAATGGGGTCACCATGTCACGTTTAAATATCGTTTCGAGTACATCAATGAAACTGGGTGGAAAGTAACTTTATATCCTACTATAACAGAAATTATAAGTCTTAAGTTGAGGTTTTGGTGCAAAATACATTTAAGACCGGGTCAAATGTACCACATGTACCTTCTCATAAAGGCCGATAGAGAGCGCTATGTTTATTTTTGATAGCGTTAAATATAGGAATCAAACACAAGAAACAGTCAGATAATTATCATGTACATTCTGGTCACTATCTAGTAGTATACATATAATACATAAGTTTATCTGAAGTTATCAATAACCGCATAGTTATTGTCACAAATTGCGTTATACCTGTAAATTTTACAGGGTAAAACTACTTTACAATCCCAAACATTGCGTTACTCTGCCATCTGTCATTGACCATTGTGACGTGATATTCCTATTGTGATATCTTATGGTGCGACCGGCTGATCTGTTGTAACCTGTTGCTTTGACGTCAATTTGTGGCAAGGCGTGGCGTAGGATTCTACATAAACTAAGCTAAGGAAAACATCTGCAGTTTTTGCTGTACCAGTTTTAGGTTTGTCATCACAGAAAAGCAACTTTAGGATATCTGACCTAAAAGTTTGCGACCATTGGGGGCTCGTCCGGGATTTATTCTATTGAACTGTGTTAGGTGTTGACCTAGTTTTATCTGGCGTTGGAGCAATAAAACGAGATGGAAAAGATTGCTGAAGTTGGCAAGCAACTGTGTTTGACTGGAGCCGATTTATCGAAGTTCATTAATGAACAGCAGGCGTTCGAGAAAGAAAAGCGACGCCTATACCTAGGGAAGCTGAAGGCCAGCAAAGAGTTGCCGAGTCTGAAGACAATAAACGGCGGAGAAATGCTGAGGCTGAAGCTGAAGAAAAGCAAACCCGAGGTGCGAGACAGGCAATAACAGGACGAGTTGGATAGCTATCTGCTACGCTTCGAGCGCTTTGCTGTAATCTGCAAATGGGATGAGTTAGAATGAGCAACTCCGCTAAGCGCCCCCTGTATGGTCGAGCATTGGTTGTATACTCAAGAATTCCAGACGCCAAAGCTGTTGACTAGTAAGTTTCGCAGACCAAAACCCGAAAAGGGTGAAAGTCCTTCCCAGTTTGCGGTGCATCTACAGAAGTGGGTAAAGTTATCGGGCGCAACTTTCGACTGGGTCGATGTGAGTGAGCTATTCGTCAAAGAGCAATTTCTAAAGTCGTGTCCTTAAGAGTTGTCGACTTACCGCAAGGAACAGGCACCGAAGTCCTTGGAGTTTCTATACCCAGTGTGGCTAAGCAGTTCCAGACGGCACATAACCTTGAGTTGGCCAGCACATGTGTCAGTGTGAAAATTGTCAAAGGTATAATACTGACAACAGACCCACGAGAAGGTGCTTTATATGCGATAAGATATAGGGCATCTAGCCAAGGATTGCAATTCGAGCGCAATGCCGCCGAGGCCGACGAGAATCTCAAACTCGACCGCATGCGCACCGAGGAATGTTACACAGTCGGATCACGGATATAACTTGCCTCTGTCTAAAGGTTTAGTTGGCGATAAAACGGTGACTGTATCAAGAGACCCGAGATGACTAAATTATTGACAGGCCAGGCCTCATCAAGCTGGCCAACAGCTCTGTCCACCATTTTAAATAGGCGAGGTGGAAGCTCTATGTCTACCCGATCCTTTGCATGATCTGTGCTTCGGAAACATTCAGGGCGCTAGAGGAATGAAAGACCCCGATCCATTGTGGGAAGAAGTGAATGCTGTCCAAACGCGTTGTTAGTAGAGACCTAAGAAAGATAAATGAAACCGCTAGTGGTGCCAAAATGTGATGAATGGCCTGTGACGGACAAGGCCGAATTCGGAAGCGCACAGAGAGAAGGCACGTCAATTGTTAAACTAAAGGAGGCAGCGGACATAGTGGTTAAGAGGGAACAAGCAACCAAATTTGTAGAAGAAGACGGACTGCTATAGGAATATTTCAATACCCGAAACACAGCAGAGGAGAATGGATGAAACAACTTGTTGTGCCAAGTATAATCTAAAAGAAAGCGTTATTAAGGTTGCCCATGATTCCATTTTGACCGGGCATATGGGTATTAAAAAACATTCGACAGGATCTGGAGCAACTTCTTTTGGTTAGCTTGCGTGACGACGTAAAGCGATTTATCGATCGTGCTACATTTGTCAGAGGACGGCGGAAAAAGGCAGTGTGATGATGGTCTCTCTGCATCCGGCGAGTTGCTGTGGATCTCATTGTCCCTATTCATTCCAGTGAAGAGGGACACAGATACATAATTACGTTGGTGGATTACGCGACGCGATACCCGGAGGCAAAGGCGCTGCCAAAAACAACCAGCAAAAACAAATGTAGCAGATTTATAGGTGCTTTGTTGTTTGCATATCGCGAAGTTCCTCAAAAATCAACGGGATTTTCACCCATTTAACTACTTTACGGGAGGACGGTTCGTGGTTCAATGACCGTACTAAAGGAAATGTGGACTAAAACGGATACGAAAGGGAGGTCAAGCTATCAGTATGTTATTGATCTGAGAAAAAAAAATTGAGACGACTTTATCACTGACCAAAGAAGAGCTCAAGAGGCAGATACAAGAGGTATTATAACAAAAATGCTAAACCACGACGGATGGAAGTCGGCGATAAAGCTCTACTGCTGCTGAACAAGTTGCTTCTTCAATGGAATGGCCCATTCACAGTTGTGGAGAAACGAGGACAGTGTGATTATGTTCTGAATGTGAACGAAAAAAATCGTGTTTTCCATGCGAACATTCTTAAAAAGTATGTCGCTAGAATGCCTACCACTGGAAACCAATATATATCACTGGTTATAGGAGGGTTGTACGGCTGTGAGTGAACATAACATAACCATGATAACGTCACTACAGTCTATCAAGTTTGTCGAAGAGTTGACGGCGAAACAGAAGGGGGGGGCGTTAGCGGCTGCAGATGCTTATGTGGACATTTTTAGCGATTAACCGGGAAATGTTGGTTTTCTCGAACATCGTATTTAGTGCAAGGATGATCGGTCGGTGTGGTCAAAACCATATACCATTCCTTGCCACATGAGGGACGAATTAAAGCGCGAGATCGACGAGATGTTACAACTGGGAATAATACGACGCCCTCGCTCAGCATACGCATCGCCTGTGGTTGGCGTGAAGAAAAAATATGGTTCTGATCGGATATGTATCGACTATAGAAAGTTGAACAAGATATCCCTGTTCGATCCGGAACCGATGACAACAGCCGAAAAGGTTTTCCAAAGACTGTCCATCAGCAAATACTTTACTAAACTGGATCTTATGAAACTGGCAGGTACCCGTTGCTAAGGAGGACATTCACAAAACGGACGAATCTATGTAATGTTCAAATAAAACTATGTTATATTATGGCATTTTGATCAAACAGATTTCTTCTTTTTGTATTTGTTAAGATTCAACAACCTTCGCATTTCATTCCTCATTCGCATTTCATTCCTCTTTCTTTACCATGACAATAAAGTAAGTTATGTATGAATCGTTCTTAAAACATTTAAAGAACGGCAAAAAACAACAACATCCCAGTTTATGGGGATCTGAAATTAATACAAAAAAGTTTATGGGGATCTGAATTAATACAAAAATAAACATAGCGCCCTCTATCGGCATTTATTAGACCCGGTCTTTTTTTGAACAGCCCCCATTTCCTCAAACGCACCAAATTCATAACTTAAGACCGGCCTTTTGGGGGTCCATGTGGGGCCCTTAAATGATCTAAAGAGTTAAACCTTTTGTACTCGACATGCTATTCAAATCTCTGCTAGCTCCCGGGTTATTGTGTTATTAAAATGTTAGAACACCTGTGAATCAGGCGGGCCTCGGGTCTATCTTGCCTGAAAACGTGTTTAACTACATTTAATGAGGCAGTAACAAAAGTGTTGGCACGAAGCGCGATAAAAAAGCGTTGTTTGGTTTAAAATCCGAGTACACAGGTTGTCATCCATACTATAAAACAAAGTGTAACAAAACTACTTTGAAGAAACGCCACTTCAATAGTTAATCTAGTTCAGTGTTTCTAACCTTTCTAAGTAAGCGATTGAAGCGAGCGCGATTTTTTGAGTATAACGGCATTTCTTTTTCTTGCAAGATTTTATTACATTGCCGAAAATAAAAAATATAAAAAATGTTAAAAAATATATGTCCAATATTTTGAATACGTTTTCTGTTTGTCCGCGACGCACTTGGCAGCTTTCCATGGCGCAACGGTAAAGAAGCGCTCATCTAGTTGAAAAGACAGCATCAAAACATTAACGAACCGGACATAAAAATATCATTTGCGCGAAGCGCCAAAATGTTTCGCACTTGGCCGGAGTTTGCCGACCCCTGTCTTACACCAACATCTGATATTAACGCGGACAGCAAACAGTGAGAAACATCAGCACCGCCTAATAGAGATGTCAACCCCTGCCGCGCCGTTCCACGTACCGTGTGCGGGCATGTCAAACTTTTCTTTTTAGTTTATTAAAAAGTAAGCTGTTGTCCGTAATTTTATGTTTGAACTAGGTTTCTAGGTCTTTGTAGTGTTTTTTTAAGTGTTAAAATATATTTTCTGTAGTGCTCATATTTTGTGGGCAGCGCAGCTCAAGATTTCAAAAATAATTTGCGGTGCAGCGCAGCTCGCAAAAACTTACTAAAGTGCGGTGCGGGCAGCGAACAAAAAATTTATATCATAACCATCTCTACCGCCTAACTCAAACGTTTTCAGAGAGAAAAAGCGGAAACCGCTTGATTTATATTATTAATTGTCGAACACACACTTGCTGATCAGCCAGCCTGGAATTCTAATCATTTGAAAAAACTTTAGCAAAATTATAATCATTTGCGAAACGATACCAAATGACATCATTAAATTGCTCAAAATCAAATAAGTCTATTTTTAATTCAATTGGGTTTATTTTTCTCAAATGAAATAAGTTTGTTTTACTTTTTTTGCAAAAGGTAATAAAGCATTTGTGAATAATTTCCATTTGAAATAAACAAAATAGATCAGTAAATTAATATATATATATATCACTGAACTATTTAGGTAAATAATGATTTCGTATAAAAAATTATTAAAAATGAACTGTGTTTTAAACCTTGATAATAATTCTAACACATAACAAAAGAAAAGCATGATGAATTGACTCTATGGGGAAAAAATAGACCAGTAAAGTTCCATTATACATATCACTGCAGTTGTGGAAATTGTACGCAGAATGTTTAGGCGGGTACGTGCTTTATGACAAGCATATGAGATATGTTTATGCCAGGATAACGAAGGAGTAAATATAAAACCTAGGTATTTGTGTTTGTCATCTTCAGGTAATATGGAACCTTTGAAAGTTATTTTCGGATGGTGAGTTTGATTTTTAGATATTGTGAGCACAGATGTTTTAATTGGATTAAAATTTACCGCCAAGATGGATGCCCATTTCTCAAGAACTTTTCGGTTGTTAAAGTTTTGTGAAGTATAAACGGACATTTAGAAGAATAGTATAAAGCTGTGTCATCTGCAAAAAGTGATACATTTGAAGTTAAATTAGCCGAAATATCATTTACATCAACAAAAAATAACCAAGGACCCAAAATGGGACCTTGGGGCACTCCAGCATTAGTGGACATTGTATCAGACAGACAGTTATTCAAGCGGACGCGCTGAAGGCGATTCGTAAGGTAAGATGCCATGAGATCCAAAAAGACCCGATAACGCCAAGCTGTTTTAATTTAAATAATAAAAAAACATGTTTGAATGCTTTTGAAATGTCGAGAAATACTATTCTGCAGTCCAAACCGTTATCATGTGAAGAGTATATCTCTTGTGTAATATGTAATAAATTAGTAACACTTGAGTGTTTTTTCCAAAATCTTGAATTGTTAGGGTTAGGAAGGTTATTTGTTTCTAAGTAAGTGGTTAAGTGCTTGTGAATCAGCTTTTCAAAAACTTTAGAAAGGGAAGGCAGCAAGGAAATTGGTCTGTAATTTTTTATGTCAGATTTGCTACCCGACTTGTATAATGGTATAACAGTCGCCTTTTTCCATTCTGAAGGAATATCTCCCGTTGATAGAATAAAGTTAAAAAGGTAACATAATGGTGTACATAAAGACACAGCACAAAGCTTAAGAAGTCTGTCGGGAAGGCTAAATGGATCAGATGACTGGTTATGGTCTAGATGACGCAACACATTAAAAACGTCGAAAGGGGTAATATTAAGGCTTGGCAATGTTTTAGTTGTATGGCCAATAGGGATGTTCAAAGTAGAATCCCAAGGTATTCTAGAATAATAGGTTTCGAATCTAGAATAACGAATCCAGAATAGCGAATCCTAGTATATTTTTATTAAATTATTTAACCTTGGTTTTGTTTGGGGAAGGAATTAATCTTAATCTACCCCACAGGGCCTACAATCACAGCAATAAATCACCCAAACAATTTGCTAACATGTGTACGTTATAATAAAAAAATCTCCCATATGTTTAACATTCTTAACAACTGTCCAGGTTGTTGCCAAAACTTATATTTTTGCCAATACTGAGTACAATGAAACACTGCACAGTCTGCACACAGAAGTCTTAAGCAATTCGGTCCTGTTTTTTTAAAGCATTGTTGGGTTTTAGTGCTTCTTTTTTAACTAACATGATCTTTATGCAGTCAAATAATGTACTGCAAAGAATACAAAGTTATACTATTGACATAACGAGTTCTTGACAATTACGCTGTGCATAACTGCATAACCTCGCTGAATATTGGCCTAAAGTTGACTTAAGTAACCCTATAGCATATTACAAGGATTCAATATTCTACTTTGAACATCCCTAATGGCCAACAAAACTAGGAAGTGAAAGTGATAACACATTTTGGGGGAGCGTAGAAATAGAAATGATTATTAAATAGATTTGCTTTCGCATAATCATCGGCTATACGTTCGCCATTATAAATCAAGTTTGATGAAAAACTATTGCTACTGTATTTATCACAGTTAATCAAACGTTGCGTGGCGGACTAAAAAGCTTTACTCGAGGTTGGTGCATTACATACTTGGTTAGCAAGATGTGATTTATAGTTGATTTTTGCTTCCTTAATTTTATGTTGAATGTTGTTACAGAATTAATTATATGGCGTTTTGTGTTCTAATTTACCAAACTTTCTCCATTTATGAAAGAAACAGAGTCTTTTAGCAGCTAAATGTTTAATTTCGTGATTCATCCAAGGTTTGCCTTGGGTGTTTGTTTTACGATCGTAATGATATAAAGACTTTGCAAGTTTGGTGTGTCACATCTGTATCTATTATGTTGGCAAGAGCTATGTCTAACTTTGATTAACAGTAGAAAAAAATTATTAAACAATTATTAATAAAATTGGGTTATGTATATTTTGCACCAAAAACAACTTGCTTTCTATATAATTGCATTTTTGTTACTTTTATGTTAACTTGCTTATAATTGTCCGAGTTTGCCAGTTCTATTACTTTAACGTTTTATTTTTACATCAAAAAATAACTTCAAAGAAATGCCAAACACTTACTGTTGGGGGTCTTTGGTTGGTCTGATTCAGCAGATTCACTTGGTTTATTTGCTGGGTAATGATGGTGATGTTCTATGTTGACATTTTGATTATAGCATTAAATCAATATAAAAGCAACATGTTGAAATAATATACAATGGTAAAAATAAATATTTGTACAAAACGTGGTTACTGTGAATAGACCTTGCTATATATGCTTCACCAATCATACAATGTGTTCTTTATAGTTGGTGTTACAGTAATAACCTTAAAACCCATGTATTTTCACACATTTCATTATAGAGCAAGCCGATCAAACCAATATATTATTTGGTAGCCCTTTGTTCTTTGTGGTTTGTTAAAACAATTTAATGATTTTTCATGTTACATTTATTTTAATAAAAATATTAACACTTTACCAATTGTACTTACCCGTTGTATTAGTAGAGTTGTTGTAATTGTTGTCAGTTTTGTTGATATCCCTCCCAGCCTGCTGGGCATAGTCTGCAATTGAGTATTTTAATTTCAAAAATAATGGATCCTATTGAAAGTTTGATCAAATACTAATGGTAAGACTTAATTTCCTAAAGATGAAATTTTCATCATTTTCCAGACTAAAAAGTATCTTATTAAATAGACAGATAGACAAACAATTTGTGTATAAGATTTTTACAAAGACTGCACAACTACATTGTTTGATGTTATTTTTATGGATAATACTTTAATTTGAAGAGATTACATTTATCATCAAATCTAAACAAAAGTTTTTGTCATTGATGACAATATCACAAATTACATTTAAGTAAGCTGACGAGGAATAACAAGTACCTTTTGCTTGCATTGTGGTTTGTCTGGAGTCCACATTTTGATGTTGTGGATCTGCGAAATAATTTCTTATCACTACATCATTTTCAAGCAATTTGTTTATTTTAATTCTAAAACAAGCAGTTCTAACTTTTTACTTACAGACTGATCTCTAGTAAGGCTGTTTAAAAATGTCTGGAAAACAGAATTGGTTTTGAACTTTTGTTTTGTTCCTAATAACTCCATTCAATTTTCAACTTTACCAGGGAGAATTCAAGGCTTCCATGAAGAGGAAGTGAAACATGCATTGAGGCATTATGTGATACATATCTCCTTGCTAATTATAACTGAGGACATACAAATTGTCTTTTACAATATTGATAGCGAAGGTATTGTGGGTTCTTTTAGATTTGTTTGCAAGTCGTTTGCTTTAGCAAAATTTTAATCATTTGAAAAAACTTTAGCAAAATTAAAATCATTTAAAAAACACATTTAGTAAAATTATAATCGGTTGAAAAACTTTAGTAAAATTATAATCATTTGAAAAAAACTTTAGATCAATAATACTCATTTGAAAAAAATTAGCAAAATTATAAAAAACTTTAGCCAAATTTTAATCATTTGAAAAAACTTAATTCAAAGTGATTTCATTTTCCAGATCGAAACCCATGCCGTCCTGATATCGTGGGGATATTACCCAAGTGTCGGACAAATACCAACAATATCGGGTTTTGAAACTTTCCGATATTGGCGCGCTTACTGGCCCATGTTACTTACTGTTGACTGTTATAGGCCCTGTAGGGTTGTTGATGCTTTGGAAGTCTCCCATTGCCATCTGGCCGTGATCTGAAGTAATGCATCTTGTGGTAAGTTATGATATCGGAAAACACATAAAGGTTTAACAGGGAGTACATATGGGTTTTAATATCACATAATTTGCAAAGGCTATTTTATGTTTTTTTATCATACCGCCTTAATCAAAATAATTGAAAATCACATTTTTTTTATAATAAAATGATGCTTAAAGTTCACATTTTAGTGTTCGAAAACGACATTTAATATTAAGCAGCTAAGACCAGCCTATGTATCAAAGTGATTTACTTGTGCAACTTTAGAGATATCTACGCCGATTTTAGCACCATTTTATTCAATATATACATTACAAAAAGTGTTTTTTCTTTACTTTTTGCGCAACCCCGTCCTGCGCCAGCTTACCTCGTTGTGTCACCATTCTTTCACTTTGACCAAGGTTGACGTTTCCTGCTGAAGCCACAGAGATGCCTGGCGCTTCCGGAACTATTGGAAGCAATAGATACAAGTAAAGACTTTACTATTTCATTACAAAGGCGATATGCAATATTATTGGCAAAAGTATTGCGAAACAATACCAAACTAGACGGGGGTGCGGTTGTTGTATATTTTGTCAGGGGATATATTTTCAGGGCTTAGTGTTTATTTTCAATTTTTACTTTATTTTAATTTTTTTTTTTTTTAATTTTTTTTTTAATATTTTGTGTTGTGTACTTTATATTATATATTTTGTTTTTCATTTTCCTTAACTTGTTTCTGCAAGCAAAAACAGATATGGGCCGAAAACTTCCCTACTTAAAATATGCCTTTGATGCGAAAGGGGTTCAAATATGGCGTAGAATTTGGGGAATGATCGAAACATATATTTGATAAATAGAATTTACTTAGATAATGCATATGGCTATTTTATTAAATTTTGACCATCTTACGTGTTTGAAAATCAAATATTATCATTCTCTTAAAGACTAAAAATGGTTTAACGCCTATGGTTTGCTATACTTTTGCAAACTTTCACTAGGTAATTTTTTACTATAGCTTGGTCCGAGCAATCACTGTTAAAACAGGCTTTAAATCTGTCGTTTCAAACAATATGAAAAACACTATTACGTGCCTAATACGCAAACTATTAAATCGAAAGTTTTGCTAGTTGTTTAGGCCTGATGTTGGGAGGTTGGTTGGAGCAACATGCACAACAGGTGCTAACAGAGAGGCGTACACTGCCTTAAGATTTCGCATTTAAATTTGCAGCGGACACTTGATTATTAGGCGAAGCTTATCGCAAAGTAATTGGTCGACCGAAAAAATGCTGACGCTGCATTTAAAGCAAGCATTATAAATGTGTCGCCGATATTCTGCTTTGAACATCTCTACTCGCAATGCTTCCCTCCGTTAATTGTACGCTGGGTGAAACTTTATTCACGGCCTTACCTCTTTGTGTATTACCGCGACAATACGATGAAATACGATTTGGAGAATATTGGAAACATCGTATTTGGAGAATATTTGCTATTTGCACCTGTTCTGTATGTTACTCCAATCCAACATATCTACACACAATTATAAGTTGTGTATAATAATATAATAAATTATGGCTTTGAAGCGAAGGGGGTTCAAATATGGCGTAGATTTTGGCAAATGATCGAAACATACATTTGATCAATAAAAATTTACGTAGATAATGCTTACGGCCATGTTATTACATTTTGGTCAGCTAGCATGTTTAAAAAGTCAATATTTTCATTCTCTCTAAATGATTTAACGTCTATGGTTTGCTATACTTTTTCCCACTTTTACTGTTTAAATTTTTACCATGCCTTGGTCTGAGCAATCACTGTTGAAACAGAGTTTAAATCTGTAGTTTTGAGCAATATGCAAACACGTTTATGTGCCTAATAAGCCACGTTTTATATTGAAAGTTTTGCCAATTTAAATCCAATAAACGCAAGATTTATTTATTTATGACGCCATGTTATGACGTAGCTTTGTAACGTCGTCGTTAAGAATGCGTTAAACTTAAGCTTTTTGTTGTTGCGGCCCTTGTATAATTATATTTGCTTAGACCTGGTGTTGATATGTTTGAATGGTGCAACAATTACAACATGTGCTAACAGAGATGTGTACACTGCCTGTAGGATTCGCATTTAAATTTGCGGTGGTAAAATATTTTGTGTTGTAAGAGCAATAGGTTTTTTTACTTATAGAGGCCTCTTTATGAAAGGCAAGTCGCATGTGCATAGTTTTACTAGGCAAGCCACTTCCAACACAAATGTTGCACGCGCGGGACAATAGGGCGCAGCAGGGATGCCAGCAGCCGCCTCGTCGCGACGCGAGCTGGACAAAGCAAGCGAATATGAACGAATTCTGTATGAAAGTTTTTCTGCTGCTAGATGGCTGTCGTTAGCTACAAAGTGCTAAAACGCAATATTTCAGGTTTTTACCCCCCAAGCAAAGGCCCCTGGGAGTGCAGCCTCATAAACTTTTACAAAGCACCTACATACCACTCTACGCCATGTCTGAAAATTTGAAGGTTCTACGATGTCTACTTTTTCTATAAAGCTTCGGACAAAACTCAGTCTGAAACAAACCATAGGAAACCATAGGAAACCAAAAAAGAACTAGACGGGGGTGCGGTTGTTGTATATTTTGTCAGGGGGTATATTTTCAGGGCTTAGTGTTTATTTTCAATTTTTACTTTATTTTATTTTTTTTATTTTATTTTATTTTATTTTTTTTTTAATATTTTGTATTGTGTACTTTATATTATATATTTTGTTTTTTTCTTTTCCTTAACTTGTTTCTGCAAGCAAAAACAGATATGGGCCGAAAACCTCCCAACTTAACTTATGCCTTTGATGCGAAAGGGGTTCAAATATGGCGTAGAATTTGGGGAATGATCGAAACATACATTTCATAAATAGAATTTACGTAGATAATGCGTATGGTCATTTTGTTAAATTTTGACCAGCTTTCGTGTTTGAAAAGCAAATATTATTATTCTCTTAAAGACTAAAAATGGTTTAACGCCTATGGTTTGCTATACTTTTGCAAACTTTTACTCGGTAATTTTTTACCATGGCTTGGGCCGAGCAATCACTGTTAAAACAGGCTTTAGATCTGTAGTTTTAAACAATATGAAAAACACTATTATGTTCTCAATACGCAAACTATTAAATCGAAAGTTTTGCTAGATGTTTAGGCCTGATGTTGGTAGTATGCTGGTTGGAGCAAGATGCACGACAGGTGCTAACAGAGAGGCGTAGACTGCCTTAAGATTTCGCATTTAAACTTGCGGCGGTAAATACACCTTATTGACACTTAATTATTAGGCGATGATTATCGCGAAGTAATTGGTCGCCCGAAAAAAAAACTAACGCCGCATTGAAAGCAAGCATTATAAATGAGTCGCCGATATTCTGCTTTGAACATCTCTACTCGCAATGCTTCCCTCCGTTAATTGTACGGTGGGTGAAACTTTATTCACGGCCTTACCTCTTTGTGTATTACCGCGACAATACGATGAAATACGATTTGGAGAATATTGGAAAAATCGTATTTGGAGAATATTTGCTATTTGCACCTGTATGGTATGTTACTCCAATCCAACATATCAACACACAATTTTAAGTTGTGTACGCCTGGTGTTGATATGTTGGATTAGAGTTGCCACCAGATTTCGCATTTAAATTTGCGGCGGTAAAATAAGTTGTTTCTTAACAGCATTAAGTAATTTTACTAAAGAGAAGCCTCGTTTTAAAATGCAAGTCGCACGAGCCCAGTTTAAGACGTGACACTTCGCACAATGAAAGTCTCACGCGCGGGACAATAAAGCCCAGCAGGCGGTAAGTCGCTTCGTCACTTCACAAGCTGGACAAAGCAAGCGAATATGAACGAATTCTGTATGAAAGTTTTTCTGCTGCTAGATGGCAGTTGTTAGCTACAAAGTGCTAAAACGCAATATTTCAGGTTTTTACCCCCCAAGCAAAGGCCCCTGGGGGTGCAGCCTCATAAACTTTTAGAAAGCACCTACATACCACTCTACGCCATGTCTGAAAATTTGAAGGTTCTACGATGTATACTTTTTCTATAAAGCTTCGGACAAAAACCGGTCTGAAACATACCATAGGAAACCAAAAAAGAATAGCGGCAAAAACAAGATATGTCCCGAAAATAAATTTTCGGCCCATATAATAACGGCAAAAACAAGATATGTCCCGAAAATAAATTTTCGGCCCATATAATAACGGCAAAAACAAGATATGTACCGAAAATAAATTTTCGGCCCATATAATGACATCATTAAATTGCTCAAAATCAAATAAGTCTATTTTTAATTCAATTGGGTTTATTTTTCTCAAATGAAACAAGTTTATTTTACTTTTTTTGCAAAAGGTAATAAAACATTTGTGAATAAAACAGGTGGATTGCAAAATAATGGAAGTTCTAACAAACATTTACAAACTTGTAAAGAAACCCAAGCTACAATCACATTGTTGCCCATTTTTATACAAAACTAAAACAATACAAAATCAACACGTTGAAATAATACATATAAAATCGCAAAAATGAATAGAATTGGTACAAAATGTGGTTACTGTGAATAGACCTTGCTGTATATGTCTCACCACAATCATACACTGTGTTCTTACAGTTTGTGTTAAACGAATAATATTAAAATCAATGTATTTTCACACATTTCATTTAAGGGCAAGCCGATCAAAATCAAGATAACACTTGGTTTACAGCCAATTTGCTCCAGCCAAGTTGGCAACCTTTTTGACTAATTTGAGGATTCTGAGTTCAAATCTGGCATTCATTTTTGTCCATCACGTCAGTATTTTGAGTTATGAATTTTAATTTCGCATTTTTACCGATTTTGCGAATTTCCGCAAAAATACTACTCCTCACATCAATACATGTTCAAATGAGCTTAAATTTTGTATACAATGGTTTTAGGTGTCTATCTACCAAAATCCATATGAGGCAGGTGGATTTGAAAAAAAAGTGATTTCGCGACCAACCCCCTAATATATATGCTTCCAACTATTCTGGAAGACAGGCTGTATTAACCGCATTGCACAAATATACTGATTCTAAACAAGCCATTTTTTTAGAATTTTACACGTTTTGAACTTTTGTTTTGTTCCTAATAACTCCATACAATTTTTAACTTTACCAGTAAGGCTGTTTAAATCTGTCTGGCTTTCTTTGTTCTTATTAACCTCATTCAATCTTCAATTTATTAGCGAGAATTCAAAACTTCCATGAGGAGGAAGTGAAACACGCATTGATGTATTATGTGTTACAGTTCTCCTTGATAATTATAACTGAGGATATACAATTTGTCTTTTACGGTTTTAGTAAAGCGTTTTTCATTGACAGGGCAAAATTAGCAGTCCTGAATGAAATATGCTGTACACTGCTATCAAAGTTGTGTATTGTGTGTGAAAATGACCTCACTGTTAACAGATTTGTAAGTGGACTCTGCTGATAACTTGATTTCCATATATACAGTCCAGTGTTAAAATAACTTAATCAACAATCGCTTCTTAAATTACTGTTTTCAAATAACTTAACTTGACTTAAGTCTTTCGGCCAAATGACTTGATTTGGGCATAATTCATTGAGTCAAATGACTTGGGTAGAAATTACATTTTTATAAATCTTTTTAACAAGATATTCAGCTTTTTATCCTATATTTTTCAGGAAAACAATTTGCTTGTTATATGTGGTTTTTCAGTTATTTATCATATGGATCAAGTTTCCTGATTTTATTAGTATATTATTTTATTTTTATTTCAGTGATTTGACTTGGGGTTGACCTGCTCTTATAAAGACTTGGCTGGGACTTAAGTCCTTCAAAATGACTTGTTTAAAACACTGGCACAGTACTATAAACCAAGCCTACTAAAATGTGAGTTTATTTGGTTTAAAACATTTATTTGTGTTTAGAAAAATACTTTATAAAACCCCGCTACATTTCCTAATTGGACAACCTTGCAAAACTTCCCCATTAATTCAACCCTCCTTGAAACAATTGACATGTCCAGTAGTTTTGAAATGACTGTTTCTAAAAAAAATTTTGCAGACATATAGTCACCAAGTTGCCAGGTTCTGTCATGCTGGTAATAACTTTAGCAGCCATTTTAATCTATATTATAAATTCAAATAAATACAAACCTAAAACGTTTATAGTGCCTATTAAATTTTGATCACCATTGAAAACTGTTGTCTGTCCCTTATTTAAAAATGCAAAGTACATTTTAACACAATTTATAACTCACCGTTTCTGTTTTCCTTCTTTTCTCTGGCAGCCTTTGCTAGTTTCTTGGAACTTGTTCTTGGCCGATTGCTTGGTGGGGAACCCCCCTTTTTCTTGCTCCTTGCATCCGTATGTTGACTGGTGAAGGGATTATCATCGGAGCCACAAGAGGAAATATCTTCCTCAGAGCTCGATCCTAAACAAAAGTACAAAATTTTAAATCAACACTGATTTAACCCACCGAGGTAAAGTAAAAATTATTGCACTTGTTGCTAAACTATTTATTAACAAATTACCCTTTTTCCCTATGTTTCCCTTCCTGGCTCTGCCAGCCTTTGCTAGTTTCTTGGAACTGGTTCTTGGCCGATTTCTTGGTGGGGAACCCCCCTTTTTCTTGCTCCTTGCATCCAGATGTTGACTGGTGGAGGGATTATCATCGGAGCCACAAGAGTAAAAATCTTCATCAGAGCTCGACCCTAAACAGTAGTGCAAAATTTTAAATCAACTCAAGCAACAAATTACATTTGAATACTAAAAGAAGCTTACTTGAAGTCCCTGCTCGTGATTGTCCAGCAGATTCATGCTGAAACATAAATTGTAATTGTAAAAAGAGCTATGCACATCTTGTTATTTTAAGTGAAAAACAATCAATGTATATTTTGGAACACTATATACGGATCTGTTCATAAGTTTAATGGTGAAAATAACGGCCCAAATAGACATTAAAAGCGACATGCTTTATTTTTCCAAACGTTTCGGCAAATGCTCATGCCATCATCAGTGATATGAAGGCCACATCGGTTGCACCCGTTTATACACACTATGGTCGCACCAAGGAATGTGGCCTTCATATTACTGATGATGGCATGAGAATTTGCCGAAACGTTTGAAAATAAAGCATGTAACTTTTAACGTCTATTTGGGCCGTTATTTTCATCATTAAATCAATATATATATATCAATGTTTTTGTTGCAATATGTAATCAGTTAAAATTTTGTATTAAAATTGACAGTTAATCATCTAAATATAATAAAATGGAAAGTTTATGAGTCGGTCGTCAGCATGTTCGCGTTTTAGGGAGACAGGCAGAGCAACTGTGGCTCATTTTGCTCCCTCTTAAGCAAGTCGCCAGGCAAGTGGGTAAAATAGAAACAAAGTTATTTTACTAAGGCAATGTACTTCATGTAGGTTATTGCCTTATAAATGTGTGGAGGTTTTGCCCGTTCTTTACACCTCTCTCGCCCGTTCTTTAACATGCAACGAATGTTGTGTAATGTTTTGAAATAGTATAACAATTGTGACCGGTTTGTGATGACGCTCACTTAAGATTATATTATAAAACTTTAATCATATACCCATAAGAAAAACTACCATTTTGCCACAAGAAATAAGTAAGTATTAACAAATAACTTGATAAAGGTTTGACCGGTGTCTATAAGAAATATTTCACTTCTTCCAAAACACTTGAAATTAGAAAGAGAATCAGACTTACCTCATGATGTTTGTTTCTTGTTTCTTTGTCAGACATTTCACAGTTTAAACAAACTTGTAAAGTTCCACATGTTTACAAACCTAATTCAGTAATTTGAAAACAACCATTTTCATATAAATTGTGATAATCTATTTAAAATATTCACATAATATCTACATTGCAAATACATAAAACATCCACAAACAGTTTGTTATGGGTCAAATTAAGGTTAAGCAGCCAACAATTCCCCACTACATAAATGTTAAGAAATTCTATAGGACAAATAAATTCATCAGTTCATAAAATTAATTTGGGTTTATTTGGTTTACTATACTGAAGTTGGCTGAAAATAAATTGGATAAAAAAAGTAAAAGTATATAAATTAAAAACTAAAATTTCCTATCATTGTATCTTAAAGTTGTTTATAGAATAAAGTATTTTTATGTAAAACAAAATTTAGTCCAAACTTCAATTCAAAAACAACTAAATGAGCCAGCAGCTGCTGCAGAAAAAGACTGAAGCAATATTTGTTGAACGTAAATAAGGAGAAAAGCTTGGAGAGAAAGGGACGCTGGTCTAGAGACCTATCACCTATTTTGAAGTAACGAAATGGAAAACAAGTCGTCAAATTTAAAACTGGGAGAATTAGAATAATAATACTTAACCAACCAATACCCGCAACCTAATTAAATTATGTGCATTTATTTAAATCGCTGTTGAAGGATACAGGAAAAATATACTTAGAATCACAAGTTTTTGTTATTCAACAAAATGAAAAACACTGTATTTTTAAAATGCTTATTTTTATGAGTGTTTTCATTTAGGATTTATAAACTTGGTTTAGAAGTTTGAAACAATTTTTACCCAACGATCGATAGAAACAAACATAGAAGTAAACCATTAATAACTTTTTTTAGAAAATCACAACACTGTTCAAAATAAAAACATTAAAAAATAAAAAAAGAACAACAATAAAATGAATATTTGTTCGTTAAGCAACAACACAAAATATGAAAGCAAGGTGGTTCAAAAATTCTGTGCAAAGACCATTAAATTGTTCGTTCGCCCAAGGTTTGTTTACTCTTGAAACGAAATAGTTAGCGCGCAATAAGAACGAGGGTTTCTGTAGAAAAACAAACAAACCAGGTCGGTAGCGTCGGGCGCGACAGGAACCTTCTGGTTAAAAATTAACTCAAAGCTGCGAATCGTGATATCGATCACTAATCCTTACACAATGCTGGGGTTGCTATATAAATTATTGCAGCGTTAAGTTAATAGCATTTAACCGATTTTAATGTAAAGTTTGTTTTTTGAAAATAAAATGGTTGCGTAAACCAGGTTACACTATTCCCATTAAAGCAAAGTGCTGGTTAAGTATACAACGCCGTGCTTTGCCAAACCACTTTCTGTTTCTTTCATGTTACGTTCCATAGATGAGTAGCTTTTATAATCATATTTAGTTTTATCAAGTTTTTTACAAGACTTCAATGATTTTCAAACTGTGTGCATCAAAACGTTTTGTTGTTTGAAAAATACTAAATTGTTTACGAATACGCTATGAATCATTTGTGCTATGAATCATTTGTTTAGGGTGTACAAATAAAAAAGTTTCATTATCAGTGCTTTACCGGCTTATAGCGTTGGCTTATGTTTGCTTTGTATAATTTAGTGGGTAAATATTTGGCAGCTCGTTCGAGTCTGCTTAATCCAGCTACGTGCTGCTGCTCTCTAGGTTGCGCCATCCCTGCACGATTAATAGTTGCGAGTCAGGGCTGATAAACTTTGCGCCAACAGAGTTTATTGATCGGTTAACTCTGCTGGAAAAATTATGACTTTTACGTACGCCCTTTTTATAATGATTTTAGTTTTCCTCTTGGCATTCCTATATTCGCGCATTTGGTAACTACACTTTAAACTTCAGCCCAAGGATCTAACGCAGTAAAATAACAATTCAAACAATCGAATCCATTGTTTCTACTTCCTGGAAGCATTGTCGCTTTGTTGCGCAAACAATAATCTCTTGTTACGATTAGAATTCAAACAATCGACTGCACTTTGCTCGCTTGCGACACAATTGTGTTTGCATAAAGCTAATTATATGATAATGTTGTTTGTTTTTTGAGCAAGAAGCGCTTTTTGTCACGCAATCCAAAACGAGCAACGCACGACCTGTGATTCAAATTATACTCTTTACAACAGGGGTTCCCAACTCAACTTTTTTTACACCGTGGCCCCCTTTGAAAATTTTGAGAAATCAATTCCCCCCCAAAATTTTTTTGAATATACAATAACAGACAGTTAGAATAATAAAATTAAATAAATACAACGCACAATAAACATGATAGCACATTAATTAGTTATTCCATATTCAGTTTATGTGATGGCTGATCTTGTTTTTGCTATGACAATGTCTTAATTGCTGGTTTAGTGGTGAAAAGAGCCAGCCGCATGTCATATTTAATAAACAAGACACTGCGCTGCTTTGCCTTCAGAAATAACATTGTTGAAAACCCACATTCACCACGATATGTTAGTGGTAAAGGCAACAGCAATGACATAATAATTTCATTAAGCTTAGGGTATGAATTGCTTAGTTTTGCCCAAAATGTGGTCAAACTATCTTTGTCAAAGCTCAATCGGGTGGCCGTCTCTTCTTGTAGCTTCAAGAGTTCATTAAATTTTAATTTATTTTTTGTTATTGTGCAGTAGATATTGAACTAAAAAAACATATTATTTTTCAATTTTTTTCCATGGCCCCCTTGAAAAAGCCTCATGGCCCCTCGGGCAGGGGTCCGCAAACAGGGGGTCGCGACCCAAATTTGGGTCGTGGTATCATCCAGTTTGGGTCGCGAAAGCCTTAATATACTTGAATAGCGGCCTATATTTGGTAAGTTTTTCAATTGTGTCCATTAGTACACTGAATTACACACAAGAGGGTTGTATTACTTTGAGCGCGACTAGAATTGTCACACGAAATATATAAGGTTGAGACCCGTAAAATGTCGCGCGACCTTCATTCGATAAAAGGTAAAGAAAAAAGAGCGAATCCAACACTGTTTTGACCATTACCACACCAAACTGATCTGCTGAGTCGGAATCTGGGTTTACTTCCTAATTAGTGTTTTGAAAAACTCTTTCACGACTTTTTAGCCCTTTTTTTAACCAAAGCGTCCTGAGCACGTAGTTCTCTTAAAGTTAAAACATGCAAACCTATTAGATAACGAATTTTTTTTCTTAACGCGACATGCAATGAGCATTTTTGTCTTAATTAGTATTAAAATTCTTGCCAACATAAACTGCTTATTGCTTAACCAGGTTATGCAGTTTTTCACGAACTTTAACGATATAAACAAGCTGTTATAAGACGCTTTACGCGAATATTTATGTTTGCGGAAATATTATTTTTTGTGTCGTCAAGCGTCGTCCATATTTTCAACAGAAAAGTTTTGCTAACTAAAACCAGATGCAGGCAATCTGGTTGCGATTGGCGCGTTGAGTTAGCCTGGACAAAGCAGGGTGTGTAAGGTCCTTGTGTTAAGTTGTCATGTTTTAGACAAACGCAGTTTTTCGCGCTACGCGCGTTGCTTCCATTTGTAGTAACGTAGACTCATTTTACTGAATCAAACATTTAGGTCCGTCCCTGATTAGGAGTTATTATACTACAGTGGGTAATGGCCACTCGTTTTTAAAACAAAATTGTTAGCGGAAATTTAGTGCAGCCCGCTTGGAACTTGTTGGGTTTGGTTTGGCCCGCGACTTGGTAAAGTTTGCCGACCTGTGTCTTAAAATTTATATTGCCCCCTGAAAATCCTTAGATCCGCGACTTATAATGTTAAGCTTATAATGCTGAGTTTCCTAAAACGATTGCGAAACGTCGGGCATTTTTAGTGAGTCGCGCCAAAAAATCATTACACACCTTGCCAGTAATTATTGCACTGAGCTAAGTAGGAGGGGAGTTAAAGGGGTTATGGCGGGGAGTTGATGGGGCTGCAACCACAGGAACACATATTGGTTGCTAAATCATATTTGTTATCCTAATGAGACATCACAAGTACTAAAACATAAGGCTTATTTTCAGTTATGTCACAGAACCCTTTCTTTTTTAAAATGAACAAAACGCAATACTAATAAATAGAAACACAATAAGTTACTGTGTTTTTTTAGCAAAACTATTTTATTAAAAACAACTCGAAGTATTGGGGCCGCGAGACCTCAGTAGAAGTAATTTTGGTTCGCGCAAAAAAGTATTTGCGGACCCCTGCCCTAGGGGACCATGGCCTACAGGTTGGGAACCCCTGCTTTACAACAAAATAATATGAGGCTTGAATGGCTAAGAAACCAGATGTTGCTCTTTGATGGCGGCATATAGATAAATCTATTCTGGAATTTATTAGCACGATTTTCAGGAATAAAACTTATCCATTACGTAACAATCAACAACCGTGCTATGAAATGCCAGACGTTATTTTGGCTGATTTAACAAGACGAGGACAGTCCAGTAAACCGAAATCAAGACCAACTTGCGATCTGGTAACTAATTGGAAACCTTAAAGTTTGTTTGAACCACACTAAGTATCGACCAGACTATAAAGTTAGCTTCAATACTATGTCTAAATGAAAAAACGCAGACATTTATTTAAAATTGATAATATTACTTATCGGTTTCGAAATTTCGTACTGCACAATTCAGAGTTGGATCAATTGCAATTGTAATTAATATAATTGACTATAGGACTTAATGTAATTGTAATTGTAATGTAATTGCGGCATTTTCATTCTGTGTAGTTCCAATTTTAATTTTAATTTTCTAAAATTTTGGCTCAATACATTAATATTGAGAAAATTAAAGTTTTAATGCCGAAAATTGTAATGGATGTAATTAATGTTGCACTGAATATGTGAATAATGGAAATCACCTTGAGCCTTGCAAGATAAATGTCGACCTTAATTCCTGATCAGTAACAGCAGAATACTCTAGCAAAGCTAGCAATTCAGGTCAGACACATTAACCAGATCTTAAAAAGATATATATATATTTAAGATCTGGTTAATGTGTCTGACCTGAATTGCTAGCTTTGCTAGATTATTTTGCTGTGGATGTAATTAATTACAGTTTTTAAGGTAATTGTAATGTAAATGAAACGTTTAAGGGAGTAATTGTAATTGAACTGAATTAATGTAATTGATACAACTGTGCTACGCATGCGCACGTCGGACCTGGGACTTGGGTGGTCTTATTATGTGAGTCATGAAGGAATCGTAAAGTAGAACTCCCTTCTGTAGAATAATGGTACAAACCAAAATAAACCGACTTCTTCGAGTCCCAAGTCTGATCCGGGACGGAAGCTCTTCAACAAACCAACAATATTTTCAAGCTTTACGTTAGGCCAAAGCTGATTGCTGGAAACAACTATGATGTTTTTAGGATGATTTCAAATGGCAAAATGGTACTTTAAAAAATTAAAACCAGAACATTATAAGCATAAGCAATTACGAGATTCAATAAAACCAAATTTAATTTCTTAAAACACAAGCACTTTACATTAGAACCTAATTTAAAACATTTGAACCTAATTGTTTCCAACAGGTTAAGTAATTTTGATCAAGTTAATTCAGCATCTGTTGAAAATAATGGTATTTATTTGACCTTTGACCCACTTTCGGTAGTTTCTCTTGTATTGTAACGGACTTTTAGGGTTGCATGTTAAGATTTGTCGGGAGAATAAAACTATAAAGCTGCTGGTATTTCGACTTTTAACTTCTTCGTGAAACTCTTGTGGCTTAATCTGCATCATCGGAAACTTATACAAAATCAGAAACTTTTTATGCTCTTTGTCGCCTCTAACAAACGGCGGCTTGCTTCACAGAGGCTGACAACTTGTCGAGCCAAGAAGCATAACGTTAGCGCTGTTAGCGCTGTCTGATAAGCCACAGCGCAACACTTACCAGGAATTTGGAATTCTATCCGGCTCTCTGTCGCCTCTAGCGAACAACGGCGGCTTGCTTCACAGATGCTGACAACTTGGCGAGCTTATTAGCATAACGTTAGCGCTGTTAGCGCTGTCTGAAAAGCCACAGCGCAACACTTACCAGGAATTTGGAATCCTATCCGGCTCTCTGTCGCCTCTAGCGAACAACGGCGGCTTGCTTCACAGATGCTGACTACTTGGCGAGCTTATTAGCATAACGTTAGCGCTGTTAGCTCTGTCTGAAAAGCCACAGCGCAACACTTACCAGGAATTTGGAATCCAATCCGGCTCTCTGTCGCCTCTAGCGAACAACGGCGGCTTGCTTTACAGAGGCTGACAGCTTGGCGAGCTTATTAGCATAACGTTAGCGCTGTTAGCGCTGTCTGAAAAGCCACAGCGCAACACTTACCAGGAATTTGGAATCCAATTCAGCTCTTTGTCGCCTCTAGCGAACAACGGCGGCTTGCTTCACAGAGGCTGACAACTTGGCGAGCTTATTAGCATAACGTCAGCGCTGTATGGAACAATAATACTCACAACTACAGCGTAGCTCGTTTTGTTTTAAACATGTTTTACATCAGTAGATAATGTGTTGTTTTTAAATCAAACCAACAACTGTTTGCAGCCACAATAAAATTATTTTAAACAACTCTTTATTCTAAACCACATCTCTTTAACTATAAAATAAATAGGTGCAAAAAACAATCTTGTGATGTTGTGATATTGAGTTAAACAAAAAAGCAAGCTGCAATGCGCTAGGTGAACCGGAGTTTCTTCAGGAGCAGTATAAACCACATCTCTTTAACTATCTTTAACCTCTTAGTGGCCACTATTTAGCTAGACGCCTTTGTATTTTTTCACCCTTTGTCTTTTCTTAATACTTTGTCGCTGTATCTTTTCTTGGTGCAACATTTGTTGCACCCTTTACCTATAGTGCTCTACACTTGAACGTAAAGCAACCTGTGTTGCTGTGTCTAGTGAGCAGCACAAATCAAAAATATGGATCGCTTGACCTTAAAACGATCAATCAATTTTCGCAGATTTTCTAAAAATGCTTTTTCCTTAGATCATTTTTTGTATATATTTGAAGTGGATACCGCTCTTCTCACATATAAGGAAGACACAATTGTTTTACGCACAATCAACCGCAATCACTGGGTATTACAAATTACCCTCGAAACTGAAGCCCAAGCAAAGCGAGTCTTACGGGACTTTAGTGAACCAAAAAACATATGTAAAAATGCCTTTCAAATAACAATCACTGCTATGCCGCCCCAACTCCACTAACCAAAATAACAATGGTACTGATACCCTGCTAGTGGGAGCAGGAAGACATAACCGCAATCGCCCTACATTATAGATGGGGAAACGTTAAGGAAATATACCAATGCGTCCATCGAAACCAGCCGTCCTTCCGCAATGGATTTGTGCATGTTTACTTTGATAAAATAAACATGAGAAACATCCCGACAGAACTAAACCTACAGGGTAACAGAATCCGAATTATTCGCCCGGCAGACGACTCTGGCCCAAGCTGCCAAAAATGTGGCCGAAAAGGCAAATCGATGGCCGAACCCGCCACCTCTCAATCAGAACCCAAACCCTATGAACCAACCCAACTTAATCGAGTTCCCCTCACTTCAACAACAAGCCACCATTGATAATCTTCTAAAGTCATAGACACCAGAGAAAAACACACAACTCCTCCAGCCCAAAATCCTACAGCCATCCCAGCATGCAAACTCGCCATCTTCGCCCAAAATACAGAATATCGACGCACCTGGCAACAAATAAGCAAGACTATGAACAATCAGTAAACGCTGAAAACCAGAGAACCCCCAGGACCCTCCGAAACAGAACACAGAGCCCAACCAACCGGACGAAGTGCTCCAAATTTTGGAATTCTTTGAAGAATTTGAAAAGGCGCACCTGGTCAAAACAAATACTCAATCCAACACGCCCTCGCCCCCTCCCCCGGATGACTTGGAAAACAGAGACGAGGATGAACACAACAAACCAACAGAATACTCTCCTGAAGAAAAAGGGAGAAAATACGGTCACCTCTCCAAACTATCAACGGAGGAGGAACTTGGCTGGAAATGACTTTCGCCGACCCTCCAAAATGCAAATTAAGGCGCGCGATGAGGAAAAACGACAAGCCGCTCTTGAAAAAAAAATTCTAACGAAAACAAACAACCAAAGACAATACCCAGTGAACCAGGAACTTCTAAAAGGAAAGAACGGGGAACACCCTAATCACAAGACTCCAAACAGAAAACTGAAAATAACGCGGCTACTCCCCCTGGCCCATCAATCTCACCCTTCACTCCGTCAACAACATCAATCCCACACGCCCCCTATGAGACCGCTGGAGTGAGCAGCATCAGACTTTCAACTAAATTTTAATTGTCTCCCTTCTCCTTCCTCTTCTCCTATCCCCCCCCTCTCAATTTCTCCTCAAAATGTAACTATTCGCCCCCCACCCCCCTTCCACATCTAAAATGGCCGTAAATATAGGTTCTGTAAATATTCAGGGAATCACATGAAAATTCGACCAAATACTAAATTACATTAAAAAACACAACTTTAACATTCTTGTTCTACAGGAAAGCAATAAAGTCGGACCACACTTTGAAAATTTTCTTGAAAAATTTAATTTATTAACATTGACAAATAGCGACCCCGCCCTAAAACGAAACGGCACGGGAACCGTCATAATAGTGGCGAATAATATAAAAAACACATATAAGATCAAACACGATATAATACAAGCAAATCGAATACATGCAATAAAACTACACGGAGAACAAAATAATAAAAAACTCGTAATAATAAACGCATATCTACGATCGGCCCACACTACCAAATTAGACAAACACAACAAAACAGCATAGCGAAATATAGTAAAAAACAAAACACGAATAATGTAATAACAGCAGGCGACTTCAACTTCACGTACAAACAAAAAGACACGATTACGAAAGAGTAGCAAAACAGATGCGATGAAATAAATTTGAAAAAAATAATATCAGACCATGACCTAATAGATACGATCGACAATTCAACCCGGACACCAAAACCTATTCTCACATCACCTATAACTCGACAACAAGAATTGATAGAATTTATATTGAAAAACACCTAATAAATAAACAAAAATACGCAAATTACAAAATAACAACCTTCACAGACCACTCAAACTCACCAACAATAGGGCTTCAAATCAACCAGCCGGAAACTGAATAACAATCTACTACAAGATGCAAATATAAATTAACAATTAAAGAAATAATTCACCAATATTTTACGGAAAAAGACCAATGCGATAACAAACCAATTTGGTGGAAAGCCTTAAAAAAATCAATCAAAAAACAAACCATAAAATACGTGCAACACAAACACCAACAGAAGACAAAATACATGCTCGAAAACCAACTAGAAAAGCTACAACAAAACTTGACTGAAACTGACTTAACAAAAAACACCACATACCTTAATACAAAAAAGCAGCTAAAAGAATCTGAAAAACAAAAATACATCAAACAAAAAATTAGAGCGTGAGTAAAAAATATAGATGACAACAAAAAAACGACGAAAGAATTTTTTTAAATGGAACAAAACCACGCAATAAATTTGGGAATCCACAACCTAAAAAACGATATGGGACAAAAAAAAATCAAACCGACATCGAAAACATAATTCTAAAATTTTATAAAAACCTATGGGAAAAGAAAAAACAAACTAATAACGAAAAGCAAAACAAAGTTCTTGAACATTTGGGAAACAATAATGAAAACATAGATAAAATAGAACACCCAAATTTATATCTAAAAACGAGATTAAAAACGCCATCTTCTCTTTAAACAATAATTCAGCCCCCGGCTCTGACAGGCTTACCAAAAAATACTTTTCATCCAAATTTATCTGAACACCTAGTAGAATTATATGAGAATATTTATTTAAAACAGGAAATGACACAAAACATGAAATGGGCAATAACAAAATTAATACCTAAAAAAGGAGATCTAACAAACATCTTAAACTGGTGAAAAAAATTTTAAGTAAAATGATATCAACTAGACTTGCACCCCAAATTGATTTATCACAAAAATGCAGACTCAATAATAGGCAAATCCAAGAAATCCACTACAATATTAATGCAGCGATTGAATTTAGTAAAACAAAAAATACCAATCTGGCCTTGCTCATTACCGATTTTGAAAAAGCCTTCGATAAAGCGGACCATGATCTAATACAGAAACTATTAATTAAATTGAACGTCCCTGAAGAAACAATAAAATGGGTTGCCATACTTTAGAAAAACATATTTAGTAAAATTGAAATAAACGGTAAAAACTCAACTAAAATTCAACGCGGAGTCCCTCAGGACTGTTTCCTCTCGATGTTACTGTATATCTGCATAGGACAGGTGTTGGCATACCTCGTTAAAAATAATAAAGAAATTACAGGTTTTGAAATTGGAAAAACAACTAAACGATAATACCTTTTTTCATTTTGGACCAAAATAGTGTAGATCAATTATTTAAAACTTTAGACACATACGAAAAAATAACTGGACAAACGCTTAACAAAAATAAAACAAAAATACTAACATTGGAAGCATTATACTCCACATAAAAATATTACACTTAAACTACATAATGTTCACTTTTAAACTCTATAAAATTATAGTTGAGTTATACAATCCGTCTTTTGGTTTGTTAACTTACCTCAAATTTAACAAATTTGATTGAACCACGCTTATGCGGTTAAAAAAGTTGTTCTTACTTGGTAATTAGCTCAGTAATTATTTGTTTACCTTTGTTCGCATTATCGGGACTTCCCCTAAGTCCTAGAATATAGTTTCTATGTTTTGTATCACTTAATGTTTCTAACCAAGAGCTAGCCAACCTACAAAATCTCGCCCTATCTCATCCTACAATTTCAAAGGCAAAATAAACATATTTATTCATCACCATTTTTATATTTTAATATTCGGCGAATATTAATATTCAATATTAATATTTTTTTAAATTTTTAATTTTTTGTTTGATATTCCTAAAATATAGACCTGTATTAGTGTGGTTGTAAAATATTTTTTTTCTAGGTGATGAATAAATATGTTTATTTTGCCTTTGAAATTGTAGGATGAGATAGGGCGAGATTTTGTAGGTTGGCTAGCTCTTGGTATGTTTCTATGGTGTTTGTTACCCTTTCTTAGTGATGGTGTAAACTGGTAGTAGGGTGTATAATTCGTATAATTTAATGGAATGCCCCTTTCATTTTTATTCTTTATATTCCTGTTTAAAACATGTTTTTCATAAGTATATAATTAGCCACAATACAATTATTCTAAACGTCTGCAGCATGCTTAAAACAATTCGGAATCACAACCGATCAGTTATGAATATTAATATCGGTTATGGTCGATTAAAACCCTTATTCCCCATACTAGTGGCATCGAGTGCGGTATTGCTGGAAACTACTGTATATTTGAACAGGTGAGACATGACCACCGTGCTATCTGACTCCACTAAATCGAAACTAAACAAACTGTCATAGCATTTCAAAGTGCCTACTGTCAGGTCGCTTATGGATTTATTGTACATTCACATAATTTAGCATAGCTCGCTTTCAATAAAAGAGCTTACAGCGCAGTAAAAACACGTCTCGCAAGTAAGGCATGCATCAGTTGACTGTAGTGTTTAATTCAACAGCAGCGTGATACTATATAGCAGAACAGCGACTGCGATGGGGATTAATTGACCAGAACGGCCAGGAAAGGAAATGAGTATCGAGGTGAAATATTTAACACTTTACCAGGCGAACACGCTATAATTACAAGCACAAACAGACATGCGTCGTTCCTCTACACTACTAACTTATTTTAAACAATTTTTTTTCGTTAATACTTTACAAATATTTAATATGGGTAAAAATATAAATTACACAATACACTCTAAACACTTATCTTTATCTCTTATATTCTTGACCTGACTTAATGGTAATCCATTTTAGATGAGAGAAATTCAATATAATCCAGAAAAAACAGAAAAAAATGATACTGAGAATTATAAACAGTTGGAAGAATCTGGGACAGCTTTATGCTGGACGACAAACAAAGTAAAATGAAATGCTGCGCATCTGGGTATGTTTCAAATATCCCGAAAATCCACCAAAGAAAATGTTTTCGATGACGTCATTGCTTAAATAAGCGGGAAGTTTTCCGAAAATGTTTTAAGGTTATTAAAAATAAAGCTTGTCAGAAATACCGTTTGCAGCTTATACGTAAAAATGCAGCAAAATTAAAACGAACATAAAGTAATCTTTTTCCTGGTTGAGATTTGAACTCACGACGAGAAAACTTTCCCGTCTCTGAGAAGATCAAAGGCATAACATTTGCTTATGCCAAAACGTTTGCACTACGTGTCACTAAATAGAAATTACAAATCATGTGATGTGTTTTTACAATTCACGCGGTGATCGAAAGGTTACCCTGTTTTGTTTAAAGCTAAGTGTGTCTAATAAAAGGTTAACCTAATGCTTCCCCACAATCAGAGTAACACTCATAAGGATATGACCACACAGTCTGTGTGAAAGCGGCATGAATAGAATGGCGTGTTTAATTATGTGAATTATCAGCGTGGCTCTAAAGAAATTATTTGTTTATGTAGATACCCATACATTTTTGCATTTGTGTCTGGAATGGTTTAAATATAAGCTTCCCTACAATAGGAGTAACACTCATAAGGACGGACCTGCGTGAAAGCGGCATCTAATCTACCGGCTGGTATACAAATGTTAAGCCGCATATTACAGCGGATGGTTTAAAAACGATTTTGACCAATTAACATGCAACCAAAGTGCAATGTTGTGAGATGCTTTTGAAATGGCACGACTAAATAACCGACTATAGCACACAACACTTGGCTAAGCATGTCATACATCTTTTAAGTAACGAAAACCCGCGACATTTGTCAACTGGGAATAACTCTCAAACGTTAAACTATAGCATCAGACTTGCATAATATTATATGATATTCAAGCAAATACGTAATCCTGGTGCTAAACTGCGCTAAACGTGATACAAATCAACATTGAAAATTAAACATGCTTACTGTGAAACTGCTGCAATAAACGCAATATTTTGCGAACTCTGCCTAAATGTTGCGTGGTTAAACAAATTGTAAGAAGCCATTAGGCTTTGGCCTCCATCACTATCAAATTAGTTTCAGAAAGCTTTGTTGTACCACATCCGAAGTATGTTTAGTATACGGCCCGTGTGGTAGCACTACTTGTTCGACTTGTGTCATACTAAAGCAAACACGTAATCCCGGCATCAAATGGCCTACAAGGTGTGAGAAAAATCTGTATCTTGAAAGTGAAATTGCCAAACCTCTGGAATAAACGCCACACTTTGCGAACTCTGACAATTTTGTGTGGCCAAACCTCAATCAGCTTACAGCAGCAATATTAATATAAAGTTACCACTTAAAACAGTGTTTCTTGCTCTGAAAACTGACCAACAGTCTCCAGCCAAACGTCGGGAAGTGTTAATCAAAATCAAAGCGAGTTTTAAAGATTCCAAATCAGTTTTCTCATTTACAGCAAACAACCCATATATAAACTTTTTTATTAAATTAAGCTTGTCGTTTTGTCAATTGATGGGTTATTCCTGAAAAATTTAATTGGTTCCCTTGCTAACATTCCTTTTCTTTGGGTTTGCATTAAACGACAAACAAAGGCGCCATTCTGTTTTCAACAACGAGTATTAAAACATTTTAATAATTTTTGGCATAAGTATTTTCATATTTAGTTATAAATATAAATAAAACTGTCAAGATATTGGGTAAATGAGATAATATTTAGTTAGGTCTTAATCCGACATTTTTGTATTCCGACCATTAGGTATTAGTTCTATTTTGGTTTTATTCCGAACTGTACTTTATTCCGACGTTGATGTTGTCATTTTTTTGGTCTTATGGCTGGAGTTCAACCAGTATATGTCTGCATAGATATTTACCTTGCTGCCGCATTTCAGATGTAATATAAATTTTCAGCTTGACACAATTCTGTACTTTCTTTTATAGTTGTCAAAATCATACAGTGACAGTTAAAGGTGTTGAGGGTGGAAAGTTCAACTTACATCAAAGCACCAACATACAGGGAAGCACTGCAACTGACTCCAATGTTGGTGTACAAAAAGCTGCTAACTAGCTTGTTAATTATTTCCATTATTGTTATCGTTATCATGTGGGTTCAAAACTGGTACGAAAATTCTGCGAGCAAATGCACGAAAGTCTTAAAGGAATGGAAAGCTTTACTTTTGTTTGCACTCAAAGCATTCGCTTTCCTTTACAAATTATAATTAAAAAATTTAACATAAAAATGCAAATGTTTTCCGTAAAGTACCGCAAAGACGAAGCAGCAAATGCGACTAACAAGGATAACAACAATATCGACACCATCATGGAAAGAGGTAGATTTGGCTGTGTTAATTTGTTAATACCGTTTACCAAATAATATATAACTAAACTACATTACGATGAATCTGGGGGTGGGCGGACAAAATCGACAAGTGATTCTGAGAAAAATTGTGATAATGCTGAATAAAAAAATACCCCATTGTGAGATGCTTTTTATTCCTAAAAACAACAGAACTGCATAAAAATTCTTTTACAGACCGATAGCTCGAGAACTTACAACCGTACACATTGTGTATTCTGTTATCAAGCCCTTCTAGAGTCGTACTGGCCAACGAATAACGGCGCACTTTATATAATACACAAGATACCTTAGGAGAAGTTTACCGAAATCAGCCTGTTTTTGTTGTATCAATAACACATTACAAATAAAATGGCAAAAATAATTTACATTTGGAATCTAAAAAATCGCATCCCGAATGGGAAAAGGATCGGTAGAAGATTACTGATTTTTGCCTGCTGCCTAATTTCTGTTGAATGTTATAGGCCCTGTAGGGTTGTTGATGCTTTGGAAGTCTCCCATCGCCATCTGGCCGTGATCTGAAGTAATGTATCTTGTGGTAAGTTATGGTATCGAAAACCACATAATGGTTTAACAGGTGAGTACATATGGGTTTTAATATCACATAATTTGCAAAGGCTATTTTATGATTTTTTTTATACCTTCTTAACAAAAATAATGATTAAAATTAACATTTTTTTACAGGGAGTCGAACCGTTTGACTTTTCCGGTTCAGGTTCGGTTCGGGTTCAAGGATTTTTTCGGAATCCGGTTCAGTTCCGGTTTCGGTTCGGAGTAATTTAAAGGTTACGGTTCAGCTCCGGTTCGAACATCGTTATTTCAAAACCGGTTCATAAAGTTCCGGTTCAGATACAATATAATTTGCGTTAAATCTCAAAATGTGGGTCGATAAATGTAGAGAATAATCTTTGAATTGTAAGTTTTAATCTAAGTTCCGTGACTTTTTAAAAAACAGCAACTCGTTATTGAAATATCAAAAAATGAAAAATGAACGATTTTTTTATTCAATATTCATATTTTTTTCATAAAATTTCGAACATCGCGTAACTTGACTCGGTAAAATAGAAGTTGTGACGTCATGCTGGAGCGAACCGCTTTTATTTACAGGTTCGGGTTCGGTTAAGGTTCAGGTACTTTCAAATTATTCGTTTCAGTTCCGGTTCGGCTCATTAAATTCTTATAAAAAACGGTTCAGGTTCGGTTACGGTTCGGAAAAAATTGACCCAAAACCGGTTCATAAAGTTCCGGTTCGGTTCCGGTTCGACTCCCTGTTTTTTTATAATAAAAAGATGCTCAAAGTTCACATTTAAGTGTTCGCTTAAAACATTTTAATATTAAGCACCCAAGACCAGCCTATGTATCAAAGTGATTTACTTGTGCAACTTTAGAGATATCTACGCCGATTTCAGCACCATTTTATTCAATACATTACGAAAAGTGTTTTTTCTTTACTTTTTGCGCAACCCAATCCTGCGTCAGCTTACCTCGTTGCGTCGCCATTCTTTCACTTTGACCAACGTTCACGTTTCCTGCTGAAGCCACAGAGATGCCTGGCGCTTCCGGAACTATTGGAAGCAATAGATACAAGTAAAGACGACACTATTTCATTACAAAGGCGATATACAATATTATTGGCAAAAAGTATTGCGAAACGATACCAAATGACATCATTAAATTGCTCAAAATCAAATAAGTCTATTTTTAATTCAATTGGGTTTATTTTTCTCAAATGAAATCAATTTGTTTTGCTTTTTTTACAAAAGGTAAACCAATTGTAAAAGTAAGACACCCTGTGTTGCAAGACCCAGGCGAAAAGTGTATTAATGTTGTAATATTTACATGCTTTCTGCAGATGTCTCAACTCCTGTTTATGCTCAACGACAATTCGCTTCCATTCTTTCCACAAAGTCTCGAGGAATTTGCCAGACTCTACGTTCAGCTTGACTGACGCCATCTTGTCGTCGTCATCGAAGCCAACGGTGAAACTTAAGGTTCCTGGAATAAAGTTAAATATTCACCAAAAATTTTTTATGTGTTTCCGTGCCGCCAACTTTTAAAGACTTAAAGGTTTGGTTTTGCGTTTCACTTGTAGACTTTCGTCAAACAATCGATCATGTTACCTACCGAAGTCGGTCCCTGTTTTAGTCTTAGGGGGGGCATGAAAAAATCTTCATGGTTGACATTTGGATTTATAGAGTTAAAATTGGCAAAAAAATAACATCCCAGACCAACACAAAGCATTTGTAGGTCTAATGTAACTCTAGTAGCTGGTATTAGGTATTACCGGTAGTTAAATACGGCTTTTTAATAGAAAACCTTTGCTAGTTCACAATTGTTAATATTTGAACATTTTAAAGCATATTATAGTCGATTTGAAATTGACTTGCTTATTTAAAAATCTTTACAATTTGAACTTGAAAATATTTTAAAGCAATTCTTCTTTGAACAGCAGCATCTGACTTTAAAATAAGCCAAACCTGGTTTAAAGTTGTAAGCGTTAAAGCCCATGTTGTAAAGGGCGTAGCACATCGCCATCACAGAACCACCAATCTTAAGCAACTTTCTTGCTTTATCCGGGAACATTTCGAACAAGGTGGTAGCCAGTGGGTGGAGTTGTCCATCTAACACACAATGATACTTTCCATCTTTTAGCTGCAAACTGATTTCGGAATCTTTAAAACTCGCTTCGATTTTGATTGACACTTCCCCACACTTGGCTGGAGTCTGTTGGTCAGTTTTCGGAACAAGATCCATTGTTTTAACTGGTAACTTTATATTAATACTGCTGCTGTAGGTATAAATTAATTAATCATAACTTGTTTGCATGTAAACTAAAGTTAAACTTTAAATGTTTTGTTTTTATAAAAATTAAATCGGTGCGATTCTTTTTTTTATAAGTATGTAAAATCCTTGTTTTGACAAATTTGCGGTGTTGTAATGACTGAAGTCATTTGAGCTACAGACTAGTTTTACGAACAGGATGCAGCAGGCAACGGTGCTATGGTAGTTTCTCAAATTGCTCCTTTCTGAGCCTGTGCAGTTCAGTTGGTAGAGCGACTTTGTCTGCTGCATCGTGATCCTGGTTATTTTAGGAATTTGAAGTTTTTTAAAAATATTCTTTTTTATTAGGGTGAATACAAACATGTTGACAATTTAACTTGATCAGGAAAACACTGAAGAGGATGACAAAAACGTGTTGGAAGCATTAAAAGAAACGGAATTTGAAATGGAATCATTTAAGTTTTTTCTCGAAAGTTTAGCTCGAACTACTGCCGACAGAGTTATTTAAAAATATTCTTATGCATATTAAGGTTGAAAAGTTTGGTTAACACCCTTAAGCTCCTTGCGATAAAGCGCACATAGTTAAATGTAAATATTTACTTTATACATAAAAAAATTAACCTTTCTCAAAAAAATATATCTCCCAGCACCCGCCGGATAATAACTAGTTTTTACCCAAAACACACATAAAAAAAAACTCAATTCCAGCAACCCAACCCCTAGTAAAATATTCCTTAACAACCTCTGGAAAATCAAGTTAAAATAATTTGCTTGACAGAAAACTAACAACCTAAAATAAAAAGTAAAAGGTATTACTAGCAGCTCCTCCCCAGCAAAACAATCAAATAAAACAATTGCATCGTGAAAGGCATGAGTGGACGCGCGAGGGAAGGGGTAGAAGCCGGGAAATTACCAAACACTCTGGAGAGGCGCGAGCGAATTTGGGCGAAGAAAGTCGATCGGGATTTATAGGCAAAAGTTTAATATTTAATGTCAACAATAACAACAATAGTAGCAGCGTATCTTGCCAAAAGCACCTTTCCTGCGTTATGGGCGGAACTTTATAATATGGCGTTCCCCGTTTAATTTATAACCGCGACATTAAATTCGTGAGCAAAACAAACAAGCGAATATGCACGAACATTGTATTGGAAATATTGCTGCCGTTAACCAGAAGTATATAGCTGTAAAAAACTAAAAGACGTCACTCTATCTTAGGTTTTTTCCTCGCAGTAAAAGGCCCCAGGGAGACACTCCTAAACTTGTTATACGCACCTACATATCACTCTACGCCATGTCTAACAATTTTAAAATTTTACGATGTATATTTTTTCTAAAGCTTATACAAAAATATGTGTGAAACATACCAAGGCAAACCAAAAACGAACAGTGGAAAAAAACAAAATACGTCCATGAAATAAATTTTCGTTGTACACCCCTGATTTAACACTAACATATACTTGTTTTGTTATTTAAATCAATCTATATGATCTTCTGCATTTCAAACTGAGGCAAAAAAAGAAGTTTTGAACCCTTGTATATGCTTGTCCCACTTCACACACCTTACCTGATCTAACAAATTGCAACAACTTTAACTCCACAACTTTTGCAGTTAACAACCTAGTAGCTCATAATCGTAATTTATCGCTATTCAACTTGGATATATAAACCCATTCACAGAGAAATGTTTTAGCTTATGTAGAACAAAACATATTTTATCTTTTCCAGCAAGGTTAAATTAAGGTTCGTTATCCATTTATTGACATTTTTTTGCTTCAAGAGCCACATAACAAACTTCGATCTTGTGACAAAGACTTGTATTTTAATCAGCTCTCAAACGTGTTTCGATGTGCTTTGTGATTGGCTGTTTAAGTCACACCTTTGTTTGACTTGCTATAAAACGCTCGATGTTGTAGTAAGAGACCAACATGTTGTGTTCGGAAACAAGCTAATGTTGGACTTTATGAAACACATGACTCTACCGCACTTTGTCTAAATCCCCATTAAACTATCTTAAAACTGCATCTTGTTGTGGTAAACATGTCTTAAATTGCCACAATAAAAGCAGATTTATGTAATTTGCCAACGCCATATTACTCGCAAGCACAATTGATACACACGGGTGTTAATGGGCTAAATATTATCTCATTTACCCAATATCTTGGGGCTTCTATTTCTAACTAAATATGAAACACTTCCACATTGCCTATAATTATAGAAATGTTTACAACTCGTTGTTGAAAACAGAATGGCGCCTTTGTTTTGTCGTTTAATGCAAACCCAAAGAAAAGGAATGTTAGCAAGGGAACCAACCCATCAATTGACAAAACGACGAGCCTAATTTAATAAAAAAGTTTATTCATGGGTTGTTTGCTGTAAATAAGAAAACTGATTTTGAATCTTTAAAACTCGCTTTGATTTTGATTGACACCCGACATTTGGCTTTTTCAGAGCAAGAAACACTGTTTTAAGTGGTAACTTTATATTAATATTGCTGCTGTAAGCTGATTCATGTCTCACCTGTTGAAATATACAGTAGTTTCAGCAATACCGCACTCGATGCCACTAGTATGGGGAATAAGGGTTTTAATCGACCATAACCGATATTAATATTCATAACTGATCGGTTGTGATTCCGAATTGTTTTAAGCATGCTGCAGACGTTTAGAATAATTTTATTGTGGCTAATTATATACTTATGAAAAACATGTTTTAAACAGGAATATAAAGAATAAAAATGAAAGGGGCATTCCATTAAATTATACGAATTATACACCCTACTACCAGTTTACACCATCAGTAAGAAAGGGTAACAAACTTCATAGAAACATTAAATGATATAAAACATAGAAACTATATTCTAGGACTTAGGGGAAGTCCCGATATTGCGAACAGAGGTAAACAAATAATTACTGAGCTAATTACCAAGTTAAAACAACTTTTTTAACCGCATAGGCGTGGTTCAATGAAATTTGTTAAATTTAAGTTAACAAACCAAAAGACGATTCTACATTGTACTGCTAAACTTTTAGTTCATATTGCAATTTCTTGTACATTTTTACTTTATAAAATATATACAGCAACTGTCATCGCCTTTTTTGAGTCTATTGGTGGGCCAACTTGCGGGACATAGTTTGTGGGTTATGAGTCAGACCATTCGAGTATATGGAAAGCGAAAATCTTGACATTTAGTTGCTAAGCTTAGTTATGATTTGTTGAAACGTTTGTTGCCAAGTTTATGCCAGCGTTATTGCTTGTTAATTTGATGTTTGATTAGATTTAATGCAGAGAAAAATCGTTTGACGCTTTAAATTGTTAGTTACGCAAGACTGTTACAGTTATTGTTGCAAAATGATGGCCCGTTTTGGTAAAGTTTTAAAGGTGAAAGTATTACGATCGAGGTTGACTGCGAACACCTCTCGTGATATCTAGTCTCAAAACCAATAAACGGATAGATTCCATCTCAACCAGCACTTATAGAAGTTGTTACTTCAAAAGTGTCAAATCCACTGCGGCTGTTGTCTCTGGTCACGTGTTATGGTGATTGATGTTTTATATCTCACCCAAAATAACCTGATCACTTTGTCTGAAATTCCTGCGTCATTTAACCGTTATGTTTCATTATAGAAGGAAAACAAAGCAGAAGGCCAAACCTTGTTGCCAATTCCCAACATAACGCGAGATTTATCGCATTTGTGACTGCAATCGAGCATGCTCTGGGTATTATTAACCCATGTTTTTAAGGCCTTTGATGCCTCATTTACCTATCAGACGGTGCGAGATAACCGTCATGCAGCCCACATGAAGTTACTAGCATGCAGAGAGTAACTTTCTAGAATAACCTTTTTCGCCAAGGTTATTATGTCTGCTTTAGGGAACCCATCTAATGTGGACTAGGCGATGTAATTTGTTTTCGCGTTTCTGAGATTATCACCTTTACCCCTTTTAATTCGTATTCTAGAGTAAAAGACTCTAAGCAACTAACTACAGTTTTGCGATTTGAAAATAGAACTGCGTTTTAAGACGATCATTTTCTGTATTATAGGCTATTCAAAAGTGTTCTGCATTGTTGTTTATTGTGCCTTTTAAGTACCATTTCAGACTTGCGTCGTGTCGTACAATCAGCTAACCCTGGAATTGTCCGTTTGCCGCCAAGACAAGGAATTCATGAACATTTTTCGCTCTATTGAACACCACGATTCCCAATACGTTCTGGATCGATATTGCACAAATGTCCGATGTTCTGCGTTTGCTGGTCGACTCGTGATCGGATCCTGGGAAGATTTTAAAGAAGAAGCGCGGCCCAACGAACTGCTCGAGACCATTTTCGTTTTCCAGGGAGGAGGGAAATGATGTAGAGGAACGACGCATGTCTGTTTGTGCTTGTAATTATAGCGTGTTCGCCTGGTAAAGTGTTAAATATTTCACCTCGATACTCATTTCCTTTCCGGGCCTTTCTGGCACATCAATCAATCCCCATCGCAGTCGCTCTTGTGCTATATAGTGCCACGCTACTGCTGGATAAAACACAACAGTCAACAGATGCATGCCTTACTTGCGAGACGTGTTTTTACTGCGCTGTAAGTTATTTCATTGAAAGCGAACTATGCTGAATTATGTAAATGTACAATAAATCTATAAGCGACCTGACAGTATGCAGTTTGAAATGCTATGGCAATTTGTTCAGTTTCGATTTAGTGGAGTCAGATAGCACGGTGGTCATGTCTCACCTGTTGAAATATACAGTAGTTTCCAGCAATACCGCACTCGATGCCACTAGTATGGGGAATAAGGGTTTTAATCGACCATAACCGATATTAATATTCATAACTGATCGGTTGTGATTCCGAATTGTTTTAAGCATGCTGCAGACGTTTAGAATAATTTTATTGTGGCTAATTATATACTTATGAAAAACATGTTTTAAACAGGAATATAAAGAATAAAAATGAAAGGGGCATTCCATTAAATTATACGAATTATACACCCTACTACTAGTTTACACCATCAGTAAGAAAGGGTAACAAACACCATAGAAACATTAAATGATATAAAACATAGAAACTATATTCTAGGACTTAGGGGAAGTCCCGATAATGCGAACAAACAGAGGTAAACAAATAATTACTGAGCTAATTACCAAGTAAGAACAACTTTTTTAACCGCATAAGCGTGGTTCAATCAAATTTGTTAAATTTAAGTTAAGTTAACAACCCAAAATACGATTCTACATTGTACTGCTAAACTTTTAGTTCATATTGCAATTTCTTGTACATTTTCACTTTATAAAATATATACAGCAACTGTCATCGCCTTTTTTGAGTCTATTGGTGGGCCAACTTGCGGGACACAGTTTGTGGGTTATGAGTCAGACCATTCGAGTATATGGAAAGCGAAAATCTTGGCATTTAGTTGCTAAGCTTTATGCCTAGATGAATTATTGCATGTAACGGATTGTATAACTCAACTATAATTTTATAGAGTTTAAAAGTGAACATTATGTAGTTTAAGTGTAATATTTTTATGTGGAGTATAATGCTTCCAATGTTAGTATTTTTGTTTTATTTTTGTTAAGCGTTTGTCCAGTTATTTTTCGTATGTATCTAAAGTTTTAAATAATTGATCTACACTATTTTGGTCCAAAATGAAAAAAGGTATTATCGTTTAGTTGTTTTTCCAATTTCAAAACCTGTAATTTCTTTATTATTTTTAACCAGGTATGCCAACACCTGTCCTATGCAGATATACAGTAACATCGAGAGGAAACAGTCCTGACGGACTCCGCGTTGAATTTTAGTTGAGTTTTTACCGTTTATTTCAATTTTACTAAATATGTTTTTCTAAAGTATGGCAACCCATTTTATTGTTTCTTCAGGGACGTTCAATTTAATTAATAGTTTCTGTATTAGATCATGGTCCGCTTTATCGAAGGCTTTTTCAAAATCGGTAATGATCAAGGCCAGATTGGTATTTTTTGTTTTACTAAATTCAATCGCTGCATTAATATTGTAGTGGATTTCTTGGATTTGCCTATTATTGAGTCTGCATTTTTGTGATAAATCAATTTGGGGTGCAAGTCTAGTTGATATAATTTTACATTTTTTTCACCAGTTTGAGATGTTTGTTAGATCTCCTTTTTTAGGTATTAATTTTGTTATTGCCAATTTCATGTTTTGTGTCATTTCCTGTTTTAAATAAATATTCTCATATAATTCTACTAGGTGTTCAGATAAATTTGGATGAAAAGTATTTTTTGGTAAGCCTGTCAGAGCCGGGGGCTGAATTATTGTTTAAAGAGAAGATGGCGTTTTTAATCTCGTTTTTAGATATAAATTTGGGTGTTCTATTTTATCTATGTTTTCATTTTTGTTTCCCAAATGTTCAAGAACTTCGTTTTGCTTTTCGTTATTGGTTTGTTTTTTCTTTTCCCATAGGTTTTTATAAAATTTTAGAATTATGTTTTCGATGTCGGTTTGATTTTTTTTTTGTCCCATATCGTTTTTTAGGTTGTGGATTCCCAAATTAATTGCGTGGTTTTGTTCCATTTAAAAAAATTCTTTCGTCGCTTTTTTGTTGTCATCTATATTTTTTACTCACGCTCTAATTTTTTGTTTGATGTATTTTTGTTTTTCAGATTCTTTTAGCTGCTTTTTTGTATTAAGGTATGTGGTGTTTTTTGTTAAGTCAGTTTCAGTCAAGTTTAGTTGTAGCTTTTCTAGTTGGTTTTCGAGCATGTATTTTGTCTTTTGTTGGTGTTTGTGTTGCACGTATTTTATGGTTTGTTTTTTGATTGATTTTTTTAAGGCTTTCCACCAAATTGGTTTGTTATCGCATTGGTTCTTTTCCATAAAATATTGGTGAATTATTTCTTTTATATTTTGCATCTTGTAGTAGATTGTTATTCAGTTTCCGGCTGGTTGATTTGAAGCCCTATTGTTGGTGAGTTTGAGTGGTCTGTGAAGGTTGTTATTTTGTAATTTGCGTATTTTTGTTTATTTATTAGGTGTTTTTTAATATAAATTCTATCAATTCTTGTTGTCGAGTTATAGGTGATGTGAGAATAGGTTTTGATGTCCGGGTTGAATTGTCAATCGTATCTATTATGTCATGGTCTGATATTATTTTTTTCAAATATATTTTATCGCATCTGTTTTGCTACTCTTTCGTAATCGTGTCTTTTTGTTTGTACATGAAGTTGAAGTTGCCTGCTGTTATTACATTATTCGTGTTTTCTTTTTTAATATATTCCGCTATGCTGTTTTGTTGTGTTTGTCTAATTTGGTAGTGTGGGCCCGATCGTAGATATGCGTTTATTATTACGAGTTTTTTATTATTTTGTTCTCCGTGTAGTTTTATTGCATGTATTCGATTTGCTTGTATTATATCGTGTTTGATCTTATATGTGTTTTTTATATTATTCGCCACTATTATGACGGTTCCCGTGCCGTTTCGTTTTAGGGCGGGGTCGCTATTTGTCAATGCTAATAAATTAAATTTTTTAAGAAAATTTTTAAAGTGTTGTCCGACTTTATTGCTTTCCTGTAGAACAAGAATGTTAAAGTTGTGTTTTTTAATGTAATTTAGTATTTGGTCGAATTTTGATGTGATCCCCTGAATATTTACAGAACCTATATTTACTGCCATTTTAGATGTGGAAGGGGGTGGGGGGCGAATAGTTACATTTTGAGGAGAAATTAAGAGAGGGGGGGGGATAGGAGAAGAGGAAGGAGAAGGGAGACAATTAAAATTTAGTTGAAAGTCTGATGCTGCTCACTCCAGCGGTCTCATAGGGGGCGTGTTGGATCGATGTTGTTGACGGAGTGAAGGGTGAGATTGATGGGCCAGGGGGAGTAGCCGCGTTATTTTCACTTTTCTGTTTGGAGTCTTGTGATTAGGGTGTTCCCCGTTCTTTCCTTTTGGAAGTTCCTGGTTCACTGGGTATTGTCTTTGGTTGTTTGTTTTCGTTAGAATTTTTTTTTCAAGAGCGGCTTGTCGTTTTTCCTCATCGCGCGCCTTAATTTGCATTTTGGAGGGTCGGCGAAAGTCATTTCCAGCCAAGTTCCTCCTCTGTTGATAGTTTGGAGAGGTGAACGTATTTTCTCCCGAGTTCTTCAGGAGAGTATTCTGTTGGTTTGTCGTGTTCGTCCTCGTCTCTGTTTTCCAAGTCATCCGGGGGAGGTGGCGAGGGCGTGTTGGATTGAGTATTTGTTTTGACCAGGTGCGCCTTTTCAAATTCTTCAAAGAATTCCAAAATTTGGTGCACTTCGTCCGGTTGGTTGGGCTCTGTGTTCTGTTTCGGAGGGTCCTGGGGGTTCTCTGGTTTTCAGCGTTTACTGATTGTTCATAGTCTTGCTTATTTGTTGCCAGGTGCGTCGATATTCTGTATTTTGGGCGAAGATGGCGAGTTTGCATGCTGGGATGGCTGTAGGATTTTGGGCTGTAGGAGTTGTGTGTTTCCCTCTGGTGTCTATGACTTTAGAAGATTATCAATGGTGGCTTGTTGTTGAAGTGAGGGGAACTCGATTAAGTTGGGTTGGTTCATAGGGTTTGGGTTCTGATTGAGAGGTGGCGGGTTCGGCCATCGATTTGCCTTTTCGGCCACATTTTTGGCAGCTTGGGCCAGAGTCGTCTGCCGGGCGAATAATTCGGATTCTGTTACCCTGTAGGTTTAGTTCTGTCGGGATGTTACTCATGTTTATTTTATCAAAGTAAACATGCACAAATCCATTGCGGAAGGACGGCTGGTTTCGATGGACGCATTGGTATATTTCCTTAACGTTTCCCCATCTATAATGTAGGGCGATTGCGGCTATGTCTTCCTGCTGTCACTAGCAGGGTATCGGTACCATTGTTATTTTGGTTAGTGGAGTTGGGGCGGCATAGCAGTGATTGTTATTTGAAAGGCATTTTTACATATGTTTTTTGGTTCACTAAAGTCCCGCAAGACTCGCTTTGCTTGGGCTTCAGTTTCGAGGGTAATTTGTAATACCCAGTGATTGCGGTTGATTGTGCGTAAAACAATTGTGTCTTCCTTATATGTGAGAAGAGCGGTATCCACTTCAAATATATACAAAAAATGATCTAAGGAAAAAGCATTTTTAGAAAATCTGCGAAAATTAATTGATCGTTTTAGGTCAAGCGATCCATATTTTTGATTTGTGCTGCTCACTAGACACAGCAACACAGGTTGCTTTACGTTCAAGTGTAGAGCACTATAGGTAAAGGGTGCAACAAATGTTGCACCAAGAAAAGATACAGCGACTAAGTATTAAGAAAAGGCAAAGGGCGAAAAAATACAAAGGCGTCTAACTAAATAGTGGCCACTAGGAGGCACTGTCTCGTGGAAAAATTGAGCAGGGCTTCGCCTATTTTGTTTTAGGCATAAAACTCAGAATTCAAAATTTGGCCATTTCGCCAAAGGTTACACCATGTTTTTAAGTTAAGGTAATTTCAGCTTGCTTTGCAGTTGTTTTGTTTAACTCAATATCACAACATCATGCAAGTATCCCTACAAGATTGTTTTTTGCACCTATTTATTTTATAGTTAAAGAGATGTGGTTTAGGATAAAGAGTTGTTTAAAATAATTTTATTGTGGCTGCAAACAGTTGTTGGTTTGATTTAAAAACAACACATTATCTACTTATGTAAAACATGTTTAAAACAAAACGAGCTACGCTGTAGTTGTGAGTATTATTGTTCCGTACAGCGCTAACGTTATGCTAATAAGCTCGCCAAGTTGTCAGCCTCTCAAGCCGCCGTTGTTCGCTAGAGGCGACAAAGAGCTGAATTGGATTCCAAATTCCTGGTAAGTGTTGCGCTGTGGCTTTTCAGACAGCGCTAACGTGATGCTAATGAGCTCGCCAAGTTGTCAGCCTCTCAAGCCGCCGTTGTTCGCTAGAGGCGACAAAGAGCCGGATTGGATTCCAAATTCCTGGTAAGTGTTGCGCTGTGGCTTTTCAGACAGCGCTAACGTTATGCTAATGAGCTCGCCAAGTTGTCAGCCTCTCAAGCCGCCGTTGTTCGCTAGAGGCGACAAAGAACCGGATTGGATTCCAAATTCCTGGTAAGTGTTGCGCTGTGGCTTTTCAGACAGCGCTAACAGCGCTAACGTTATGCTTCTTGGCTCGCCAAGCTGTCAGCCTCTGTAAAGCAAGCCGCCGTTGTTCGCTAGAGGCGACAAAGAGCATAAAAAGTTTCTGATTTTGTAAATGTTTCCGATGATGCAGATTAAGCCACAAGAGTTTCACGAAGAAGTTAAAATTCGAAATACCAGCAGCTTTATAGTTTTATTCGCCCGACAAATCTTAACATGCAACCCTAAAAGTCAGTTACAATACAAGAGAAACTACCGAAAGTGGGTCAAAGGTCAAATAAATACCATTATTTTCAACAGATGCTCATTTAACTTGATCAAAATTACTTAACCTGTTGGAAACAATTAGGTTCAAATGTTTTAAATTAGGTTCTAATGTAAAGTGCTTGTGTTTTAAGAAATTAAATTTGGTTTTATTGAATCTCGTAATTGCTTATGCTTATAACGTTCTGGTTTTAATTTTTTAAAGTACCATTTTGCCATTTGAAATCATCCTAAAAACATCATAGTTGTTTCCAGCAATACGTTTTGGCCTAACGTAAAGCTTGAAAATATTATTGGATTGCTGAAGAGCTTCCGTCCCGGATCAGACTTGGGACTCGAAGAAGTCGGTTTATTTTGGTTTGTACCTTTATTCTACAGAAGGGAGTTCTACTTTAAGATTCCTTCATGACTCACATAATAAGACCACCCAAGTCCCAGGTTCGACGTGCGCATGCGTAGCACAGTTGTATCAATTACATTAATTCAGTTCAATTACAATTACTCCCTTAAACGTTTCATTTACATTACAATTACCTTAAAAACTGTAATTAATTACATCCATTACAATTTTCGGCATTAAAACTTCAATTTTCTCAATATTAATGTATTGAGCCAAAATTTTAGAAAATTAAAATTAAAATTGGAACTACACAGAATGAAAATGCCGCAATTACATTACAATTACAATTACATTAAGTCCTGTAATCAATTATAGTAATTACAATTGCAATTGATCCAACTCTGAATTGTGCAGTACGAAATTTCGAAACCGGTAAGCAATATTATCAATTTTAAATAAATGTCTGCGTTTTTTCATTTAGACATAGTATTGATGCTAACTTTATAGTCTGGTCGATACTTAGTGTGGTTCAAACAAGCTTTAAGGTTTCCATTTAGTTACCAGATCGCAAGTTGGTCTTGATTTCGGTTTAATGGACTGTCCTCGTCTTGTTAAATCAACCAAAATAACGTCTGGCATTTCATAGCACGGTTGTTGATTGTTACGTAATGGAAAAGTTTTATTCCTGAAAATCGCGCTAATAAATTCCAGATTAGATTTATCTATATGCCGCCATCAAAGAGCAACATCTGGCTTCTTAGCCATTCAAGCCTCATATTACTTTGTTGTAAAGCAGGGGTTCCCAACCTCTGGGCCATGGTCCCCTAGGGCAGGGTCCGCAAATACTTTTTTGCGCGACCCAAAATTACTTCTACTGAGGTCTCGCGGACCCAACACGAGTTGTTTTTAATAAAATAGTTTTGCTAAAAAACCACAGTAACTTATTGTGTTTCTATTTATTAGTATTGCGTTTTGTTCATTTTAAAAGAGAAAGGGTTCTGTGACATAACTGAAAAGAAGCCTTGAGTTTTAGTACTTGTGATGTCTCATTAGGATAACAAATATGATTTAGCAACCAATATGTGTTCCTGTAATTGCAGCCCCATCAACTCCCCGCCATAACCCCTTTAACTCCCCTTCTACTTAGCTCAGTGCAATAATTACTGGCAAGGTGTGTAATGATTTTTTGGCGCGACTCACTAAAAATGCCCGACGTTTCGCAATCGTTTTAGGAAACTCAGCATTATAAGCTTAACATTATAAGTCGCGGATCTAAGGATTTTCAGGGGGCAATATAAATTTTAAGACACAGGTCGGCAAACTTTACCAAGTCGCGGGCCAAACCAAACCCAACAAGTTCCCAGCGGGCTGCACTAAATTTGCGCTAACAATTTTGTTTTAAAAACGAGTGGCCATTACCCACTGTAGTATAATAACTCCTAATCAGGGACGGACCTAAATGTTTGATTCAGTAAAATGAGTCTACGTTACTACAAATGGAAGCAACGCGCGTAGCGCGAAAAAATGCGTTTGTCTAAAACATGACAACTTAGCACAAGGACCTTACACACCCTACTTTGTCCAGGCTAACTCAACGCGCCAATCGCAACCAGATTGCCTGCATCCGGTTTTGCTAGCAAAACTTTTCTGTTAAAAATATGGACGACGCTTGACGACACAAAAAATAATATTTCCGCAAACATAAATATTCGCGTAAAGCGTCTTATAATAGCTAGTTTATATCGTTAAAGTTCGTGAAAAACTGCATAACCTGGTAAGCAATAAGCAGTTTATGTTAGAAAGAGACAAAAATGACAAAATGCTCATTGAAAACGTCTACTGCACAATAACAAAAAAATAAATTAAAATTTAATAAAATCTTGAAGCTACAAGAAGAGACGGCAACCCGATTGAGCTTTGAGAAAGATAGTTTGACAACATTTTAGGCAAAATTAAGCAATTCATACCCTAAGCTTAATGAAATTATTATGTCATTGCTGTTGCCTTTCCTATCAACACGATGTGAATGTGGGTTTTCAACAATGTTACTTCTGAAGACAAAGCAGCGCAGTGTCTTGTTTATTAAATGTGACATGCGGCTGGCTCTTTTCACCACTAAACCAGCAATTGAGACATTGTCAGAGCAAAAACAAGATCAGCCATCACATTAACTGAATATGGAATAACTAATTAATGTGCTATCATGTTTATTGTGTGTTGTATTTATTTAATTTTATTATTCTAACCGTCTGTTATTGTATATTCAACAATAAAATGGGGGGGGGGGGGGGGGCACGGTTTAAAAAAGGTTGGGAACCCCTGTTGTAAAGAGTATAATTTGAATCACAGGTCGTGCGTTGCTCGTTTTGGATTGCGTGACAAAAAGCGTTTCTTGCTCAAAAAACAAACAACATTATCATATAATTAGCTTTATGCAAACACAAATGTGTCGCAAGCGAGCAAAGTGCATTCGATTGTTTGGATTCTAATCGTAACAAGAGCTTATTGTTTGCGCAACAAAGCGACAGTGCTACCAGGAAGTCGAAACAATGGATTCGATTGTTTGAATTGTTATTTTAATGAGCTGCAAAAATCCTTGGGCTAAAGTTTTATGTGGAACGTTCGTTTCCAAATGCGCGTATTAAGGAATTATGAAAAAAAAACTTAATTTCATTATGAAAATAAAATACTAGAAAGCCATAATTTTTTCAGCAGAGTTAACCGATCAATAAACTCTGTTGGCGCAAAGTTTATCAGCCCTGGCTCGCCACTATTAATCGTGCAGCGATGGTGCAACCTAGAGAGCAGCACGCAGCTGGGTTAAGCAGACTTTAACGAGTTGACAAATATTTACCCACTAAATCACACAAAGCAAACATAAGCCAACGCTATAAGCCGGTAAAGCACTGATAATGAAACTTTTTGATTTGTACACCCTAAAAAAATGATTCATAGCGCACTTTTAACAAAGCAACAATTTTGTAACTTGACAAACGATCGTCATACTTAGCACTGCAATTTCGTAAATGTCTAAATATCATTGGATTTCTTACAGATAGTGTATATCCTAGACTCGCAAGTTACATGCGTTGGTATTCGTAAACAATTTAGTATTTTTTAAACAAAAAAACGTTATGATGCACACAGTTTGAAAATCATTGAAGTCTTGTAAAAAACTTGATAAAACTTAAGATGATTATAAAAGCTACTCATCTATGGAACGTAACATGAAATAAACAGAAAGCGGTTTGGCAAAGCATGGCGTTGTATACTTAACCAGCACTTTGTTTTTAATGGGAATAGTGTAACCTGGTTTACGCAACCATTTTATTTTCAAAAAACAAACGTATGCCGCACCGGTTTACATTAAAATCGGTTAAATGCTATTAACTTAACGCAGCAATAATTCATATAGCAACCCCAGCATTGTGTAAGGATTAGTGATCGATATCACAATTCGCAACTTTCAGTTAATTTTTAACCAGAAGGTTCTTGTCGCGCCCGACGCTACCGACCCGGTTTGTTTGTTTTTCCACAGAAACCTTCGTTTTTATTGCGCGTTAACTATTTCGTTTCAAGAGTAAACAAACCTTGGGCGAACGAACAATTTAATGCACTTTGCACAGAATTTTTGAACCACCTTGCTTTTATATTTTGTGTTGTTGCTCAACGAACAAATATTCATTTTATTGTTGTTCTTTTTTTTATTTTTTAATGTTTTTATTTTGAACAATGTTGTGATTTTCTAAAAAAAAGTTATTAATGGTTTACTTCTATGTTTGTTTCTATCGATCGTTGGGTAAAAATTGTTTCAAACTTCTAAACCAAGTTTATAAATCCTAAATGAAAACACTCACAAAAATAAGCATTTTAAAAATACAGTGTTTTTCATTTTGTTAAATAACAAAAACTTGTGATTCTAAGTATATTTTTCCTGAATCCTTCAACAGCGATTTAAATAAATGCACATATTTTAATTAGGTTGCGGGTATTGGTTGGTTAAGTATTATTATTCTAATTTAAATTTAACGACTTGTTTTCCATTTCGTTACTTCAAAATAGGTGATAGGTCTCTAGACCAACGTCCCTTTCTCTGCAAGCTTTTCTCCTTATTTACGTTCAACAAATATTGCTTCAGTCTTTTTCTGCAGCAGCTGCTGGCTCATTTAGTTGTTTTTGAATTGAAGTTTGAACTAAATTTTGTTTTACATAAAAATACTTTATTCTATAAACAACTTTAAGATACAATAATAGGAAATTTTAGTTTTTAATTTATATACTTTTACTCTTTTTATCCAATTTATTTTCAGCCAACTTCAGTATAGTAAACCAAATAAACCCAAATTAATTTTATGAACTGATGAATTTATTTGTCCTATAGAATTTCTTAACATTTATGTAGTGGGGAATTGTTGACTGCTTAACCTTAATTTGACCCATAACAAACTGTTTGTGGATGTTTTATGTATTTGCAATGTAGATATTATGTGAATATTTTAAATAGATTATCACAATTTATATGAAAATGGTTGTTTTCAAATTACTGAATTAGGTTTGTAAACATGTGGAAATTTACAAGTTTGTTTAAACTGTGAAATGTCTGACAAAGAAACAAGAAACAAACATCATGAGGTAAGTCTGATTCTCTTTCTAATTTTAAGTGTTTTGGAAGAAGTGAAATATTTCTTATAGACACCGGTCAAACCTTTATCAAGTTATTTGTTAATACTTACTTATTTCTTGTGGCAAAATGGTAGTTTTTCTTGTGGGTATATGATTAAAGTTTTATAATATAATCTTAAATGAGCGTCATCACAAACCGGTCACAATTGTTATACTATTTCAAAACATTACACAACATTCGTTGCATGTTAAAGAACGGGCAAAACCTCCACACATTTATAAGGCAATAACCTACATGAAGTACATTGCCTTAGTAAAATAACTTTGTTTCTATTTTGCCCACTTGCCTGGCGACTTGCTTAAGAGGGAGCAAAATGAGCCACAGTTGCTCTGCCTGTCTCCCTAAAACGCGAACATGCTGACGACCGACTCATAAACTTTCCATTTTATTATATTTAGATGATTAACTGTCGATTTTAATACAAAATTTTAACTGATTACATATTGCAACAAAAACATTGATATACATATATTGATTTAATGATGAAAATAACGGCCCAAATAGACGTTAAAAGTGACATGCTTTATTTTCAAACGTTTCGGCAAATTCTCATGCCATCATCAGTGATATGAAGGCCACATTCCTTGGTGCGACCAACGTGTGTATAAACGGGTGCAACCGATGTGGCCTTCATATCACTGATGATGGCATGAGCATTTGCCGAAACGTTTGGAAAAATAAAGCATGTCGCTTTTAATGTCTATTTGGGCCGTTATTTTTACCATTAAACTTATGAACAGATCCGTATATAGTGTTCCAAAATATACATTGATTGTTTTTCACTTAAAATAACAAGATGTGCATAGCTCTTTTTACAATTACAATTTATGTTTCAGCATGAATCTGCTGGACAATCACGAGCAGGGACTTCAAGTAAGCTTCTTTTAGTATTCAAATGTACTTTGTTGCTTAAGTTGATTTAAAATTTTATACTACTGTTTAGGGTCGAGCTCTGATGAAGATATTTTCTCTTGTGGCTCTGATGATAATCCCTCCACCAGTCAACATCCGGATGCAAGGAGCAAGAAAAAGGGGGGTTCCCCACCAAGCAATCGGCCAAGAACCAGTTCCAAGAAACTAGCAAAGGCTGCCAGAGCAAAGAAGGGAAACAATGCAAAAAAAGGTAATTTATTAATAAATAGTTTCCCAACAAGTGCAATCATTTTTACTTTACCTCGGTGGGTTAAATCAGTGTTGATTTAAAATTTTGTACTTCTGTTTAGGATCGAGCTCTGAGGAAGATATTTTCTCTTGTGGCTCCGATGATAATCCCTCCACCAGTCAACATCCGGATGCAAGGAGCAAGAAAAAGGGGGGTTTCCCACCAAGCAATCGGCCAAGAACCAGTTCCAAGAAACTAGCAAAGGCTGCCAGAGCAAAGAAGGGAAACAGTGCGAAAAAAGGTAATTTGTTAATAAATAGTTTCCCAACAAGTGCAATCATTTTTACTTTACCTCGGTGGGTTAAATCAGTGTTGATTTAAAATTTTGTACTTCTGTTTAGGAACGAGCTCTGAGGAAGATATTTCCTCTTGTGGCTCCGATGATAATTCCTCCACCAGTCAACATCCGGATGCAAGGAGCAAGAAAAAGGGGGGTTCCCCACCAAGCAATCGCCCAAGAACAAGTTCCAAGAAACTAGCAAAGGCTGCCAGAGCAAAGAAGGAATACAGAGAGAAAAAAGGTAATTTGTTAATAAATAGTTTCCCAACAAGTGCAATCATTTTTACTTTACCTCGGTGGGTTAAATCAGTGTTGATTTAAAATTTTGTACTTCTGTTTAGGAACGAGCTCTATGGAAGATATTTCCTCTTGTGGCTCCGATGATAATTCCTCCACCAGTCAACATCCGGATGCAAGGAGCAAGAAAAAGGGGGGTTCCCCACCAAGCAATCGCCCAAGAACAAGTTCCAAGAAACTAACAAAGGCTGCCAGAGCAAAGAAGGAAAACAGAAACGGTGAGTTATAAATTGTGTTAAAATGTACTTTGCATTTTTAAATAAGGGACAGACAACAGTTTTCAATGGTGATCAAAATTTAATAGGCACTATAAACGTTTTAGGTTTGTATTTATTTGAATTTATAATATAGATTAAAATGGCTGCTAAAGTTATTACCAGCATGACAGAACCTGACAACTTGGTGACTATATGTCTGTCAAATTTTTTTTAGAAAGATTCATTTTAAAACTACTGGACATGTCAGTTGTTTCAAGGAGGGTTGAATTAATGGGGAAGTTTTGCAAGGTTTGTCCAATTAGGAAATGTAGCGGGTTTTATAAAGTATTTTTCTAAACACAAATAAATGTTTTAAACCAAATAAACTTACATTTTATTAGACTTGGTTTATAGTACTGTGCCAGTGTTTTAAACAAGTCATTTTGAAGGACTTAAGTCCAAGTCAAGTCATTAGTTGCTCAAATCCCCCACCCCCCCCCAAAGTCTTTATAAGAGCAGGTCAACCCCAAGTCAAATCACTGAAATAAAGATAAAATAATATACTAATAAAATCAGGAAACTTGATCCATATGATAAATAACTGAAAAACCACATATAACAAGCAAATTGTTTTCCTGAAAAATATAGGATAAAAAGCTGATGTTAAAAAGATTTATAAAAATGTAATTTCTACCCAAGTCATTTGACTCAATGAATTATGTCCAAGTCAAGTCAAGTCAAGTTAAGTTATTTGAAAACAGTAATTTAAGAAGCGATTGTTGACTAAGTTATTATAACACTGGACTGTATATATGGAAATCAAGTTATCAGCAGAGTCCACTTACAAATCTGTTAACAGTGAGGTCATTTTCACACACAATACACAACTTTGATAGCAGTGTACAGCATATTTCATTCAGGACTGCTAATTTTGCCCTGTCAATGTAAAACGCTTTTCTAAAACCGTAAAAGACAAATTGTATATCCTCAGTTATAATTATCAAGGAGAACTGTAACACATAATACATCAATGCGTGTTTCACTTCCTCCTCATGGAAGTTTTGAATTCTCGCTAATAAATTGAAGATTGAATGAGGTTAATAAGAACAAAGAAAGCCAGACAGATTTAAACAGCCTTACTGGTAAAGTTAAAAATTGTATGGAGTTATTAGGAACAAAACAAAAGTTCAAAACCTGTAAAATTCTAAAAAATGGCTTGTTTAGAATCAGTATATTTGTTCAATGCGGTTAATACAGCCTGTCTTCCAGAATAGTTGGAAGCATATATATTAGGGGTTGGTCGCGAAATCACTTTTTTTTTATCCACCTGCCTCATATGGATTTTGGTAGATAGACACCTAAAACCATTGTATACAAAATTTAAGCTCATTTGAACATGTATTGATGTGAGGAGTTGAATTTTTGCGGAAATTCGCAAAATCGGTAAAAATGCGAAATTAAAATTCATAACTCAAAATACTGACGTGATGGACAAAAATGAATGCCAGATTTGAACTCAGAATCCTCAAATTAGTCAAAAAGGTTGCCGCCTTGGCTGGAGCAAATTTGCTGTAAACCAAGTGTTATCTTGATTTTGATCGGCTTGCCCTTTAATGAAATGTGTGAAAATACATTGATTTTAATATTATTCGTTTAACACAAACTGTAAGAACACAGTGTATGATTGTGGTGAGACATATACAGCAAGGTCTATTCACAGTAACCACATTTTGTACCAATTCTATTCATTTTTACAGTTGTATATATATTATTTCAACATGTTGATTTTGTATTGTTTTAGTTTTGTATAAAAATGGGCAACAATGTGATTGTAGCTTGGGTTTCTTTACAAGTTTGTAAATGTTTGTTAGAACTTCCATTATTTTGCAATTAACCTGTTTAATTCACAAATGCTTTATTACCTTTTGCAAAAAAAGTAAAACAAATTTGTTTCATTTGAGAAAAATAAACCCAATTGAATTAAAAATAGACTTATTTGATTTTGAGCAATTTAATGATGTCATTTGGCATCATTTCGCAATACTTTTTGCTAATAATATTGCATATCGCCTTTGTAATGAAATAGTATCGTCTTTACTTGTATCTATTGCTTCCAATAGTTCCGGAAGCGCCAGGCATCTCTGTGGCTTCATCAGGAAACGTCAACCTTGGTCAAAGTGAAAGAATGGCGACGCAACGAGGTAAGCTGACGCAGGATGGGGTTGCGCAAAAAGTAAAGAAAAAACACTTTTCGTAATGTATTGAATAAAATGGTGCTAAAATCGGCGTAGATATCTCTAAAGTTGCACAAGTAAATCACTTTGATACATAGGCTGGTCTTAGCTGCTTAATATTAAAATGTCGTTTTCGAACACTTCAATGTGAACTTTAAGCATCATTTTATTATAAAAAAAATGTGATTTTCAATTATTTTGATTAGGGCGGTATGATAAAAAATCATAAAATAGCCTTTGCAAATTATGTGATATTAAAACCCATACGTACTCCCTGTTAAACCTTTATGTGTTTTCCGATATCATAACTTACCATAAGATGCATTACTTCAGATCACGGCCAGATGGCAATGGGAGACTTCCAAAACTTTAACAACCCTACAGCGCATATAACATTCAACAGTAAGTAACATGGGCCAGGAAACGCGCCAATATCGGAAAGTTTCGATACCCGATATTGTTGGTATTTGTCCGACACTTAAGTAATATCCCCACGATATCAGGACGGCATGGGTTTCGATGTTGAAAATGAAATCACTTTGAATTAAGTTTTTTAAATGATTGTAATTTTACTAAATGTTTTTTCAAATGATTATAATTTTGCTAAAGCAAACAACTTGCAAACAAATCTAAAAGAACCCACAATACCTTCGCTATCAATATTGTAAAAGACAATTTGTATGTCCTCAGTTATAATTAGCAAGGAGATATGTATCACATAATGCCTCAATGCATGTTTCACTTCCTCTTCCTCTTCATGGAAGCCTTGAATTCTCCCTGGTAAAGTTGAAAATTGAATGGAGTTATTAGGAACAAAACAAAAGTTCAAAACCAATTCTGTTTTCCAGACATTTTTAAACAGCCTTACTAGAGATCAGTCTGTAAGTAAAAAGTTAGAACTGCTTGTTTTAGAATTAAAATAAACAAATTGCTTGAAAATGATGTAGTAATAAGAAATTATTTCGCAGATCCACAACATCAAAATGTGGACTCCAGGCAAACCACAATGCAAGCAAAAGGTATTTGTCATTCCTCGTCAGCTTACTTAAATGTAATTTGTGATATTGTCATCAATGACAAAAACTTTTGTTTAGATTTGATGATGAATATAATCTCTTCAAATTAAAGTATTATCCATAATAATAACATCAAACAATGTAGTTGTGCAGTCTTTGTAAAAATATTATACATAAATTGTTTGTCTATCTGTCTATTTAATAAGATACTTTTTTGTCTGGAAAATGATGAAAATTTCATCTTTAGGAAATTAAGTCTTACCATTAGTATTTGATCAAACTTTCAATAGGATCCATTATTTTTTAAATTAAATTACTCAATTGCAGACTATGCCCAGCAGGCTGAAGGGGATATTATCAACAATTACAATTACAACCCTAATAATACAACGGGTAAGTACAATTGGTAAAGTGTTAATATTTTTATTAAAAAAATGTAACATGAAAAATCATTAAATTGTTTTAACAAACCACAAAGAACAAAGGGCTCCAAATAATATATTGGTTTGATCGGCTTGCTCTATAATGAAATGTGTGAAAATACATGGGTTTTAAGGTTATTACTGTAACACCAACTATAAAGAACACATTGTATGATTGTGGTGAAGCATATATAGCAAGGTCTATTCACAGTAACCACGTTTTGTACAGATATTTATTTTTACCATTGTATATTATTTCAACATGTTGCTTTTATATTGTTTTAATGCCATAATGAAAACGGGCAACAATGTGATTGTAGTTTGGGTTTAGTAAATCTTTGTCGCAACTTCCATTATTTTGCAACTAATGTGTTTTATTCACATATGTTTCTTACATTTGGATATTTTAGTGAAAGGATATCAAAAAGTCAACATACATCACCCAGCAAAGACTTTCAGTGAATTTGCTGAATCAGACCAACGAAAGACCCCCAACAGTAAGTGTTTGGCATTTTCTTGAAGTTATTTTTTGATGTAAAAATAAAACGTTAAAGTAATAGAACTGGCAAACTCGGACAATTATAAGCAAGTTAACATAAAAGTAACAAAAATGCAATTATATAGAAAGCAAGTTGTTTTTGGTGCAAAATATACATAACCCAATTTTATTAATAATTGTTTAATAAATTTTTTCTACTGTTAATCAAAGTTAGACATAGCTCTTGCCAACATAATAGATACAGATGTGACAAACCAAACTTGCAAAGTCTTTATACCATTACGATCGTAAAACAAACACCCAAGGCAAACCTTGGATGGATCACGAAATTAAACATTTAGTTGCTAAAAGACTCTTTCTTTCATAAATGGAGAAAGTTTTGTAAATTAGAACACAAAACGCCATATAATTAATTCTGTAACAACATTCAACATAAAATTAAGGAAGCAAAAATCAACTATAAATCACATCTTGCTAACCAAGTATGTAATGCACCAACCTCGAGTAAAGCTTTTTGGTCCGCAACGCAACGTTTGATTAACTGTGATAAATACAGTAGCAATAGTTTTTCATCAAACTTGATTTATAATGGCGAACATATAGCCGATGATTATGCGAAAGCAAATCTATTTAATAATCATTTCTCCTTTATTTCTACGCTCCCCCAAAATGTGTTATCACTTCCACTTCCTAGTTTTGTTGGCCATACAGCTAAAACATTGCCAAGCCTCAATATTACCCCTTTCGACGTTTTTAATGTGTTGCGTCATCTAGACCATAGCAAGTCATCTGATCCATTTAGCCTTCCCAACAGACTTCTTAAGCTTTGTGCTGTGTCCTTATGTACACCATTATGTTACCTTTTTAACTTTATTCTATCAACGGAAGATTTTCCTTCAGAATGGAAAAAGGCAACTGTTATACCATTATACAAGTCGGGTAGCAAATCTGACATAAAAAATTACAGACCAATTTCCTTGCTGCCTTCCCTTTCTAAAGTTTTTGAAAAGCTGATTCACAAGCACTTAACCACCTTCTTAGAAACAAATAACCTTTCTAACCCTAACAATTCAAGATTTTGGAAAAAACACTCAAGTGTTACTAATTTATTACATATTACACAAGAGATATACTCCCCACATGATAACGGTTTGGACTGCAGAATAGTATTTCTCGACATTTCAAAAGCATTCAAACATGTTTTTTTATTATTTAAATTAAAACAGCTTGGCGTTATCGGGTCTTTTTGGATCTCATGGCATCTTACCTTCTGAATCCCCTTCAGCGCGTCCACACTTAAAGAATTATCTGTCTGATACGCTGTCCACTAATGCTGGAGTGCCCCAAGATTCTCTTTTGGGTCCTTTGTTATTTCTCGTTTATGTAAATGATATTTCGGCTAATTTAACTTCAAATGTATCACTTTTTGCAGATGACACAGCTTTATACTATTCTTCCAAATGTCCGTTTATACTTCACAAAACTTTAACAACCGATCTCAAAGTTCTTGAAAAATGGGCATCCACCTGGGCGGTAAATTTTAATCCAATTAAAACATCTGTGCTCACAATATCTCAAAATCAAACTCGCCATCCGAAAATAACTTTCAAATGTTCCATATTACCTGAAGATGACAGTCACAAATACCTAGGTATTATGTTTACTCCTTCGTTATCCTGGCATAAACATATCTTATATGCTTGTCATAAAGCACATACCCGCCTAAACATTCTGCGTACAATTTCCACAACTGTTTCGCGCCACATACTCTTGTTTTCTACATAGCTCATATTCTCCCAATACTGGAATACGCCGACATAATTTATGACAATTGTGGTAAGTCCGAGAGAGACCTACTAGAAAGTGTTCAATACGATTCAGCTAAGCTAATTCTAGGGTGTATGAGAACCACATCACACAGTACATTCCTACTTGACCTTGGTCTAACTCTTTATTTAAGACGAAATGTTCACACTTTGTCACTATTCTTTAAGTTAATTCTTCACATTGGACCATCGTACTTACAATCATACATACCTAAATTTATAAAAGATATTGTTAGCTACGAGTTTCGCTACCCATTAACAATGCCTGTTATCCGCTTGAAAACCCAAATAATGCATAACATGTTTGTTTGCAAGTCAATTCGACTCTGGAATAGTCTCCCGGCGAAATTGCGGGCTGTATCTTCAGTTTCAATATTTAAAAAAAATTTTAAACATCATTTTTTCTATGAATCCGACAATACATACCACCTTTACAGAAAGAATCCTAAAATTACTGCTGTTCTTCGTATGTTGAGATTCAGTCCACTGAAATATAACTAATATTTGTACTTGTTTTTGCGGACCTTCAAATACTCTAATACATTCGTTTTTTTTTTGAGTGTCAACTTTTAACCACCGAAAGGTCATTTTTAATGAGCACAATTTGTTCTCTGTTTGTCGATAATTCTGTAATGTTACCGATTAAGTTGTTTATTTGTCTCATACTACTTTGTTGAATTACATTCTGTTCGGACATCCTGATTTAATGTGATCTGAATCTCTCATTTTATTTAACTGCTGTGCATAACTTTTTGTTAGCTTCTCGTAGATTTTGATGTAAATTCTTAGTGTCCAATATTGAGTTATTAAGTGTTGTTCCGTAAAACCGTTTGTTACTCGTTGTAAATGGTGTCACGAAAAAACGTATTCCTAAGTAACAATACTGTGGCCTGAAGGGCCACAATCAGGCTTGTAAAAAATACAACGACAACATACTTTAATCCATATTCTGTAATGTCACCATTTAAGTTGTTTTTTATTTGTCTCCTGCTACTTTGTTGAGTTACATTCTGTTCGGACATCCTGATTTAATTTGCTCTGAATCTCTCACTTTTTTAAACGCTGTGCATAACTTTTTGTCAGCTTCTCGTAGATTTTGATGCAAATTCTTTCCAGTGTCCAGTATTAAGTTATTAGGTGTTGTTCCGTAAAATAGTTTGTTACTCGTTGTAATTGGTGTCACGACAAAAGGTTTTCTTAAAAAACATAAGACTGTCCCCTGATAAAAGCCAATAAAAAGAAACAAAGTCATTTGAAAACACTTCCTAAAGTGATTGTCAAGTCATTACAACATTACAAACTGATTGACTGATAATAACCCACATGTGTCATTTTAATGTTGTGGTCACCATCAAGGTGTATGCAAAAAGCAAAAGCCAACAGCCCTCTAACAACAAGCATTTTTGGCTTAAATCGTTCAATATATGTGAACCTTCAAAGTGCACAGTCTGCTTTTCTTCTAATAGTTAAGTTTGTTTTAAGTGAACTGGTGCAAAAATGCAGCTCAAATCCATTTTAATTACATGCTGCCCATCATTATTTGGTTAGATTATCAATAATGATAGGGGCTACATGACGCAACAGCCCTCTGGTGACAAGCAATTTTTTGCCTGAATTGTTCAATATTTGTGTACCTTTTAAACTTAGCGAACGTATACGCTTTGCCATAAACAAGGGAATAATTGAGCAATATAATCTAAGAGTCAAAATATTTTGTCTATGAGGTGCCCCGAATGTTTTATAACATTATCAAACACATGAGGTGAGGGGTGCAGAACCACAACCTGGGGGTGCACCGTCTGCTTTTCCTGTTGTTTTCTTATGGTTAAGTTGTTTTTAAGTGACGCGCAGCTTTATTTAGTTGGATTGGCAATAATGTTAAAGGATACATGATGCATTGGGCACATTACAGAGACTTGCATGATTTTCTATCTAATATCTGTCAACAAAATGCCTGTACTGTTAATCTATTCTACCCAAGAATAACATTTTCTTTGTTTTCAGATACAAATAACGAACAACCAGATGCAAATGTTCGACAAAGTTTGGCCGACCAACCAGGACCTTCTTTATTGACTAGAGCTTTGCAATTTATTCCAGACAAAAGTAAGTTATGTTTATTTTACAATAAATTTTCCAATCATATGTTGTTATGCCCTTATATAATTGTAAAATGTATATTTATTTATAGTTTGGCGAGCAAAAAAAAAAAGGGAATTGCGCAAACGTGTGAAATTAATATCAGGAGTAAGAAATATGCCGATAAAACTTGATCGTGACCAGCCAATTCAGCTGGTGCCTGTTGCATTGACTAAAAATGAACCAAAATCTATCGAACAACTAAACAAAGAAGGACATTACAACAAACGAGAAGATTTCCAGCAACTTTTATCACTTGAAACAGAAAGCCTTGGCATCAGTGAAGCGATAGAGCAGGCTTTTAAACAAGCAGAGTCAGATGCAAGACAACATGCCTCTGAAGAAGCCAGACAGGACTACATCGACCGAAACGGCAACAACATTGTGTTTATCGGACAAGCTGGTATTGGCAAGACCACTCTTACTCGCATGATAGTGGAAATGGTTCTACAGCAAAAGCTTTTTCCAAAATGCGAGTACATTTTCTTTGTTTTTTGTCGGGAAATCAACTTTAAAACAAAAACTACACTTCTACAAATGTGTTTCAATGGAACAGACATCAAATTTCGACATGAGCAAACTACAGAAAAGTCTTTAATGGAAAAAATTGGGGACGGTGAAAATGTTGTATTTGTATGTGATGGTTTGGATGAAGCAAATACTGATGCTTTCTTCACAGATGAACCATTACCATCAGATGAAATAGCAACAGCTGATGTTCATATAAAGAGGCTGTTTAAAGCTAAAATTTGGAAAAAATCCATAAAAGTTTGCACTTGTAGGCCTGGTCAATTTCACAATATGACTAAAATGATCCAAACAACATCAGTCTTTGATCTTAGAGGTATTTCAGCTGCTTCACAAAAAAATATTTGTGAACAAATCTGTGAAACGGCAGAACAGGTCACATTAGTAATGGCTTATTTGGAAAGAAAGAGAGACATTGCTGTTTTGTGTCACGTTCCTGCTCTCTGCATAATCATCATGTATGTCATAAACATACATTTTGCAGAAGATAAAGAGCTGGAAATAGAATCCCTCACTTATATTTTTTTTAAAGTTCTGGAGTATTTTTGCCAAAGTGAACACATCAGGGAAAAACATGCTCACTTAAGCAAAATTGCTCTTTTGGCATGGAATGGATTTGAAAAAGGAGATCTTGTATTTACAGCCAAGGACTTTTTTGATGTAGGCATGAAGCAAAGTGATGCAGATGCCTTTCTCATGCACTATGTTGATTCCAGATATAAAGTTAGCTTAAAAATACTGGAAGGTTTCAAACGAACAAGCTTTACACATTTGTTATTGCAAGAAAACTTCTCAGCTCTTCACTTGGTGTTTTATTCCACTCTGGATGAATTTAATAACATTCTTCCTAAGTTACCTGAAAGTCGATGGGAAGTTGTGTCAAGATTCATGTTCGGATATTTTAACAATGCACTGAACTCAACAGTTAGTTCATTTCTCACTGCATTCAGTTGCGAGCCCAACCATCAGATATGTGAGGCCAAAAGATGCAAATTAGTTGAGTTTGCAGTTCAGTTTGTGCAGCAAATTAGTTCAACTGACACTAGAAAGCTTATCACCATCAGTGGCTGGTTGAACGAGCCCAGAGATCCAGAACTCGATAAAAAGATTGCTGAGTACTTGCCGAGTCAAATCAAGTTTCAAGGACGCATCTTACCATCTGATGTTCCCAGTCTTGTCTATCTGCTCTCAATCAAAGCTGTATCACTTGATATAAGCAGAAACAAAGGTAATTATTCCACATTGTGTTTGATCCAAACTATAGTTTTTCACAGCTCAGCACTTTGCCCTAATGTTAACTTTTAAGTTTAAAAAGTTTACTTTTTTCTGTTAGCTGGAATTCGTAACAGTAAATTTTAGTTTTGTTATATTGTTTTGCATTTATTTACCTACAGATGCTTATAACCCATGTCATTAATGTTAGATTAGCCACAATTATTGTAAGCTACGAGCACCATTAGGTTTGTTTCAGATACACACTTACAGCAGGACTTTAAAGTTGTTGTGTATTTTAATCAATTTTGTGTTAATCAGCAAAAAAAGTACAAAAGAATAACTGAGTATTCTAGAATAAAAGGTTTTCAGATATAATCAATGAAAATATCAAATCCTGGAATAATTTTATTTATTTATTTCCTACTTTGCTGGGAGATTATTCATAATACATCCTTTGTCACAAAACAGCAATGAATGGCAAAACCGTTTCTTAATATTTAGATTGATAAAATGTAAAAAACCCAATCACTAAAATTTATAGCAATGGTGTCTGCAACCATATTGTGGGAATTGTGATCCATAATTACACAAAATATAACAATAATTTACCACATAATAAAATCATGATTATATTTTGCGTAGTAATGTATTACAATTCCACACATTTTGTGGCATAACTCTATACAAATGTTTCCATACATTTAAAAGTTTTGTGAAACATTGTTGTGTTGTAGTTGAACCTGGTCACAAACGTTGAATATTTATCGGTCGGTAATACGCAGATGTAAACATTACGACTGCAACTATTGTGTTGCTATGATTAAAAGTTATGCTGTGGTTGACCTTGAGTGACCTTTAGCATACTTTGATAGAGTCCAATATGTACGATGGGTGTTAATTTGGAAACTTAATGCATTTAAGTGAGTTAATTGTGCTGGCAAAATATGCTGGCCGCTTGCCAAATTGCATTTGATTAATACTTAGTAACAATAAGGCAAAGTTTATCACAATCATCAAGTAATTGGTCGCCAGAAAACCAACTTTTTAAATGATATCACATTTAACACAAGCATTATAAATGTTTTGCAACAGCGATAGGCACTTGGCTATCTCCAAAGTTTTTTTATGAGTTTCAACGATATTTAAACTAACTTAAACCATTACTATGATTGTTATAATGACAACATAAATTAAAACCACTAGAGGAATTAAAACCACTTATCAGGTTTCCTGCTATATTTTGTATTTTCTTGTAGAATATTTATTGTGAGTTATTCTTGCTGTTTTTTCCATATTAGTTATCATTTATATATCACCACCATTTTTTAATTTATTGTATTTAGACTTTTTTAAGTTTGGAATTATAATTCAAATTTTAGCACATTGGAATTAAACTATAGGATTGTAAATATTAATATACATTTAATAAATTTTAATTTTAGTTGTTATTTCCATTAGAACCTGAATTGAAAAGTGATTCCATAAACTTGGGGATAAAACACTTTCAAGGAAAAGCATTTTCTTTTTTCATGGAATCACTTCGACTGGAAAATACCAAGGTTGAATTGTATCCAGTGTCACTTTAAAACTATTCATGTATATTGCAGTAAATTTTAGCTATATATTTCCTAAATTGCTTTTGCACTGATAATTTCTATTAATTAATACTGAATTTAAATTACAGCTCTCAACACTTGATCTTTCCAATAATGATATTGGTGATGAAGGTGCTTCGATTGTTGTTGAAAATTTGACAAATATTGACAATCTTAAATTATCTGGCTGTGGAATAACTACAAATGGTGCCAAGTCCATTGCAAAGGGATTGTTAAACACCAAGGTTCGACATATTTTTTTGAGTAATATATTGCACTAAAAGACGAATAAGGATTTGCCTTGCATACTCAAATATTATTGACAGCATTTCAAATTAGTTTATTTCTCCTCACTACACTTGAAAATAATTTTTCCAAATAATTATTATATATTTTTAATAAATCCCTGCTATCTCATTTGTAACGTTTCAGCTTTCTACACTTGATCTTACTGGAAACATTATCGGCAAGTCAGGAATAGACGCTTTGTCCAAGTGCAACATTGATCAGCTTGTCTTGACTTCATATGTGATCCATGAAGGCAAAATATCCAAGCATGGTGATGTCGTGATTGGGAATCATGAAACTGATCTGATGGAAAAACTGGTTGTGAACAAATCTAAGGTAACTCTACAAATACTTGTTAAATCTATATTATTTAATATTGCTCTTAGTCAAGGACTTTCAACTTTAATGAATTTGTTGTGTTGGAACCAAATCTACCAACATCTGATGTTGTGGCAATCCTGTCTCTTTGCTTGCTACATTTTGATCAAGTAAATCTGGGTTCATCAAAAATACAAAGTGGTGATTTGCAAGAACTTGCTTACGCCATTGCTCTACTTCGTAAACCAGTGAGTCATCGTTGTATAAAAGAAGTTTATTGGCTGCTTTAATTTTCTCCAATTTTGTTATTTTTTTGCAAAACTGACGAAGACTTGCATGTTTTAAAATGTATGAAATATTGCATCGATGCTTTTACACTTAAACTGGAGAGCAACAATGTAACTTTTCTGAATCTGTAACGATTTCTCTGATTTTTATATACTAGAAAGGTAATAACTTAAATTATTTAAACAATGCAACATATGTGTGTTAACAACTGAGATCTAGCCCCTCTCAAGCTGCTTTTTGACCAACGATTACAGCTTACATATTATTAATATACCGAAAGCCATTGCAGACTCTTTACCAAATCTGTCGATCAATGATGCAAGCAGAGCAGGCTAGAAAAACAATGGTACTTTAGATCCCCTTCATTATTAAGCTGCTTGTACTAACAGATTGAGCAAGCATTGGCGTATGGTTGTTTCTCGACTCGTTCCCTTCTGAGCTTGCATAGCTCAGTTGGTAGAGCGACGGTCCCGGCTTGACCGGAGGTCGTGAGTTCGAACCTCACTGCCAGCTAGTTGTTTTTATGGCCTGCTCTACTGGAGTTTACTTGTTCAACAATTATATATTTGTTATGTTTTTAAGTAAATGCTATATTCCATTTTAAGAGCATAATATTTGCCATAATTTAATAATACAGATATATCGGTAGAAGAGTAATTTCGGTTAATCGGTCGTATAGCGTTGGTCCTGTGAAAAGTCTAACAATCACAGTTAATGGCATTAATTTTGGTTGCAACCCTTGTTTTGCAAATCTTGTAATGCTGTTAGCAGCACAACTTCAATTACTATTAAAATAAAAATTCCTATTAATACTAATATCTAAATAACAGATTTCAACACTTGATCTTTCCAATAATAATATTGGTGATGAAGGTGCTCTAATTGTTGTTGATATTTTGCAAAATGTTGACAGTCTTAAATTATCTGGCTGTGGAATAACTACAAAGGGTGTCAACTCCATTGCAACAAAGTTATTACACACAAAGGTTCTATGTTTAATATCTATATATGTACTGTTTTTATCAAATAATTGTTCATTATCTTTAACCAAAAATTTTTATTTTATTTTTTGATTATCTATTTTGTTTACATTTTATATTATGTTGATAACAGATTTCAACACTTGATCTTTCCAATAATAATATTGGTGATGAAGGTGCTTTAATAGTTGTTGATGTTTTGCAAAATGTTGACAGTCTTAAATTATCTGGCTGTGGAATAACTACAAAGGGTGTCAACTCCATTGCAACAAAGTTATTACACACAAAGGTTCTATGTTTAATATCTATATATATATATATATATATATATATATATATATATATATGTACTGTTTTTATCAAATAATTGTTCATTATCTTTAACCAAAAATTTTTATTTTATTTTTTGATTATCTATTTTGTTTACATTTTATATTATGTTGATAACAGATTTCAACACTTGATCTTTCCAATAATGATATTGGTGATGAAGGTGCTTTAATAGTTGCTGATATTTTGACCAATATTGACAATCTTAAATTATCTGGCTGTGGAATAACTACAAAGGGTGCCAAGTCCATTGCTACAAAGTTATTACATACTAAGGTTCAATGTTAAAATATATATATATATGTCTATTGTTTTTATTGAACACTTTTTTGTTACTTTTACATTATTTTTCCATTTTTGTTACCAAAAATTGTTAAACAATGTTGAAACATTGCAGACATTGCCGTTATTTACAGATTTCCACACTTGGTCTTTCCAATAATGATATTGGTGATGAAGGTGCTTTAATTGTTGCGGATGTTTTGACAAATATTGACTGTCTAATATTATCTGGCTGTGAAATAACTACAAAGGGTGCCAAGTCCATTGCTAAGGGATTATCAAAAACGAAGGTTCGACATATTTTTTATATTGCACTAAAAGCCGAATAAAAAATCTGTCTTGCATATTCATTTGTTTATTGACAGCATTTCAAATTGTTTTACTTTCTTCTCTACACTTGAGAATTACTATATATTTTTAATGGATCCCTGCTATCGCATTTAAAACATTTTAGCTTCCTACACTTGATCTCACTGGAAACATTATCGGCAAGTCAGGAATAGACGCTTTGTCCAAGTGCAACATTGATCAGCTTGTCTTGACTTCATATGTGATCCACGAAGGCGTAATATCCAATCATGGTGATGTCGTGATTGGAAATCATGAAACTGATCTGATGGAAAAACTGATTGTGAACAAATCTCAGGTAACAATAAGTGCAATACAATGCAAAATCTACCTGAATTTACTGGTTAAACAAAATACAACAATTCCACACTACTTTAAAAAGCAACTATGGGGGTAGTCTTGCCATGGTATTAATTAGAGATAAACCGATATAATTATCAAACATATTGGCCGAAAATTACTACGAAAATAGGAAATAGCTTTTCCAATAAATTAAACAAATTTGCCTATTTTTTGTTTAGCATCATGCCACGTTAACAAGCAAAATAAAACTTTGTTATTTCGATTTTTCAATTATTTCAAATTATGATTATATCTCACACCCAAAAGAGTTATATCTTTTGATCTCTAGTATAAAAACCAACCACATAATCATACGCAGTCATCTGAATAAAACCTAAAGCGTTGGAATAAGTTCCAAATTCATCAGAATAAAGCCTAAATGGACAAGATAACGCCTGGAACTGAAGGAAGAGGGTAAGGGGCGATTGGTTGCGACGTTTAGGCTTTATTCTGATGAATTTGGAACTTATTCCAACGCTTCCAACCCTAGTTTTGGTTTGGATTGATATTATTAGGAAAGGGAGTTGGTGATGTACTTAAAGGTTGGGTTAAGTAAAATGTTGTATAGGCCTGTTGTTACCAATTAGGTCTTATTCAGATGGGTTCAGGTAATATTCCGATCTCTCTCTTATTCCGACCATGAGGTATAATCGTATTTAGGTTTTATTCCGACGTTGATATTTTCATTACTGGGATCAAATCCATCCCTGATTTTACCATTTACTGTGTTTTGGCTGGAAAAAATTCGAACTGTGTTTCCGACGTTGATATTTTCATTCTTTTAACTTGAAATCCAATCCATCATGCTGGGTGCTCTTCATCACTATCGTATATTACGTCGTAACATGTCCGTGTATATTTGCTAGCCTCGTGTGATAGCTGATGGTTATAAAAATGAATGTGGCAATTTATATGTAACCAGAAATAATCCTTCAGATAGCGTAACATCATTGGTAGAGGTCTAAAGAATACGATAATGTTGTTTGAAATTTCGCGTTAATCCTGGAGTGTGGAGCCTCATTCAAACACGAAATAAATAACATTTTGTCAAACCCATAACGGAACTTATCAACCTATTTTAACAATTTTTCTTAAGGTCCACAAAAACACAAGTAGTATCACCAAACATTTTTGGCATAAATTTCTCGCCAATTAATTTAACACCTTAGTTTTTTAAGGGCCGTCCTTAATTTCAACTTGGTTGAACGATACAAAGCACTGAAGGAGGACGCTGGTCGTTCCTTGACTGTTTTCCGCTGGTTGTGCCCGAATTTATCTCTATTATCTGGGTGATAATCAAAATAAAATATTTTTTTGGTTTTGTAAATCTTAAATAGTTATGAAGCAAAATTAACACAAAATCTGTTGGCGTAAAAGCGTAAAACTTTTAAACCAAATTATTGCAGTTATTTTCATGACCCAGCAGTTTACAAGTTAACATTTAAATCCAATTTAAAAGCAATGTTTAATGTTGTGTCTGACATGGACAAAATAAATACTCACTATAGCGCGCTACACACATACTTGCCCCTGAAATCGCCTTTTGTTTTATCTGGCATCAAGAAATTCTCGTTTATTATTTGGAATTGCGAGGCTATATATTTACGTCCAGGTTACAAACTCTGTCAAACATATTTATAGAGGTACAAGTGTAAGTGTAATATTTTAAATATTGCTCTTAGTCAAGGACTTTCAACATTATTGAATTTGGTGAGTGGGAATCATATCTACCAAGATCTGATGTTGTGGCAATCCTGTCTCTTTGCTTGCAACATTTTGATGAAGTAAATATGCGTTCATCAAAAATACAAAGTGATGATTTACAAGAACTTGCTTACGCCATTGCTCTACTTCATAAACCAGTGAGTCAATAATGTTACTATAATTTATGGACAGCTCTAATCTTTTATTCAAATTTTAAACAAGTTAGCAGTCACACAACTTGATTTGTTTGTTCTTTCTCAAACATGCTTTAAAGTTTTCTTCTTAGACTAGTTGGTCGCCATATTGTGTCCTATTTAATTTATTGAAGTGTCTTGTGTCACTTCCCTGCCGTTCGTCAACCAACATGACACGAGTTCACTTGTAAAGCAAACATTAGATCGGTTCACATTTCAGATTATAATAATACTTCACTGGTCTTAGTTGAATGGATTTTTTTGCTACAATTCTAAGCATCCTCTTAAAATATCCTGTGAACCCCAGATTATCCCCTAAGGTTAAGGGTCAAAGGTTAAGATGTGTGGTGAAATGCATCGGGAAGTGTTCCCACTGCGTTTGGTCGCTACAGTAATTTGAATATTCGTGTCATGGATCCTGGTAAGCCGCTGGCATATTCAAGTTGCAGTAGAAGAGAAACTTTAAAACAAAACTAGGCTAAGTTAAAAAAATATAATCAAATACTGTAACAATTGCCTCTCTATCGCCACCCTACGACACCACGATGGGTGTGTCGGGGAGTCCAACAATGGGCGCGACATTTTAAACAATTACTTGCTTTATTTGTTAGAAGGAATTTTCGCCACCAGTTGGCGCTGGCGATTGTTTAAATGTTTATTAAATCCAAAGCTTCATCTCACCCACAGATCAAATCACTCGTTCTTAGCTGGATCAAAGTTGATGATGAGAGTGCTCGTGCAATATCTGCTGCCATCCACAATATTGAGAAGCTGGGACTTAAGGGTTGTGAGCTTTCAAATGCTGCGATGCAAACGTTGGCCAAGTCAATCAAGGAACTAAAACAACCGGTTTGTGACATTTCCTTGTAACCATATATTTTATATTTACCTTAAAACACTGGCGTCTATTCCCCCCCGTCACGCCCCTTGCGTTTGAAAACAAGTGGCAATTATATTCACCCCTAGCTATTATTACGTCGTAATCGTAGCTATTATACACGCCTAAAGAAATACTCTATAGGCAGTGGCGTATCCAGGGGGGTAATTGGGTCACACGTCTTTTCAGTGACATTATTGTTTTTTGTTCGTTTTTGTCAGGGTTTACCTCACGGTCCGAAGCTGCGTGTTTTTTTTTTCAGTGTAATTGGGTCACACGTCTTGCTAATGCGAAACCAAAATCAAGGGCAAAACGCCTTTTTCGTCTTTTGTTTGGTCGACCGTGAACGCAGGATATTTTTCTCTTTCGCCTTTCGTTATTCGTTCGGGTTGGCTAATCAACAAGTGTGTGTTCGACAATTAATAATATAAATCAAGCGGTCTCTGTAGTTCATCGGGCCCGCTGCCTCTTTAACAAATTATACACGAGTCCATTTTAAATACTTTTTGACTATTTTAACTACGTAAGTGCGAAAAATTTTAGCGCTTCGCGCGAATTTTTTTTTTACGTTTTGATGCTGTCTATTGAACTAGATTAGCGCTTCTCTATCGTTGCGCCGTGGAAGACTGCCAAGTGCGTCGCGGACAAACGGAAAACGTATTCAAAAATATTGGACACATATTTTTTAACATCTCTTTTATTTTCATTTTCGGCAATGTAATAAAAACTTGCAAGAAATTTTTAAAAATGCCGTTTTCCCCCCAAAAAAAATCGCGCTCGCTTCTCTCGTCAGGTGTACACTAACTTAAAAAGGGCTAACTATTGAAGTTGCGTTTTTGCAGATGTTGCGCTAATGAAATAACACCGGGCAAAAGCGATCTTCGTTTAGTATTGCAGGTGGCGAAAGACGTGCTTTTAATTTAGCGTAGTCCCGTAAATGGATTTACCAAAATCGATCACATATATTTCTCCTAAAGTTAACGATTGTACACTAAGCGGTTTCGCAACTGGTGCCTGGCAGGATTGTCGGCGACGCACGTGTGACGTTGTGTTTTGCGTCTAAAAGTTTGCTTTTTTGGATTTATAGCCAGGGGCGTATCCAAAAAAGCTGGTTCCCGAATTTGCAACTTGGGGAATTCCCCTATTTTCAGTCTGACGTTAATAAATTATGACGTCATAAAATAGTGCCGTTAAGACGTCATAAAATACTAATTTTAATTACTTCTGTTAAGATTAACAGTGAGCTTGCTAAAGCGCATTTTCATGTAAGTACTTTATGACCTATTTAATTGTGTAAGCATTTTATGACTTGCGGTCAAAGGTCACCGAGCACATGGTGCCTTGACATTGTAGTTGTCCTTACGGCAGTTGGTGCTACTACCTTGTCGCGGTAGGAGCTCATTTTGTTAGTTACTTGTAAGTGTTTGGCAATGATGTTTAACTTACTGATTCTGTTTCTGTTTTATTAACATTGTTTTGTATTGATTCTATTTGAATAAGGAATCCACTTGTTTAAGCCTTTACGTGTTTTAATAAATTCCTGTACGTGTACACTGATAAAGACTTCAGTATCGGATCGGATCCATTAGTTTTCAACTTCATTAAAAAACCTAACCAAAAACAGCCAATTTACGTCCAGCAAAAGCGAACCTTTAAGGCCCAAAGCGAACACGTGCGTCGAAACCGCTTAGTGTGCAATCGTTAAATTCAGGCGAAAAACTGAACCAAGACGGTGAAGTATGTGTGATTTGAACTATCAGCAGCGCATTTTCATAAGTTCCATATACGAGACTCCGCTAAATTACAAGCACGTCTTTCGCCACCTTCAATACTAAACGAAGATCGTTTTCCGGGTGTTATTATGCCACGATTAGCGCAACATCTGCGCCGAGCTGTGTGCCAAGTCAGCTAAAATACAAGCTGTGGTTGAGGAAAAATATGTTGTGTCCACTGCACACTTAGCACGTGGTCTTAGAATATGCTTATAGAGAATAAATTTGCGTCAACTGTTATAACTTAAAAATTGCGACTTTAGAAAGCGTTACAGTTAGATAGTAACAAATTTGCGGTAAAACTTAAATACAATTCAAAAAAAGTATAAAAAAATATTTGATTAAATAAAAACAAATATCGCACTACTCGCCAAGGTATGTTGTATTCGGCTGTATTTTGTATTAAGCCAAGCGAATGTCATTACATACGTTGGATTACGAAAGGTGGTAAATATCTTGTTTTATTTGTTATTATCTCTAGGTTGGATAGAGGCTATGAAAAAACAAACATGTTTTCCACAGTAAACACATTGATAAGATTAAATTTAATGTGATGCACTATATAGTTTTAGAAAGCGTTACACTTTGAAACGCGAACGACAGTCACCATTATAAGAATCTGCTTCAGTTAAAAAATGCCGTTGTTACACAAACATCGAGTATTAGCACAGACAGCAAACAGCGAGGAACATTAAAAGCGTCAAATTCAACTTTTTAAGCGAGAAAATAAGGAAGGCTGGATTTAGCGCTGTCAATTGTCGAATTCCCCCTCACCCCCCTGGATACATCATTACTATAGAATACAACGGGTTATATAACTCGCCAATAACGTATAGAATAGGCCTACGGGTTGTTATGTGCGCAATATACGGCTTATGTTTATAGTGTGGCAAATCGTGCAAGCATTTCGCAATTTTGGGATTATTTTATTGCTGAATTATAAAATCACTTGCGACTCCCGCAGATTTCAACAAGATTAAAAAGCCGTCCTGATTATATTTTTAGTTAAATCTTTCAACTGAAAGAAAATCTTTGGAAATTTTTTAACTGAAATATTTCATTATTGCACTCCAATTGTAAAACTTGTTGATTAACAATATGCGAAAATTAACAACTAAAAATACAAAATATCTCTCGACGCCCTTGAGCATTAGAAAGGGTAAGCCATGTTACGCTACAAACTTGCTAGTTGCACGCCTGCTCTTTGTTGTAGCACATTAACAGTCGCTAGTCACTCTGTCACTCTGTGGTTTCGTTGTGCTTTGCTACAATCCGCAGCTTCGGGCCCCGTCGCCACTATCGGCGGCTTTGTGGGCAGCTGTCACAAGTGCATCGGCTCCCATCCTTTTCATTCACTCACATTTTATTGTGGAATTGGCGCAAAGGCGTAAAAAATGTTGTATATTGTAAATAGTTGTGGTGTGGAGCCCGCAGCAAGCGCAAGCCCAACATCCCCGTAACCCTGACCTTTGTGGTTAATGCTTGACTGGGAACAACAAGTTTCGATGTGTTGCCTGAATCATGTTGCTCACTCCAACCCTTCACATCAGGCGCCCACTAACTTCTCGCATTGTGTTGCAATCTAGTAATGACGTAACACAATACAAGCAGTGTTTTATTGAGCAGAACACTAAGGGACACCCATACATTTAATAACTTAAACGTAATTTCGCTGTGATAAAATTGTTTATTAAATCCAAAGTTTCATCTCACCCACAGATCAAATCACTCGATCTTAGCTACAACAATGTTGATGATGAGAGTGCTCGTGCAATATCTGCTGCCATCCACAATATTGAGGAGCTGGAACTTTATTATTGTAAGCTTTCAAATGCTGCGATACAAACGTTGGCCAAGTCAATCAAGGAACTAAAACAACCGGTTTGTGACATTTCCTTGTAAACATCTATTTTATATTTACCTTAAAACACTGGCGTCTATTCCTGGGGAACGAGGGGTCACGCCCCCTGCGTTTGAAAACAAGGGGCAACTACCTTGACCCTGGCTATTATCACGTCATAACTAATATACTGCAACTGGTTTCAAGCACCGCATCACGTGCTACATTAAGCAATTGTTACGTCATAACAGTTAATTGTTGATTATTGCACTCCAATCTTATACATACATTTGTATGAAGAGGATTAACAATTAAAAATACAAAATATCTCTCGACGCCCTTGAGCATTAGAAAGAGCAAGCCATGTTACGCTACAAACTTGCTAGTTGCACGCCTGGTGATTGTTTAAAATGTTTATTAAATCCAAAGTTTCATCTCACCCACAGATCAAATCACTCAATCTTGGCGACAACAAAGTTGATGATGAGAGTGCTCGTGCAATATCTGCTGCCATCCACAATATTAAGGAGCTGGGACTTTATAGTTGTAAGCTTTCAAATGCTGCGATGCAAACGTTGGCCAAGTCAATCAAGGAACTAAAACAACCGGTTTGTGACATTTCCTTGTAAACATCTATTTTATATTTACCTTAAAACACTGGCGTCTATTCCTGGGGAACGAGGGGTCACGCCCCCTGCGTTTGAAAACAAGGGGCAACTACCTTGACCCTGGCTATTATCACGTCATAACTAATATACTGCAACTGGTTTCAAGCACCGCATCACGTGCTACATTAAGCAATTGTTACGTCATAACAGTTAATTGTTGATTATTGCACTCCAATCTTATACATACATTTGTATGAAGAGGATTAGCAATATGCGAAAATTAGCAACTAAAAATACAAAATATCTCTCGACACCCTTGAGCATTAGAAAGGGCAAGCCATGTTACGCTACAAACTTGCTAGTTGCACGCCTGCTCTTTGTTGTAGGACATTAACAGTCGCTAGTCACTCTGTCACTCTGTGGTTTAGTTGTGCTTTGCTACAATCCGCAGCCCCGGGTCCCGTCGCCACTCTCGGCGGCTTTGTGGGTAGCTGTCACAAGTGCATCGGCTCCCATCCTTTTCATTCACGCACATTTTATTGTGGAATTGGCGCAAAGGCGTTAAACATGTGGTATATTGTAAATAGTTGTGGTGTGGAGCCCGCAGCAAGCACAAGCCCAACTAGCGATGTTCAAAGTAGAATATAATTGAGACCTGAACAAAATACGCTATGCGGTTACTTGAGGTCAAAGTTAGCTAATATCCAGCAAGCTTACATACAAAGTAATTGCAAGCAATAATTACGCTCTACTGATAGAAGTAAGGTTGTATTTTTACAAGATATTTTACTATTTAGCTGATCACGTGATACTCACCAAAAAATAAGATTTGACAGTAACCTGTTTTTTCATGTTTTTTTTAATGTAACTAGGGATCTTCAAAATAGAATATAGGATCCTTGGTGTGGAATCCAATTTTGCTGTGGGTAAGTGGAACCAATATAAATTTCATTCCAAAGTGCGATTTTCAGAGGGCCGTGTGTGACGTATTTGGCGCGGTTGGACTTTGGACTCATGGTAGTCGTCAAATACGTTGACTTTGTTTGTATGTTAAGGTTTCGCGTTGGCCGTTGGTGCTAAGGGGTTAAGAAGCACAGACATAGTATTGACTAAGGAGAAAGAAATGCCATGTGCAAGGTTTTCAGTTGTTTGGGAACATTTTACTGCGCTGGACCAACAAAGTGATGTCACATGCCAAAAATGTTTTCAGTTTGCGTATTGCAATAGCACTGGCAGTTCATAGGGTGTTGGTCTAGAATACTACAACATTGTGTTCTACAGTAACAAAATGAGTTGTCAAAATTGAAATTGCAAAAAAGAAAAACTATGGGAGTGTACAAATATATTTTGATAATATTTGCTAACTCGCGCCCTGACCCAAATAATAACCACCCGACAAAAATGTGGTAGGATTCTAGACCAGCGCCGTTTATTGAAGCACTTTAAAAAAAACATTCACTGTTGGCTTTATCTAGCACAGCGGTTCTCAACCAGTGGGCCATGAAAGCATCCTGAGGTTGGCCACAGACCAATTTTAAAAGCTAGATATATTGAAAAATTTTGTTTTTGTGTTGCTATACTTAATTTTAAAGGAATAATGGCTTGGGGAGGATTTGAAAAGGAATGTAAATTTATTGTTCAGCAGCAAGTTTCTCACTAATCCAAAAATGAATAACTATTTTTTTAGTATGTTCTTCTGTTTGTTGTTCCAAACCTATTTTATAGTACTGATCTAGCATAATAAAGTAGGTTAAGTTTGTGTTAATTTTGTTAAAGTGAAAGAAAATCATTGTTCTGACTTCACAGTTCAGAAGAATCAATTCAAACAACAAGCAGACAAACCAGATTGACCCCATATGTTCGCCCCAAAGTCACCCCTAAGCCCTAATCAAAGAAATGAAATTACGAAACTGATAATAAATGTAATTGTTGGAGATTTACAACCAATAAACCTTGTAGCAGGGGAGCATTTTAACATTTTGATAAAAAAAGATGGCTCCTGGTTTTGAGTTGCCCAGTAGATCCACCTTTACCAGAAGGATAACTGGTATGTTTTTATTTTTATTTTTCGATAATAATCAAATATTCCAAATAAAATGTTGTCCTTTAAATTGTTATGTTGTCATGCAGATGCCTGATATTCATAAATGGTTAAAATTCCTCAACATGGTACATAAGGAATCTATATTCTGGATTCGTTATTCTAGATTGGAAACGTACTAGAATACCTTGGGATTCTACTTTGAACATTCTAGTAGTTACTCATTACAATATCTGCAAAATTGCTTCAAACAGCCAATGATTTTGAATCTCAACCTTTTGTTGTTTTTACAATATAGTTCTGTTAAGAAGCTGTTTCCAAATACATATATATTTTTTATCACTAAATGGTACGTTATGATCAAATTCCATATAAAATAAGAATTAAATAAATTGACCAAAATATAATTGGATTCGTATTTCAGATTGGAAACGTACTAACCTATAATCCCCAGGTATTGTACTGTGAACATCCTTACCCCAACATTGACCTTTGTGGTAAAAATGTTTATTAAATCCAAAGTTTCCTCTCGCCCACAGATCAAAACACTCGATCTTACCTTCAACAAAGTTGATGATGAGAGTGCTCGTGCAATATCTGCTGCCATCCACAATATTGAGAAGCTGAAACTTTTGGGTTGTAAGCTTTCAAAAGCTGCGATACAAACGTTGGCCAAGTCAATCAAGGAACTAAAACTACCGGTTTGTGACATTTCCTTGTAACCATATATTTTATATTTGCCTTAAAACACTGGCGTCTATTCCTGGGGAACGAGGGGTCACGCCCCTTGCGTTTGAAAACAAGGGACGACTATATTTTATAACGACTATTATTACGTCATAACTATAAAACACGACCCCGCGCAAATAAATACGTATAGAATGCAAAGTGGTAAGAACTCTTCAGCGCCAATGACGTATAGAATACAGGTTTTTATGTGCGCAATATATAGCTTATATGTATAGTGCTGCAAATCGTGCAAGCATTTCGCAATTCCACGCTTAATTGTAAAACTGTCGCTGAATTTGTTTCTTATAAAACTAATGTGGCGTCAACATTTTGTATTCACATTTTGCCGACTTATTACCTCGATAGTTTGCCACGAGATTGTAAAAGTTATTGTTGCGATTATTTTAGCGCTGATTATAAAATCACTTGCGGCTTCCAAAAGATAAAATCACTTGCGGCTTCCAAAAGAGACATTTCCTTGTAACCATATATTTTATATTTACCTTAAAACACTGGCGTCTATTCCTGGGGAACGAGGGGTCACGCCCCCCGCGTTTGAAAACAAGGGGTAACTACATTTTTAACCCCTAAGTAATATGTGTTATACAGGTCCGCGCAGGAAGAAATACGTATAGGATGCAAAGTGGTAGAACTCGTTCGCGCCAATAACGTATAGAATACAGGTTGCTGTGCGCAATATATGGCTTATATTTATAGTGCTGCAAATCGTGCAAGTATTTCGCAATTGTTTCTTCATTAATTGCAATAAGATTGTCACTGAATTTATTTCTTCTAAAACCAATGCAGCGTCGATATTTTATATTCAAATTTGGTCTCCATTGAATTTTGTCGCACGTCCTGGTTTACAACAATAATATGGTTTACAGTTAACCTGTTTAAACACAACCACCTAATACCTCGATAGTTGCCACGAGATTGTAAAAGTTATTGTTGCGATTATTTTAACGCTGAATTTTAAAATCACTTGCGACTTCTAAAAGATTTAAATTCCTGCAAATTTTGGTAACATTAAAAAAAGCTGTCCTGGGCATATTTCCTGTTAAGTTTGGTTAATATTGAAATTTTGCCTTTTATTAATCTTTGAACGAATATTAATTCCCCACTCCCGAATAACTGGCGGTCGAGTCATGGATCTTTTTGAAGACTAGGTTTTATTTTATGTGATTAACTTTCAACATACTTTATGTTCAAGCAAGATTACGACTAAATAATAATTAATGTGTATATCAAATGATTTTTAATAAAGTTAGTTTGATAAATAGGTTAATTTACTATAAGCAATGTAAGAAACATTACAGCTGGGTAAACCTTGTACTACCAGACAACGTTAAACTTTAAAGTCGCTTGCTTAGTTTTGTCTCAACTCACGCGTGTACGTCACAACGGCGCGTATATTACGTCACTGCTTTTTTACACCAAGTTCCAAGCATCGCATCACGTGCTACACTAAGTAATTGTTACGTCATAACAGTTAATTGTTGATTATTGCACTCCAATCGTATACATACATTTGTATGAAGAGGATTAGCAATATGCGAAAATTAACAACTAAAAATACAAAATATCTCTCGACGCCCTTGAGCATTAGAAAGGGCAAGCCTTGTTACTCTACAAACTTGCTAGTTGCACGCCTCCTCTTTGTTGTAGCACATTAACAGTCGCTAGTCACTCTGTCACTCTGTGATTTCGTTGTGCTTTGCTACAATCCGCAGCCCCGGGTCCCGTCGCCACTCTCGGCGGCTTTGTGGGTAGCTGTCACAAGTGCATCGGCTCCCATCCTTTTCATTCACGCACATTTTATTGTGGAATTGCCACAAAGGCGTAAAACATGTGGTATGTTGTAAATAGTTGTGGCGTGGAGCCCGCAGCAAGCACAAGCCCGACTAGCGATGTTCAAAGTAGAATATAATCGAGACCTCGAACAAAATACGCTATGGGGTTACTTAAGGTCAAACTTGCTAATATCCAGCAAGGTTACATACAAAGTAATTGCAAGCAATAATTCGCTCTACTAAGTAAGGTTGTATTCTTTACAACATATTCGACCATTTGAAAGATCACGTAATAATCACACATAAAATAAGATTTGACAGTAACCTGTTGTTTTTTTTCATGTTTTTTTTAATGCAACTAGGGATGTTTAAAGTAGAATATTGGATCCTTGGTGTCGAATCCAATTTTGTTGTGGGTAAGTGGAACCAATATAAATTTCATTCCAAAGTGCGATTTTCAGAAGGCCGTGTGTGACGTATTTGGCGCGGTTGGACTTTGGACTCATGGTAGTCGTAAAATACGTTGACTTTGTTTGTATGTTAAGGTTTCGCGTTGGCCGTTGGTGCTAAGGGGTTAAGAAGCACAGACATAGTATTGACTAAGGAGAAAGAAATGCCATGTGCAAGGTCTTCAGGTGTTTGGGAACATTTTACTGCGCTGGACCAACAAAGTGATGTCACATGCCAAAAATGTTTTCAGTTTGCGTATTGCAATAGCACTGGCAGTTCATAGGGTGTTGGTCTAGAATACTACAACATTGTTGTCTACAGTAACAAAATGAGTTGTCAAAATTGAAATTGCAAAAAAGAAAAACTATGGGAGTGTACAAATATATTTTGATAATATTTGCTAACTCGCGCCCTGACCCAAATAATAACCACCCAACAAAAATGTGGTAGGATTCTAGACCAGCACCGTTTATTGAAGCACTTTAAAAAAAACATTCACTGTTGGCTTTATCTAGCACAGCGGTTCTCAACCAGTGGGCCATGAAAGCATCCTGAGGTTGGCCACAGACCAATTTAAAAAAGCTAGATATATTGAAAAATTTTGTTTTTGTGTTGCTATACTTAATTTTAAAGGAATAATGGCTTGGGGAGGAATTGAAAAGGAATGTAAATTTATTGTTCAGCAGCAAATTTCTCACTAATCCAAAAATGAATAAATATTTGTTTTAGTATGTTCTACTGTTTGTTGTTCCAAACCTATTTTATAATTTTTTTCTATTATAAAAATTTATTTTTGTGCAACAAAAATTGGCCACGAAAGATAGAAGGTTGATAACCACTGATCTAGCATAATAAAGTAGGTTAAGTTTGTGTTAATTTTGTTAAAGTGAAAGAAAATCATTGTTCTGACTTCACAGTTCAGAAGAATCAATTCAAACAACATGTAGACAAACCAGATTGACCCCATATGTTCGCCCCAAAGTCACCCCTAAGCCCTAATCAAAGCAATGAAAATACGAAACTGAAAATAAATGTAATTGTTGGAGATTTACGACCAATAAACCTTGTAGCAGGGGAGCATTTTCACATTTTGATAAAAAAAGATGGCTCCTGGTTTTGAGTTGCCCAGTAGAGCCACCTTTACCAGAAGGATAACTGGTATGTTTTTATTTTTATTTTTCGATAATAATCAAATATTCCAAATAAAATGTTGTCCTTTAAATTGTTGTGTTGTCATGCAGATGCCTGATATTCATAAATGGTTAAAATTCCTCAACATGGTACATAAGGAATCTATATTCTGGATTCGTTATTCTAGATTGGAAACGTACTAGAATACCTTGGGATTCTACTTTGAACATTCTAGTAGTTACTCATTACAATATCTGCAAAACTGCTTCAAACAGCCAATGATTTTGAATCTCAACCTTTTGTTGTTTTTACAATATAGTTCTGTTAAGAAGCTGTTTCCAAATACATATATATTTGTTATCACTAAATGGTACGTTATGATCAAATTCCATATAAAATAAGAATTAAATAATTCAACTACAATATACTTGGATTTGATATTTTAGTTTGGAAACCTACTAACCTATAATCCCCAGGTATTGTACTGTGAACATCCTTACCCCAACCCTGACCTTTGTGTAAAAATGTTTATTAAATCCAAAGTTTCATCTCACCCACAGATCAAATCACTCGATCTTAGCGGCAACGAAGTTGATGATGAGAGTGCTCGTGCAATATCTGCTGCCATCCACAATATTGAGGAGCTGGGACTTGGGGCTTGTGAGCTTTCAAATGCTGTGATGCAAACGTTGGCCAAGTCAATCAAGGAACTAAAACAACCGGTTTGTGACATTTCCTTGTAACCATATATTTTATATTTACCTTAAAACACTGGCGTCTATTCCTGGGGAACGAGGGGTCACGCCCCCTGCGTTTGAAAACAAGGGACGACTATATTTTATAACGACTATTATTACGTCATAACTATAAAACACGACCCCGCGCAAATAAATACGTATAGAATGCAAAGTGGTAAGAACTCTTCAGCGCCAATGACGTATAGAATACAGGTTTTTATGTGCGCAATATATAGCTTATATGTATAGTGCTGCAAATCGTGCAAGCATTTCGCAATTCCACGCTTAATCGTAAAACTGTCGCTGAATTTGTTTCTTATAAAACTAATGTGGCGTCAACATTTTGTATTCGCATTTTGCCGACTTATTACCTCGATAGTTTGCCACGAGATTGTAAAAGTTATTGTTGCGATTATTTTAGCGCTGATTATAAAATCACTTGCGGCTTCCAAAAGATTTAAATTCCTGCAAAATCTTTGAACGAATATTAATTCCCCACTCCCGAATATCTGGCGGTCGAGTCATGTATCTTTTTGAAGACTAAATATGTTTTTTTTTAATATGCTAATTTAGCCATGTTACGCTACAAACTTGCTAGTTGTAAGCCTTCTCTTTGTTGTAGCACATTGACAGTCGCTAGTCACTTTCACTCTGTGGTTTTGTTGTGCTTTGCTACAATCCGCAGCCCCGGGTCCCGTCGCCACTCTCGGCGGCTTTGTGGGTAGCTGTCACAAGTGCATCGGCTCCCATCCTTTTCATTCACGCACATTTTATTGTGGAATTGGCGCAAAGGCGTAAAACATGTGGCATGTTGTAAATAGTTGTGGTGTGGAGCCCGCAGCAAGCCCAACTAGCGATGTTCAAAGTAGAATATAATCGAGACCCCGAACAAACAAAATACGCTATGGGGTTTGTATTTTTGACTCCGGGCAGGTATTTTTGACTCCGGGAACGCAAAATATTGCTTTTAATGCGGCGGTTTTGATAGTTACCAATTCCAGTTTCAAACGAGAAGCGTTTTACTTACGTTGGACGCAGTTTTAGTTTGCGAAGACGAACAATTAGATGTTCCACAATCACACAGATAAATGCGATAATTTATAACACGCCATCCGATGGAATATTCGGCAATAACACGCGGCTCAAGCAAATGACTCAGGACAGGGCGTATCCAGAAATTCAAAAGAAGTGGTCCCGAAATTTTAACTTAGAAAATTTCCCTATTTTCCGTCTGACGTTAATAAATAATGACGTCATTAAATGATGAAGGGAATGACGTCATAAAATAGTGATTGTAATGACGTCTGAAAAAATAATCGCACACAGCCAATTTACGTCCAGCAAAAGCGAACCTTTAAGGCCCAAAGCGAACACGTGCGTCGAAACCGCTTAGTGTGCAATCGTTAAATTCAGGCGAAAAACTAAACCAAGACGGTGAAGTATGTGTGATTGATTTTGATAGAATCATGTTTCGACTATCAGCAGCGCAGTTTCCTTAGCAGTGTTCCCTCTAAGAAAATTTTCTACTGCGCAAATATTTTTGTAGTGCGCAAGAATATTTTAAGGCTGCGTTGACAGGGGCCCGCGGCAGATCAATGTTTTTGTTGTATGGGGGCGAGTCGTGAAAATGTTAAAGATGACGTCACAAAGCGTGACGTCATGAAACAAATTATTTTTTTTAAACTTGTATGTGCAACTGCAATCGAGTTAAATATGTTCAAGAATATGGCAACAAAGCGGTCGCGCGAAAACATATCCGAATATTTGGGTTAAATTGACAAATGTCTAATTTTAAAAAATAGGATGCGTGATGCCTTTAGCATACAATCAAGAATCACGAACTATTCGTGTAAAAACTGCAATTGTGTTAAAAATTTACGTCCTAAAAATGCATTTCGGTTTTATGATCCCGAATTATTGTCAAACACTCCACCGCTGTGTACTGCACTGTTTTAGAATCATGTTAACGTTAAGCTTGAGTTTTCTGAATAGTAACATACACAACATGGATGATGAAAACCGATTAGACAAAGTAATTTTTTACTTTCCAATCGTCAATGCGGATTAGATTTGTTTACTTGCTTTTAGCTACAAACATAAATGAAAAAATAGCCAATGCAAAATGCTTAAACTGTTGTGGCAAAAAAGTAAAGATATTTAGGTTTATTTGAGAATGATGTTAGTGCGCAAAGGCAAATTTTACTGCGCAATTTGTCTGGTGTGGCTTCGCAATTGCGCACCTTAGAGGAAAAAAGTTCCATAGGGAAATACGCTAAATTACAAGCACGTCTTTCGCCATCAGCAATACTAAACGAAGATCGTTTTTTCCCGGGTGTTATTATGCCACGATTAGCGCAACATCTGCGCCGAGCTGTGTGCCAAGTCAGCTACAATACAAGCTGCGGTTGAGGGAAAATAAGTTGTGTCAATTACACACTACACATGTGGTCTTAGAATACGCTTATAGAGAATAATTATGCCAATATATCATTACATAAAAAAGGCGATTTATAAGCAGTCAGGCGATTTATAAGCAAGTTAGATCACCTTTGAAGAGATTCTGCGTTAGTTACAAAAATGTAGTTGCTACACCAACATCGGGACCTCCTGAATGCGCCACTGACGCAGGCTACAACGTAATATATAATAGTTATTAGGAGGCCACAGCTTAATGGAATCTTGCATTTTGTTTAACATATTCTCGAGAATGATGTCACCTGGAGAAGTCGCATTTGTTATGGACACAGCAGCGCCTTTGCCAATATTTAGGGCCTAACACTGTTGCTGCTTTCACAAGGGCCGAATCCTACTTTGAATGTGGAAATTATTTACCCGACACATTTTATACACAACGGAACATAACTTTCGGTTGCATGTTAAATTACACATTCATTTAAACTTACAAGGAAATGGTGCACCAATATATGCGGTGATGATACTGATCAACCATTAACAGCTTGATGGCTTCATACATTTTCAAAGTGGCATTGTACGAATGCACATAATATATCGCTCTTCTGCAAAAAGCTGCATAATATTGTTACAAGTAAAAACCTTGTTTAACCTGGGCAACGCCGGGTATTTCGTCTAGTATTTTATATTTACCTTAAAACACTGGCGTCTATTCCTGGGGAACGAGGGGTCACGCCCCCTGCGTTTGAAAACAAGGGGCAACTACCTTGACCCTGGCTATTATTACGTCAAAAATATTATACACGACATCGCATAAAGAAATACGCATAGAATGCAAAGTGGTAAGAACTCGTCCAATAACGTATAGAATACAGGTTGGTATGTGCGCAATATATGGCTTATATTTATAGTGCTGCAAATCGTGCAAGTATTTTGCAATTGTTTCTTCATTAATTGCCATGAGACATATTTTTAAGCTTTGTAGTGGTGTACGCGCTCATGGCGCCATATAGTATATATATCAAAAAAATGGTAAAATTCGTTTCGCTCACTCGCGCAAAGCGGCGGTTTTTAGATTTCGGAGCGACATCTTAAGTGACCGTACGCTGACCTCGACTATATAATAACTAACTTACATCCAAGTTCAATTAAAAGCTTTTTTGTTGTTAATGCATATCTGTATCAGAACCAAGTTAACACCAAAGCATTGTATAATTATGCTTTTAATTGAGTTGATGAACGAAAAAGAATAGATGAACGAAACGTATCCAAATATTAAGAAATAAACATATTTAGGTGCATGCAACGAGAAGCAATGAAAGTGGTATTTAACTTTGAAAATACCCTTTCAGGCTCGGTAGTGGAAACATGTAAAGCACACAGAACGAAGGGGTTGAAGGAATTGATAAACACTTGGAAAAATAGTTTCCGTACTATTTATATACTCTCCCTCGTAAATAACTAATGAATCTAGAAAACTTGCGTATTCAGTTGCCGCAGGTAAAACATCATCTCAAGTGGGCCCTAATACAAAACACGGAATTAACCGTGAAAGAGTGCTTATCTTTTTTTGGTGAGAGCCAAACCGTGCTCGCATATCCTGCAGTATTTTCATCCAAAAATAAAAAAAAGTATACGCGATAATAATCCGCAGCACTCTGACTTGATTCGCCACCATTTGGTCGGAACGTTGAGGTGTTTTATTGAGCAAGGATCGCGATGCCCGTCGCTCGACGTCCTTTGTTCCACACGATTATTACCTTTGTATCCCGAGCGCCGAATTGTGTTTCGTCAGTAAGGTGCAATAACGTAAAGCGACGCGTTTATGCTCCGTCTCATCCCAGACAGAGCAGCGATCGTTCGTCACGCCAGCCTACGCGTTTCGCTTGCAACGAACACACAGAACACAGAGACACAAACTTTCGCTAGTTTACAAATTATAGTTTTGTTTGTATCTAGATGAAGCTGCTGGATCTGCGGTTTAATGAAGTCTATGAAACAAGCGCCACTTCACTCGCTCACTGCTTGCACAATATCGAGTTGTTGAAGATTAGTAGGTCGTTGGCGTACATTTTAGACAAAGGCAAAATCATCCTTATGTCAAAACTACGGGAACTCAACTTACCTGTGAGAACAAGTTTGTTTCAACTTTTGTTGATAACTTACAATTTGCAAAGCACTTTACCGTCAGCCACGACACAGTTTGAAATCCACTGACACGATTTTATTGTTGCAGGAGGAAAGAGTCGACTTCAGTTGGTAGAATCCCGAATATTCCACATTTCACTCATTGCTGTCAACATTTAGTTCTAGTTGTTTCAGTTTCATCACTTGCTGCATATATTTGATTTAGTTTCATGTTTTAATATCCTTGTTAAATTTCTTGTTTCGTGAAATTTATTTTCCCAACTTTTTCACTATTATTGATTTCTGTTCGATGTTAAAATTCTTGTTTATGCACTCTATGACGTGTAGCCGTAGGGGAAGCCCCGACAAGTACTTCCCCGTGATATTAACAAACGTCACTTGTTCCACTGCGAGTTTTTATGCAACCCACATATAAATCCGCCATTAATTTCAAATGTGCTCAATTTTTACATGGTAAGTATTTTATTGTCATTTAATATATAGTTCTAAATATGCTTTTTAATTTTCTTTAATGTGAATTATATTTAAGATTTTGCTGTTTTGTAAATATTTGTTTAATATTTTTTTATGTTTGTTCAATTAATTTTTACATTTGTTTTGTGTTTGTTACATTATAAACATTGTCAAGTTTCGTTACCATTATTACTTGTTGCTTTTTGCTTGTTAATGTTTGAGGTTTGTGATTTCCCTTCCCGGGTCTGATCTGTCCTGTGGGCCACGATCACTCATTATCGTTTTTATGCAACGCATTGCTTTGCCTTATTGCTATCTCGCCTTTCCTTTAATAACGCCAAAACTACACTGGTCGCTTCTTTCGTTTCTGCTACGTCATCGCGTGACGTCACTACCCACTATTGTGCTGAGTCACTTTGTTGCGTCACAGCTATATATTGTTTTTTTATTAAACTGATTTTGAATTTAATTTATTCACTTTATCAACTTTAAACTGTTTACAATGTATAATAGTTAGTGGGAAAACCCCCTTTCACCCCTTATTATAAGACCCACAGGGAAAGTCCCCCAGTATAAGAACCACTGGTAGATTACATTGTGACTTCCAATGTATTTGCATGAGGCGCCTCAAGCCAGCGACCGACTGAGCTGAAAAGCCGCAAGACTTGTGCTCCACAGCGCCACATCGTGTTCGGGGATCACTTGCCGAATGACCTTGAGCCAACCACGTGCTTTGACCTTCAACTAACCACGTGTTGACCTGAGCCAAAATATCAAACCTTAAACCAGTGGTTCTTAAACTGGGGGGTGTGTGAGGTTTACAAGGGGTGCGCGAGGAATGACACGCTCTGTTTGAATTACGACTAAACATTAAGGCGTGGTGATATTTCCCTGCCACTAATAATCGAATTAAATATTTGGTATCCAAAAATCATTTACATCCTTCGCATTGATGCAACTTACTTGAAAATAATTTGCTGTTCTGCTTTATGTTTTTTTGCTTTTGAAACAAGGTGGGGCGCGAGATTTGTTAAAATTGTAAAAGGGGGGCGGTCCTCAAAAAGTCACTGCCGTCGAATGATCTTCAGCCAACCACGTGGTGAACTTCAGCCAACATACTAAACCTTATAACCTTTTAAGTCTTGGGTGTTGCTATTCCAAAATTTCTTGGGCTCTACAACAAAGTCAAGCTTCTTTTGGGCTAACGTTTTACATTTGCTGCATAAAAAGTCGTTGTATCTAACCTTTAAGTATTTGTAGTACCGGTAAAGCGTAAGATTTGTTGTCCAAACTACTTCTTTGAACTCCTTAAGCACATCAAAGGCAACAGCAATCATGAACTTCAACTTTGCTATAATAACATCAACAACATGTAACAAATATAAATACTTTTATTCAAAGCTTGCTATCGTGAGCTCAAGAGTTATCAATGAGTTTCCAACCCTTTAAATTCATTATTGTGTTTAGTGCAGCGTAGAACATTGGTCTTCAACCTTTCGTTTAACTTCAAGTAAGATATTTGATAATGCGTTTTTTATTTCAAAAAAAAAAAATCTCCGCTAAAAGACAAGAGACAATTTTCTTGGTAAATACCTGCGGCACTCGTTAAATTTTTAACGTCCCCTGAATGCGTTAAGACTAAACACACGCAGGGGGAAGTACCCATCCCATCCATGGCAAAATACATTCATTATCGAGGTTTATTAAATCGTCGTATGTTGTAAAATGTCTCAGGTGCGAACTTGTCTCGTTACAGGCTTGGAACTCGCAATAAAAACAATCAGGTGCATTAGTGAAAGAGCGCGAATTGCAGGGGAGGGTTCAAGGACAAAACAAAACTGCTAGAAACCACCAGATAGCAAAGAACACGGAAAAGTAAATTCTGGGTTGTGATTGGACAGAGTAGGTGCGGCAAGCGATGTTCCATGGCAATGTCTCATCTGATAAATGGCTTGATGTGCAAATAAACTAAATAAAGGTGAAAGCTTCTTTCGAACACAGAATGCTTACAATGCGATGTTTCGTCCAGTTATGTTTCAAACTAAGATTTATTTTCGGTTCTGGCTATTGTCATTGTATCTATTTGAAAACAAAATATTTACACATCAGCTTCCAAATAACTTTAATCCGATGTGCATCTGAAACAAGTTTATCGACATTATGCACTTTATAAATTTAAGTTTAATTATCAAGAACCAAACGATAATATGGTACCAATTGTTAAGTGTTCTTCCAAAATTTTTTTTATTAAATGTACGGACGTTTGAAAAACCTATTCAGGGATGATAACTGTGTATTACTTGTAACTATTTAGTGTTTTATATTAGAATAGTATTTGCTTCCATAACAGAATCTTGCCCTCCAACGGAACTCATAATGCCGACAAAATAAGATTTTTTTATAATATCTCGACAAGCGCACCGCTTCAAACAAAAGTCAGTCAGCAAGTTCTAAAACGTTAAATATATATTGTATTCGTTTCATAAATAAACAGCATCAGTTTTTTAAATTTTGTTAATTTTACGCTATCGTTCTAAATAACTTGCGTTGTTGGACAGCATTTTGACATAATAGTAACGACTAAACATTGGTAAGTGTGATTTGTAATCCAACTGGTTTCAGGTAGAACTTTAAATAGAGACGAGTTGCATTGCAACATTGCAAGAAATATGCTCCCTAGTGCCACCTAGCGAAAAGTATATTGTTTCAAAATTAAACTTTGTTTCTGAATTGTTTTTCATCTACACTACTAAAATGTGCCCCTAAAAATTATACAAGTGCCATAGTGATTACAACACTACTGCTTCAAAAATTATCACAAAGCTTTGGACCAGGACTGCGGAGTCGGGACTCGAGTAAGACCACCTAAAACTACCGGAATCCCGAGTCCGACGTGCGCATGTGTAGTACCAAATTTTTAAACTGATATGGCCAAACTGTAAATTGTTAAGGGGAAATAGCAATAGGTGAAATATTGACCGGAGTCGGGTTTATTTTTAACCGACTCGGCAGCCCTGCTTTGGACGTAGCATTAAAATCGTATAGTTGAGTTTCGAGTGTTTATAAAGAGTAAGCTAGTAAATGACTGAATAACCTTAACATTTATTAAAACTAATTCTGGGCCTTAGAAAACTTATGTGGTAGATACCACAGTTTGTGTTAAAGTTGTCATGAATTATCTCGAATCATTGCACTCGTTATGTTATTTTATAAGTAAAACATAGAACGAAAAGCTTATTTTGATTTCCATTCTGACTAAAGTTATGCTGTTCCTACAGTGCTTTAATATTTTCCCTTTTTATCTAAAGGATTTTAAGTTTTACGTATTGAAAACATTCCCATGGCTCGTATCACAAATATCACGAAAAGCACGAAGTGGAAATGTAACAACACAACTAGATAATCCAATATAAAACATTTGAAAAAGTAAATCCAATTTTGTTCACGTACACAATATTCTGCTCGAAATAACAGTTATATGCTCTTAAGCCAGGGGTCGTGTCATTTACAGTCGTGTCATTTACAGTCGTGTCATTTGCAGTCGTGTCATTTACAGGCGTGTCATTTAAAGTCGTGTCATTTGCAGGTGTGTCATTTAAAGTCGTGTCATTTGCAGGTGTGTCATTTGCAGGTGTGTCATTTGTAGTCTTGTCATTTAGTGTCGTGTCATTTAAAGTCGTGTCATTTAAAGTCGTGTCATTTGCAGCCGTGTCATTTACAGGCGTGTCATTTAAAGTCGTGTCATTTGCAGGTGTGTCGTCTCCCCGCCTGTGTTGAGTCTACACTGCTTATTACGTCACAAACAAAGTTTTCCGAAGTCTTTTAGGTGTAGGTTTCGTTTTTTCGCGGATTTTGGGAAGAATTTGTTTCGTAGTTGCTGTCTGGAAATCAAACAAAGGAAAGTTCAAATAGTTTTTGCGCTTTCGCACAAAAAGTAACAAGATATTTGAATCAATATTTTGTAGAGAAAAATACCATTAGATTGAAAAGGTTATCACCGAACTACAGGACAATAAAAAGTAGGTTATTTCTACTAATTGCAAAATTATGCAATGAATTGCCTTAAATATCATTTTTTCATTTAAAAATATATAAACATTAAATTTGTAAGGCAAGTAAGTAAAGGTAACACAACTCATTGCTTTCATAACCCAAACATTTTGATTTAAAAGTAACATACACATGTGTTTAAATTAGGGTTTTCAGAAGTCTTAGTTGCTGACGATAATGGCTTTGTATCATGGAACAACGAAACAGCTTTGATACCCGATAAATGCCCACTAGGGTTCAACTGTGAGCAACGCGTTGCAGGTCGTGAGTTCGAATCTCATCGCAGACAAATTTTTCCAGCAGCCCTTGCTTCAAACATATTCTTTTAAGGCTAACATGGCGACTTGATGTTCTAAATATATAGACGTTAATTTCCCAACAAGGTCGCTGCTTATTTACATGATTTGTACAAAATATTGTTTCGGAACACGATCGTCGTTATTTTAGTACTAGTAAGTAGGGTGATTATTTTTGACAAAAAAAAAATCAAAATTTTTTTCTAAATTATTTTGAGTCAACAATTGTCGTAAAAAAAATCTAAACTTTAGGTCAAAATTATCAACTTTCAGGTTAAAATTTCTAATTTTTTAGGTCAAAAAATAATCGCCTCTACTAATATATTAGTGACCCCTACACAAACCCCGCCTTCACCCACCGTAGGTGCATTGCTGAGCGATGACGTGGCCCAAAAAGAAGCCGAACGCGAAGCCGAAGAGAAGTGAGGCGAGGACCACACAAAACTTCTGCCACTTGCTCATAACGATTCCTGTGAGTGGATATATCGGTAAAGTAGGTGAATATATAATATCATTGCTACAAGGCACTAGACGTTCCAATAGGTGGGCTAAGGTTTATTGGCGGCGGAAAATTATAACTAATGTCTATCTAAAAGCAACTATAGAGATTCCTTCTAATCATTTTTTTACCTTCAGAAAGTGTCTACAGATGCAAGAAAAAGTTAAAGACTCATTGTAATGTCTCACTTCACGAAAATAAGAACTAATGATGTCATTTCTAGCGTTAAGGTTTTAAATATATTTCTGTTTAAAGATAATGTCAATTGAAAGTTATGATCACATATAGAAATAGATTTTAGCACTAAAGTTAAAGATTTTTCATAAAGTTTTAATCATCCTTATGTGTTAATATACAGTAAACGCTTCATATATAGAAATAGATTAGTAAGAACCACCAAATTTACCCCTTCTTCCATAAGGTTGCCTGACAGCGATGATGTAGCCGGTCAGCAAACCAGCAGCAAGTGAGACTGCGAATATCCCAAGTACAATTGCTACAACCGCCCCACTGCTGAGAACATCGGCTGATAACAAACATTTTTCACTTGTTTATCGCTAGTATTCAGTTTGAGTAAATTAAAAAAAATGTGCGATTTTAGCTTTTATTTCGAATGGACTCGTGTTTATATTTATCACTAGTGTTCAATTGAAGTTAATTTCAATTCTGGGAAGGTTATCCTAGAAAAATCTGGGGACAACAAAATTTTGCAATTATAACGTTTTTGATTCATTAAGTTCAAACTGATTTATCGCAATTATTATTCAAATAAAACACTTCTTAATTCTCTTTATTCACTTATATAAGTCTTACTGATCGCAATAATTGAAAATTGAGTCCAAAACAACAAAAGTTACATTTCCACATTTTTTAATAGAAGAACTATTACAGTATTTCATGATTAAGCTGGACTCAATTGTGTAAGAGTATAGTAACCTCCGTAAAAATGTAATATTTTACGTTTTCGTACAAGTTTTGCCTACGTGAAATTTGTTTCTATTCAGCGTTCATAGTTAGTCATACAATCAGTCAGCAAGGCTATTTGTTTAGTTATTGGTTTCCGCAACAGAATCTTGCCCTCGAACAGAACTCATAATGCCGACGATAAAAGTTGTAAAATATTTACCATTTTTTGTGTCTTATGGAAATGAGCTAAATAAAGATTGTGTTTAAATCTGATTCCACATTTGAATAAAAACAACACAACCATAATATTCAATAAAATCAATATCTCCTTGTTTATAAACGTTTCGGCAAACGCTTTATGCCACCATAAAAATCCAAGTTAAGATAAATAATAAGGGACAAAAACTGTTTAGTAGTGTGTAATATGTGTTTATTGTTCATCCACTACTAGCACATTGTTAAAGATTTCTTGTTATAGCTTATTGTAAGAGGTTCGGAACATTTCTAAATTTATTTTCGTAGCTTGAGAAGCTAACCACTTAGAACAACAATCAGTCATCAAGTTCTAACACTTTTAATGCAAATATATCTCATCACCATTTTATATTAATCTATAGTTTAAATATAAGCTTAGTAAGTGTTTCCACAAAAGAGTCTTGCCAACAGAACACATAATGCAGACGATAAAGTTTCTAAAATTAAAAGGTAAAGATTTTAGAAAAGGTCACTCCACTTCACATTCTACAACTGAACTTTATGAAAATTTATTATTAAATAAAGATAATCATAATCACACCTGCATTATCCTGTTGGATCTTGCTAAGGCCTTTGACACCGTAGACCATAAAATTTTACTACAAAAACTTAATCATTACGGTGTCAGAGGACTACCCCTTTTGTTAATTAAAAATTTCCTAACTGGTCGAAAACATATTACAAAAAATGGGACAACAAAATCTAATCCACAGGTGCCTCTATACGGAGTTCCACAAGGTTGCATTTTGGCTCCACTACTTTTCCAAATTTATATTAATGATTTACCATCTAACACAAACCTAAATTGCAGCTTGTATGCTGATGATACTGTTCTTTTTGCTTCCCATTCCGATAAAAAACAACTGGAAAATATAATACAATCTGAATTAACTGAAATTGATCATTGGTTTCGAGCTAACAAATTATCCATAAATTACTCAAAAACCCATTTCCTTTTAGTTGAAGGTAAGAACCAAACTGGTCAAGTCAAAATTAAAATTGGGGACTACAAAATAAAACAAATTAATTCAGCAAAATACTTGGGACTTATTATAGATGACAAACTTTCATGGTTACCACACATAAAAATGATAGAGCAAAAAATATCTAGGGCAATAGGTCTAATAGCAAAAATGAGATTCTACTTAGACAATCATGCACTACATCTACTATACTATAGTTTAATTCACACCCACCTTCAATATTGCATAGTTGCTTGGGGAAGGGCAAATCCAACAAAATTAAATCATATTAGGGTCCTACAAAATAGGGCTATCCAAATCCTAAGCAGTACCCCTCCAAAAACTAGGCTACTTCCCCTATACCATAAACATTCCATTTTAAATTTGAATGATATATTTAAGCTTGAAATTCTTAAATTGATACACAAATTTAAAAGCAATGAATTACCTGAAACCTTTCTAAACCTTATGGCACCAATACAAAACATACACTCCTATGAAACAAGACTGCGGGTAAATCAAAATTACTTTAGGGCTGGTGTGCAAACAAATTCTGGAAAAAAAACATTAGCTTTTTTGGGTTCCAAACAATGGGAAAATATAAGATTAGATGTTAAAACGCTGCCATATACTCAATTTGTTAAAAAAATCAAGGAACAATTCATTTAAGCCTACCTAGTTTAAAAAGGTAAACAAACAATCAAAACAAGCTCTAAGCACGAAAGAATAATCATAATTAAACAGATAAGAAAGATAAGAATAAAACAGCTGCTGCTGAAAACGTGCGTGTGAAATCATGCGTAACAACCGAACCGTGACGTATTTTGACAAAAATATAAAAATATTTACACAATAAGAAAAGCGCCAGCCTTATCGCGAAATAGATGTGTCTGCAATTTAAAATTATGCTCTTTTTGTTGCTTCTAATTGTTTCAATTCTTTGTTCGTTTTATATACTTTCATTATCCTTTTTGTGAATAATCATTTATTTTGTGGCGTATGCTACTTAACGTAAATAATGTATTACACGTATTATGTGTCTGTATTATATGTATCACAGGTATTGCATGTATTGTATGTATTTTATGTATTGTATGTATTATATGCATGGTATGTATTGTATGTATTGTATGAATTGTATGTATTGCACGTATTGTACGTATTGTATGTATTGTAGGTATTGTAGGTATTATATGTACTATATGTATCATATCTATTGCATTATATGTATTGTATGTATCGTAGGTAATAATTATGAAATGTATGCAATGAATCTAATATATGAAACGTATGCAATGTACGTAAGGTATATGTCTTATGTATTGTATTGTAAGTAATACAAGTAATGTCAATTATGTAATTTGAATTTAGCATTCCAATTTTATCGTTTTTTCGAACTGAATCTAAACCAGGAGACAGCTGACTCGATGAACCTTACGGTCTTTCGCTGTCTCCTGGGAACGTCAAATATTTCAAAACATTGTGATTTCGGCGATTCTCGTTTTTTGTTTTTGTTTTTTGACGTTCCAAATAAAATATTATCCTTATCCTTACTGTAGATGCATGTTTTTTTTTTCAAAAAATGTCTGAACTGCTTGTATTAGGATTGAAATAAAACCACTTGCTTGAGATTGATGTAGTATAAATACATAATGGAAATAAAACTCAGACAACCTACAGTAGGTGCCCCTTTTTGCTACAACAGCCATGCTACCAACTGCATTACTAAGAGACTATAAGCATAAAAAAGAAACGTAAGTGGCTGATGTCACAAACGTTATGCCTCTTAAAAAATTTCTTGCTTGAGGAATAGAAAAGTAAACTTCTATGTTTTCACTACTAACTTAAGGAATCATGATGGAACAAAATATTAGTAAAATATCAAAGGATGCACATTGTAAAAATGTGGAATTACGCGCTTGGCTAGCATTTAGTGACTGTGTGCTAACTTTTCAAGAAAATGCAAATTGCATTATTTTCGACTCGGTGTTGATGATCTGCTTAGCTTAGCATATAGATGGGTTATGTATGTCCCCAATGTCCCTCAAAGTGCATTTTCCAAACACCTAGATGAATTTTTTTCCAGAAAAACTTGGTTCAGCTAGTGACGAAAAAAAAATTTTAAGCAATAAAAACCCTGTCATCAAGGATTTTAAAAGGGGGGAAACAGTTCAAAATTCTATCATTAAAGTTCTATGGTAATGACTTGAGTTATGTGTATAAAAAAGTTTTGTGTCAGATGTTTTAAAGGGCAATTTATTACAGCTGTCCGTTGTTTTCAATGCGTTTTTTCGGAAAATTTAAATTTGACCATATTTTAAAAATGTGATGTGCTAGAGAAAAACTAAAGGTATATTTGAATTAAGTGTGGCAAATACATCTAAGATGAAATAATCACACTTTCAGTTAAAAAAAAAGTGAAAATTTGTTGACCAGTGTTAGCGATTAGACGCTGTGTTGGTATGGACACCCGTCTGCGAGTAATAACGCTTAATAAAGGCTACTGTTGACACCTAAGTTTTAAATTTTCATTGATAATGTAGCATCTTGTTCCATATCACCGGGTTCCGGTTATTCAATTGAAACCGTCTGGCCGGTGTGACGTCAACCTACGCCTTCCATTGTATATTATTTACACTTTCAGCATATTGGCTGCTGGTGCTTTGTTAATAGCCAGAACTTCCTTTCTGCATGTTGTGCCTAAAAGTCAAAACGTAATGCAACGAAAACTAATTATCGCCAGCTGGAATATGTTATTTAAGTGATTTTCATTTTAAGCCGAAATCAGCAATTTCATTCATGATTTGCATCACATTCAAGTAGTGCGGCATTGTTGGCTGCCTTAATTTTGTCCAGAACAAACCTTTTGTGGATGTTTTATGTCTTTCCAATGTAGATAATATGTCAATATAACACAATTTGTATGAAAATGGTTGTTTTAAAATTGCTTTTGTAAACAAAACATGTGAATATTTTACAAATTTGTTTAAACTGTGAAATGTCTGAAGAACAAACAAGAAACATCCATTTTGAGGTATGTATGATTTCTGTTATTTCTAATTTCAAGTGTTTTTTAATAAGTAAAATGTTTCTTATAGACATTGGTCAAACCTTAATCAAGTTATTTGTTGGTACTTACTCATTTCTTGTGACAAAATGATAGTTTTTCTTCTGGGTCATAATATATGATTAAAGTTCAACTGTAAAATTTAGTACAAAATTTTTGATAGATTTCTTATTGCGACAATGCAAACAAAACAATGATATATACATCGATTGTTTTTCACTATTTCACAAGATGTGCTTAGCTCTTTTTTTTAATTTCAATTTATGTTTCAGCATGAATCTGCTGGACAATCAAGAGCAGGGACTTCTAACCAAGGTAATTTCTATTTATTGTTCAAGTGTAGTTGCTTAAGTTGATTTAATCAGCTATTTAAACTCTTGTACTTCTGTTTAGGATCGAGCTCTGATGAAGATATTTCCTCTTGTGGCTCCGCTGATAATCCCTCCACCAGTCAACATCCGGATGCAAGGAGCAAGAAAAAGGGGGGTTCCCCACCAAGCAATCGGCCAAGAACAAGTTCCAAGAAACTAGCAAAGGCTGCCAGAGCAAAAAAGGAAAACAGTGCGAAAAAAGGTAATTTGTTAATAAATAGCTTCCCAACAAGTGCAATCATTTTTACTTTACCTAGGTGGGTCAAATCAGTGTTTTATTTAAAATTTTGTACTGTTGTTTAGGATCGAGCTCTGATGAAGATATATTATTTTTTGTTGATTTTTTTTAATCACTAATATGACAATTTCAAAAAAGGAACTTCAAAGCACATTGTTTGGTGGAAAAAAGGCAGTACTGGGCATATGGTTATAAAGAATAATTTTGTGGTAACTATCTTTACTTAAAAATGGCAACTTTAAAACGCGCACAACAGGCACATTTAGACAACCTTTTAAGAAAATCTGCTTCAGTTAAAAAAATGCTGTTGTTACATGAATATGAGACATTAGCGCAGACGGAGAACAATGACGAACATTAGCTGCACCTAACTCGACCTTTTAAGCGAGAAATAAAGAAAGAAGGCTGGACTTAGCGTTTGTGCTAATCAGCCATTCTGAGCGAATAATTAACGCAAAATGCTGGTTTCACATTAATTTTAAGATCACAGGACATTGTTTTTTAAACCAATTAAACTTACATTTTAGTAGGCTTGGTTTATAGTACTGTACCAGTGTTTTAAACAAGTCATTTTGAAGGACTTTTGGTTTGATATAAAAATAAAACTAAACTAGACGGGGGTGCGGTTGTTGTATATTTTGTCAGGGGATATAGTTTCAGGGCTTAGTGTTTATTTTCAATTTTTACTTTATTTTAATTTTTTTTTTTAATATTTTGTATTGTGTACTTTATATTATATATTTTGTTTTTCACTTTCCTTAACTTGTTTCTGCAAGCAAAAACAGATATGGGCCGAAAACTTCCCCACTTAAAATATGCCTTTGATGCGAAAGTGGTTCAAATATGGCGTAGAATTTGGGGAATGATCGAAACATATATTTGATAAATAGAATTTACTTAGATAATGCGTATGGCTATTTTACTAAATTTTGACCAGCTTACGTGTTTGAAAATCAAATATTATCATTCTCTTAAAGACTAAAAATGGTTTAACGCCTATGGTTTGCTATACTTTTGCAAACTTTCACTAGGTAATTTTTTACCATAGCTTGGTCCGAGCAATCACTGTTAAAACAGGCTTTAAATCTGTCGTTTCAAACAATATGAAAAACACTACACCGAAAAGCCATCGCAGACTCGCCGAATCTGTCGATCTATGATGCAAGCAGAGCAAGCCAGAAAAACAACTGGCCTGCAGTGAGGTTCGAACTCACGACCTCCGGTCAAGTCGGGACCGTCGCTCTACCAACTGAGCTATGCAGGCTCAGAGAGGAGCGAGTCGAGAAACAACCATGCGCCAATACTTGCACATTTTGTTAGTACAAGCAACTTCACACTGGGGGATCATCAGTCCGTATCAATCAAGTTGCCAGTACTAACAAAATGTGCAAGTATTGGCGCATGGTTGTTTCTCGACTCGCTCCTCTCTGAGCCTGCATAGCTCAGTTGGTAGAGCGACGGTCCCGGCTTGACCGGAGGTCGTGAGTTCGAACCTCACTGCAGGCCAGTTGTTTTTTTGGCTTGCTCTGCTTGCATCATAGATCGACAGATTCGGCAAGTCTGCGATGGCTTTTCGGTGTACTATTGATACGGAAGCCGTAATCGTTGGTCATAAAGCAACTTCCGAGGGGCTAGATCACAGATGTTATTAAACACATGTTTGTGTGTGTCTTTCATCAATATGAAAAACACTATTACGTGCCTAATACGCAAACTATTAAATCGAAAGTTTTGCTAGATAAGTTTAGGCCTGATGTTGGTCTGCTGGTTGGAGCAAGATGCACAACAGGTGCTAACAGAGAGGCGTAGACTGCCTTAAGATTTCGCATTTAAACTTGCGGTGGTAAATACATCCTATTGACACTTAATTATTAGGCGAAGCTTATCGCGAAGTAATTGGTCACCCCAAAAAATGCTGACGCCGCATTTAAAGCAAGCATTATAAATGTGTCGCCGATATTCTGCCTTGAACATCCCTACTCGAAATGCTTCCCTCCGTTAATTGTACGGTGGGTGAAACTTTATTCACGGCCTTACCTCTTTGTGTATTACCGCGACAATACGATTTGGAGAATATTGGAAACATCGTATTTGGAGAATATTTGCTATTTGCACCTGTTCTATATGTTACTCCAATCCAACATATCTACACACAATTATAAGTTGTGTATAATAATATAATAACTTATGGCTTTGAAGCGAAGGGGGTTCAAATATGTCGTAGATTTTGGCAAATGATCGAAACATACATTTGATCAATAAAAATTTACGTAGATAATGCTTACGGCCATGTTATTTAATTTTGGTCAGCTAGCATGTTTAAAAAGTCAATATTTTCATTCTCTCTAAATGATTTAACGTCTATGGTTTGCTATACTTTTTCCAACTTTTACTGTGTAAATTTTTACCATGCCTTGGTCTGAGCAATCACTGTTCAAACAGAGTTTAAATCTGTAGTTTTGAGCAATATGCAAACACGTTTATGTGCCTAATAAGCCAAGTTTTATATTGAAAGTTTTGCCAATTTAAATCCAATAAACGCAAGATTTATTTATTTATGACGCCATGTTATGACGTAGCTTTGTAACGTCGTCGTTAAGAATGCGTTAAACTTAAGCTTTTTGTTGTTGCGGCCCTTGTATAATTATATTTGCTTAGACCTGGTGTTGATATGTTTGAATGGTGCAACAATTACAACATGTGCTAACAGAGATGTGTACACTGCCTGTAGGATTCGCATTTAAATTTGCGGTGGTAAAATATTTTGTGTTGTAAGTGTTGTAGAATAGGTTTTTTTACTTAGAGAGGCCTCTTTATGAAAGGCAAGTCGCATGTGCATAGTTTTGCTAGGCAAGCCACTTCCAACACAGATGTTGCACGCGCGGGACAATAGGGCGCAGCAGGGATGCCAGTAGCCGCCTCGTCGCGACGCGAGCTGGACAAAGCAAGCGAATATGAACGAATTCTGTATGAAAGTTTTTCTGCTGCTAGATGGCTGTCGTTAGCTACAAAGTGCTAAAACGCAATATTTCAGGTTTTTACCCCCCAAGCAAAGGCCCCTGGGAGTGCAGCCTCATAAACTTTTATAAAGCACCTACATACCACTCTACGCCATGTCTGAAAATTTAAAGGTTCTACGATGTCTACTTTTTCTATAAAGCTTCGGACAAAACTCGGTCTGAAACAAACCATAGGAAACCAAAAAAGAACTAGACGGGGGTGCGGTTGTTGTATATTTTGTCAGGGGATATATTTTCAGGGCTTAGTGTTTATTTTCAATTTTTACTTTATTTTAATTTTTTTTTTTTTTAATTTTTTTTTTAATATTTTGTATTGTGTACTTTATATTATATATTTTGTTTTTTCCTTAACTTGTTTCTGCAAGCAAAAACAGATATGGGCCGAAAACTTCCCCACTTAAAATATGCCTTTGATGCGAAAGGGGTTCAAATATGGCGTAGAATTTGGGGAATGATCGAAACATATATTTGATAAATAGAATTTACTTAGATAATGCATATGGCTATTTTATTAAATTTTGACCAGCTTACGTGTTTGAAAATCAAATATTATCATTCTCTTAAAGACTAAAAATGGTTTAACGCCTATGGTTTGCTATACTTTTGCAAACTTTCACTAGGTAATTTTTTACCATAGTGACAATACGATGAAATACGATTTGGAGAATATTGGAAACATCGTATTTGGAGAATATTTGCTATTTGCACCTGTTCTGTATGTTACTCCAATCCAACATATCTACACACAATTATGAGTTGTGTATAATAATATAATAACTTATGGCTTTGAAGCGAAGGGGGTTCAAATATGGCGTAGATTTTGGCAAATGATCGAAACATACATTTGATCAATAAAAATTTACGTAGATAATGCTTACGGCCATGTTATTACATTTTGGTCAGCTAGCATGTTTAAAAAGTCAATATTTTCATTCTCTCTAAATGATTTAACGTCTATGGTTAAAAAAACTCGGTCTGAAACAAACCATAGGAAACCATAGGAAACCAAAAAAGAATAGCGGCAAAAACAAGATATGTCCCGAAAATAAATTTTCGGCCCATATAATAACGGCAAAAACAAGATATGTCCCGAAAATAAATTTTCGGCCCATATAAAAATGAGTAAACTTGATTAAGTAAGAATAATTATTTAATCGAAAAATAGCCAAAACCAGAAAAATTAAGATAAAAAGCTGAATTTTATAATAAAACTCTTTATAAAAATTTTAGTTTTAAGCAAATTCATGTTCAATTTGAAAACAGTGAGTGCACTAAATTATTGACTGAAGTCATTACTACTCTGGACTGTACATATGCAAATCAATGCTTTTCTAAAACCGTCAAAGAAATTTGTACGTCCCCAGTTATATTTAGCAAGAAGACCTGTACCACATAATGCCCAAATGCGTGTTTCACTTTCTCCTCATGGAAGTTTTCAATTTTCGCTAATAAAGTTTAAGATTGAATGGAGTTATTAGGAACAAAACAAAAGTTCAAACGAATTCTGTTTTCCAGCCAGATTTCAGCAGCCTTACTAGATATTTGTCTCTTTCACAAGGAAAGTTAGAACTGCTTGTTTCAGAATTAAAATAAACAAATTGCTTGAAAATGATGACATTACTGAAATATAACTTAGCACACCACATTATATTAGTTGTTGTTGCTTTGCAGATCCACGAAATCAAAATGTGGACTCCAGGCAAACCACAATGCAAGCAAAGGGTATTTGTCATTCCTGGTCAGCTTACTTAAATGTATTGTGTGATATTGATAACAATTATAAAAAAACCTTTGTTTAGATTTGATGATAAATGTAATCTCTTCAAATTAAAGTATTATCCATAATAATACCATCAAACAATGTAGTCGTGCAGTATTTGTAAAATCTTATACATAAATTGTTTGTCTATCTGTCTATTTAATGAGATGCTTTTTAGTCTGGAAAATAATGAAGATTTCATCTTTTGGAAAATAAGTGTTACCATTAGTATTTATTCAAACTTTCAATAGGATTCATCGTTTTTGAAAATAAGTTGTACTCAATTACAGACAATGCCCAGCAGGCTGCGAGGGATATTATCAACACCTACAACAACCCTACTGATACAACGAGTAAGTAGTTTGGTAAAGTGCTAAGCTTTTTATTTCATAAAAACTGAAATATCAATACTCCACAATAAATGTTACATAAAAAATCATTAAATTGTTTTAACAAACCACAAAATACAAAAGGCGACCAAATATTATCTTGCTTTTGATCGGCTTGCGCTTTAATGAAATGTGTAAAAATGCGTGGACTTTAAGGTTATTACTTTAACACCAACTGTAAGAACACAGTGTATGATTGTGGTGAAGCATATATAGCAAGGTCTATTCACAGTAACCACATTTTGTACAAATATTCATTTTTACCATTATATATGTATTATTTCAACGTGTTGCTTTTATATTGTTTTAATGCTTTATAAAACTGGCAACAATGTGATTTTAGCTTGGGTTTCTTACTGAAGTACTCTTTGTCACAACTTCCATTATTTTGCAATTAATGTGTTTTATTCACATATGTTTCTACCATTTGAATATTTTAGTGGAAGGCAGCAAAGTAAAAGATTCAATTTTTGGAAATCAAAATTTCACTAAAATTGAACATTGCCATCATTACTCAGCAAATAACAACAACTGTTAGCGTTTGGTATTTCTTTAAACTTTAAAATAATAAAAAAATGGTTACTATAGAAACAGAAAAAAGATTGAAAAATTAATGATAAACATTTTGAAATTAAGTTAAAGCCAAATCTTTTTGAATAAATAACAAATCCCGGTCCAAGTCATCAGTTGCCCTAGTCAAGTCACTGACATAAAAATAAAATGTTAAAGTAATAAAATCAAAAAGAATGAGCAAAAGATGTAGGGGCACGATGTGATTAGCTAGATGAAGAAGTGCTACATAAATCTATTCTTTTCCACATATTCAACACAAACACTGCCCCATTCATTCCTATTTTCATCAGACTTTCCTAACATGTTGCAATTTGTGAGACTAATCTTCCTATACCACCAGTATGCCTAAGCCTACACAAGAAAGATGACAATTTGTGAAGAAAAAACAGTTCTCCATGCACAAGCTATTCACATATATAGGCCTTTCATTTTAAGTCCAGTGTTGAACAGTGACCCGACTATCCCAGTAACAAATAAAGCAGGGATACTTGGTGTAGCCGCCTTTATGTCCTAAGAGAAAGTTGACCATTTTCAAATCTATGCATATCTTCCAGTTATGCTCACTGTAAGAAATTCTTCAGGAGCATCTTTACACTTTGGTAGAATGGTAGTGCTCCTTTAAAACGATTAAGTGGCCAATTCGAACACAGGCAAACTTATTTCCGTTGTAAACTAGCACACATTTCAAATTTATTTGAGGAGCTGTCAATGAATAAACCTTCATTCTTCTGGTTTATATTCAAGTAGACCCATAGATAAACGAAGTCCTTCAATGTTATTACAGTACAAATAAAATCTTCTTAGGATAAAAACTGCATTAACATTTCTCCTCTGACCCGGTATCGTATGGCTCACGTATGTTACTGCTTTATGGGAGAGAGAGAGTATTCTAAGTCCTGTTTTACCTCCCAAGCAAGACATTTGTACCAGACATCTCAACATTAAGGCAAAATTAAATAGCTGCTTCACATGGCTTCAGCTTTTATTAACTCATGTTACTCACTAGCATACATTTTTCATGGTATATAGGAAAAAGCAATATATCAAAAACTAGAGCCAACTCAGCAAAAGTAATGGCATTTTCGGACTCAAAGCCCCTGATATACGACTAAATTGATCTGATATACCATGCCTTTTAAAAGTTTTTTTGTTGGCCTGTGTTATGAGCAATAGCTTAACTAAAAAATAACAAAACTGCAATATAAAGAAAGCAAGTTGTTTTTGATGCGAAAATTGAAATACTTAACACAAATTTATTAATAAATCTTTAATGAAAAATTTTTAACTTTAACCAAAGCTATTTGGCATTCAAGTCAAGTGATTGTCAAGTCATTCCAACATTATAAATCAATCGACTGATAATAACCCACATGTGTCATTTTAATGTTGTGGTCACCATCCAGGTGTATGCAGAAAGCAAAAGCCAACAGCCCTCTGATAGCAAGCATTTTTGGCTTAAATTGTCCAATATTTGTGAACCTTTAAAGTGCTTTAGTTGGATTGGCAATAATGATAAAGGATACATGATGCATTGGGCACATTACAGAGACTTGCATGATTTTCTATCTAATATCTGTCAACAAAATGCCTGTACTGTGAATCTATTCTACACAAGAATAACATTTTCTTTGTATTTAGATACAAATGAAGCAAAACCAGATGCAAATGTTCGTCAAAGTTTGGCCGACCAACCAGGACCTTCTTTATTGACTAGAGCTTTGCAATTTATTCCAGACAAAAGTAAGTTATGTGTATTTTACAATAAATTTTCCAATCATATGTTGTTATGCTCTAATATAATTGTAAAATGTATATTCATTTATAGTTTGGCGAGCAAAACAAAAAAAGAAATTGCGCAAACATGTGAAATCAATATCAGGAATAAGAAATATGCCGATAAAACTTGATCGTGACCAGCCAATTCAGCTGGTGCCTGTTGCATTAACTAAAAATGAACCAAAATCTATCGAACAACTAAATAAAGAAGGACATTACAGCAAACGAGAAGATTTCCAGCAACTTTTAACACTTGAGTCAGAAAGCCTTGGCATCAGTGAAGCGATAGAGCAGGCTTTTAAACAAGCAGAGTCAGATGCAAGACAACATGCCTCTGAAGAAGCCAGACAGGACTACATCGACCGAAACAGCAACAACATTGTGTTTATCGGACAAGCTGGTATTGGCAAGACCACTCTTACTCGCATGATTGTGGATATGGTTCTTGAGAAAAAGCTATTTTCAAAATGCAAATACATTTTCTTTGTGTTTTGTCGGGAAATCAACTTTGAAACAAAAACTACACTTCTACAAATGTGTTTCAATGGAACAGACATTACATTTCGACACAAGCAAACTACAGAAAAGTCTTTAATGGAAAAAATTGGGGACGGTGAAAATGTTGTATTTGTATGTGATGGTTTGGATGAAGCAAATACTGATGCTTTGTTCACAGATGAACCATTACCATCAGATGAAATAGCGACAGCTGATGTTCATCTAAAGAGGCTGTTTAAAGCTAAGGTTTGGAAAAAGTCCATAAAAGTTTTCACTTGTAGGCCTGGTCAATTTCACAATATGACCAAAATGATCCAAAAAACATCAGTCTTTAACCTTAGAGGTATTTCAGCTGCTTCACAAAAAAATATTTGTGAACAAATCTGTGAATCGGCAGAAAAGGTCACATTAGTAATGGCTTATTTGGAAAGAAAGAGAGACATTGCTGTTTTGTGTCACGTTCCTGCTCTTTGCATAATCATCATGTATGTCATAAACATACATTTTGCAGAAGGTGAAGGGCTGGAAATAGAATCCCTCGCATATATTTTTTTCAAAGTTCTGGAGTATTTTTGTCAAAGTGAACACATCAGGGAAAAACAAGCTCACTTAAGCAAAATTGCTCTTTTGGCATGGAATGGATTTAAAAAAGGAGATCTTGTATTTACAGCCAAGGACTTTTGTGATGTAGGCATGGATCAAAGTGATGCAGATGCCTTTCTCATGCACTATGTTGATTCCAGATATAAAGTTAGCTTAAAAATACTGGAAGGTTTGAAACAAACAAGCTTCACACATTTGTTACTGCAAGAAAACTTCTCAGCTCTTCACTTGGTGTTTTATTCCACTCTTGGTGAATTTATTAACATTCTTCCTAAATTACCTGAAAGTCGATGGGAAGTTGTATCAAGATTCATGTTCGGATATTTCAACATTGCACTGAACTCAACAGTTAGTTCATTTCTCACCGAATGCAGTTGCGAGCCCAACCATCAGATATGTGAGGCCAAAAGATCCAAATTAGTCGAGTTTGCAATTCAGTTTATGCAGCAAATTGGTTCAACTGACACAAAAAAGCTTATAACCATCAGTGGCTGGTTGAACGAGCTCAGAGATCCAGAGCTTGATAAAAAGATTGCTGAGTACTTGCCGAGTCAAATCAAGTTTCAAGGACGCATCTTACCATCTGATGTCCCCAGTCTTGTCTATCTGCTCTCAATTAAAGCTGTATCACTTGATATAAGCAGAAACAAAGGTAATTATTCCACAATATGTTTGACCCCAACACTCCACTATCTTTTATAACAGCCCAGCATTTTGCCCTAACGTTAACTTTCAAGGTTTAAATGTTTACTTTTTTCGGGTATCTTGATTTCAGTTTATGTAGAATTTATCTCTGTTTAATTTGCTTCTGGTGACAAGCATTTTTGGCCTAAATTCTTTTGTCGCGTCCCTAAAGTTAAATGATTTGGTTCCCTAAGGAATGTATCAACACTGCCATGTTTAGGTGATCAACAAAATTAACAAGTAAAACAAAAAGCTGCGGCGAAGGCGCCAAATTTATCGTGACATAAACAATTATAATAAGGTACATGCTAAACTACAAACTGGGGCCTTGGGGAGCATATGTCTGCTTTTTCTACTCTAAAACTGTTACATAGATGAGCTGTTTTTGGGCGAACTCTGGTGCAAACTTGCAGCGCCAAATTAGAAAAACGCAAAAAGGAAGTTTTTAATATACATTGCTTAAAATAATGATATTTATAATCAAATTAAATAGATTTGTTACAGAGGTTAGAGTCACACAGTCTCAAGTGCAATCAACATGGTGATTGCTTTTTAAACTCAATATAGGACTACTTGCCAAATCAAAGTAAACCTGCAAACACACAAACTTTTCTCCAAATTCAGTATTTTCTAAATTAATAAACAATCTATATGCCTAACACTAGATTTTCTCCACTAAAAAAACATGCTTTGCACTTTCGTAACTTCTTTGAGAATGGCCAAACAAAATTAATTTTGTAGTGCGTCATGTTACTGCATATTCTGCAGTTTAAAAATACATGTGATTAAGTATGTGTAAAAACAACAAGTTTTTTTTAAATCGATTTAAAAAAAAATTAACGAAAAGTAAATGTTTTCATTAAAATTTAATTTCTTTGGTTTTCTGGCTCATTCTTTGGCCGACATAGTCGCCAAGTTGCCAGCATTCTGCCATACTGGCTGTTACGTGTTCACTTACACATTAAACACCTAAATTAATTAGTTGCCATAAGCCAAATCTTAGAGTTTATATTAATATTAAGTTTTATTACGATTTGATAAATAGGGTTTTAGAATACGTATTACAGCTTTCGTTTGCCAAACATTTTCTTCAGTTACATAATACCATTTTTGATGATGCAATGTTTCATTATTGTTGTGTGGTTAAAGCAATCTGTCGATTTAATTACAAATTCCTGAGTTTTTCGTGTGTCCGTTTGCCACGTTTCTAGCCTGTCATTTAACCTTTAATCTCTCAAATCTATAAACAGGGCGGTGATAAACACGCCTTACGGTGGCCGCTAATTGGCCTCAAGGCCAAATATGACGTGTAACTTTCTCGCTTTTTATGACGTGTCTTAGCGATATTTTCGCGCACTCTTTGTACAGTCTTTTCGAGCAGTCCGCGCAGTCTTAAGCCGACAGTATATGTAATAGGCGGTGGCTGTCTGTCGCACATTAACTTTGAAACAATATGCGTTCATTAATGCTTTTTGATTACGTTTTAATTCACTTTGTAATAATATACTTTTAATTGGTATTTCAGTTGTGGTTTTGACAAGTAGCATATCTGACCAGAAACCTTCGCCAAACAACAAAACTCACACGGTTGCGTCCTGCCGGACAGCTGTTTAGGGTTAGGCGTCACCCCCAATACACAAGTCGCGTTAGGGCGTAACACTGGCCACAACTATTGTAAGCTCCCAACAAGCACCATTAGGTTTGACACAGACACACATTTACAGCAGGACTTTGAAGTTATAATGTGTTTTACTTACTTTTGTGTTAATCAGCAAAAAATGCAATAAAATGAATAACTAGGTGTTCTAGATTCTAGAATATTAGGTTTTATTATATAATCAATCAAAATGTCAAATCCTGGTATAATTTTATTTGTTTATTTCCTACTTTGCTGAGGGGTTTTCATGTTATATCTTTTTGGTCACAAAACAACAATGAATGGCAAATCCGTTTCCTAACATTTAAAGCAATAATTTTTCAAAATCACTAAAATTCAAAACAATGAAGTCGAAAACCAGATTCTGGAAATTGTAATGCATGGCCACTTAAAATATAATGATAATTTACCACATATGTAAAATTCTAATTATATTTTGTGGAGTTTGTATTACAATTCCATGTATTTTGTGGCATGCTACAAAATGAACTCTATACAAATGTTTCCATACATTTAAAAGTTTTGTGAAACATTGTTGTGTTGTAGTTGAACCTGGTCACAAACGTTGAATATTTATCGGTCGGTAATACGCAGATGTAAACATTGCGACTGCAACTATTGTGTTGCTATGATTTAACGTTACGCTGTGGTTCACCTTGAGTGACCTTTAGCATACTCAGATAGAGTCCAATATGTACGATGGGATGTTAATTTGGAAACTCCATGCATTTAAGTGAGTTATTTGTGCTGGCAAAATATGCTGGCCGCTTGCCCAATTGCATTTGATTAATACTTAGTAACAATAAGGCAAAGTTTATCACAATCATCAAGTAATTGGTCGCCAGAAAAGCAAATCTTTAAATGATATCACATTTAACGCAAGCATGATAAATGTTTTACAACAGCGATAGGCACTTGGCTATCTCCAAAGTTTTTTTATGATTTTTAACGATATTCAACTAACTTAACCATTATTATGATAATGATAATGACAACCCAAATTACACTACTACAGTTTATGAAGATTAAGTCTGTTTTACCAAGCTTCCTGCTAAATTTTGTATTTTCTTGTAAAATATTATTTTTTGTAAAGTATTGCTGTTTACCCGATATTAGTTATCATTAGGGCCATTTTTATTTTAACCTAAAAAAAAGTGTTTTTAACTTTATTTTTATCAAATTTTAACTTTATTGACTTTTGCGGGTCCTAGTTATCATTTACATGCCACCAAACACCCTTAGGTGTCTCCCATTTATAGTTTTTTAAGTTGATAACATAGATCTATGTTCGTAACATACGTTTGCAGTTTTTAAGTTTGAAATCATGTTTCAATTTTTGACACATCAGAGTTAAACTATAGGATTGTAAATATATAAACTTAATAATTTTTAATCTTATTTGTTATTTACATTAGAACCTGAATTGGAAAGTGATTCCATAAACTTGGGGATAAAACACTTTCAAGGAAAAGCATTTCCTTTTTTCATGGAATCGCTTCGACTGGAAAATACCAAGGTTGAATTGTATCCAGTGTCACTTTAATACTGTTCATGCATATTGCAGTAAATTTTAGTTATATGTTTCTTAATTTGGCTTTAGCACTGATAATTTCTATTAATACGAAGATCTAAATTACAGATTTTGACACTTGATCTTTCCAATAATGATATTGGTGATGAAGGTGCTCTAATTGTTGTTGATATTTTGCAAAATGTTGACAGTCTTAAATTATCTGGCTGTGGAATAACTACAAAGGGTGCCAAGTCCATTGCTACAAAGTTATTACATACTAAGGTTCAATGTTAAATATATATATAAATGTCTATTGTTTTTATTGAACGCTTTTTATTACTTTTAACATTATTTTTTCATTTTTGTTACCTAAAATTATTGAACAATGTTGAAATATTGCAGACATTACCTTTATTTACAGATTTCAACACTTGATCTTTCCAATAATAATATCGGCGATAAAGGTGCTTTAATTGTTGCTGATATCTTGCCAAATATTGACAATCTTAAATTATCTGGCTGTGGAATAACTACAAAGGGTGCCAAGTCCATTGCTAAGGGATTGTCAAATAAACGGGTCTGAAAAGTATTTTAGTTTTAATTTTGTTTTATACTATTCTATTTACTATGAGCATAAACACTACATAATGACATAAAAATCTAGTGTCACTGCTTTATATTGTTTCAGCTTTCTACACTTGATCTTACTGGAAACATTATCGGCAAGTCAGGAATAGACGCTTTGTCCAAGTGCAACATTGATCAGCTTGTCTTGACTTCATATGTGATCCATGAAGGCAAAATATCCAAGCATGGTGATGTCGTGATTGAAAATCATGAAACTGATCTGATGGAAAAACTGGTTGTGAACAAATCTAAGGTAACTCTACAAATATGCTTGTAAAATCTATATTATAACACAGTGTACATTGTAACACACTGCTATTGCTTATAGTCCAGGACTTTCAACTTCCAGCAATTTGCTGTGTTGGAGCCAAATCTACCAACATCTGATGTTGTGGCAATCCTCTCTCTTTGCTTGCAACATTTTGATCAAATAAATCTGAGTTCATCAAAAATACAAAGTGGTGATTTGCAAGAACTTGCTTACGCCATTGCTCTACTTCGTGAACCAGTGAGTGATCGTTGTATAAAAGAAGTTTATTGGCTGCTTTAATTTCCTCCAATTTTGTTATTTTTTTGCAAAACTGACGAAGACTTGCATGTTTTAAAATGTATGAAATATTGCATCGATGCTTTTGCATTAAAACTGGAGAGCAACAATATGACTTTTGTGAATCTATAACGATTTTCTCTTATTTTTATATACTAGATAGCAGGGGCGTATCCAGAAATCCAAAAAGGGGGGGTCCTGAAATTTCAACTTCGGGAATTCCCCGTTTTTCCGTCTGACGTTAATGACTTCATAAAATAGTGACAGTTATGACGTCATAAAACAGCGGTTGTAATGACATTATAAATAATAAAAAAATCATCAGAAACAGCCAATTAACGTCCAGCAAAAGCAAACTTTTAGACGCAAAACACACACGTGCGTCGCCGACAATCCTGCCAGGCACGTGCGTCGCCGACAATCCTGCCAGGCGCCATCTGAGAAACGCTTAGTGTGGAATCGTTAACTTCAGGAGAGATATATGTGATCGATTTTAGTATATCCATTTACGGGACTACGCTAAATTAAAAGCACGTCTTTCGCCACCTGCAATACTAAACGAAGATCGCTTTTCCCGGTGTTATTTGATTAGCGCAACATCTGCAAAATGCCACTTCAATAGTTAATCTAGTTAAGTTTTTTAACCTTTTCTTGCAAGTTTTTATTACATTGCCGAAAATGAAAATAAAAGAAATGTTAAAAAATATGTGTCCAATATTTTTGAATACGTATTCCGTTTGTCCGCGACGCACTTGGCAGCCTTCCACGGCGCAACGATAAAGAAGCGCTAATTTAGTTCAATAGACAGCATCAAAACGAAAAAAGAAAATTCGCGCGAAGCGCGAAAATTTTTCGCACTTACGTAGTTAAAATAGTCAAAAAGTATTTAAAATGGACTCGTGTATAATTTGTTAAAGAGGCAGCGGGCCCGATGAATTACAGAGACCGCTTGATTTATATTATTAATTGTCGAACACACACTTGTTGATTAGCCAACCCGAACGAATAACGAAAGGCGAAAGAGAACAACTATCAAGCGTTTACGGTCAACCAAACAAGAAACGAAAAAGGCGTTTTGCCTTTGATTTTGGTTTCGCATTAGCAAGACGTGTGACCCAATTACACTGAAAAAAAAAACACGCAGCTTCGGACGTTGAGGTAAACCCTGACAAAAACGAACAAAAAACAATAATGTCACTTCCGAAAAGGGGGGGGGGGGGTCCGAACCCCCAACCTTTCTTAACTAAACAGTAATAAATGGACTACAATGCATTTGATTGCCTACACCTTTTATGCCTCGTGGCCCCCTCGATTATATAAAATAGCTAGATTTATTATTTCATAATGTAAAAACTCTTCGATTGAACGAATGCCTAACCAATAAATGCACTTAAAATCCGAAATCAGGTGATGTCGCTTCCTGGTCAAATCGTATTCTTTGGCAGAAATAGCTTCGGCGGCATAATTCTTTCTTCTTGGATGCTTTTATCACCATGATTTTTAAGTTTTGAGGGTCATAATGACGCATTTGACATCACCACCGAGCAGTGCAGACACTGCGCACTATTATTGCCGTCTCATCTAATTTTTGGAAGCCAAACGAGACGTAACTCTCGCACCATTTGCGAACTTTCGACATTTGATAACACAAAACCTTATTTTAAGTTTTGTGTAAAAACATATTTTCACAGTAGACCTCTCGGAAAGTATGTGCGATTCAACTATCCTTCGTTCTGTTAAGCTTGCTTTGACCACTTAGCACAGGGGTCTGCGGGCAGTTAAGTTTAAACTGTGTAGCCTTGTGTACGATGCATTTTATCAACGACTGTTAATCTGGGATACCACAGCAAGGTATGCTATTTGGCAGTTAAAAGGGGTCTAAACTACATGCTACATTTGATGCAGGAACAAGATTTGCACACAGCGCCAAAAAATTTGCTTTTACTTGTAAAAATAATGAAAAATGACCCCGTGCACATTTTGTAATATAGGTCAAAATTTGCGTTGGCGGGCCGGATCTGGCAGGTGGGCTGTATGTTGCCCACCCATGACTTAACACAATTAATTTTACCACAAAATTTAATCAATGGGACAACAACAAACCCATCTCGCCGAGCCAAAACGGCAAGATCGTTATTTAACGTTTTGCAAAGTAAATGTTCAACTTACTTGTATTAGTTTTGCTATCATTCCAACTTGCCGTTTACAAACTAATTAAAATGCTGGTTAAACGTTCCAAAGAAAAACTCAGTAGACTAGAAAAACACAAGTGTTGTTTGCATGTGACGTAACAATGTTTGGCAATTAGGCGAGCAGATAAAGAGTTGCAAGCTTGACGTCGACTGTTGCAAAACTTCTCATGAATAGCAAGTAGTAACATGTAAGAAAAAATGTGTTACAATAGATTAAAGAAGGTTTAACACTACAAGTTTAAGTTTAACTAAAAAATTTAAAATTAGTGACACAGGTTTTCCGATACTACGACATTGCTACAGAATTATGCCCTATGGCCCCCCCAATGACAGGTCCGTGGCCCCCCAGGGGGCCCGAGGGCCACGGTTGAGAAACCCTGGCCTACACTTTAGAGATGGCTGACTATTGCACCAGTAATGATAAAATGCTTACATTTAAAAATGTCTTGCCAGCCTTCTGGTGAAAAGCATTTTTGGCGAAAATTCTTCGGTTTTTGGTCGCGCCCCTAAACTTAAATGATGTGTTCACCTAAGGAATGTTTGAACCTTGCCATGTTTTGGTGATAAACAAGGCTATTAGTAAGGGAATTAAACAAAACGTTGCGCCGAAGGCACAAAAAATTTCGTGACATTAATTAACAAGTACACAAGGGACATGTGAAGGTACAACCTGGTGTCTGGGGGTGCACGTGTCTGCTTTTCTTACTCTAAAACTGTTACATATATAAGCTGTTTTCAGGCGAACGAAACATGTAGCTTTAAACTTGATTGAAAAGCACGAAAAAAATATTCTTTGGATAAATTTTCAATTTATATTGCTCAAAAAAATACAGTCACAGACTCACAGTGCAACATGCCCCATAGTATGCATATTACCTTTGGGATAGATTACTGTCAACACGTAACAATTATATGATCAAAAGCGTGTACTTTTTAAATAATAAACAGTCTATATGCCTTACACTGGCTTTTTCTCACTAAACAATGTGCTTCACACTACTTTAACTTTTTTCAAAATGAAACAAACAAAATTAATTTCTGCCAATTGTAGTGTTATTACATATTTCCGCTGTTCAAAAATAGATGTGATTAAACATGTGTGGAAACAACCACAAGGTATTTTGGAAAAAAAAATTTAAAAAATAAAAATTGTTTCACTTGAAAGTTTTATTGCACCAATTTCTTCGGTTTTCTGGCTGATTATTCATAGTCGCCAATTCGCCAGCATTCTGCCATACTGGTTGTTAGCAATGCAATGTCAATTCCTATTACAATAAAAATTCCTATTATTACTAAGATCTAAATTACAGATTTTAACACTTGATCTTCTTAAATTATCTGGCTGTGGAATAACTACAAATGGTGCCAACTCCATTGCTAAGGGATTGTCAAACACCAAAGTTTGACATTTTTTTATATTGCACTAAAAGCCGAATAAGTATCTGCCTTGCATACTCAAATATTATTGACAGCATTTCAAATTAGTTTATTTCTCCTCACTACACTTGAAAATAATTTTTCCAAATAATTATTATATATTTTTAATAAATCCCTGCTATCTCATTTGTAACATTTCAGCTTTCTACACTTGATCTTACTGGAAACATTATCGGCAAGTCAGGAATAGACGCTTTGTCCAAGTGCAACATTGATCAGCTTGTCTTGACTTCATATGTGATCCATGAAGGCAAAATATCCAAGCATGGTGATGTCGTGATTGGAAATCATGAAACTGATCTGATGGAAAAACTGGTTGTGAACAAATTTAAGGTAACAATAAGCGCAATAAGTTGCAAAATCAACCTGAATTAGCAGAGTTAAACAAAACAATTCCGCAGGAACACACAATAAGATCTACTAAGCAACTATATCTACCAGGATAATCTATATTACCACGGTATTAATTAGAGATCGACCGATAGGTTTACGAAAATAGGAAATATGTTTTTCTGAAAATTGAACAAATTTCAAATTTTTTGTTTAGCATCATGCCATGTTAACAAGCAAAATAAAAACTTTAATAAATAAAAACAAACTACAATGTTATTTTGACTTCTAAAAATTATTTTCAATTTAACTATACCCTCATAAATAAATGATATTGGTATCGGTATCAGCCAGAACGAATCTTGGGTGAGTGGTGGGTAAAGGGTGGATTTAGAATTTGGGTTAGGGTTGAAATTATAAGGGGAGTTGGTGATGTACTTAGAGGTGGGGTGTAAAAGGTTGTTTTGGCCTGATTTTACCAATTAAATCTTAGGCTATTCCGACGGATTTAAGACTTTTCCGATTTAAACGTCGTTACCACTATTAAGTATTAGTCTTATTTTGGTCTTATTCCGAACTGTGTTTTAATCCGACGATGATATTTTCATTCTTATGACTGGAACCTAATCCATTATTATGCTGTGGGCTCTTCATCACTATCGTATATTACGTCGTAACATGTCCGTGTAAATTTTTTATATGTAACCAAAAATAATCCTTCAGATAGCGTAACATCTTTGATAGAGATCTAAAGAATACGAAAATGTTGTTTAAATGCAAAACATTTTTACTTAATAAACGTTGAAATGGATAAATAAATACTCGCTATAGCGCGCTACACACATACTTGCCCTGAAATCGCCTTTTGTTTTATCTGGCATCAAGAAATTCTCGTTTATTATTTGGAATTGCGAGGCTATATATTTACGTCCAGGTTACAAACTCTGTCAAACATATTTATAGAGGTACAAGTGTAAGTGTAACATTTTAAATATTGCTCTTAGTCAAGGACTTTCGACATTATTGAATTTGTTGTGTTGGAACCAAAACTACCAAGATCTGATGTTTTGGCAATCCTGTCTCTTTGCTTGCAACATTTTGATCAAGTAAATCTGTATTCAACAGAAATACAAAGTGATGACTTACAAGAACTTGCTTACGCCATTGCTCTACTTCATAAACCAGTGAGTCAATAATGTTACTATAATATAATGGCAGCGTAATCGTCTATTCAAAATGTAAGACAACAAGTTAGCAGTCACACAACTTGATTTGTTTGTTCTTTCTCAAACATGCTTGAATTTTTTCTTCTTAGACTAGTTAGTCGCCATATTGTGTCCTATTTAATTTATTGAAGTGTCTTGTGTCACTCTCCTGCCGTTCGTCAACCAACATGACGCGAGTTCACTTGTAAAGCACACATTAGATCGGTTCACATTTCAATATATAATAATAGTTCACTGGTCTTATTGAATGGAAACAATTCTAAGCATCCTCGTAAAATATCCTGTGAACCCCAGATTATCCCCTAAGGTTAAGGGTCAAGGGTTAAGTTGTGTGGTGAAATACACCGGGAAGTGTTCCCACTGCGTTTGGTCGCTGCAGTAATTTGAATACTCGTCTCTTGGATCCTGGTAAGCCACTGGCATATTCAAGTTGAAGTTTAACAAGTTAAGTCCATAAAAACACAAAAAAATAGCAAATTGCCTCTCTATCGCCACCCTACGGCACCTGGATAGGTGTGTCGAGGAGTCCAACAATGGGCGCGATATTTTAAACAATCATTTGCTTTATTTGTTAGGGGGATGTCCACCACCAGTGGGCGTTGGTGATTGTTAAATCTTTATATATATAAAGCAGAAGATTTGTGAGATATCTGTAACATGTTCGCCCAGTCGGTCGCTGGCAGAGCAACGTCGTCGTCGACTAACAAAAGGAGCGGCGACTCCCCGCCGTGTGCTCGCCTCTCCCCAGGCGCGCCCGCGACAAATCGTAAACTTCTTAACGTAACCGCGCACAACTTTTTTTAAGCGCAATTACCCGCGTGGACATAAAAAATCAAATTAGGTATATTGCCTTTATAAAAAATAAGTTTTAATGTTTTCAACTTAAAATATGTTTGATGCTTAGCCGTTGGGTATTTAGTCCTAGCAGCGGTTTTAATAGTAACCAATTTTCAGTTTTAAGCGAGATTTACTTACGTTCGAAGAAGTATGGGACCGGGATTACGTTAAAAGCACATCACATGTTATAACTCATGTTAACAAACGTGTGCAACGTTCCAAGTAAAGACTTTAGTTTAACAATGCCAAATTTAGGCAGAGTTCGCAAAATATCGCGTTTGTTGTCGTAGTTTTAACAGTAAACAATTTATATTTTTCAACGGGTTACGGGTGTGTCTAGTGTTGGGACGCAGCTTAATTTGGCGTTTAGTTCAAAGGTTTAGCAATTTTCACTTTTTAAACATACTTTGAATAAACATCAGGAAACCTACACGGACATCTACAAGAAACCTTCCCAGCAATATTGTGACAGTGATTGAGGCGTAAGCCTAATGGCTTCTTACAATGTGCTTATCCACGCAATACTTATCAGGGTTCGCAAAATATTGCGTTTTTTGCAGCGGTTTAATTTTTTTATTTTCAATGGGGATTTTTCTCACGTTTGACGCAGTTTAGCACCGGGATTACGTATTTGCTTAAGCATGACGCTATCAAGCAAGTCTAAGCAATTGCTGCTACAACCTAAAGTTTTACGTCTGAGAGTTATTCCCAATTGACAAATGTTACGGGGGTTTCGTTACTTGAAAGATGTATGACACCCAAGTGATGTGTGATATAGTTGATTATTTAGTCGTACCATTTCAAAAACATCAGACAGCATTGTAGTTTGTTTGCATGTTAAATACAAAGGGTACGCGTGCAACTTCTCGCACAACATATTGACGTATAAGGGTAAACCGTTTCCAAACATTTATAGGGAAATAACCTGCGTGATCGTAAAAATCAATTCAAGTACATTGCCTTGGTAAAAATAAATTTCGTGTGGCAAATTTTCTACTTTTATGTTTAATAGCTTTTTGCAGTTTTTTACCCACGTAAATGGAGCCTACGTTCGCAGAATATTACTTTTATTTTAGCGTTTTCCTTAATATTCTTTCAGGAGGTATTAGGACGCTTACACAGACAACGTACAACAACCCTAACCGAGTATAACTACGCAAAATTTGGACTAAGTTTGCAAAATATCGCGTTTATTGCAGCGGTTTGAACCCTAAGCAAATTTACTTTTCAAACGGGATTATTTTTCGCTGGATCTTGGATGCAGTATGCTACCTACTGGGATTACGTATTTGAACAATTGCTGCTACGACTTACGATTTTACGGTTGTTTGTGATTTCCGACCGATAATGTCACGGGTTTTCGTTACGTAAAATATGCGAGACGTCTTTAGCCAAGGTTGTGTGTTTAGAAGATCCATTTTGAAAACACACATCGTTGCATTTTGGTTTGATGTTAAATGTGATTTTTTTAATTATCGGCTATAACATGCGGCTTCAGAAAGAAGATTATACAATGCTGGTAACACTTGATTAGTGATTAAATGGTCAGAGCGCGTTCGCGCCTTACCTTTAGTGACATATTTCAGACACAAAACTGCTTTTTATTCGTTAATTTTTCATTTTCACAATATTTTAACCAAATGAAAAAATTAATGGCAATTTGTTAGATCTTTAAAGCCACGCAGCCACGCAGATAAGTCACATAATTAAACACGCCATTCCACTTTCACATTGGCTGTAGGGTGTTACCCTGATTTTGGGAAAGCATTAGGTTAACCTTTTATTAGACACACGATATGACATGATTTGAAACACAAGACATGATTTTAAATTCCTATTTAGTGACACGCTGTGCAAACGTTTAGGCATAAGCAAATTTGTTATGACATTACAAAAAATATGTATGCCTCTTACGAAGTTCTTCCGCTATCCGTAACATTACTTTTTGGGTATATTCTGATTACCACATTTACCTTCCATATTCATTGGGTATAACATGAGGCCAGCAGTTTAACATGTAACAACGTAATGTGCAATAGTGATAAAGAGCCCACAGTATGTTGAATTGTTTCATTTTGTTTAACCAGACAAAATTCAGGTAGACTTCGTACATTATTGTGATTGTTGTAGATGTAATTAACTTTTAACCAGTTAAAATAACTGGTAAATATTCTAATTAACCTTGGCAACGCCGGGTATTTCGTCTAGTGTTTATTAAATCCAAAGTTTCATCTCACCCACAGATCAAATCACTCGATCTTACCTCCAACAAAGTTGATGATGAGAGTGCTCGTGCAATATCTGCTGCCATCCACAATATTGAGGAGCTGGTACTTTATAGATGTGAGCTTTCAAATGTTGCGATGCAAACGTTGGCCAAGTCAATCAAGGAACTAAAACAACCGGTTGGTGACATTTCCTTGTAACAATATATTTTATATTTACCTTAAAACACTGGCGTCTATTCCTGGGGAACGAGGCGTCACGCCCCTGCGTTTGAAAACAAGGAACTTGTCCGGGCTTTTATTACGTCATAACCAGTGGCGTATCAAAGGGGGGGTTTGTGGTACGGACCCCTCCTTTGGTAAGTGATATTGTCGTTTTTTGGGTCACGCGTTTGTGGTACGGACCCCTCCTTTGGTAAGTGATATTGTCGTTTTTTGGGTCACGCGTCTTAAGCTAACGCGAAATTAAAACAAAACGCAAAACGCCGTTTTTCGTCTTTTTTTTGGTCGACCGTAAACGCAAGATGTTTTTTTCTTTCGTTATTCGTTCAGGTTGGCTGATTAGCAAGTGCGTACTCCACAATTAACCTCGTAAGTCAATCTTTCTTTCTTTTTTTTCTCGCTAAAATCACCAAGTTAGACGCTTTTAATGTTCCTCGCTGTTTGCTGTCTGTGCTAATATCCGATGTTGGTGTAACAACGGCATTTTTTTAACTGAAGCAGATTCTTAAAAGGAGGTATAATGGAGACTGTCGTTCGCGTTTCAAAGTCGCCGTTTATATATAATGATAAGTGACGCAAAACTTATTCTCTATAAGCGTATTCTAAAACTACGTGTTTAGTGTGTAATTGACGCAACTTATTTTCCTCAACCGCAGCTTGTATTGTAGCTGACTTGGCACACAGCTCGGCGCAGATGTTGCGCTAATCGTGGCATAAATAACACCCGGTAAAAACGATCTTTGTTTAGTATATTGCAGATGGCGAAAGATGTGCTTCAAATTTAGCGTAATTTAGTTTATGGAACTTATACGATACAGCGCAGCTGATAATGAAATCGTTGATGGACCAAAATCAATCACACTTGCGCGCTCTGTTAAGGTTTCCTACTAAAGTTAACGCTTGGCAGGAGTGTTGGCGACGCACGTGTTCGCTTTGCGTCTAAAGGTTCGCTTTTGCTGGACGTTAATTGTTTCTGATTAGTTTTTTGACGTCATTACATGCAATATTTTATGACGTCATTATTTATTAAAGTCAGACGGAAAATAAGGAAATCCCCAAGTTGAAAATTCGGGACCCCCATTTTTTGATTTTCTGGATGCGCCCCTCGTCATAAATGTTATACAGGATATGAAAATACGTATAGAATGGTAAGAACTCGTCCGCGCCAATAACGTATAGAATACGGGTTTTTATGTGCGCAATATATGGCTTATATTTATAGTGCTGCAAATCATGCAAGCATTTCGCAATTTCGTGCTATTCATTAATTGCAATAAGATTGTCAAAGTTTCATCTCACCCACAGATCAAATCACTCGATCTTAGACTTTTTACGGCGATTAGAATTTTGCAGTTGATTCGAATGTCATTGTGCTGCAACATACAACGTATTATTGACGTCACAGTATAGCTGGCAGTGTGCTAATGATCAAAACCCTTGTAGAAAGGGCTTCCTTGGATTTACGAAAGGGGACAAATACCAGTGGGCGCTGGTCTTTCTTTAGAATGTTTATTAAATCCAAAGTTTCATCTCACCCACAGATCAAATCACTCGATCTTAGCTTCAGCAAAGGTGATGATGAGAGTGCTCGTGCAATATCTGCTGCCATCCACAATATTGAGAAGCTGGTACTTGATAGTTGTGAGCTTTCAAATGCTGCGATGCAAACGTTGGCCAAGTCAATCAAGGAACTAAAACAACCGGTTTGTGACATTTCCTTGTAACCATATATTTTATATTTACCTTAAAACATTGGCGTCTATTCTTGGGGAACGAGGGGTCACGCCCCCTGCGTTTGAAAACATGGGGCAACTACCTTGACCCTTGCTATTATTACGTCATAACTATTATATTTGACCCTGCGCATATACGTGTTGAATGCAAAGTGGTAAAATTTTGGTTTTTTGCCTTTCATTAATCTTTGAACGAATATTAATTCCCCACTCCCGAATAACTGGCGGTCGAGTCATGGCTCTTTTTGAAGACTAGGTTTTATTCTATTTGATTAACTTTCAATACACTTAATGTTTCTGACTTAATATTAATAATAAATATTTTTTAATAAAGTTTAGTTTGCTAAATATGTTATTTTACAATGAGCAATGTAAGAAACATTTCAGCTGGGTAGCCCTTATACTACCGGACAACGTTAAACTTGAAGTCGCTTGCTTAGTTTCGCCCAGCAGTTCTGCCTGAACTTACGCGTGTTACGTCACAATGGCGCGTATATTACGTCACTGCTGCTTTTTTCATACATTTGTATGAAGAGGATTAACAATATGCGTAAATTAGCAACTAAAAATACAAAATATCTCTCTACGCCCTGCCTGCTCTTTGTTGTAGCACATTAAGAGTCGCTAGTCACTCTGTCACTCTGTGGTTTCGTTGTGCTTTGCTACAATCCGCAGCCCCGGGCCCCGTCGCCACTCTCGGCGGCTTTGTGGGTAGCTGTCACAAGTGCACCGGCTCCCATCCTTTTCATTCACGCACATTTTATTGTGGAATTGGCACAAAGGCGTAAAACATGTGGTATATTGTAAATAGTTGTGTTGTGGAGCCCGCAGCAAGCACAAGCCCAACTAGCGATGTTCAAAGTAGAATATAATCGAGACCTCGAACAAAATACGCTATGGGGTTACTTAAGGTCAAACTTAAAGTAATTGCAAGCAATAATTACGCTCTACTAATAGAAGTAAGGTTGTATTTTTTACAACATATTTTACTATACTTTACACATCCCTTGATACTCTCAAAAATCAATATTTGACGTTAATTGTCTCATCATGGTTTTGTTTATTTTCATGTTATAAGTTACAACCGAAAACAATTCATGCAAAAATGTTTCAAACTGGCAATGCTTTAAATTTCAACCTTTTCTTGTTTTACAATATAGTTGTGCGAGGAAGCTGTTTTGCGAATAAATGATTTTATCACTGAATGGTGCGTTACAATTAATTTCCGTGTAAAATAAAACTAAGTAATTCAACCACAATATACTTGGATTTGGTGTTTTAGATTGGAAACCTACTAACCTATAATCCCCAGGTATTATACTGTGAACATCTTTACCCCAACCCTGACCTTGGTGGTAAAATTGTTTCTTAAATCCAAAGTTTCATCTCACCCACAGATCAAATCACTCGGTCTTAGCGGCAACGAAGTTGATGATGAGAGTGCTCGTGCAATATCTGCTGCCATCCACAATATTGAGGAGCTGGAACTTGGATGGTGTGAGCTTTCAAATGCTGCGATACAAACGTTGGCCAAGTCAATCAAGGAACTAAAACAACCGGTTTGTGACATTTCCTTGTAACCATATATTTTATATTTACCTTAAAACACTGTCGTCTATTCCTGGGGTACGGGGGGTCAAGCCCCCTGCGTTTGAAAACAAGGGGCAACTATATTTCCAACCCCTAGGTGATATGTGTTATACACGACCCCGCGCAAATAAATACGTATAGAATGCAAAGTGGTAAGAACTCATCCGCGCCAATGACGTATATAATACAGGTTGTTATGTGCGCAATATATGGCTTATATTTATAGTGCTGCAAATCGTGCAAGCATTTTGCAATTTCGTGCTGTTCATTAACTGAGAATATATTGACAGCGAAGTGTCATGGATCCTGGTAAGCCACTGGCATATTCAAGTTGCAATATTATATAAACCTGAACAGGAATGTTAGTTTTGCCATAAACCAGCTTTAAGTTTTACCCAGGGACGCCGGAGAGGGGGGGCAAGCGCCCCTCCTGCCCTTTGCTAAGGGGGGGGGGGGCAAAAGTGCCCTTTTCATGAAAAATGATGTATTGCTTTCACAACGTTAAATATTCTAGTAGCCAAACAAAAGATATATAGAAGACCCTAGTTTAAACTTTTTATTTGATTGCTTAATTTTGTCCTATATACTTTTATAAACTCAGAAAAAAAAATGGACCAGGGAGTGCTGGTGAAAAAGTGTACAACTCTTAATAAACGTTTTTTGTATGCATAAGAAACCGCTATACCAGTAGAATTTAGGGTAAATTACAATGGATTCGCTTGCTCTCTTGTTTAACTTAAAAGTAGAAAAATTAGAAAATTCAAGTAACTTTTTCTAGTCCACGGGGCCGACAGGAGTAGGGCTTGAGCTACGGAAAAATGCAAAAAAATTCGTAAAATGACATGCTTAACATTTGTTAAAACATTTTTGCTACCATTTTAAGCCAATCTAGAGGGCGTGGCTGCAAAAATTTTTCTGGGGGTGTACCACCGGATCCCCCAATATTTCGGCTAGCTACGCTCGCCTGCGGTCTATGTTGCCCTCACCAAAAAAGTCGCCCCCCTTGCACGAAAATCGCTCCGGCGTCCCTGGTTTTACCTAGATTACTCTCTAGGTTAAAACAAAAAAAATCTAAAATACTGCCACAATTGCCTCTCTATCGCCACCCTACGACACCACGATGGGTGTGTCGTGGGAGTCCAACAATGGGCGCGACATTTTAAACCAGGGCTGCGGAGTCGGACTCGGGACTCGGGACTCGGCATTCGAGTAAGACCTTGCAAAACTACCCGAGTCCCAGGCCCGACATGCGCATGCGCAGTACCAAATTTTAACAGATACGCCAAATGGAAATTGTAAAGGTGGAATATTATAGGGTGGAATATTTTCCAACCATGTATTGTGAGTGAATAAATTATACCCCTATAGGTAGATTGCTGAATATCCACGTTATTTTAGTCACGTAAATGCGGGAAATACAGGCTGTCGAGTGAGGCCGGACTCGGGACTCGATAAAATCGCAAATTTGACCGGAGTCGGACTTCAGCCCTGTTTTAAACAATCAATTGCTTTATTTATTAGAGAGATGTCCGCCACCAGTGGGCGCTGGTGATTGTTAAAATGTTTATTAAATCCAAAGTTTCATCTCACCCACAGATCAAATCACTCAATTTTAGCCGCACCATATTTAATGATGACGATGCTCGTGCAATATCTGCTGCCATCCACAAAATTGAGAAGCTGAAACTTTTTTATTGTATTCTTTCAAATGCTGTGATGCAAACGTTGGCCAAGTCAATCAAGGAACTAAAACAACCGGTTTGTGACATTTCCTTGTAAACATATATTTTATATTTAAATGTTATTCACCACCCCGCGCAGGAAGAAATACGTATAGAATGCAAAGTGGTTAGAACTCGTCCACGCCAATAACGTATAAAATACAGGTTGTTATGTGCGCAATATATGGCTTATATTTATAGAGCTGCAAATCGCGCAAACATTTCGCAATTTCGTGCTGTTCATTAAATGAAATAAAGTTGTCACTTAATTTGTTTCTTATAAAACTAATATGGCGTCAACATTTTATATTCGCATTTTGCCGGCTTATTACCTCGATAGTTTGCCACGAGATTGTAAAAGTTATTGTTGCGATTATTTTAGCGCTGAATTATAAAATCACTTGAGGCTTCCAAAAGCTTTAAATTCCTGCGAATTTTATTTCTATTTAAAAGATTTCCTGAATATATTTCCTGTTTCAATTTTTCAACTGAAAATCTTTGTTAATATTCAAAAAATTCTTTGAACGAACATAATTCCCCACTCCCGAATAACTGGCGGTCGAGTCATGGATCTTTTTGAAGACTAGGTTTTATTTTATGTGATTAACTTTCAACACACTTTATGTTAAAGCAAGATTCCGACTAAATAATAATAAATGTGGAAATCAGAATATTTTTTGATAAAGTTTAGTTTGCTAAATATGTTATTTTACAATGAGTAATGTATGAAACGCTTCAGCTGGGTAGCCCTTATACTACCGAACAACGTTAAACTTTTAAGTCGCTTGCTTAGTTTTGCCGACCAGTTCCGCTTGAACTTCCGCTTGTTACGTCACTGCTGCTATTTTTCACCAAGTTCCAAGCACCGCATCACGTGCTACACTAAGTAGTTGTTACGTCATAACAGTTAATTCTTGGTTATTGCACTCCAATCGTATACATACATTTGTATGAAGAGGATTAACAATTAAAAATACAAAATATCTCTCGACGCCCTTGAGCATTAGAAACAGCAAACCATGTTACGCTACAAACTTGCTAGTTGCACGCAGTAATTGCAAGCAATAATTCGCTCTACTGAAAAAACTAAAGTTGTATTCTTTACAACATATTCGACCATTTGAAAGATCACGTAATAATCACACAAAAAATAAGATTTGACATTAACCTGTTATTTTTATCAGGTTTTTGTTTATTTTTATGTATGATTTTGAGTTCACCCTTTTCTTGTTTTTACAATATAAATGTTTTAGGAATCTGTTTTGCGAATAAATGATTAAATGATTTTATCACTGAAGGGTGCGTTATAATTAATTTCCATATAAAATAAAAACAAATAAATAAATAAAACTTGGATTTGGTGTTTTAGATTGGAAACCTACTAACCTATAATCCCCAGGTATTATACTGTGAACATCCCAACCCTGACCTCTGTGGTAGAAATGTTTATTAAATCCAAAGTTTCATCTCACCCACAGATCAAATCACTCAATCTTAGCCGCAACAAAGTTGATGATGAGAGTGCTCGTGCAATATCTGCTGCCATCCACAATATTGAGGAGCTGGTACTTGAGCGTTGTAAGCTTTCAAATGCTGCGATGCAAACGTTGGCCAAGTCAATCAAGGAACTAAAACAACCGGTTTGTGACATTTCCTTGTAACCATATATTTTATATTTACCTTAAAACAGTGGCGTCTATTCCTGGGGAACGAGGCGTCACGCCCCTTGCGTTTGAAAACAAGGGGCACCGAGTGTTTGCCCGGGCTATTATTACGTCATAACCAGTGGCGTATCCAAAGGTGGTTTTGTTGGTACGGACACCTCTTGGTAAGTAATGAAAGTTGATGTCCACTGAAGTCTTTATCAGTTTACAAACAATAAACACAACGATGGTTACAAAACCTTAGTTCCTTAATTCGAATAGAATCACACAAAGTTATCAGCACTAATAGCAATAAACACAATAAATATAAAACTTAATTTACACCGCAACAGAGTAGATGTTACCACTAACGCAGGCGCGTCTCAAATGAATGGCAAACAAGACACGTTTAAACGAGACACGTACATGCTCTAGGCAAAGCGCGCCACTAGGAGCAGTGTTTAAATAAAATAAAACACTAAGGTTAACAAGTAATATTAACGTTTTTTTGTTCGTTTTTGTCAGGGTTTAATAAACTTTTGGAATGCTTTCAATGTAAATAGGTCACGCGTCTTAAGCTAAAGCGAAACTGAAATCAAACGCAAAACGCCCTTTTTCGTCTTTTTTTTTTGGTCAACCGCAAACGCAAGATGTTTTTTCTCGTTCGTTATTCGTTCAGGTTGGCTGATTAGCAAGTGCGTACTCCACAATTAACCTCGCAAGTCAAATTTTGTTTCTTTTTTTTCTCGCTAAAATCACCAAGTTAGACGCTTTTAATGTTCCTCGCTGTTTGCTGTCTGTTCTAATATCCGATGTTGGTGTAACAACGGCATTTTTTTAACTGAAGCAGATTCTTAAAAGGAGGTATAATGGAGACTGTCGTTCGCGTTTTAAAGTCGCCTTTTTTATGTAATGATATTTACCGCAAAACTATTCTCTATATACGTATTCTAAGACCACATGTTTAGTGTGAAATTGACGCAACTTATTTTCCTCGACAGCAGCTTGTATTTTGCTGACTTGGCGCACTGTTAGGCGCAGATGTTGCGCTAATCGTGGCATACAAACTTGCTAGTTACACGCCTGCTCTTTGTTGTAGCACATCAACAGTCGCTAGTCACTCTGTAGTTTCGTTGTGCTTTGCTACAATCCGCAGCCCTGGGTCCCGTCGCCACTCTCGGCGGCTTTGTGGGTAGCTGTCACAAGTGCATCGGCTCCCATCCTTTTCATTCACGCACATTTTATTGTGGAATTGCCACAAAGGCGTAAAACATGTGGTATATTGTAAATATTTGTGGTGTGGAGCCCACAGCAAGCGCAAGCCCAACTAGCGATGTTCAAAGTAGAATATAATCGAGACCTCGAACAAAATACGCCATGGGGTTACTTATGGTCACACTTAGCTAATATCCAGCAAGGTTACATACAAAGTAATTGCAAGCAATAATTACGCTCTACTGATAGAAGTAAGGTTGTATTTTTAGCAACATATTCGACCACTTAACAGATCACGTAATAATCACCAAAACATTAGATTTGACGTTATTGTGTTTTTGTTTATTTTTATGTTAATACCGATTACAATTCATGCAAAAATGTTTCAAACTGGCAATGCTTTGACTTTAACCTTTTCTTTTTTACAATATAAATGTTTTAGGAAGCTGTTTTGCGAATAAAGGATTTTATCACTGAAGGGTGCGTTATAATTAATTTCTCGTTGAAATTAAATCGAATAAATAAACGAAAATATACTTGGATTTGGTGTTTTAGATTGGAAACCTACTAACCTATAATCCCCAGGTATTTTGCTGTGAACATCCTTATCCCAACCCTGACCTTTGTGGCAAAATTGTTTATTAAATCCAAAGTTTCATCTCACCCACAGATCAAATCACTCGATCTTACCTCCAACAAAGTTGATGATGAGAGTGCTCGTGCAATATCTGCTGCCATCCACAATATTGAGATGCTGAAACTTTTGGGTTGTAAGCTTTCAAATGCTGCGATGCAAACGTTGGCCAAGTCAATCAAGGAACTAAAACAACCGGTTGGTGACATTTCCTTGTAACCATATATGTATATATTTTGTTCACCGGTCGGTCGCTGGCATGTGATCTTAAAGAGGCAGACACAGAGCAACGTCAATGTCGCCTAACTAAAGGGCAGAGTGCGTTCGCTTTTTCAAGGGCGCGCGACATATCGTAAAACTCTTAACGTAACCGCGCAAAACTTTTTCAAGCGCAATTACCTGCGTGGACATCAACATTAAATTAAGTATATGGCCTTAATAAAAACAAGTTTAGTTTTTTCAACTTAAGATTTTTATGTTTAAGAACTTCTCGAAGTATGTTACCGCGCAAATTTAGATAGAGTTCGCAAAATATCGCTTTTAATGCGGCGGTTTTAATAGTTACCAATTCCAGTTTCAAACGAGAAGCGTTTTACTTATGTTGGACGCAGTTTTAGTTTACGAAGACGAACAATTAGATGTTCCACAGTCACACAGATAAATGCGATGATTTATAACACGCCATCCGATGGAATGTTCGGCAATAACACGCGGCTCAAGCAAATGACTCGGGGCAGGGCGTATCCAGAAATTCAAAGGGAGTGGTCCTGAAATTTTAACTTAGAAAATTCTCCTATTTTCCGTCTGACGTTAATAAATATTGACGTCATAAAATAGTGGTTGTAATGACGTCATAAAAAATTAATGAGACACAGCCAATTTACGTTCAGCAAAAGCGAACCTTTAAGGCCCAAAGCGAACACGTGCGTCGAAACCGCTTAGAGTGCAATCGTTAAATTCAGGCGAAAAACTAAACCAAGACGGTGAAGTATGTGTGATTGATTTTGATAGAATCATGTTTCGACTATCAGCAGCGCATTTTCCTTAGCAGTGTTCCCTCTAAGAAAATTTTCTACTGCGCAAATATTTTTGTAGTGCGCAAGAATATTTTAAGGCGGCGTTGACAGGGGCCCGTGGCAGATCAATGTTTTTGTTGTATGGGGGCGAGTCGTGAAAATGTTAAAGATGACGTCACAAAGCGTGACGTCATGAAACAAGTTATTATTAAACTTGTATGTGGAACTGCAATCGAGTTAAATATGTTCAAGAATATGGCAACAAAGCGGTCGCGCGAAAACATATCCGAATATTTGGGTTAAATTGACAAATGTCTAAATTTTAAAAATAGGATGCGTGATGCCTTTAGCATACAATCAAGAATCACGAACTATTCGTGTAAAAACTGCAATTGTGTTAAAAATTTACGTCCTAAAAATGCATTTCGGTTTTATGATCCCGAATTATTGTCAAACACTCCACCGCTGTGTTCTGCACTGTTTTAGAATCATGCTAACGTTAAGCTTGATTTTTCTGAATAGTAACATACACAACATGGATGATGAAAACCGATTAGACAAAGTAGTTTTTTACTTTACATTCGCCAATGCGGGTTTGATTTGTTTACTTACTTTTAGCTACAAACATAAATGAAAAAATAGCCAATGCAAAATGCTGAAACTGTGGGGCAAAAAAGTAAAGATATTTAGGTTTATTTGAGAATGATGTGAGTGCGCAAAGGCAAATTTTACTGCACAATTTGTCTGGTGTGGCTTCGCAATTGCGCACCTTAGAGGAACACTGTTCCCAAGTTCCATACGGAATACGCTAAATTACAAGCACGTCTTTCGACACCTGCAATACTAAACGAAGATCGTTATTTCCCGGGTGGTATTATGCCACGATTAGCGCAACATCTGCGCCGAGCTGTGTGCCAAGTCAGCTACAATACAAGCTGCGGTTGAGGGAAAATGTGTCAATTACACACTAAACATGTGGTCTTAGAATACGCTTATAGAGAATAATTTTGCGTTAAATATCATTACATAAAAAAGGCGATTTATCAGCAGTCAAGTTAGACCACCTTTGAAGAGATTCTGCGTTAGTTAAGTTTCCTCTCACCCACAGATCAAATCACTCGATCTTAGCTGCAACAAAGTTGATGATGAGAGTGCTCGTGCAATATCTGCTGCCATCCACAATATTGAAAAGCTGCTACTTGGGGGTTGTCAGCTTTCAAATGCTGCGATGCAAACGTTGGCCAAGTCAATCAAGGAACTAGAACAACCGGTTTGTGACATTTCCTTGTAACCATATATTTTATATTTACCTTAAAACACTGGCGTCTATTCCTGAGGAACCAGGCGTCACGCCCCTTGCGTTTGAAAACAAGGAGCAACTATATTTTATACTGACAATTATTACGTCATAGTACGCGCTCATGGCGCCATATAGTATATATATCAAAAAAATTGTAAAATTCGTTTCGCTCACTCGCGCAAAGCGGCGGTTTTCAGATTTTGGAGCGACATCTTAGGTGGCCGTACGCTGACCTCGACTATGTAATAAACGCACGTACATCCAAGTTCAATCAAAAGCTTTTTTGTTGTTAATGCAAATCTGTATCAGAACCAGGTTAACACCAAAGCATTGTATTACTATGCTTTTAATTGAGTTGATGAACGAAAAAGAATAGATGAACGAAACGTATCCAAATATTAAGAAATAAACATATTTAGGTGTATACAATGAGAAGCAATGAAAGTGGTATTTAACTTTGAAAATACCCTTTCAGGCTCGGTAGTGGAAACATGTAAAGCACAGAGAACGAAGGGGTTGAAGGAATTGATAAACACTTGGAAAAATAGTTTGCAGGCAGTTTCTTAAAGCATTGATTGCCGATTTTATTTCTCGAAAATGTTTGCTTTCCGCCCACTTCCGTTTCCGTACTATTTATATACTCTCCCTCGACAATAATTATAATCTGCAACACTCTGACTTGATTCGCCAGCATTTGGTTGGAACGCTGATCTGCCTCACCTACGCCAAGCTTTTCTGCAAGAACTTTCGCTTCTTTAAAAATTCACTTAAATGCGTGGTGATCGTCACTGCGCCACATTTCAATGGTTGACTGTGTTGTTATAATAGTTTACATCGCATTGATAAGATCGTTCCCGACATGCTGCGAAGAACGAGAGACTGGCTGTAGGATAGCAGACACCCTTTCGGCTATAACAAGAGAAATTTTAAATTGTGGGTCCTGCAAATGTTTTAACAATTTTCTAGCACCTTTTCTTGTTTCAGTTGAGTCCCAGGTGAGCATTTCAGAGAGGCAAGAAACGATATGTGGTAACATCTTGTAACAAGTAGAGATTTGTGCCTTTCTACCGAGTTTCACAAAGCCCGACTAATTGCTTGCGTTGCACTGTTACGGGATTATTTTTCAATTATTCGTTTTAGGTAACTGCTTCTTTTGGCATATTTGAAGAATAATTGAAGGTCTTTCATATCATCCATGCAATTTCGGATCGCAGTTACCTGGCTTTGCAAACGCTTAGATTAAGGGCGTACATACAGCAATGAAAGTAATCGGCAAGAGGGGCGATATTTTTAACTACAGAACAGACGCCCTCCCTCACTGGACATCGACGCTGCGCCATCATATCCTTGTCCGATAAGATATCGTAGTTGTAACCCAAGCTTGAGTACATTACGAGCTATGGCCTCTCCTATTACTTTTCCACTGAGTTTTATTTTGTTGTGATTAACACATTCCGATGGACACATCTCATCGTTGATTGCGATATCACGTATCAAATCTAAAGTGCAACTGGGTCTTCTTTAATGATTGTTGCAGCAGCACTTGTTTCAACATAGCGAATGACAATAACAAGCTGTTCTCTTTTGGCACGGTCCTGTATTTCGTCCGCCATATTTGTCTAAAATTTCGTTTGTTTTACATCACTCACTATTTTTTGGAACAATTTCTCCTATTAAATCATTTTCTGTTGTTTTGCTTATTAAGGTAGAGTTACATGTGCAGTTATTTACGTGATTTTGCAATTGGTTATCCCCCCCTCTCAGCCTGAAGCGCAATAATGCTCTATAGTTTCCATCATTTTGTTCTGGTTCTGTTCCATTGCAATCTATGGGGCCAGCGTCCCGGTGACCACGCATTGCGATATTTTGCCTGTATCAATAATAGGTCTTAATGCTGCCCTGTTTTTTTTAATTTCTTCCCGTCTTTGTTTATCAATAACCGACCGAATGTCTTCCTCGCAACCAGACTTAGCTCTGTTTAGGAATTCAGTGCATTTTATTGCACAAATTTTGTGAAAATTGCTCTGTTGGTGACTGGAAGGATGGCCCCCTTTTCCTGTAAAATTTGAAAAACCCACTAGTGGCAAGTTCACTAACTTACCCATCAACTGGCCACCGACTCCGCCATAATTCGAACCCCTTCCAAATCCGCTTTCTGATGTTTTGAATAAAACGCAATAGGCGCGCCAAGCACCTAAAAACTCAGGCTCTTTGCTTACAGCAAGCCAAGGGAGGTCAAGTGATATTCGCTAACGTAACGCTTTGTTGTTGAAGATTATTTACCTTGTGTCGCTGGCGTTTGGGACTTTTCTTTTCAGAAAACGGAAAATCGTGTTTTTTTACTGGGAACCATCTTTCCAATATAAACATTTTCTTTTCTTTGTAAGTAAATTTTTCCCACTCTTTATTTTTTTCACCGCCTTGCCAATGTCGTTTTTAACAAATTGCGACTGAGATGTTGATACAGTTTCATTTTTGTCATTTTTGATTTAGCTTCAGTTTTCTTCGTTTCACCCGATGACGTAGTTTAAGAGTTTAAAACAAATGTATCCAATTTTCGTTGCTTTCTTGGGCGTTTGGACATTTTCAATCTGGTATTTACTCTTAGACTTTCAGATGCAATTAATATAGATCAGGCCTGTACAACTCGAAATGTTACAAGGTCCGCAACTAGCAATAAAAAAACTGTTCTTGAAGTCATTATGATGGTAGGTTTTGAATATTTCATTAAACAAACAGTACTGTTTTTTATAGCCCCATATTAACCTGGTTTACCCACTGTCGACAGAACTATGTTTGACTATTACAATCGTTTTGAAGAGCACAGTTTGTTAAAACTCGACATTACCCATCATTTCTGACTTTTGACCATGTTTTTTAAAAGTGTTGTGGCCCCACATCAGACTAATCCCACGTAATCTAGCCTGGCAAAAAAATTGCCTAACCCTGGACTAGTCTATCAATAAACTATTATAAGTTACAGTCACTTTAATTATCTTATGATTGACTAAAATATTCGCATTGCTGTTTTCGCCAATTGTTAAGGCCATTGTGTGTCAATCAACAGCAATTAGCTCAAATTGGTCGTAAATGTTAGGATTAACTCTTCCTAGAGTCTTGCTCATTTCAGCAACCTTATTTGGCAAAAACCAATTGCAGTAACTTGAAAGTTGAGAGAAGTGTCATGAGAGGAGCACAGCCGACCGCTGCAGACAACGCTATGGTTTTATTGCGAAGTGGCCTCGGCGCTTTTTCGGTGGCATGTGCGGTTGCTCTCGCCTTTTCGGGAAAAAGCAAGATGGGTAGACAATAGACATGGTGGCGTCTTTCAGCAATATTCTTCATACCGGGTCACACTAGGAAACCGGCCAACTGTAGAGACCTTATTACTTTTTCGTGCTTTCAAAAGGTCTGTTTTTCGCGCTGCGCGAAATGAGTTGTTTAACAACCTGAATAATGTTATTTTGCACGAGTTCGTTTGTTCGGACAGCCGATGTTATTTTACCTGAATTATGACGTCATGTCTGACAAAAATTTCATGCAAACATTTTATGTATTTTATTAATATTTTGTTTACTTCAGTTTAACTAAGTTACAATATACAGCAACGTAATTATTGCTTTCCGTTAAACAGAAAAGGCTGATATTCATTAAGTATTTTCTATCGTCTTCTCCAAACTCTATTTGTGGTGTTTTATTGTGCAAGTATCGCGGTTCCCGTCGCTCGACGTCCTTTGTTCCACACGATTATTACCTTCGTATCCCGAGAGCCGAATTGTGTTTCCTCAGTAAGGTGCAATAACGTAAAGCGACGCGTTTATGCTCTGTCTCATCCCAGACAGAGCAGCGATCGTTCGCCACGCCAGCCTACGCGTTTCTTTTGCAACGAACATACAGAACACAGAGACACATACTTCCGCTAGTTTACAAATTATAGTTTAGTTTGTATCTAGATGAAGCTGCTGAATCTGTGGTTTAATGAAGTCGATGAAACAAGCGCCACTTTACTCGCTCACTGCTTGCACAATATCGAGTTGTTGAAGATTAGTGGGTGGGAGAACATTTCTGACAAAAGCAAAAACATCCTCAGGTCGAAACTACGGGAACTCAACTTACCTGTGAGAACAAGTTTGTTTCAACTTTTGTTGCTAACTTACAATTTGCAAAGCACTTTACCGTCAGCCACGACACAGTTTGAAATCCACTGACACGATTTTATTGTTGCAGGAGGAAAGAGTCGACTTCAGTTGGTAGAATCCCGAATGTTCCACATTTCACTCATTGCTGTCAACATTTAGTTCTAGTTGTTTCAGTTTAATCACTTGCTGCATATATTTGATTTAGTTTCATGTTTCAATATCCTTGTTAAATTTCTTGTTTCGTGAAATTTATTTTCCCAAATTTTTCACTATTATTGATTTCTGTTCGATGTTAAAATTCTTGTTTATGCACTCTATGACGTGTAGCCGTAGGGGAATCCCCGACAAGCACTTTCCCGTGATATTAACAAACGTCACTTGTTCCACTGCGAGTTTTTATGCAACCCACATATAAATCCGCCGTTAATTTCAAATGTGCTCAATTTTTACATGGTAAGTATTTTATTGTCATTTAATATATACTTCTAAATATGCTTTTAAATTTTCTTTAATGTGCATTATATTGAAGATTTAGTTGTTTCGTAAATATTTGTTTAATATTTTTTTATGTTTGTTCAATTAATTTTTACATTTGTTTTGTTTTTGTTACTTTGTAAACATTGTCAAGTTTCGTTATCATTATAACTTGTTACTTTTTACTTGTTAATGTTTGAAGTTTGTGATTTCCTTTCCCGGGTCTGATCTGTCCTGTGGGCCACGATCACTCATTATCTTTTTAAGCAACGCATTGCTTTGCCTTATTGCCATCTCGCCTTTCCTTTAATAACGCCAAAACTGCGTTGGTCGCTTCTTTCGTTTCTGCTACGTCATCGCGTGACGTCACTACCCACTATTGTGCTGAGTCACTTTGTTGCGTCACAGCTATATATTGTTTTTTATTAAACTGATTTTGAATTTAATTTATTCACTTTATCAACTTTAAACTGTTCACAATGTATAATAGTTAGTGGGAAAACCCCCTTTCACCCCTTATTATAAGACCCACAGGGAAAGTCCCCAGTTTGAGAACCACTGGTAGATTACATTGTGACTTCCAATGTATTTGCATGAGGCGCCTCAAGCCAGCGACCGACTGAGCTGAAAAGCCGCAAGACTTGTGCTCCACAATGCCACAGCGTGTTCGGGGATCACTTGCCGAATGACCTTGAGCCAACCACGTGTTTTGACCTTCAGCTAACCACGTGTTGACCTGAGCCAAAATATCAAACCTTAAACCAGTGGTTCTTAAACTGGGGGGCGTGTGAGGTTTACAAGGGGGGCGCGAGGAATGACACGCTCTGTGTGAATTACGACTAAACATTAGGACGAGGTGATATTTCCCTGCCACTAATAATCGAATTAAATATTTGGTATCCAAAAATCATTTACATCCTTCGCATTAATGCAACTTACCTGGAAATAATTTGCTGTTCTGCTTTATGTTTTTTTGCTTTTGAAACAAGGTGGGGCGCGAGATTTGTTAAAATTGTAAAAGGGGGGCGGTCCTCAAAGTCACTGCCGTCGAATGACCTTCAGCCAACCACGTGGTGAACTTCAGCCAACATAATAAACCTTATAACCTTTTAAGTCTTGGGTATTGCTATTCCAAAATTTCTTGGGCTCTACAACAAAGTCAAGCTTCTTTTGGGCTAACGTTTTACATTTGCTGCATAAAAAGTCGTTGTATCTAACCTTTGAGTATTTGTAGTACCGGGAAAGCGTTAGATTTGTTGTTCAAACTACTTCTTTGAACTCCTTACGCACATCAAGGGCAACAGCAATCATGAACTTCAACTTTGCTATAATAACATCAACAACATGTTTAGCCTACTCTTTAAAATTCGTTTGTTTGGTTTAGTCTATTTTAAAATACATGCAACAAATATAAATACTTTTATTCAAAGCTTGCTATCGTGAGCTCAAGAGTTATCAATGAGTTTCCAACCCTTTAAATTCATTATTGTGTTTAGTGCAGCGTAGAACATTGGTCTTCAACCTTTCGTTTAACTTCAAGTAAGATATTTGATAATGCGTTTTTTTTTTTTTTTTTAAATCTCCGCTAAAAGACAAGAGACAATTTTCTTGGTAAATATCTGCGGCACTTGTGAAATTTTTAACGTCCCCTGAATGCGTTAAGACTAAACACACGCAGGGGGAAGTACCCATCCCATCCATGGCAAAATACATTCATTATCGAGGTTAATTAAATCGTCGTATATTGTAAAATGTCTCAGGTGCGAACTTGTCTCGTTACAGACTTGGAACTCGCAATAAAAACAATCAGGTGCATTAGTGAAGGAGCGCGAATTGCAGGGTTCAAGGACAAAACAAAACTACTAGAAACCACCCGATAGCAAAGAACACGGAAAGTAAATTTCTGGGTTGTGATTGGACAGAGTAGGTGCGGCAAGCGATATTCCATGGCAATGTCTCATCTGATAAATGGCTTGATGTGCAAATAAACTAAATAAAGGTGAAAAGCTTCTTTCGAACACAGAATGCTTACAATGCGATGTTTCGTCCAGGTATGTTTCAAACTAAGATTTATTTTCGGTTCAGGCTATTGTCATTGTATCTATTTGAAACAAAATATTTACACATCAGCTTCCATTAACTTTAATCCGATGTGCATCTGAAACAAGTTTATCGACATTATGCACTTTATAAATTTAAGTTTAATTATCAAGAACCAAACGATAATATGTTACCAATTGTTAATTGTTCTTCCAACATTTTTTTTATCAAATGTACGGACGTTTGAAAAACCTATTCAGGGATGATAACTGTGTATTACTTGTAACTATTTAGTGTTTTATATTAGAATAGTATTTGCTTCCATAACAGAATCTTGCCCTCCAACGGAACTCATAATGCCGACAAAATAAGTTTCAATTTTTTTTATAATATCTCGACAAGCGCACCGCTTCAAACAAAAGTCAGTCAGCAAGTTCTAAAACGTTAAATATATATTATATTCGTTTCACCATATAAATAAACAGCATCAGTTTTTTCAAATTTTGTTAATTTCACGTTATCGTTCTAAATAACTTGCGTTGTTGGACAACATTTTGACATAATAGTAACGACTAAACATTGGTAAGTATGATTTGTAACCCAACTGGTTTCGGGTAGAACTTTAAATAGAGACGAGTTGCATTTCAACATTGCAACAAATATGCTCCCTAGTGCCACCTAGCGAAAAGTATGTTGTTTTAAAATTAAACTTTGTTTCTGAATTGTTTTTCATCTACACTACTAAAATGTGCCCCTAACAATTATACAAGTGCCATAGTGATTACAACACTACTGCTTCAAAAATTATCACAAAGCTTTGGACCAGGACTGCGGACCAGGAATCGGGACTCGAGTAAGACCACCTAAAACTACCGGAATCCCGAGTCCGACGTGCGCATGTGTAGTACCAAATTTTTAAACTGATATGGCCAAACTGTAAATTGTTAAGGGGAAATGGCAATAGGTGAAATGTTGACCGGAGTCGGACTCGAGTTTATATTTACCGACTCCGCAGCCCTGCTTTGGACGTAGCATTAAAATCGTATAGTTGAGTTTCGAGTGTTTATAAAGAGTAAGCTAGTAAATGACTGAATAACCTTAACATTTATTAAAACTAAACTCTCGGCCTTAGAAAACTTATGTGGTAGATACCACAGTTTGTGTTAAAGTTGTCATGAATTATCTCGAATCATTGCACTCGTTTTGTTATTTTATCAGGCTAAGTAAAACATAGAATGAAAAGCTTATTTTGGTTTCCATTCTGACTAAACTTATGCTGTTCCTACAGTTCTTTAATATTTTCCCTTTTTGTCTTTAAAAGACTTTAAGTTTTACGTATTGAAAACAGTTTCATGGCTCGTATCAGAAATATCACGAAAAGCACGAAGTGGAAATGTAACAACACAACTAGATAATCCAATATAAAACATTTGAAAAAGTAAATCCAATTTTGTTCACATACACAATATTCTGCTCGAAATAACAGTTATATGCTCTTAAGCCAGGGGTCGTGTCATTTAGTGTCGTGTCATTTACAGGTGTGTCATTTGTAGTCTTGTCATTTAGTGTCGTGTCATTTAAAGTCGTGTCATTTACAGGTGTGTCATTTACAGGTGTGTCATTTAAAGTCGTGTCATTTGCAGGTGGGTCATTTACAGGTGTGTCATTTGTAGTCTTGTCATTTAGTGTTGTGTCATTTACAGTCGTGTCATTTGCAGTCGTGTCATTTAAAGTCGTGTCATTTGCAGGTGTGTCGTCTCCCCGCCTGTGTTGACTCTACACTGCTTATTACGTCACAAACAAAGTTTTCCGAAGTCTTTTAGGTGTAGGTTTCGTTTTTTCGCGGATTTTGGGAAGAATTTGTTTCGTAGTTGCTGTCTGGAAATCAAACAAAGGAAAGTTCAAATATTTTTTGCGCTTTCGCACAAAAAGTAACAAGATATTTGAATCAATATTTTGTAGAAAAAAATACCATTAGATTGAAAAGGTTGTCACCGAACTACAGGACAATAAAAAGTAGGTTATTTCTACTAATTGCAAAATTATGCAATGAATTGCCTTAAATATCATTTTTTCATTTAAAAATATATAAACATAAAATTTGTAAGGTAAGTTTACTTAAACGTAACACAAATCATTGCTTTCATAACCCATACATTTTGATTTAAAAGTAACATACACATGTGTTTAAATTAGGGTTTTCAGAAGTCTTAGTTGCTAACGATAATGGCTTTGTATCATGGAACAACGAAACAGCTTTGATACCCGATAAATGCCCACTAGGGTTCAACTGTGAGCAACGCGTTGCAGGTCGTGAGTTCGAATCTCACCGCAGACAAATTTTTCCAGCAGCCCTTGCTTCAAACATATTCTTTTAAGGCTAACATGGCGACTTGATGTTCTAAATATATAGACGTTAATTTCCCAACAAGGTCGCTGCTTATTTACATGATTTGTACAAAATATTGTTTCGGACAACGATCGTCGTTATTTTAGTACTAGTAAGTAGGGTGATTATTTTTTGACTTGTTTAAAAAAGTCAAAATTTTGTCAAAATTATTTTGAGTCAACAATTGTCATAAAAAAAATCTAAACTTTAGGTCAAAATTTGTCAAAATTATAAACTTTCAGGTTAAAATTTCTAATTTTTTAGGTCAAAAAATAATCGCCCTACTAATAGATTGGTGACCCCCACACAAACCCCGCCTTCACCCACCGTAGGTGCATTGCTGAGCGATGACGTGGCCCAACAAGAAGCCGAACGCGAAGCCGAAGAGAAGTGAGGCGAGGACCACACAAAACTTCTGCCACTTGCTCATAACGATTCCTGTGAGTGAATATTTCGGTAAAGTAAGTGGATATATAATATCATTGCTACAAGGCACTAGACGTTCCAATAGGTGGGCTAAGGGTTTATTGGCGGCGGAAAATGATAACTAATGTCTATCTAAAAGCAACTGTAGAGATTCCTTCTAATCATTTTTTTACCTTCAGAAAGTGTCTAAAGATGCAAGAAAAAGACGCATTGTAATGTCTCACTTCACGAAAATAAGAATTAATGATGTCATTTCTAGCGTTAAGGTTTTAAATATATTTCTGTTTAAAGATAATGTCAATTGAAAGGCTATGACCACATATAGAAATAGATTTTAGCACTAAAGTTAAAGATTTTTCATAAAGTTTTAATCATCCTTATGTGTTAATATACAGTAAACGCTTCATATATAGAAAAATATTAGTAAGAACCACCAAATTTACCCCTTTTTCCATAAGGTTGCCTGACAGCGATAATGTAGCCGGTCAGCAAACCAGCAGCAAGTGAGACTGCAAATATCCCAAGTACAATTGCTACAACCGCCCCACTGCTGAGAACATCGGCTGATAACAAACATTTTTCACGTGTTTATCGCTAGTTTTCAGTTAGAGTAAATTTAAAAAAGTGCGATTTTTAGCTTTTATTTCGAATGAACTCGTGTTTATATTTATCACTAGTGTTCAATTGAAGTTAAATTCAATTCTGGGAAGGTTATCCTAGAAAAATCTGCGGACAACAAAATTTTGCAATTATAACGTTTTTGATTCATTAAGTTTAAACTGATTTATCGCAATTAGTATTCAAATAAAACACTTCTTAATTATCTTTATTCACTTATATAAGTCTTACCGATCGCAATAATTGAAAATTAAATGCAAAACAACAAAAGTTACATTTCCACATTTTTTAATACAAGAACTATAACAATATTTCACAATTAAGCTGGACTCAATTGTGTAAGAGTATAGTAACCTCCGTAAAAATGTAATATTTTACGCTTTAAGTTTCGCTTACGTGAAATTTGTTTCTATTCAGCGCTCCTAGTTAGTCATACAATCTGTCAGCAAGGTTATTTGCTTTGTTATTGGTTTCCGCAACAGAATCTTGCCCTCGAACAGAACTCATAATGCCGACGATAAAAGTTTTAAAATATTTACCATTTTTTGTGTCTTATGGAAATGAAGAAAATAAAGATTGTGTTTAAATCTGATTCCACATTTGAATAAAAATAACACAACCATAATATTCAAGAAAATCAATATCTCGTTGTTTATAAACGTTTCGGCAAACACTACGTAAAAATATATATATTTTTTATGCCTCCGTAAAAATCCAAGTTAAGATAAATAATAAGGGACAAAAACAGTTTAGTAGTGTGTAATATTGTTTATTGTTCATCCACTACTAGCACATTGTTAAAGATTTCTTGTTATAGCTTATTGCAAGAGGTTTGGAACATTTCTAAATTTATTTTCGTAGCTTGAGAAGCGAACCACTTAGAACAACAATCAGTCATCAAGTTCTAACACTTTTAATGCAAATGTATCTCATCACCATTTTATATTAATCTATAGTTTAAATATAAGCTTAGTAAGTGTTTCCACAAAAGAGTCTTGCCAACAGAACACATAATGCAGACGATAAAGTTTCTAAAATTAAAAGGTAAAGATTTTAGACCTTGCTGACTGATTGTTAATCGAAACTTTACCTGAACCCGAGTTCACAAGATTAACTTCTTAACTCACCGACTTGGCAGAATGCCAGCACGTCAGTGTACACATCACCAGCGCCGCAGGTGGCCGTTACGTGTCCAGTGTGTCCAGGTGGACAGGAGGCGGTGACCTGGTCCCCAAACAATGGTTGTGGGGTCAGGACGCGACACAACAGACCCTCAGCCCCACACACTAGACTGTCTGATGTACACGGAGCTGCAAAGCACAGGATGTTACAACATGTCTTGCTGTAAACTGGTAAGTGGATCTAATTTGCTTAAAATAAAACACAGACATAATATAAAGATTAAGGCATTCTTAACAGCATTTTCTCAAAGTAGTTGAAAACTACGCATATTAGCTGTGTAGGTGACTCATTAGTTTGTGTACAAATGTTATATTCAGAATACAGAGTCTGGTAATCACGCCAGCTGTAGCACAAACCAACTCTGACGCAGTTGGCCCCCACCAAACCCCCTTCGCCCCCACAAACACTCACCTCTGACGCAATCGGCCCCCGCCCCCACAAAACCCCCTCCGTCGCCACAAATCGCGCTTCCGTTCCCGATACATCCGGGAGGGCATGAGAGCTCCACGGCTCCGTTAGTTGTCACGTGATCAGCTGTCGATCTAACCGGGCACTTGTCGCCGCAGGGAGTCGAACACGCGACCTCCGGAACTACCTGACAACTGTCTGTCCAGTTGGAAAACAAAGAAAAGTTGTTTGTTTTGATTTTTTAGACTTCTCTAGCTAAAACTGCTGAGAATAATGCAAGCTATTTTAGGCGGGAATCGAACTGTTGACCTCAGAATGCTGATCTGGTTAGAAAAATGGGTACCGGTATGTTGGAAGTGTCTGCTTTAATTAGCCATAATATACATATTATGTAAGCCTTTGTTTTTGTGTATGGTATTCTTTAATGTCATATCGATATTATAATGATAACACAGTAAAAAAGTCAAATAAATTTGCAGCAAACGTATTGGTGATAATTAAAATTGATTAATTTGTGGTCAGAACATAATTCCAAAGTCCGTTCCAAAGATCAGGTTTTATCAAAACAACATAAGGTTATAAATATTGCAGCTGCAACGTAAATAGCTCAAATAAGTAAACCTGTGTTGCAGAAAACCTGCCAGGCGCCGCTGACCAGGCAGACCGCGTGCCCCCCCAGCGGGCAGTCCTGGAACCTCACGATGACGTCAGCTCTGACCGAGGCCGGTGGAACCGAGGATCCTGGACAAAGGTCGAGGTCGGTTGTGTTGCAGAACACTGGACAACAAGAAGGTTGGTTGAGAACCACAGTAAGGCATAGAAGTATATTTGTAACACCACAGTAATGAGATCAAGCAATGAACTTAAATCGTTGGAATAAAACATAAACCTGTCGGTTTGGACACTGGACAACAAGAGAAGGTTGGTTGAGAACACATGATATGACCTAGAGCAGGGGTCGGCAACCTACGGCCCGCGGACCTTTAAATATTACTTATACCGCCGATGTAATTCATCCGGCCCGCCGTTTCTTTGACAAATTAGACACGAGTCCATTTTACATACTTTTTGACTATTTGAACTACGTAAGTGCATAAAGTTTCCCGCTTTGCGCGAATCATCATTCTACGTCCGGTTTGTTTACGTTTTGATTTTGCCTTTTCACCTAGATCAGCGTTTCTTTACCGCTGCGCCGTGGAAGGCTGCCAAGTGCGTCACGGTTAACGTATTAAAAATGGTGGACAAATATTTTTTAACATTTTTTTTATTTTCGGCAATGTAATAAAAACTTTTTTCGGCAATGTAATAAAAACTTTTTTCGGCAATGTAATAAAAAACCAAGAAATTTAAAAGAAATGCCTGTGTATCAAAAAAATCGCGCTCGCTTCGCTCGCCAGGTGCGCCTTGACTTAAAAACAGTTACCAAACACACAGCTAGATAAACTTTACATTTTATCACGTTCCCTCAAAGTAGTTTTATTACACTTTTCATTAGCAGTATATGGATGACGGCGTGTGAACTTTAAACCAAACAAACGCTTTTTTTCGAGCTATGCACCAACACTATACTGCCTCCTTAAATGTAATTAACAACGTTTTCAAATGATTCACAGTTGTTCCAACATGAAAATAACACAATTCTTAGTTAACATTTTGTGCGGCACGCAGAGATCTTTTGAAGTTTGGTTTCGGCACGCGACTAGAAAAAGGTTGCCGACCCCTGACCTAGAGGCAACCATATCTTAAATCGAATATTTTATAATACCACAGTAGAACCAACGACATAGTGACCAAATATGCAGTGAAATCTACGACGGAATAATACCTAAAATCGTCGGAATAATACCAAACCTGTCGGCATAAGTCCGAAACTCGTTGGAATAAGACCTAAAGGGCCAAAATTAAAACCGGAAACTGTGGGATTTTTTGATTAGGAAGGATTTAGGGAAACCTGTCTGGATTTGGTGTCGACGTTTGGAGCTCCGCTGTTTTTGCACCGGATTGCTTGCCCCTGTTTGGGTTGTTTGGGAGGTTAGGGGTTAGTTGTGAGTAACTGTTGGGTTTGCAATTCGGTTGGGCTGAAATAATTAGGGGATGTACTTAGGGGTGGGGTTTGGGTTAAAGGTTTTATAGATCTCCATTTAAGGCCCGACGGGTTTAGGTCTTATTCCGATATCGACCTTAGCACGACTTTTAGGTGCTCGGTCTAAACCCGAACTGTGCTTTATTCCGACGTTAATGTTGTTCTAAGTTAGGTGTTATTGTTGAAGTTAGTTAGCGACTTGCCGCATTAACTTAGTGTGGTTCTGCTAAACAGGAACCGTAGTTTCAAGCGACACCGTCAACCTTGAAAAGATATTTAAACTAACAAGTTTTGCATTTTCAACTACAATCTGCTTGAACTTGTTATAAACTTGTAGCGAATCCATCGATTCCTGAGTCCGACTCTACAGCTTGTGTTGCCGTTATTTACGCAACTAATACAAGCTGGATATTCAGCAATGCACACAGAGGGGTTTCATCTTCCCACAATATAAGCTAAATATTCAACCATTTTCTATTCGACCTTTACAATTTGTTGTCTAATCAGTTGTGTATTTTGTACTGCGCATGCGCACGTCGAAATCGGGACTCAGGTAGCCAAGTCCCGAGTCCACCACGCAGCTTTGCATTAAACTTTTTACAAAGACATAAAACACCGTATTTATTTCTTTTTTTAAACTTATTTGAGATGGCATTCTAAAAGTATGCAGTTGGGATTTGTATTGTCACTTTTCTTTTCAACCGTTTTCAACACACGTTTGCTGAGAATTTATTCAAAGCCACAATAAACTTGTTTTCACCTGGCGTACAGACCGGGTAGTCTTGTGACCAAGTGGCGTTCCTCAGGCATTCTGCGCCATAGAAACTTCCCTGCAATCCTGTGTTACAAGTGAAGTTTGCGGTGCAGCCGAGTCCGCAATGACCAAGTGTTTGGGACACCTGTACAGTGAAGTCGACGCCATCTTGCCGCGGACATTCTGGCAATCAAAACATTTAATAATGAATATATAAAACAGCTTAAGTATTGGAATTGATATTTTTAGTTGATTAGTTCTTCAATGGCGACTTTTGGTCTCTGTGCAATTTTTAAGCAACGTTTTTCATGTGTTTATTCAACACTGATTCCGAAACTGGGTCCTGAGTAAGTTTTAAGATGTTTCCAAAACTTTTTTAAATTAAATGTTATTATTTGGATCACACCCGTCACATCGATTAGGACTTTTAAGCAACTTTTTTAAGGCATTTTTTGTATTTAGTTTAAGAAGGCAAAATGAATCTGCAGGGCGCAAAAGTTTGAGACCCACTGTTCTATGATAAACACACGTTGTTGGAGCCGGGATTCGAACACAGTTCTGAGGTTCAAAACCTTATTGATGAATTACGTCTAATGCTCCTGTGTTTTAGAGTCTTTGTATTTTTATATATTAAGTCATTAGACAAGTTTGCTTAGGCGGGAATCGAACCACTGACCTACGTATTTTATGTTTGCCTTGTAATTGCAAAATAAGCGTTAGCTTTATCTATAACCTGACTTTCATAAGACAAAGAAAAACATAATTGGATTTGTTTAATATATTCACTAGTGACTAGTTGTTGGGATTTTTTGAGGTCTCGTAAAATCAAGGTTAATCTTGGTTTTACTTTTTTCTGTAAATATGGTTTTAGATACAATTTTAAGAAAATTATTGTCAAGATAGTTACAAGATTATTCCATAGTTGCATCTTATCGCCCTTGAAAGATTGATTGTGGCAGTTGTTGTGTTGGTGAGAATCCCCAGCGCTTCAACGAACAAGGTTTGGTTTGAGTCGTCTAATGTCAGATCGCTTATTGTGAGGTTCATGTTGGTTGTGCGACTGTCAAGTGGCTTACGAGTAGCGCTGAAACAAACACAAAATACGTCAGCGGAAAACACGCATTGAGAGACGATGCTCTTTTAGATTTAAATTCAGTATTTATTTAATTTTAAAGTAGAGAAGCCAAATCTGACTTTGCATTTTATTATCAAGCTGCATCACAGATCCGTGCATAGTTTGCCAAATTGGAGAATTATTGTTAGCAATAAGAAAATTAGAATTTAAACTTTTTTTATCAAAATTGAATTGATTAACAATTAAATGATATAAAACAGCAAAGTATTCTAAAAAAAGTAAATATAAAAAATTGGCTTGCTAAGGTTTCAATATTTTCGAATTTGAAATTGCGAAAACAAATATAGTGTGACTAAAAGACTAAAAAGCAAAGTTTGAAAACAATATCAAGGACTAGATTCAAACTTCAAATAAAGCAACCATGCAGCTTAGATTAGAATCATAATTTCCACAAATCAGTTAACTAGAATAATCTTGTGCAATCTTAATAAACTAAATGCAGCGGTTTGTTATTTCTGGTTGTGACGTACAACTTCACACAACTGAAACTACCCGGTTATGAATCAAACTTGATGTAGTACCGTGTTTATATATCGATGGAAAACCTCCCTTATTCCTTTAAAAGTCGTATTTCTGCTTTTGTTTGATAATGTTATCACAACCCGTGTTAAACTCACCTTACAGTTGTTCTTCTATCTGACGAAGTGAAAGTAAGTTGTTCGTTGACAGCATTCACCACCGTTGCTATTGTGCTCTGTGGAGTTCAAACACCGAATAATGTTTGACATCTCAGTATCGCTTTTTGTAAGAAATTTAAAATGCGTATTAATGACGAGCAGATGATTGTTGTTAACGCCTTGAACACTAAATATCAAGCAAACGATAAAACCGGAACAAGAGCGATTTTTAATATTTCGCACAAAACTATATTTCCTAGGTTTGGACAAATATATTTACTTAAACCATCTACTTGGCGATATTTTAGCTGTCGATTCGCTTAAACTTTGGAAACGTTCGACCATTTTAAGCTGGTACGATTACATAACGTTTAAAATACATCGATTAATTTTATTACATTAAATTAACAGCAAGAAAGCAATATTGGTTGTTTTCACCTTTTTGTAGTGAACCAAAACGGCCCCAAAGGCTAAATAAATCAACAATAAAAATTTTATTTTGTCTTTGTTTTTTCGGTTAAATTATTTTCCCATTTTATGCAACAAAAACAACAACCCATTTAAAAAGATTTGTCAAAACCATTCTTTTTTCTTCAGCGCATCTTTAATTTTAAACTCACTGCGTTAAAACTCCAGTAGTAAGTCGCTTTATCGCCCTCTTGTGTCCCTGTGACGTAGAACGTGATGTCAGAACCCACGGTCACGTGACCATCGGCATCGCTCGTGAACTTGCTGTAGCTAATCGGGCTCTGACCGGTAGTAACCCCTTCATTTGGAAAAATAAATTGTTTAAAGATTAAAATAAAAACACGATATAACGCAAGCCTCTTAACAGACTTGGAGGTAATCTGCTTAATTTGCACCAATTGTGTCGAATTGACTTCGTTTCAATAGTAATGTTCATATCTTAATAGGTTCGTCTATTTAGTTGAAAAAGTACAATGCCCATGATGTCGAAATTGAATGAAGAGGAATTTGAAACCTTAAAAATGCTGCCTACTTCTGAACTACTTTTGTATGTGATCTGATATTCTCACTACGTCCTACAATGACACATTTTTTCAAAACTTGTAAAATTCAACAGGCGGAAAAATAAATTTAAATCTTTGATGATTTATTGATTTATAATTTAAATGGACGAAAACAAACGCAAGACACTGCTAAGAAATAATCAGCCCTTAGGTCAAGCCCTCCTTAAGTTAACCCTCGGCATATATATACTTTAAGGGCTTTATGAGATTACGTTAAGTTATAGAAACCCTTCTCATACAACATGTATAATGATAAGGTACGCCATATGTGTATATTTATAACTAGAATCAGTCACTTTTATTATTAGAATATATTCACCTACATTACAGTGTTATTTTATTTCAAATATTTGTCTACAGCAAGCAATTTGCTAGAACATTATATTCTGTATATATATAACGTTATTGCAAATTTATTGTAGAAAAATAACATATGCGACCCGCTAATAACTAGTATATACTTACGAAATAAAAGCGATGCTAGAAAGACAACATTAAGATACATTTCAAGTCCAGTGGTTCCAGTCAGTTTTACGTTTCATTACAACTCGCTAAACCACGGTAGGCTCGATGTCGCATCCTTTATATAAACAAGCAATGTAGTGGATTCCGCAGAATGTTTTCTGCTTGTAAGTAGCGCACAATGTTTGTACAAGCGACCACAGTTGAACATTAACATCTGGTTAGCTGTGTGCGCGGTTTGTTTCAGTAGGGAGAAATCACGAACAGGAATTTATGCATTGCTGAACGATTGAAGATAAAACAGAGCCGTTACAATTTACTTCGCTGCAATATTTGTTAACTTAGGCGTCATCTACAGAGCTGGTAAATAATAATAAAAAACGATGGTTATAGGTTTGAATATGATGTTGGTAAAGAAAAAGAATAGAGCTTTTTTCAGGGTTTTCAAAAGCTATAAAAAAAAAAATTTCCAACAAAAAATGTTTTTTAAATATTTTCTTATCACTGACATTTCACCCAGTTTGAACGACTGCAATCAAGTTAACCGAAATTTGGATTGCTTTTTCAATTTTTACTCGAAAGATGTTTCCCGGATTTTTTTTAGCAACTTTTTAAACCACAATAAACAGGTTTATGTAAGAACTTAGAAATTTAGAGCACAACCTTAAGTGAAAAGGCTACAGTCTCGTCCTTTTTAATATTCCTAAAACTTATATTTTTAATCGAAATTTACCTTATTTTTGTTCAGCAACGTGCTACAACCACCTCAAATTGGTTAACCTCAGGATTTCGGGCAATTTAGATCGATAAGATATTAAATCGTTGTAACCTAATGTTAATCTGTCTCATTACCTTTACATTAGTCGATTAACTCAGTAAATAAATTTGTCAACAAAACCGACGAATATATTTCAATAATTTACAAAATGGCAACAAATACAAAACAAAAAACTATGCAATCGACCGTTATAATGTAATCAAAAAAATGACATAACTAATAACTAGGGCCCGCAAAAGTTAATAAAGTTAAAATTGTTTAAGGACCTCGTTTGTCCACTAATCAAGGAATAAAGTTGTTTTCAGCACCTAGGGGAATGTTTCTAAAAAGTTTATAGGTTAAAATAAAGTTAAAATTTTTTAATAAAGTCAAAATTTGTCAAATTATTGCTTTGACAAAGTTTTTGTGTTTCTTGAGAGCATTTTTGGTAAAAATCGTCGTGGAAGCATTGTAAATCAGGAACTGCGACACAATTAAACCATATTAACCCATAAAAGCAGGAAAAATGTCACAATGCCCACTTGGATCAGCGGTAAAAAATACAAAATGGCCCTACTAATAACAAAAATACGCATGATGACATCATCAAAAAAATAGACAACCAGACAAAAAGTGGGCGACGATTATGTCACATTTTTCAGTAGTGACGTGTTAAAACATTGACTATGACGTCATGACCTCCCATTACGATTAACGAGTTGCCGATTACGATGATGACGTCACAATTAGTGATTATGACGAAAATGCCGAACGAGAAAACAAATGTGGGAGCTGGCGGGGGGTTCCCCTGTATAGCAGGGGCTTGTTTTACGCGAACCCCGAAATAATTTGCTGGGTTCGTGTGGATCAGGGTTCGCGTGACATTTTTAGATATGCGTCAAAAATCAATTGATTTCGTAAACCTGGTTTTTATTTCGGTGCAAAATGAGAAACTGAGATTAAATACATTAAAGAAGCCAAAGCATTTATCGACGCACCCAGGGATTAATGGACCACAATGTAAAAAAAACATGATAGCCGATTATTTACTCTCATTGATTTATACATTTGAGGTTTATAGGTTGGATGTTAACACGTGGCTGGCTCAAGGTCGTTGTACAAGTGAACTCAAGCACGCGGTGGCGGTGTGGAGCACTAAAGTCTTGCGGCTTTTCAGCTCAGTCGGTCGCTGGCTTGAGGCGCCTTATGCAAATACACTGGAAGTCACAATGTAATCTACCAGAGGTTACTAAACTGGGGACTTTCCCTGTGGGTCTTATAGTAAGGGTTGAAGGGGGTTTCCCACTAAGAAGACCCGAAATCAGCCGAATCTCTCACAAATCATTCATAAAACTTATAGATTAAGAATCTAGTTTAACCTTTTCATTATAACTAACCTATCTAATGTACATTGTGAACAGTTTAAAGTTCACAAAGTGAATAAAGTAAATTCAAAATCAGTTTAACAAAAAACAACAAATAACGATAACGCAGCAAAATATACCAAGTGACTCAGCACAATGGTGGGCAGTGACGTCACGCGATGACGTAGCAGAAACGAAAGAAGCGACCAGCGCAGTTGTGGCGTTATTAAAGGAAAGGCGAGATGGCAATAAGGCAAAGCAATTCGTTGCATAAAAACGATAATGAGTGATCGTGGCCCACAGGCAGACTTGGACAACTAGATTTATTTTATATTTTTAAAATTAGATTAGAATTAAAATTAGAGCATTTTAGTTTTTTTAAATTATAATAGAATTAGAATTAGATTGTTTTAAGTTTTTTTCAAATTAGATTAGAATTAGAATTACCGAATTCCTGAGAAATCAAATTTCTACTAGAAGTTGAACTAAAATCACATATAACCAATTTAATTTAATCGCAAAGTATTCTTATAAGAATGTGAATGGTAAATATGTGTGTGCAAATTTTTAAGCCTTTTTATGCTTTTTAGACTGTAAAAATTACATACAAATCGTTTCAACCAAAGAGTTTTAATTGAAATGTTGTGTTTTAATTGAGTCACTAAAAACGCCGTTGGAAAAAGTAGCAGTTTTGGAAAAATCCGAATTAGATTAGAACTAGAATTAGAGCACACAGGCAATTTAAAAATTAGATTAGAATTAGAATTAGTCGCATTTTGCTCTAATTCAATGAACTAGAAAACTAGAATTATCTAGTTTTCCAAGTCTGTAAACGATAATGAGTGATCGTGGCCCACAGGACAGATCAGACCCGGGAAGGGAAATCACAAACCTCAAACATTAACAAGTGAAAAGTAACAAGTAATAATGGTAACGAAACTTGACAATGTTTACAAAGTAAAAAAAAAAAAACGTATATAAAAATTAAGGGATGTATTAAATCTGTAAAAATATAAAAAGGTATTAAACGAATATTTACAAAACAGCATATCTTCATATAATGCACATTTATAAGAAATTAAACAGCATTAGAAAAATTTCATTCAAGTACAATAAAAATACAACCACATAAAAATTGAGCACAATTAGAATAAAGGAAAGATGAATATTGAAATATAAAGTATGAATAAATGTGGATTGCATTAAAACTCGCGACATTGGCGATTGAAGATCTAAATTACGGCGACTACAGTGGAACAAGTGACGTTTGTTAATATCACGGGGAAGTACTTGTCGGGGATTCCCCTACGGTTACACGTCATAGGGTGCATAAACAAGAAGTTTAACATCGAACAGAAATCAAGAATCGTGAAAAAGTTGGGGAAATGAGTTTTACGAAGTAGAAATTTGACAAGGATGTTTAAACAAGAAACCAGATCAAATATATGCAGCAAGTGAAAAATGTTGACAGCAATGAGTGAAATGTGGAACATTCGGGATTCTACCAACTGAAGTCGACTCTTTCCTCCTGCAACAATAAAATCGTGTCAGTGGATTTCAAACTGTGTCGTGGCTGACGGTAAAGTGCTTTGCAAATTGTAAGTTAGCAACAAAAGTTGAAACAAACTTGTTCTCACAGGTAAGTTGAGTTCCCGTAGTTTCGACATGAGGATGTTTTTGCTTTTGTCAGAAATGTGCCTCGGTTCACCAATCTTCAACAACTCGATATTGTGCAAGCAGTGAGCGAGTAAAGTGGCGCTTGTTTCATCGACTTCATTAAACCACAGATTCAGCAGCTTCATCTAGATACATACAAACCCATAATTTGTAAACTAGCGGAAGTTTGTGTCTCTGTGTTCTGTATGTTCGTTGCAAGAGAAACGCGTAGGCTGGCGTGGCGAACGATCGCTGCTCTGTCTGGGATGAGACGGAGCATAAACGCGTCGCTTTACGTTATTGCACCTTACTGACGAAACACAATTCGGCGCTCGGGATACGAAGGTAATAATCGTGTGGAACAAAGGACGTCGAGCGACGGGCATCGCGATCCTTGCACAATAAAACACCTCAACGTTCCGACCAAATGCTGGCGAATCAAGTCAGAGTGCTGCAGATTATTATCGCGTATACTTTTTTTATTTTTGGATGAAAATACTGCAGGATATGCGAGCACGGTTTGGCTCTCACCAAAAAAAGATAAGCACTCTTTCACGGTTAATTCCGTGTTTTGTATTAGGGCCCACTTGGGATGATATTTTACCTGCGACAACTAAATACGCAAGTTTTCTAGATTCATTAGTTATTTACGAGGGAGAGTATATAAATAGTACGGAAACGGAAGTGGGCGGAAAGCAAACATTTTCGAGAAATAAAATCGGCAATCAATGCTTTAAGAAACTGCCTGCAAACTATTTTTCCAAGTGTTTATCAATTCCTTCAACCCCTTCGTTCTCTGTGCTTTACATGTTTCCACTACCGAGCCTGAAAGGATATTTTCAAAGTTAAATACCACTTTCATTGCTTCTCGTTGCATGCACCACAAACGCATGGCCATATCAGCGCTCATATATTGCGCACATAACAACCTGTATTCTATACTTTATTGGACGAGTTCTTACCACTTTGCATTCTATGCGTATTTCTTTAAGCGGGGTCATGTATAACATTTTTGACGTAATAATAGCCAGGGTCAAGGTAGTTGCCCCTTGTTTTCAAACGCAGGGGGCGTGACCCCTCGTTCCCCAGGAATAGACGCCAGTGTTTTAAGGTAAATATAAAATACTAGACGAAATACCCGGCGTTGCCCAGGTTAAACAAGGTTTTTACTTGTAACAATATTATGCAGCTTTTTGCAGAAGAGCGATATATTATGTGCATTCGTACAATGCCACGATGAAAATGTTTGAAGCCATGAAGCTGTTAATGGTTGATCAGTATCACAACCGCATATATTGGTGCACCATTTCCTTGTAAGTTTAAATGAATGTGTAATTTAACATGCAACCGAAAGTTATGTTCCGTTGTGTATAAAATGGGTTGAGTGGATACTTTCTCACAATTAAAGTAGGATTCGGCCCTTGCGAAAGCAGCAACAGTGTTAGGCCGTACATGTTAGCAAAGGCGCGGTGTCCATAACAAATGCGACTTCCCCAGGTCACATCATTCTCGAGAATAGGTTAAACAAAATGCAAGATTCCATAAGGCTGTGGCCTCTTTATAACTATTATATATTATGTTGTACCCTGTGAAAACTAATGGATCCGATCCGATACTGAAGTCTTTATCAGCGTACACGTAAAGGAATTTATTGAAACACGTAAAGGCTTAAACAAGTGGATTCCTTATTCGAATAGAATCACACAAAGTCATCAACACTAATAGCAATTAACACAGAATAAATATAAAACTTAATTTACACCGCAACAGAGTAGATGTTACCACTAACACAGGCGCGTCTCAACTGAAGGGCAAGCCAGACACGTTTAAACGAGACACGTACATGCTCTAGGCAAATCGCGCCACTAGGAGCAGTGTTGAAATAAAATAAAACACTAAGGTTAACACCCTGCGTCAGTGGCGCATTCAGGGGGGTTCCGGTGTTGGTGTAGCAACTAATTTTTTGTAACTAACGCAGAATCTCTTTAAAGATGGTCTAACTTGACTGCTTATAAATCGCCCTTTTTATGTAATGATATTTACCGCATAATTATTCTCTATAAGCATATTATAAGACCACGTGTTTATGGTACAATTGACACAACTTATTTTCCCTCAACCGCAGCTTGTATTGTAGCTGACTTGGCACACAGCTCGGCGCAGATGTTGCGCTAATCGTGGCATAATAACACCCGGGAAAAAACGATCTTTGTTTAGTATTGCAGGTGGCGAAAGACGTGCTTGTAATTTAGCGTATTCCGTATGGAACTTGGAACAGTGTTCCTCTAAGGTGCGCAATTGCGAAGCCACACCAGACAAATTGCGCAGTAAAATTTGCCTTTGCGCACTTACATCATTCTGAAATAAACCTAAATATCTTTACTTTTTTGCCACAACAGTTTGAGCATTTTGCATTGGCTATTTTTTCATTTATGTTTGTAGCTAAAAGCAAGTAAACAAATCAAATCCGCATTGACGATTGGAAAGTAAAAAACTACTTTGTCTAATCGGTTTTCATCATCCATGTTGTGTATGTTACTATTCAGAAAACTCAAGCTTAACGTTAGCATGATTCTAAAACAGTGCAGAACACAGCGGTGGAGTGTTTGACAATAATTCGGGATCATAAAACCGAAATGCATTTTTAGGACGTAAATTTTTAACACAATTGCAGTTTTTACACGAATAGTTCGTGATTCTTGATTGTATGCTAAAGGCATCACGCATCCTATTTTTAAAAATTAGACATTTGTCAATTTAACCCAAATATTCGGATATGTTTTCGCGCGACCGCTTTGTTGCCATATCCTTGCACATATTTAACTCGATTGCAGTTACACATACAAGTTTAAAAAAAATTATTTGTTTCATGACGTCACGCTTTGTGACGTCATCTTTAACATTTTCACGACTCGCCCCCATACAACAAAAACATTGATCTGCCGCGGGCCCCTTTCAACGCAGCCTTAAAATATTCTTGCGCACTACAAAAATATTTGCGCAGTACAAAATTTTCTTAGAGGTAACACTGCTAAGGAAAATGCGCTGCTGATAGTCGAAACATGGTTTTATCAAAATCAATCACACATACTTCACCGTCTTGGTTTAGTTTTTCGCCTGAATTTAACGATTGCACACTAAGCGGTTACGACGCACGTGTTCGCTTTGGGCCTTAAAGGTTCGCTTTTGCTGGACGTAAATTGGCTGTGTGCGATTATTTTTTAAGACGTCATTACAATCACTATTTTATGACGTCATTCCCTTCATCATTTAATGACGTCATTATTTATTAACGTCAGACGGAAAATAGGGAAATTTTCTAAGTTAAAATTTCGGGACCACTTCTTTTGAATTTCTGGATACGCCCTGTCCTGAGTCATTTGCTTGAGCCGCGTGTTAATGCCGAAGATTCCATCGGATGGCGTGTTATAAATTATCGCATTTATCTGCGTGACTGTGGAACATCTAATTGCTCGTCTTCGTAAACTAAAACTACGTCTAACGTAAGTAAAACGCTTCTCGTTTGAAACTGGAATTGGTAACTATCAAAACCGCCGCATTAAAAGCAATATTTTGCGTGCCCGGAGTCAAAAATACAAACCCCATAGCGTATTTTGTTTGTTCGGGGTCTCGATTATATTCTACTTTGAACATCGCTAGTTGGGCTTGTGCTTGCTGCGGGCTCCACACCACAACTATTTACAATATACCACATGTTTTACGCCTTTGCGCCAATTCCACAATAAAATGTGCGTGAATGAAAAGGATGGGAGCCGATGCACTTGTGACAGCTACCCACAAAGCCGCCGAGAGTGGCGACGGGACCGGGGCTGCGGATTGTAGCAAAGCACAACGAAACCACAGAGTGACAGAGTGACTAGCGACTGTTAATGTGCTACAACAAAGAGCACGCGTGCAATTAGCAAAAGTTTGTAGCGTAACATGGCTAAATTAACATATTTAAAAAAAAACATATTTAGTCTTCAAAAAGATCGATGACTCGACCGCCAGTTGTTCGGGGGTGAGGAATTAATATTCGTTCAAAGAATTTGCAGGAATTTAAATCTTTTGGAAGCCGCAAGTGATTTTATAATCAGCGTTAAAATAATCGCAACAATAACTTTTACAATCTCGTGGCAAACTATCGAGGTAATAAGTCGGCAAAATGCGAATACAAAATGTTGACGCCACATTAGTTTTATAAGAAACAAATTCAGCGACAGTTTTACAATTAAGCGTGGAATTGCGAAATGCTTGCACGATTTGCAGCACTATAAATATAAGCAATATATTGCGCACATAAAAACCTGTATTCTATACGTCATTGGCGCTGAAGAGTTCTTACCACTTTGCATTCTATACGTATTTATTTATGCGGGTCGTGTTTTATAGTTATGACGTAATAATAGTCAGTATAAAATATAGTCGTCCCTTGTTTTCAAACGCATGGGGCTTGACCCCTCGTTACCCAGGAATAGACGCCAGTGTTTTAAGGTAAATATAAAATAAATGGTTACAAGGAAATGTCACAAACCGGTTGTTTTAGTTCCTTGATTGACTTGGCCAAACTTTGTATCGCAGCATTTGAAAGCTGCCAACTCCAAAGTTTCAGCTCCTCAATATTGTGGATGGCAGCAGATATTGCACGAGCACTCTCATCATCAACTTTGTTGGAGGTAAGATCGAGTGATTTGATCTGTGGGTGAGATGAAACTTTGGATTTAATAAACAATTTTACCACAAAGGTCAGGGTTGGGGTAAAGATGTTCACAGTACAATACCTGGGTATTATAGGTTAGTAGGTTTCCAATCTGAAATACGAATCCAAGTATATTGTAGTTGAATTATTTAATTCTTATTTTATATGGAATTTAATCATAACGTACCATTTAGTGATAAAAAATATATATGTATTTGGAAACAGCTTCTTAACAGAACTATATTGTAAAAACCACAAAAGGTTGAAATTCAAAATCATTGGCTGTTTGAAGCAATTTTGCAGATATTGTAATGAGTAACTACTAGAATGTTCAAAGTAGAATCCCAACGTATTCTAGTACGTTTCCAATCTAGAATAACGAATCCAGAATATAGATTCCTTATGTACCATGTTGAGGAATTTTAACCATTTATGAATATCAGGCATCTGCATGACAACATAACAATTTAAAGGACAACATTTTATTTGGAATATTTGATTATTATCGAAAAATAAAAATAAAAACATATCAGTTATCCTTCTGGTAAACGTGGCTCTACTGGGCAACTCAAAACCAGGAGCCATCTTTTTTTTATCAAAATGTGAAAATGCTCCCCTGCTACAAGGTTTATTGGTCGTAAATCTCCAACAATTACATTTATTATTAGTTTCGTAATTTCATTTCTTTGATTAGGGCTTAGGGGTGACTTTGGGGCGAACATATGGGGTCAATCTGGTTTGTCTACTTGTTGTTTGAATTGATTCTTCTGAACTGTGAAGTCAGAACAATGATTTTCTTTCACTTTAACAAAATTAACACAAACTTAACCTACTTTATTATGCTAGATCAGTACTATAAAATAGGTTTGGAACAACAAACAGAAGAACATACTAAAAAAATATTTATTCATTTTTGGATTAGTGAGAAACTTGCTAATGAACAATAAATTTACATTCCTTTTCAATTCCTCCCCAAGCCATTATTCCTTTAAAATTAAGTATGGCAACACAAAAAACAAAATTTTTCAATATATCTAGCTTTTAAAATTGGTCTGTGGCCAACCTCAGGATGCTTTCATGGCCCACTGGTTGAGAACCGCTGTGCTAGATAAAGCCAACAGTGAATGTTTTTTTAAAGTGCTTCAATAAACGGCGCTGGTCTAGAATCCTACCACATTTTTGTCGGGTGGTTATTATTTGGGTCAGGGCGCGAGTTAGCAAATATTATCAAAATATATTTGTACACTCCCATAGTTTTTCTTTTTTGCAATTTCAATTTTGACAACTCATTTTGTTACTGTAGAACACAATGTTGTAGTATTCTAGACCAACACCCTATGAACTGCCAGTGCTATTGCAATACGCAAACTGAAAACATTTTTGGCATGTGACATCACTTTGTTGGTCCAGCGCAGTAAAATGTTCCCAAACACCTGAAGACCTTGCACGTGGCATTTCTTTCTCCTTAGTCAATACTCTGTCTGTGCTTGTTAACCCCTTAGCACCAACGGCCAACGCGAAACCTTAACATACCAAACAAAGTCAACGTGTTTTACGACTACCATGAGTCCAAAGTCCAACCGCGCCAAATACGTCACACACGGCCTTCTAAAAATCGCACTTTGGAATGAAATTTATATTGGTTCCACTTACCCACAACAAAATTGGATTCGACACCAAGGATCCGATATTCTACTTTGAACATCCCTAGTTGCATTAAAAAAAAACATGAAAAAAAACAACAGGTTACTGTCAAATCTTATTTTATGTGTGATTATTACGTGATCTTTCAAATGGTCGAATATGTTGTAAAGAATACAACCTTACTTAGTAGAGCGAATTATTGCTTGCAATTACTTTGTATGTAACCTTGCTGGATATTAGCAAGTTTGACCTTAAGTAACCCCATAGCGTATTTTGTTCGAGGTCTCGATTATATTCTACTTTGAACATCGCTAGTCGGGCTTGTGCTTGCTGCGGGCTCCACGCCACAACTATTTACAATATACCACATGTTTTACGCCGTTGCGCCAATTCCACAATAAAATGTGCGTGAATGAAAAGGATGGGAGCCGATGCACTTGTGACAGCTACCCACAAAGCCGCCGAGAGTGGCGACGGGGCCCGGGGCTGCGGATTGTAGCAAAGCACAACGAAACCACAGAGTGACTAGCGACTGTTAATGTGCTACAACAAAGAGCAGGCGTGCAACTAGCAAGTTTGTAGCGTAACATGGCTTGACCTTTCTAATGCTCAAGGGCGTCGAGAGATATTTTGTATTTTTAGTTGTTATTTTTCGCATATTGCTAATCCTCTTCATACAAATGTATGTATACGATTGGAGTGCAATAATCAACAATTAACTGTTATGACGTAACAATTACTTAGTGTAGCACGTGATGCGATGCTTGGAACTTGGTGTAAAAAAGCAGTGACGTAATATACGCGCCGTTGTGACGTACACGCGTGAGTTGAGACAAAACTAAGCAAGAGACTTTAAAGTTTAACGTTGTCTGGTAGTACAAGGTTTACCCAGCTGTAATGTTTCTTACGTTGCTTATAGTAAATTAACCTATTTATCAAACTAACTTTATTAAAAATCATTTGATATACACATTAATTAATATTTAGTCGTAATCTTGCTTGAACATAAAGTATGTTGAAAGTTAATCACATAAAATAAAACCTAGTCTTCAAAAAGATCCATGACTCGACCGCCAGTTATTCGGGAGTGGGGAATTAATATTCGTTCAAAGATTAATAAACGGCAAAATTTTAATATTAACCAAACTTAACAGGAAATATGCCCAGGACAGCTTTTTTTAATGTTACCAAAATTTGCAGGAATTTAAATCATTTAGAAGCCGCAAGTGATTTTAAAATTCAGCGTTAAAATAATCGCAACAATAACTTTTACAATCTCCTGGCAACAATCGAGGTATTAGGTGGTTGTATTTAAACAGGTTAACTGTAAACCATATTATTGTTGTAAACCAGGACATGCGACAAAATTCAATGGAGACCAAATTCGAATAAAAAAATATCGACGCTGCATTGGTTTTATAAGAAATAAATTCAGTGACAATCTTATTGCAATTAATGAAGAAACAATTGCGAAATACTTGCACGATTTGCATCACTATAAATATAAGCCATATATTGCGCACAGCAACCTGCATTCTATACGTTATTGGGGCGGACGAGTTCTACCACTTTGCATCCTATACGTATTTCTTCCTGCGCGGACCTGTATAACACATATTACTTAGGGGTTAAAAATGTAGTTACCCCTTGTTTTTAAACGCAGGGGGCGTGACCCCTCGTTCCCCAGGAATAGACGCCGGTGTTTTAAGGTAAATATAAAATATATGGTTACAAGGAAATGTCACAAACCGGTTGTTTTAGTTCCTTGATTGACTTGGCCAACGTTTGCATCGCAGCATTTGAAAGCTCACAATCCTCAAGTTTCAGCTCCTCAATATTGTGGATGGCAGCAGATATTGCACGAGCACTCTCATCATCAACTTTGTTGTGGCTAAGATCGAGTAATTTGATCTGTGGGTGAGATGAAACTTTAGATTTAAAAAACATTTTGTGACAGCTAAATTCCGCGTAAGTCAGGGGTTTCAAACTTTATGCGACCTCGCACCACTTGGACGCTCTGCCACGCGTACCAATTTTTGCAGAACAAATAAAACAACAGAATTAGTTACGTAACAATTATAATAGGCTTCGGTATTATTGTTTTGTAAACAAAACCAGATAAACAAAGTATAAAGTTGTGAATCCAACGGAAGCTACTTGCGCACCACCTAAAAAACCTCCGCGTACCACAAGTTGGGAACCCCTGGTTTAAGTTATTAAATGTATGAGCGTCCCTTAGTGTTCTGCTCAATAAAACACTGTTTGTATTGTGTTACGTCATTACTAGATTGCAACACAATGCGAGAAGTTAGTGGGCGCCTGATGTGAAGGGTTGGAGTGTGGGTGAGCAACATGCTTCAGGCAACACATCGAAACTTGTTGTGCCCAGTCAAGCATTAACCACAAAGGTCAGGGTTACGGAGAGGTTGGGCTTGCGCTTGCTGCGGGCTCCACACCACAACTATTTACAATATACCACATGTTTTACGCCTTTGCGCCAATTCCACAATAAAATGTGCGTGAATGAAAAGGATGGGAGCCGATGCACTTGTGACAGCTACCCACAAAGCCGCCGAGAGTGGCGACGGGACCCGGGGCTGCGGATTGTAGCAAAGCACAACGAAACCACAGAGTGAGAGTGACTAGCGACTGTAAATGTGCTACAACAAAGAGCAGGCGGGGAACTAGCAAGTTTGTAGCGTAACATGGCTAAATTAACATATTTAAAAAAAAAACATATTAGTCTTCAAAAAGATCCATGACTCGACCGCCAGTTGTTCGGGGGTGAGGAATTAATATTCGTTCAAAGAATTTGCAGAAATTTGAATCTTTGGGAAGCCGCAAGTGATTTTATAATCAGCGCTAAAATAATCGCAACAATAACTTTTACAATCTCGTGGCAAACTATCGAGGTAATAAGTCGGCAAAATGCGAATACAAAATGTTGACGCCACATTAGTTTTATAAGAAACAAATTCAGCGACAGTTTTACAATTAAGCGTGGAATTGCGAAATGCTTGCACGATTTGCAGCACTAGACATATAAGCCATATATTGCGCACATAAAAACCTGTATTCTATACGTCATTGGCGCTGAAGAGTTCTTACCACTTTGCATTCTATACGTATTTATTTGCGCGGGGTCGTGTTTTATAGTTATGACGTAATAATAGTCGTTATAAAATATAGTTATCCCTTGTTTTCAAACGCAGGGGGCGTGACCCCTCGTTCCCCAGGAATAGGCGCCAGTGTTTTAAGGTAAATATAAAATATATGGTTACAAGGAAATGTCACAAACCGGTAGTTTTAGTTCCTTGATTGACTTGGCCAACGTTTGCATCGCAGCATTTGAAAGCTTACACCATCCGAGGTCCAGCTTCTCAATATTGTGGATGGCAGCAGATATTGCACGAGCACTCTCATCATCAACTTTGCTGAAGCGAAGATTGAGTGATTTGATCTGTGGGTGAGATGAAACTTTGGATTTAATGAATATTTTTACCACAAAGGTCAATGTTGGGGTAAGGATGTTCACAGTACAATACCTGGGGATTATAGGTTAGTAGGTTTCCAAACTAAAATACCAAATCCAAGTATATTGTAGTTGAATTATTTAATTCTTATTTTATATGGAATTTGATCATAACGTACCATTTAGTGATAAAAAATATATATGTATTTGGAAACAGCTTCTTAACAGAACTATACTGTAAAAACAACAAAAGGTTGAAATTCAAAATCATTGGCTGTTTGAAGCAATTTTGCAGATATTGTAATGAGTAACTACTAGAATGTTCAAAGTAGAATCCCAACGTATTCTAGTACGTTTCCAATCTAGAATAACGAATCCAGAATATAGATTCCTTATGTACCATGTTGTGGATTTTTAACCATTTATGAATATCAGGCATCTGCATGACAACACAACAATTTAAAGGACAACATTTTATTTTGAATATTTGATTATTATCGAAAAATAAAAACATATCAGTTATCCTTCTGGTAAACGTGGCTCTACTGGGCAACTCAAAACCAGGAGCCATCTTTTTTTATCAAAATGTGAAAATGCTCCCCTGCTACAAGGTTTATTGGTCGTAAATCTCCAACAATTACATTTATTATTAGTTTCGTAATTTCATTTCTTTGATTAGGGCTTAGGGGTGACTTTGGGGCGAACATATGGGGTCAATCTGGTTTGTCTACATGTTGTTTGAATTGATTCTTCTGAACTGTGAAGTCAGAACAATGATTTTCTTTCACTTTAACAAAATTAACACAAACTTAACCTACTTTATTATGCTAGATCAGTACTATAAAATAGGTTTGGAACAACAAACAGAAGAACATACTAAAAAAATATTTATTCATTTTTGGATTAGTGAGAAACTTGCTAATGAACAATAAATTTACATTCCTTTTCAATTCCTCCCCAAGCCATTATTCCTTTAAAATTAAGTATGGCAACACAAAAAACAAAATTTTTCAATATATCTAGCTTTTAAAATTGGTCTGTGGCCAACCTCAGGATGCTTTCATGGCCCACTGGTTGAGAACCGCTGTGCTAGATAAAGCCAACAGTGAATGTTTTTTTAAAGTGCTTCAATAAACGGCGCTGGTCTAGAATCCTACCACATTTTTGTCGGGTGGTTATTATTTGGGTCAGGGCGCGAGTTAGCAAATATTATCAAAATATATTTGTACACTCCCATAGTTTTTCTTTTTTGCAATTTCAATTTTGACAACTCATTTTGTTACTGTAGAACACAATGTTGTAGTATTCTAGACCAACACCCTATGAACTGCCAGTGCTATTGCAATACGCAAACTGAAAACATTTTTGGCATGTGACATCACTTTGTTGGTCCAGCGCAGTAAAATGTTCCCAAACACCTGAAGACCTTGCACGTGGCATTTCTTTCTCCTTAGTCAATACTCTGTCTGTGCTTGTTAACCCCTTAGCACCAACGGCCAACGCGAAACCTTAACATACCAAACAAAGTCAACGTGTTTTACGACTACCATGAGTCCAAAGTCCAACCGCGCCAAATACGTCACACACGGCCTTCTAAAAATCGCACTTTGGAATGAAATTTATATTGGTTCCACTTACCCACAACAAAATTGGATTCGACACCAAGGATCCGATATTCTACTTTGAACATCCCTAGTTGCATTAAAAAAAAACATGAAAAAAAACAACAGGTTACTGTCAAATCTTATTTTATGTGTGATTATTACGTGATCTTTCAAATGGTCGAATATGTTGTAAAGAATACAACCTTACTTAGTAGAGCGAATTATTGCTTGCAATTACTTTGTATGTAACCTTGCTGGATATTAGCAAGTTTGACCTTAAGTAACCCCATAGCGTATTTTGTTCGAGGTCTCGATTATATTCTACTTTGAACATCGCTAGTCGGGCTTGTGCTTGCTGCGGGCTCCACGCCACAACTATTTACAATATACCACATGTTTTACGCCGTTGCGCCAATTCCACAATAAAATGTGCGTGAATGAAAAGGATGGGAGCCGATGCACTTGTGACAGCTACCCACAAAGCCGCCGAGAGTGGCGACGGGGCCCGGGGCTGCGGATTGTAGCAAAGCACAACGAAACCACAGAGTGACTAGCGACTGTTAATGTGCTACAACAAAGAGCAGGCGTGCAACTAGCAAGTTTGTAGCGTAACATGGCTTGACCTTTCTAATGCTCAAGGGCGTCGAGAGATATTTTGTATTTTTAGTTGTTATTTTTCGCATATTGCTAATCCTCTTCATACAAATGTATGTATACGATTGGAGTGCAATAATCAACAATTAACTGTTATGACGTAACAATTACTTAGTGTAGCACGTGATGCGATGCTTGGAACTTGGTGTAAAAAAGCAGTGACGTAATATACGCGCCGTTGTGACGTACACGCGTGAGTTGAGACAAAACTAAGCAAGAGACTTTAAAGTTTAACGTTGTCTGGTAGTACAAGGTTTACCCAGCTGTAATGTTTCTTACGTTGCTTATAGTAAATTAACCTATTTATCAAACTAACTTTATTAAAAATCATTTGATATACACATTAATTAATATTTAGTCGTAATCTTGCTTGAACATAAAGTATGTTGAAAGTTAATCACATAAAATAAAACCTAGTCTTCAAAAAGATCCATGACTCGACCGCCAGTTATTCGGGAGTGGGGAATTAATATTCGTTCAAAGATTAATAAACGGCAAAATTTTAATATTAACCAAACTTAACAGGAAATATGCCCAGGACAGCTTTTTTTAATGTTACCAAAATTTGCAGGAATTTAAATCATTTAGAAGCCGCAAGTGATTTTAAAATTCAGCGTTAAAATAATCGCAACAATAACTTTTACAATCTCCTGGCAACAATCGAGGTATTAGGTGGTTGTATTTAAACAGGTTAACTGTAAACCATATTATTGTTGTAAACCAGGACATGCGACAAAATTCAATGGAGACCAAATTCGAATAAAAAAATATCGACGCTGCATTGGTTTTATAAGAAATAAATTCAGTGACAATCTTATTGCAATTAATGAAGAAACAATTGCGAAATACTTGCACGATTTGCATCACTATAAATATAAGCCATATATTGCGCACAGCAACCTGCATTCTATACGTTATTGGGGCGGACGAGTTCTACCACTTTGCATCCTATACGTATTTCTTCCTGCGCGGACCTGTATAACACATATTACTTAGGGGTTAAAAATGTAGTTACCCCTTGTTTTTAAACGCAGGGGGCGTGACCCCTCGTTCCCCAGGAATAGACGCCAGTGTTTTAAGGTAAATATGAAATAAATGGTTACAAGGAAATGTCACAAACCGGTTGTTTTAGTTCCTTGATTGACTTGGCCAACGTTTGCATCGCAGCATTTGAAAGCTTACAACGCCGAAGTATCAGCTTCTCAATATTGTAGATGGCAGCAGATATTGCACGAGCACTCTCATCATCAACTTCGTTGCAGCTAAAATCGAGTGATTTGATCTGTGGGTGAGATGAAACTTTAGATTTAAAAAACATTTTGTGACAGCTAAATTACGCGTAAGTCAGGGGTTTTCAAACTTTATGCGACCTCGCACCACTTGGACGCTCTGCCACGCGTACCAATTTTTGCAGAACAACTAAAACAACAGAATTAGTTACGTAACAATTATAATAGGCTTCGGTATTATTGTTTTGTAAACAAAACCAGATAAACAAAGTATAAAGTTGTAAATCCAACGGAAGCTACTTGCGCACCACCTAAAAAACCTCCGCGAACCACAGGTTGGGAACCCCTGGTTTAAGTTATTAAATGTATGGGCGTCCCTTAGTGTTTTTCTCAATAAAACACTGTATTGTGTTACGTCATTACTAGATTGCAACACAATGCGAGAAGTTAGTGGGCGTCTGATGTGAAGGGTTGGAGTGTGGGTGAGCAACATGCTTCAGGCAACAAATCGAAACTTGTTGTTCTCAGTCAAGTTTTTACCACAAAGGTCAGGGTTGCGGGGATGTTGGGCTTGTGCTTGCTGCGGGCTCCACACCACAACTATTTACAATATACCACATGTTTTACGCCTTTGCGCCAATTCCACAATAAAATGTGAGTGAATGAAAAGGATGGGAGCCGATGCACTTGTGACGGCTACCCACAAAGCCGCCGAGAGTGGCGACGGGACCCGGGGCTGCGGATTGTAGCAAAGCACAACGAAACCACAGAGTGACAGAGTGACTAGCGACTGTTAATGTGCTACAACAAAGAGAAGGCGTGCAATTAGCAAGTTTGTTTGGTCGTAAATCTCCAACAATTACATTTATTATCAGTTTCGTAATTTCATTTCTTTGATTAGGGCTTAGGGGTGACTTTGGGGCGAACATATGGGGCCAATCTGGTTTGTCTACTTGTTGTTTGAATTGATTCTTCTGAACTGTGAAGTCAGAACAATGATTTTCTTTCACTTTAACAAAATTAACACAAACTTAACCTACTTTATTATGCTAGATCAGTGGTTATCAACCTTCTATCTTTCGTGGCCAATTTTTGTTGCACAAAAATAAATTTTTATAATAGAAAATAACTATAAAATAGGTTTGGAACAACAAACAGAAGAACATACTAAAAAAATATTTATTCATTTTTGGATTAGTGAGAAACTTGCTGCTGAACAATAAATTTACATTCCTTTTCAATTCCTCCCCAAGCCATTATTCCTTTAAAATTAAGTATAGCAACACAAAAAACAAAATTTTTCAATATATCTAGCTTTTAAAATTGGTCTGTGGCCAACCTCAGGATGCTTTCATGGCCCACTGGTTGAGAACCGCTGTGCTAGATAAAGCCAACAGTGAATGTTTTTTTTAAAGTGCTTCAATAAACGGCGCTGGTCTAGAATCCTACCACATTTTTGTCGGGTGGTTATTATTTGGGTCAGGGCGCGAGTTAGCAAATATTATCAAAATATATTTGTACACTCCCATAGTTTTTCTTTTTTGCAATTTCAATTTTGACAACTCATTTTGTTACTGTAGAACACAATGTTGTAGTATTCTAGACCAACACCCTATGAACTGCCAGTGCTATTGCAATACGCAAACTGAAAACATTTTTGGCATGTGACATCACTTTGTTGGTCCAGCGCAGTAAAATGTTCCCAAACACCTGAAGACCTTGCACATGGCATTTCTTTCTCCTTAGTCAATACTCTGTCTGTGCTTCTTAACCCCTTAGCACCAACGGCCAACGCAAAACCTTAACATACAAACAAAGTCAACGTATTTTACGACTACCATGAGTCCAAAGTCCAACCGCGCCAAATACGTCACACACGGCCTTCTGAAAATCGCACTTTGGAATGAAATTTATATTGGTTCCACTTACCCACAGCAAAATTGGATTCGACACCAAGGATCCGATATTCTACTTTGAACATCCCTAGTTACATTAAAAAAAAACATGAAAAAAATAACAGGTTAATGTCAAATCTTATTTTTTGGTGAGTATCACGTGATCAGCTAAATAGTAAAATATCTTGTAAAAATACAACCTTACTTCTATCAGTAGAGCGTAATTATTGCTTGCAATTACTTTGTATGTAACCTTGCTGGATATTAGCTAAGTTTGACCTTAAGTAACCCCATAGCGTATTTTGTTCGAGGTCTCGATTATATTCTACTTTGAACATCGCTAGTTGGGCTTGTGCTTGCTGCGGGCTCCACACCACAACTATTTACAATAAACCACATGTTTTACGCCTTTGCGACAATTCCACAATAAAATGTGCGTGAATGAAAAGGATGGGAGCCGATGCACTTGTGACAGCTACCCACAAAGCCGCCGAGAGTGGCGACGGGGCCCGGGGCTGCGGATTGTAGCAAAGCACAACGAAACCACAGAGTGACTAGCGACTGTTAATGTGCTACAACAAAGAGCAGGCGTGCAACTAGCAAGTTTGTAGCGTAACATGGCTTGCTCTTTCTAATGCTCAAGGGCGTCGAGAGATGTTTTGTATTTTTAATTGTTAATTTTCACGCGTAGGTTCAGACAAAACTAAGCAAGTGACTTAAAGTTTAACGTTGTCTGGTAGTACAAGGTTTACACAGCTGTAATGTTTCTTACATTGCTTATAGTAAATTAACCTATTAATCAAACTAAACTTTATTAAAAAACATTTAATTTACACATTTATTAATACTAAGTCAAAAACATTAAGTGTACTAAAAGTTAATCAAATAGAATAAAACCTAGTCTTTAAAAAGATCCATGACTCGACCGGCAGTTATTCGGGAGTGGGGAACTAACATTCGTTTAAATTAATAAAAGGAAACATTTAAATATTAACAAATATTTTCAGTAGAAAAAAATAAGCAGGGAATATATTTAGGACAGCATTTTTGTTGTTATTTAAATTTGCAGGAATTTAAATCTTTTGGAAGCCTCAAGTGATTTTATAATTCAGCGTTAAAATAATCGCAACAATAACTTTTACAATCTCGTGGCAACTATCGAGGTATTAGGTGGTTGTATTTAAACAGGTTAACTGTAAACCATATTATTGTGGTAAACCGGACGTGTGACAAAATTCAATGGAGATCAAATTCGAATATAAAATATCGACGCTGCATTGGTTTTATAAGAAATAAATTCAGTGACAATCTTATTGCAATTAATGAAGAAACAATTGCGAAATACTTGCACGATTTGCAGCACTATAAATATAAGCCATATATTGCGCACAACAACCTGCATTCTATACGTTTTTATTTATGCGCGGACCTGTATAATAGTTATGACGTAATAATAGCAAGGGTCAAGGTAGATGTCCCTTGTTTTCAAACGCAGGGGGCGTGACTCCTCGTTCCCCAGGAATAGACGCCAGTGTTTTAAGGAAAATATAAAATATATTGTTACAAGGAAATGTCACAAACCGGTTGTTTTAGTTCCTCGATTGACTTGGCCAACGTTTGCATCGCAGCATTTGAAAGCTTACAATCCCAAAGTACCAGCTCCTGAATATTGTGGATGGCAGCAGATATTGCACGAACACTCTCATCATTAATTTCGTTCCAGCTAAGATTGAGTGATTTGATCTGTGAGTGAGATGAACTTTGGATTTAACATTTTTACCACAAAGGTCAGGGTTGGGGTAAAGATGTTCACAGTATAATACCTGGGGATTATAGATTAGTAGGTTTCCAATTTAAAATACGAATTTCAAGTATATTTTTTTTCTTTATTTATTTAGTTTAATTTATATGGAAATTGATTATACCGTACCATTTAGTGATAAAATCATTTACTCGCAAAACAGCTTCCTAGCACAGCTATACTGTAATAAAATCACAAATTGTTGAAATGCAACTTGGCTAAAATTTCAATGGGTAACTAAACTACATAAAAAAAAACATGATAAAACAACAGATTTTAAACGTACTTTTTTGTTGAGTGTTACGTGATCTGTTAAGTAATCAAAGAAGTTGTAATCAATACAACCTTACTTTTGTCAGTAGAGCGTAATTATTGCTTGCAATTACTTTGTATGTAACCTTGCTGGATATTAGTTAAGTTTGACCTTAAGTAACCCCATAGCGTATTTTGTTCGAGGTCTCACAAACCGGTTGTTTTAGTTCCTTGATTGACTTGGCCAACGTTTGCATCGCAGCATTTGAAAGCTGACAGTCTCGAAGTCCCAGCTCCTTAATATTGTGGATGGCAGCAGATATTGCACGAGCACTCTCATCATCAACTTTGTTGAAGCTAAGATCGAGTAATTTGATCTGTGGGTGAGATGAAACTTGGATTTAATCAACATTTTATCACAGCGAAATTACGTTCAAGTTATTAAATGTATGAGCGTTTAGTGTTCTGCTCAATAAAACACTGTATTGTGTTACGTCATTACTAGATTGCAACACAATGCGAGAAGTTAGTGGGCGCCTGATGTAAAGTGTGGAGTGAGCAACATGATTCAGGCAACACATCGAAACTTGTTGTTCTCAGTCAAGTTTTTTACCACAAAGGTCAGGGTTGCGGGGAGGTTGGGCTTGTGCTTGCTTCGGGCTCCACACCACAAATATTTACAATATACCACATGTTTTACGCCTTTGCGCCAATTCCACAATAAAATGTGCGTGAATGAAAAGGATGGGAGCCGATGCACTTGTGACAGCTACCCACAAAGCCGCCGAGAGTGGCGACGGGACCCGGGGCTGCGGATTGTAGCAAAGCACAACTAAACCACAGAGTGAGAGTGACTAGCGACTGTTAATGTGCTACAACAAAGAGAAGGCGTGCAATTAGCAAGTTTGTAGCGTAACATGGCTAAAATAACATATTTTTAAAATAACATATTTAGTCTTCAAAAAGATCCATGACTCGACCGCCAGTTGTTCGGGAGTGAGGAATTAATATTCGTTTAAAGAATTTGCAGGAATTTAAATCTTTTGGAAGCCGCAAGTGATTTTATCATCAGCGCTAAAATAATCGCAACAATAACTTTTACAATCTCGTGGCAAACTATCGAGGTATTAAGTCGGCAAAATGCGAATACAAAATGTTGACGCCACATTAGTTTTATAAGAAACAAATTCAGCGACAGTTTTGCGTGAATGAAAAGGATGGGAGCCGATGCACTTGTGACAGCTACCCACAAAGCCGCCGAGAGTGGCGACGGGACCCGGGGCTGCGGATTGTAGCAAAGCACAACGAAACCACAGAGTGACAGAGTGACTAGCGACTGTTAATGTGCTACAACAAAGAGCAGGCGTGCAACTAGCAAGTTTGTAGCGTAACATGGCTTGCCCTTTCTAATGCTCAAGGCTGTCGAGAGATATTTTGTATTTTTAGTTGTTAATTTTCGCATATTGTTAATCAACAAGTTTTACAATTGGAGTGCAATAATGAAATATTTCAGTTAAAAAATTTACAAAAATTTTCAGTTGAAAGATTTAACTAAAAATATAATCAGGACGGCTTTTTAATCTTGTTGAAATCTGCGGGAGTCGCAAGTGATTTTATAATTCAGCAATAAAATAATCCCAAAATTGCGAAATGCTTGTACGATTTGCCACACTATAAACATAAGCCGTATATTGCGCACATAACAACCCGTAGGCCTATTCTATACGTTATTGGCGAGTTATAACCCGTTGTATTCTATAGCAATGATGTATCCAGGGGGTGAGGGGAAATTCGACAATTGACAGCGCTAAATCCAGCCTTCCTTATTTTCTCGCTTAAAAAGTTGAATTAGACGCTTTTAATGTTCCTTGCTGTTTGCTGTCTGTGCTAATACTCGATGTTTGTGTAACAACGGCATTTTTTAACTGCAGCAGATTCTTATAATGGTGACTGTCGTTCGCGTTTCAAAGTGTAACGCTTTCTACAAATATATAGTGTATCACATTAAATTTAATCTTATCAATGTGTTTTACTGTGGAAAACATGTTTGTTTTTTCATAGCCTCTATCCAACCTAAGAGATAACAACAATAAAACAAGATATTTACCACCTTTTGTAATCCAACGTATGTGATGACATTCGCTTGGCTTAATACAACATACCTTGGCGAGTAGTGCGATATTTGTTTTTATTTAATCAAATATTTTTTTATACTTTTTTTGAATTGTATTTAAGTTTTACCGCAAATTTGTTACTATCTAACTGTAACGCTTTCTAAAGTCGCAATTTTTAAGTTATAACAGTTGACGCAAATTTATTCTCTATAAGCATATTCTAAAACCACGTGTTTAGTGTGTAATTGACACAACTTATTTTCCCTCAACCGCAGCTTGTATTGTAGCTGACTTGGCACACAGCTCGGCGCAGATGTTGCGCTAATCGTGGCATAATAACACCCGGAAAACGATCTTCGTTTAGTATTGAAGGTGGCGAAAGACGTGCTTGTAATTTAGCGGAGTCTCGTATATGGAACAAACACTTACAAGTAACTAACAAAATGAGCTCCTGCTGCGACAAGGTAGTAACACCAACTGTCGTAAGGACAACTACAATGTCAAGGCACCATGTGCTCAGTGACCTTTGACCGCAAGTCATAGAATGATTACACAATTATATCGGTCATAAAGTACTTACATGAAAATGCGCTTTAGCAAGCTCACTGTTAATCTTAACAGAAGTAATTAAAATTAGTATTTTATGACGTCTTAACGGCACTATTTTATGACGTCATAATTTATTAACGTCAGACTGAAAATAGGGGAATTCCCCAAGTTGCAAATTCGGGAACCAGCTTTTTTGGATACGCCCCTGGCTATAAATCCAAAAAAGGGGGGGTCCCGAATTTTCAACTTCGGGAATTCCCCGTTTTTCCGTCTGACGTTAATGACGTCATAAAATAGTGACAGATATGACGTCAAAAAACAGCGATTGTAATGACGTCATAAATAATAAAAAAATAATCAGAAACAGCCAATTAACGTCCAGCAAAAGCAAACTTTTAGACACAAAACACGTCGCCGACAATCCTGCCAGGCGCCAACTGCGAAACCGCTTAGTGCGCAATCGTTAACTTTAGGAGAAATATATGTGATCGATTTTGGTAAATCCATTTACGGGACTACGCTAAATTAAAAGTACGTCTTTCGCCACCTGCAATACTAAACGAAGATCGCTTTTCCCGGTGTTATTTGATTAGCGCAACATCTGCAAAAACGCCACTTCAATAGTTAGCCTTTTTTAAGTTAGTGTACACCTGACGAGAGAAGCGAGCGCGATTTTTTTTTGGGGGGGAAAACAGCATTTTTTTAAAATTTCTTTCTTCAAGTTTTTATTACATTGCCGAAAATGAAAATAAAAGAAATGTTAAAAAATATGTGTCCAATATTTTTGAATACGTTTTCCGTTTGGCTGCGACGCACTTGGCCACGGCGCAACGATAGAGAAGCGCTAATCTAGTTCAATAGACAGCATCAAAACGTAAAAAGAAAATTCGCGCGAAGCGCGAAAATTTTTCGCACTTACGTAGTTAAAATACTCAAAAAGTATTTAAAATGGACTCGTGTATAGTTTGTCGAAGAGGCAGCGGGCCCGATGAACTACAGAGACCGCTTGATTGATGTTATTAATTGTCGAACACGCACTTGTTGATCAGCCAACCCGAACGAATAACGAAAGGCGAAAGAGAAAAACTATCTAGCGTTTACGGTAGACCAAACAAAAGACGAAAAACGGCGTTTTGCCTTTGATTTTGGTTTCGCATTAGCAAGACGTGTGACCCAATTACACTGAAAAAGTACACACAGCTTCGAACGGTGAGGTAAACCCTGACAAAAACATATATATAGTTGCCCCTTGTTTTCAAACGCAAGGGGCGTGACGGGGGGGGGGGGAATAGACGACAGTGTTTTAAGGTAAATATAAAATATATGGTTACAAGGAAATGTCACAAACCGGTTGTTTTAGTTCCTTGATTGACTTGGCCAACGTTTGCATCGCAGCATTTGAAAGCTCACAACCCAAAAGTTTCAGCATCTTAATATTGTGGATGGCAGCAGATAATGCACGAGCACTGTCATCATCAACTTTGTGGTCGATAAGATTGAGTGATTTGATCTGTGGGTGAGATGAAACTTGGATTTAATAAACATTTAAACAATCGCCAGCGCCAACTGGTGGCGAAAATCCCTTCTAACAAATAAAGCAAGTAATTGTTTAAAATGTCGCGCCCATTGTTGGACTCCCCGACACACCCATCGTGGTGTCGTAGGGTGGCGATAAAGAGGCAATTGTTACAGTATTTTATTTTATTTTTTTAACTTAACCTAGTTTTGTTTTAAAGTTTCTCTTCTACTGCAACTTGAATATGCCAGCGGCTTACCAGGATCCATGACACGAGTATTTAAATTACTGTAGCGACCAAACGCAGTAGGAACACTTCCCGATGTATTTCACCACACAACTTAACCTTTGACCCTAAACCTTAGGGGGAACCTGGGGTTCAGAAAACAGTTTAAAGCGGATGCTTAGAATTGTAGTAAAAAAATCCATTCAATAAGACCAGTGAAATATTATTATATATTGAAATGTGGACCGATCTAATGTTTGCTTTACAAGTGAACTCGTATCATGTTGGTTGACGAACGGCAGGGAAGTGACACAAGACACTTCAATAAATAAATTAAATAGGGCGCAATATGTTGACTAACTAGTGTAACTAGACTTTAGAGCATGTTTGAGAAAGAACAAACAAATCAAGTTGTGTGACTGCTAACTTGTTTAAAATTTAAATAGACGATTAAGCTGCCAATAAATGATAGTAACATTATTGACTCACTGGTTTATGAAGTAGAGCAATGGCGTAAGCAAGTTCTTGTAAATCATCACTTTGTATTTTTGATGAACTCAGATCTACTTCATCAAAATGTTGCAAGCAAAGAGAGAGCATTGCCACAACATCAGATCTTGATAGTTTTGGTTCCAACACATCAAATCCATTAAAGTTGAAAGTCCTTGACTAAAAGCAATATTAAAATGTTACACTTGTACCTCTATAAATATGTTTGACAGAGTTTGTAACCTGGACGTAAATATATAGCCTCGCAATTCCAAATAATAAACGAGAATTTCTTGATGCCAGATAAAACAAAAGGCGATTTTAGGTGCAAGTATGTGTGTAGCGCGCTATAGCGAGTATTTATTTATCCATTTCAACGTTTATTAAGTAAAAATGTTTTGCATTTAAACAACATTTTCGTATTCTTTAGACCTCTACCAATGATGTTACGCTATCTGAAGGATTATTTCTGGTTACATATAAATTGCCACATTCATTTTTATAACCATCAGCTATCACACGAGGCTAGCAAATATACACGGACATGTTATGACGTAATATACGATAGTGATCAAGAGCACCCAGCATGATGGATTAGATTTCAGTCATAAGAATGAAAATATCAACGTCGGAAATACAGTTCAAATGTTTTCCAGCCAAAACACAGTAAATGGTAAAATCAGGGATGGATTTGATCCCAGTAATGAAAATATCAACGTCGGAATAAAACCTAAATACGATTATACCTCATGGTCGGAATAAGAGAGAGATCGGAATATTACCTGAACCCATCTGAATAAGACCTAATTGGTAACAACAGGCCTATACAACATTTTACTTAACCCAACCTCTAAGTACATCACCAACTCCCTTTCCTAATAATATCAATCCAAACCAAAACTAGGGTTGGAAGCGTTGGAATAAGTTCGAAATTCATCAGAATAAAGCCTAAACGTGGCAACCAATCGCCACTTACCCTCTTCCTTCAGTTCCAGGCGTTATCTTGTCCATTTAGGCTTTATTCTGATGAATTTGGAACTTATTCCAACGCTTTAGGTTTTATTCAGATGACTGCGTATGATTATGTGGTTGGTTTTTATACTAGAGATCAAAAGATATAACCCTTTTGGGTGTGAGATATAATCATAATTTGAAATAATTGAAAAATCGAAATAACAAAGTTTTATTTTGCTTGTTAACGTGGCATGATGCTAAACAAAAAATAGGCAAATTTGTTTTATTTATTGGAAAAGCTATTTCCTATTTTCGTAGTAATTTTCGGCCAATATGTTTGGTAATTATATCGGTTTATCTCTAATTAATACCATGGTAATATACATTACCCTGCTAGATATAGTAGCTTTGTAGGTCTTATTGTGTTCATTTTGTTTAACCACACTAATTCATGTAGATTTTGCAATTATTGCGCTTATTGTTACCTTAGATTTGTTCACCACCAGTTTTTCCATCAGATCAGTTTCATGATTTCCAATCACGACATCGCCATGCTTGGATATTTTGCCTTCGTGGATCACATATGAAGTCAAGACAAGCTGATCAATGTTGCACTTGGACAAAGCGTCTATTCCTGACTTGCCGATAATGTTTCCAGTGAGATCAAGTGTAGAAAGCTGAAATGTTTTAAATGCGATAGCAGGGATCCATTAAAAATATATAGTAATTCTCAAGTGTAGAGAAGAAAGTAAATAATTTGAAATGCTGTCAATAAACAAATGAATATGCAAGATAGATTTCTTATTCGGCTTTTAGTGCAATATAAAAAATATGTCGAACCTTCGTTTTTGATAATCCCTTAGCAATGGACTTGGCACCCTTTGTAGTTATTCCACAGCCAGATAATTTAAGATTGTCAATATTGGTCAAAATATCAGCAACTATTAAAGCACCTTCATCACCAATATCATTATTGGAAAGATCAAGTGTTGAAATCTGTTATCAACATAATATAAAATGTAAACAAAATAGATAATCAAAAAATAAAATAAAAATTTTTGGTTAAAGATAATGAACAATTATTTGATAAAAACAGTACATATATATATATATATATAGATATTAAACATAGAACCTTTGTGTGTAATAACTTTGTTGCAATGGAGTTGGCACCCTTTGTAGTTATTCCACAGCCAGCTAATTTAAGACTGTCAACATTTTGCAAAATATCAACAACAATTAGAGCACCTTCATCACCAATATTATTATTAGAGAGATCAAGTGTTGAAATCTGTAAATAACGGTAATGTCTGCAATGTTTCAACATTGTTCAACAATTTTAGGTAACAAAAATGGAAAAGTAATGTAAAAGTAACAAAAAAGTGTTCAATAAAAACAATAGACATATATATATATTTTTTAACATTGAACCTTAGTATGTAATAACTTTGTAGCAATGGACTTGGCACCCTTTGTAGTTATTTCACAGCCAGATAATTTAAGACTGTCAATATTGGTCAAAATATCAGCAACAATTAAAGCACCTTCATCACCAATATTATTATTGGAAAGATCAAGTGTTGAAATCTGTAAATAACGGTAATGTCTGCAATGTTTCAACATTGTTCAACAATTTTAGGTAACAAAAATGGAAAAATAATGTAAAAGTAACAAAAAAGTGTTCAATAAAAACAATAGACATATATATATTTTTTTTAACATTGAACCTTAGTATGTAATAACTTTGTAGCAATGAACTTGGCACCCTTTGTAGTTATTCCACAGCCAGATAATTTAAGACTGTCAATATTGGTCAAAATATCAGCAACAATTAAAGCACCTTCATCACCAATATTATTATTGGAAAGATCAAGTGTTGAAATCTGTAAATAACGGTAATGTCTGCAATGTTTCAACATTGTTCAACAATTTTAGGTAACAAAAATGGAAAAATAATGTAAAAGTAACAAAAAAGTGTTCAATAAAAACAATAGACATATATATATTTTTTTTAACATTGAACCTTAGTATGTAATAACTTTGTAGCAATGAACTTGGCACCCTTTGTAGTTATTCCACAGCCAGATAATTTAAGACTGTCAATATTGGTCAAAATATCAGCAACAATTAAAGCACCTTCATCACCAATATCATTATTGGAAAGATCAAGTGTTGAAATCTGTTATCAACATAATATAAAATGTAAACAAAATAGATAATCAAAAAATAAAATAAAAATTTTTGGTTAAAGATAATGAACAATTATTTGATAAAAACAGTACACATATATATATTAAACATAGAACCTTTGTGTGTAATAACTTTGTTGCAATGGAGTTGGCACCCTTTGTAGTTATTCCACAGCCAGATAATTTAAGACTGTCAATATTTGGCGAAACATTAGCAACAATTAAAGCACCTTCATCATCAATATTATTATTGGAAAGATCAAGTGTTGAAATCTGTAATTTAGATATTAGTAATAATAGGAATTTTTATTTTAATAGTAATTGAAGTTGTGCTGCTAACAGCATTACAAGATTTTAAAAACAAGGGTTGCAACCAAAATTAATGCCTTAAACTGTGATTTTTAGACTTTTCACAGGACCAACGCTATAAGACCGATCAACCGATATTACACTTCTACCAATATATCTGTATAATTAAATTATGACGGATATTATGCTATTAAAATGGAATATAGCATTTACTTAAAAACATAACAAATATATAATTGTTGAACTGATAAACTCCATTAACTCAGTGTAAATTTTGACAATAAAGTTACATTTCACTTTACTGAAGACATTTTTAAATGTAAGCATTTCATCATTACTGGTGCAATAGTGAGCCATCTCTAAAGTGAAGGCAATCAAATGCATTGTAGTTCATTTATTACTGTTTAGTTAAGAAAGGTATTATAAAAATGGAAACCATAAAGAAATACTGTATCAATTAACATTTATTTTATATGTCATAAATATAAAGAATTAATTTTACATAACTTGGATTGTATTGTTTAGCATCATGTAAATTTATAAGCCAAACAGAGATGGACTGTTTAATAGAAATCAAGCAAATTTAAAAATTTGCATTATTTGTTGAAATAATTTAAGTTATTACCTATCTAGCAGGGCGTATCCAGAAATCCGAAAAGGGGGGGTGGGGCGAATTTTCAACTTAGGGAATTCCCCGTTTGTCCGTCTGACGTTAATGACGTCATAATATAGCGACGGATATGACGTCATAAAATAGCGATTGTAATGACGTGTTATGCCTTTCATGGCGCAACGGTAAAGAAGCGATGATCTATTTCCAAAGACACAGTCAAAACGCAAGCAAAGCGGACGTAGGAAGATCATTCGCGCAAAGCGCGAAAAATGTTTTGCACTTTCGTAGTTAAATGGCCAAAAAGTGTTTGAAATGGACTTTTGTATAGTTTGTCAAAGAGGCGGTGGGCGGATCCGGCCCCCGGGCCGTAGGTTGCCGACCCCTGTCTCACACCGACATCTGATATTAACGCGGACAGCAAACAGCGAGAAACATCAGCACCGCCTAACTCGACGTTTTTAGCGAGAAAAAAGCGGAAACCGCTTGATTTATATTATTAATTGTCGAACACAAACTTGCTGATCAGCCAACCCGAACTAGTAACGAAAGGCGAAAGAGAAAAACTTTCTAGAGTTTACGGTTGACCAAACAAAAAAAGAAAAACGGCGTTTTTCCTTTGATTTTAATTTCGCATTAGCTTAAGACGCGTGACCTAATTACATTAAAAACATTGCCGCTTAGAACGGTGTGTAAAACCCTGACAAAAACATACAAAAAAAACGATAATGTCACTTACAAAAAGGGTGGGGGGTCCGAACTCCCCCCCCCCCCTGGATACACTGCAGTATCTAGTATATAAAAATCAGGAAAATCGTTATAGATTCACAAAAGTCATATTGTTGCTCTCCAGTTTAAATGCAAAAGCATCGATGCAATTTTAAAACATGCAAGTCTTCACCAGTTTTGAAAAAAATAACAAAATTGGAAGAAATTAAAGCAGCCAATAAACTTCTTTCATACAACGATCACTCACTGGTTTGTGAAGTAAAGCAATGGCGTAAGCAAGTTCTTGCAAATCATCACTTTGTATTTTTGATGAACTCAGATCTACTTCATCAAAATGTTGCAAGCAAAGAGACAGGATTGCCACAACATCAGATCTTGGTAGTTTTGGTTCCAACACAACAAATTTATCAAAGTTAAAATTCCTTGACTAAAAGCAAAATAAGTTTGTTACGTCGTAAACACTCCTGCCAGGCGCCAGCTGCGAAACCGCTAAGTGTACAATCGTTAACTTTAGTAGGAAACCTTAACAGACCGCGCAAGTGTGATTGATTTTGGTCCATCAACGATTTCAATATCAGCCGCTCAAGTTCCATAAACTAAACTACGCTAAATTACAAGCACGCCTTTCGCCATCTGCAATATACTAAACAAAGATCGTTTTTACCGGGTGTTATTACGTCACGATTAGCGCAACATCTGCGCCGAGCAGTCAGCAAAATACAAGCTGCGGTTGTGGGAAAATAAGTTGTGTCAATTTCACACTAAACACGTGGTTTTAGAATACGCCTATAGAGAATAGTTTTGCGTCAACTATAATAACTTAACAATGGCGACTTTGAAACGCGAACGACAGTCTCCATTATACCTCCTTTTAAGAATCTGCTTCAGTTAAAAAAATGACATTGTTACACCAACATCGGATCTTAGCGTAGAGAGAGAACAGCGAGGAACATTAGCAGCGCCTAGTCCTTGACTAGAAGCAAATTTAACATGTTAAAATAACCACTTCTATAAATATCAAGTACCTCTATTTATATATTTGACAAAGTTTGCAACCTGTCGTAAATACATAGCCTCGCTATTCCACAATTACTTTATGTTAGACGAAATACAAAACTGCGATCCAGATAAAACAAAAGGCGATTTCAGGGGCAAGTATGTGTGTCGTGCTTAGCCAAGCGTAGCGCGCTATAGCGAGTATTTAAACGATCCATTTCAGACACAACATAAAACAAGGCAAACTGAATATGTAAAAAAGAAGAAAGAAGATATCTCCTTGCCCTAATGCACGTTAATGACGACAATGACTTTGAATGGTACTTTCTTGTCTCAGTCAAAATCAGTCATTATAGGTTCTAGTTTATAAAAGAGAAAATATATTTTGTGGTAACGACGTTTAAATCGGAAAAGTCTTAAATCCGTCGGAATAGCCTAAGACTTAATTGGTAAAATACAACCAAATACAACCTTTACACCTAACCTCTAAGTACATCACCAACTCCTCTAATAATTTCAACCCTAACCCAAATTCTAAATCCACCCTTTACCCACCACCTATACAGATACCTGATTTTTACGCTTTCGTCAGTCGATACTTGATACCGCTACCAATTTTATTTATTTATGTGGGTATAGTTAAATTGAAAATAACTTTTTCAAAGTTGAAATAACATTTGTTGCTTTTATCTATTAAAGTTTTTATACTTTGCTTGTCAACGTCTAAACAAAAAATTGGAAATTTGTTTAGTTTTCAGAAAAATATATTTCCTATTTTCGTAATTATTGGTCAATATTTTTGGTAAATATATCGGTCGATCTCTAATTAATACCGTGGTAATATAGATTATCCTGGTAGATAAAAGTGCTTTGTAGATCTTATTGTGTGTTCCTGCGGAATTGTTTTATTTTGTTTAACCACGTAAATTCAGGTAGATTTGGCAATTTATTGCGCTTATTGTTACCTTAGATTTGTTCACCACCAGTTTTTCCATCAGATCAGTTTCATGATTTCCAATCACGACATCACCATGCTTGGATATTTTGCCTTCATGGATCACATATGAAGTCAAGACAAGCTGATCAATGTTGCACTTGGACAAAGCGTCTATTCCTGACTTGCCGATAATGTTTCCAGTAAGATCAAGCATAGAAAGCTGAAACGTTTTAAATGCGATAGCAGGGATCCATTAAAAATATATAAAAAATATTTGAAAAAAATATTTTAAAGTATAGAGAAGAGAAATAAAACAATTTGAAATGCTGTCAATAATATTTGAGTATGCAAGGCAGATACTTATTCGTCTTTTAGTGCAATATAAAAAAAATGTCAAACTTTGGTGTTTGATAATCCCTTAGCAATGGACTTGGCACCATTTGTAGTTATTCCACAGCCAGATAATTTAAGATTGTCAATATTTGTCAAAATATCAACAACAATTGAAGCACCTTCATCACCAATATCATTATTGGAAAGATCAAGTGTTGAGATCTGCAATTTATATGGTGTTATTAATAGAAATTATCAGTGCAAAAGCAATTTAGGAAATATATAGTTAAAATTTACTGCAATATACATGAATAGTTTAAAGTGACACTGGATACAATTCAACCTTGGTACTTTCCAGTCGAAGTGATTCCATGAAAAAAGAAAATGTATTTCCTTGAAAGTATTTTATCCCCAAGTTTATGGGATCACTTTCCAATTCAGGTTCTAATGAAAATAACAACTAAGATTAAAATTTATTTGGCTTATATATTTACAATCCTATAGTTTAACTCTGATGTGCTAAAATTTGAAATATAATTCCAAACTTAAAAAAGTCTAAATACAATAAATTAAAAAATGGTGGTGATATATAAATGATAACTAATATGGAAAAAACAGCAAGAATAACTTGCAATAAATATTCTACAAGAAAATACAAAATATAGCAGGAAACTTGATAAAACAAATTTAACCTTCATAAACTCTAGTGGTTTTTAATTTATGATGTCATTATCACAATCATATTAATGGTTTAAGTTAGTTTAAATATCGTTGGAACTCATAACAAAACTTTGGATGTAGCCAAGTGCCTATTGCTGTTGTAAAACACTTATATTGCTTGTGTCAAATGTGGTATCATTTAAAGATTTGCTTTTCTGGCGACCAATTACTTGATGATTGTGATAAACTTTGCCTTATTGTTACTAAGTATTAATCAAATGCAATTGGGAAAGCGACCAACATGTAATGCCAGCACAAATAACTCACTTAAATGCATGGAGTTTCCAAAATAACATCTCATCATACACATTGGTCCTAAGTATGCTAAGGGTCATTTACGGTCAACCACAGAATAACGTTTAATCATAGCAACACAATAGTTGCAGTTCTAATGTTTACATCTGCATATTACCGACTGATAAATATACAACAGTTGTGACCAGGTTCAACTACAACACAACAATGCTTACAAAACTTTTAAATGTATGGAAACATTTGTAAAGAGTTATGCTACAAAATGTGTGGTATTCTAATACATAACAACACAAAATATAATCATGATTTTATTATGTGGTAAATTGTCATTATATTTTGTGTAATTATTGATCACAATTCCCACAATATGGTTGCAGACACCATTGTTATAAATTTTAGTGATGGGGTTTTTTACATTTTATCAATCTAAATATTAAGAAACGGTTTTGCCTTTCATTGCTGTTTTGTGACAAAGGATATATTATGAACCTCTCAGCAAAGTAGGAAATAAAAAAATCAAAAAAATAAAACTATTCCAGGACTTGATATTTTTATTGATTATATTTGAAAACCTACTATACTAGAATACTCAGTTATTCTTTTGTACTTTTTTGCTGATTAACACAAAATTGATTAAAATACATAATAACTTTAAAGTTCTGCTGTAAGTGTGTATCTGAAACAAACCTAATGGTGCTTGTTAGCTTACAATAATTGTGGCTAATCTAACATTAATGACATGGGTTATAAGCATCTGTAGGTAAATAAATGCAAAACAATATAAAAAAACTTTTTTTTTTTTTTTTTTTTAACAATTTACTGTTACGAATTCAAGATAACAGAAAAAAGTAAACTTTTTAAACTTAAAAGTTAACATTAGGGCAAAGTGCTGAGCTGTGAAAAACTATAGTTTGGATCAAACACAATGTGGAATAATTACCTTTGTTTCTGCTTATATCAAGTGATACAGCTTTGATTGAGAGCAGATAGACAAGACTGGGGACATCAGATGGTAAGACGCGTCCATGAAACTTGATTTGACTCGGCAAGTACTCAGCAATCTTTTTATCCAGTTCTGGATCTCTGAGCTCGTTCAACCAGCCACTGATGGTTATAAGCTTTTTAGTGTCAGTTGAACTAATTTGCTGCACAAACTGAACTGCAAACTCAACTAATTTGGATCTTTTGGCCTCACATATCTGATGGTTGGGCTTGCAACCAAACTGAGTAAAAAACGAGCTAACTGTTGAGTTCAGTGCAATGTTGAAATATCCGAACATGAATCTTGACACAACTTCCCATCGACTTTCAGGTAACTTAGGAAGAATGTTAATAAATTCATCCAGAGTGGAATAAAACACCAAGTGAAGAGCTGAGAAGTTTTCTTGCAGTAACAAATGTGTAAAGCTTGTTCGTTTCAAACCTTCCAGTATTTTTAAGCTAACTTTATATCTGGAATCAAGATAGTGCATGAGAAAGGCATCTGCATCACTTTGTTCCATGCCTACATCAAAAAAGTCCTTGGCTGTAAATACAAGATCTCCTTTTTTAAATCCATTCCATGCCAAAAGAGCAATTTTGCTTAAGTGAGCATGTTTTTCCCTGATGTGTTCACTTTGGCAGAAATACTCCAGAACTTTGAAAAAAATATATGTGAGGGATTCTATTTCCAGCTCTTTATCTTCTGCAAAATGTATATTTATGACATACATAATGATTATGCAGAGAGCAGGAACGTGACACAAAACAGCAATGTCTCTCTTTCTTTCCAAATAAGCCATTACTAATGTGACCTGTTCTGCCGTTTCACAGATTTGTTCACAAATATTTTTTTGTGAAGCAGCTGAAATACCTCTAAGATTAAAAACTGATGTTGTTTGGATCATTTTAGTCATATTGTGAAATTGACCAGGCCTACAAGTGAAAACTTTTATGGATTTTTTCCAAACCTTAGCTTTAAACAGCCTCTTTAGATGAACATCAGCTGTCGCTATTTCATCTGATGGTAATGGTTCATCTGTGAAGAAAGCATCAGTATTTGCTTCATCCAAACCATCACATACAAATACAACATTTTCACCGTCCCCAATTGATTCCATTAAAGACTTTTCTGTAGTTTGCTCATGTCGAAATTTGATGTCTGTTCCACTGAAACACATTTGTAGAAGTGTAGTTTTGGTTTTAAAGTTGATTTCCCGACAAAAAACAAAGAAAATGTACTCGCATTTTAGAAATAGCTTTTGCTCTAGAACCATTTCCACTATCATGCGAGTAAGAGTGGTCTTGCCAATACCAGCTTGTCCGATAAACACAATGTTATTGCCGTTTCGGTCGATGTAGTCCTGTCTGGCTTCTTCAGACGCATGTTGTCTTGCACCTAACTCTGTTTGTTTAACAGCCTGCTCTATCGCTTCACTGATGCCAAGGCTTTCTGATTCAAGTGATAAAAGTTGCTGGAAATCTTCTCGTTTGCTGTAATGTCCTTCTTTGTTTAGTTGTTCGATAGATTTTGGTTCATTTTTAGTTAATGCAACAGGCACCAGCTGAATTGGCTGGTCCCTATCAAGTTTTATCGGCATATTTCTTATTCCTGATATTAATTTCACATGTTTGCGCAATTCCCTTTTTTTTTTTGCTCGCCAAACTATAAATAAATATACATTTTACAATTATATAAGAGCATAACAACATATGATTGGAAAATTATTGTAAAATCCACTTAACTTACTTTTGTCTGGAATAAATTGCAAAGCTCTGGTCAATAAAGAAGGTCCTGGTTGGTCGGCCAAACTTGGTCGGACATCTGCAACTGGTTTTGCTTCATTTGTATCTGAAAACAAAGAAAATGTTATTTTGGGTAGAATAGATTCACAGTACAGGCATTTTGTTGACAGATATTAGATAGAAAATCACGCAAGTCTCTGTAATGTGCCCAATGCATCATGTATCCTTTAACATTATTGTCAATCCAACCAAATAAAGCTGCGCGTCACTTAAAAACAACTTAACCATAAGAAAACAACAGGAAAAGCAGACGGTGCACCCCAGGTTGTGGTTCTGCACCCCTCACCTCATGTATTTGATAATGTTATGAAACATTCGGGGCACCTCATAGACAAAATATTTTGACTCTTAGATTATATTGCTCAATTATTACCTTGTTTATTGCCTAAACATGGCAAAGTTTATACATTCGTTAAGTTTAAAAGGTTCACAAATATTGAACAATTCAGGCAAAAAATTGCTTGTCACCAGAGGGCGGTTGCGTCATGTAGCCCCTATCATTATTGTTAATCTAACCAAATAATGATGGGCAGCATGTAATTAAAATGGATTTGAGCTGCATTTTTGCACCAGTTCACTTAAAACAAACTTAACTATAAGAAGAAAAGCAGACTGTGCACTTTGAAGGTTCACAAATATTGAACGATTTAAGCCAAAAATGCTTGTTGTTAGAGGGCTGTTGGCTTTTGCTTTTTGCATTCACCTGGATGGTGACCACAACATTAAAGATGACACATGTGGGTTATTATCAGTCGATCGATTTGCAATGTTGTAATGACTTGACAATCACTTGGACTTAAATGCATTTAAAGAAGCGTTTTCAAATCACTTGGTTTGGACTTTAGTCATTTTGGCAAATTACTTTTTAACCACAATCAGGTGGCAGTATTACAACTGAAAACCTTACGTTATGACACCAATTACAACGAGTAACAAAGTATTTTACGGAACAACACCTAATAACTCAATACTGGACACTGGAAAGAATTTGCATCAAAGTCTACGAGAAGCTAATAAAACGTTATGTACAGCGTTTAATAAAATGAGAGATTCAGAGCAAATTAAATCAGGATGTCCAAACAGAATGTAATTCAACCAAGTAGCATGAGACAAAGAATACAACGCAGTCGGTGACATTACAGAATTATCGACAAACAGAGAACAAATTGCGCTCATTAAAACTGACCTTTCGGTGGTTAAAAGTTGACACTAAAAAAAACAAATGTATTGGAGTATTTGAAGCTCCGCAAAAACAAGTACAAATATTAGTTATATTTCAGTGGACTGAATCTCAACATACGAAGAACAGCAGTAATTTTAGGATTCTTTCTGTAAAGCTGGTATGTATTGTTGGATTTATAGAAAAAATGATGTTTAATATTTTCTTAAATATTGAAACTGAAGATACAGCCCACAATTTCACCGGGAGACTATTCCAGAGTCGAATTGACTTGCAAACAAACGAGTTATGCATCATTTGGGTTTTCGAGCGGACTACGGGCATTGTTAATGGGTAGCGAAACTCGTAGCTAACAATATCTTTTATAAATTTAGGTATGTATGATTGTAAGTACGATGGTCCAATGTAAAGAATTAACTTAAAGAATAGTGACAAAGTGTGAACATTTTGTCTTAAATAAAGAGTTAGACCAAGGTCAAGTAGGATTTTACTGTGTGATATGGTTCTCATACACCCTAGAATTAGCTTAGCTGAATCGTATTGAACACTTTCAAGTGGGTCACTGTCGGACTTACTGCAATTGTCATAAATTATGTCCGCGTATTCCAATATTGGAAGAATGTGAGCTTTGTAGAAGACAAGGAGTATGTGGCGCTAAACAGTTGTGGAAATTTTACGTAGAATGTTTAGGCGGGTACGTGCTTTATGACAAGTATATAAGATATGTTTATGCCAGGATAACGAAGGAGTAAATATAAAACCTAGGTATTTGTGACTGTCATCTTCAGGTAATATGGAACCTTTGAAAGTTTTTTTCGGATGGTGAGTTTGATTTTTAGATATTGTGAGCACAGATGTTTTAATTGGATTAAAATTTACCGCCCAGATGGAAACCCATTTTTCAAGAACTTTGAGATCGGTTGTTAAAGTTTTGTGAAGTATAAACGGACATTTGGAAGAATTGTATAAAGCTGTGTCATCTGCAAAAAGTGATACATGTGAAGTTAAATTAGCCGAAATATCATTTACATAAACGAGAAATAACAAAGGACCTAAAATGGAACCTTGGGGCACTCCAGCATTAGTGGACAGCGTATCAGACAGACAGTTATTTAAGCGGACGCGCTGAAGGCGATTTGTTGAGTAAGATGCCATGAGATAAAAAAAAAGACCCGTTAACGCCAAGCTGTTTTAATTTAAATAATAAAAAAACATGTTTGAATGCTTTTGAAATGTCGAGAAATACTATTCTGCAGTCCAAACCGTTATCATGTGAAGAGTATATCTCTTGTGTAATATGTAATAAATTAGTAACAGTTGAGTGTTTTTTCCTAAATCCTGAATTATTAGGATTAAGAAGGTTATTTGTTTCTAAGAAGGTGGTTAAGTGCTTGTGAATCAGCTTTTCAAAAACTTTAGAAAGGGAAGGCAGCAAGGAAATTGGTCTGTAATTTTTTATGTCAGATTTGCTACCCGACTTGTATAATGGTATAACAGTCGCCTTTTTCCATTCTGAAGGAAAATCTCCCGTTGATAGAATAAAGTTAAAAAGGTAACATAATGGTGTACATAAGGACACAGCACAAAGCTTAAGAAGTCTGTTTGGTAGGCTAAATGGATCAGATGACTTGTTATGGTCAAGATCAGGGTGGTTCAAAGTTGACAGCATCGCGGGCCACAATATTTCCTGCATATTCTTGACCTAATGCAGGCTACAGGATCAATGATTTTTGTTAGGCCGGAGCCTGAAATGTTTAAAGATGATGCCGCAAAGCATCGTCAAAAAGTAAAGTCGTAGGACATATAAGGTCGACATACTTGCTGCTATCGTTGAACTTGTGCGCAAATGAAATCAAGTAATAAGACACTGGCAAAATGGTGCGCACGAAGCGCGAAAAAGTTGAAAAAAATTTCAATTTAGAAGCTGTTACTTTATTTATAAGCGTATAATTTTTTAAACTAGATTAATTTGGCTAAAATTGCATCACGGAGAGCGTCGTTAATTTACTTTAAAGTGACAGAGTAATTTATATAGGGTTGTACTTTTAAGTTATGCCCATATTAAAATACGGAAAACAAAAAGGAAATGTAACAAATAAGTTCGCCAAACACCCATTTTAAAAAGTCCCATATAGGAAGTAGTCCCACTTTCAAACAAGTCTAACACATACCAAAAATTAGGCATTCTTTGTCACCCCCCAAAATCCGAACTTGATGAGCGATAGTAAACTTGTTTATTTAATAGTGTAACCGGAAAAATATAATCATATAGCCAAACAATTGTAGTATGCTTGTTGATCGCGGGTTATATTTCTTTGAATAAACTCTCAACTGTAAGCATTACAATTCATTCGCAGGGCATGAACAATGGTGCCGCGGGCCACATGTGGCTTGTGGGCCTCGGTTTGGACCATCCTGGTCTAGATGACGCGAACGGGACTTGACTTGTTAATTTGTTATTTATTCAAAAAGATTTGGCTTTAACTTAATTTCAAAATGTTTCTCATTAATTTCCAATATTTTTCTGTTTCTATAGTTACAATTTTTTTTATTATTTTTAAGTTTAAAGAAATGCCATACACTTACAGTTGGTGGTGGGCTTTGGTTGATCTGATTCAGCAGATTCACTTGGTTTATTTGGTGGGTAATTATGGTGATGTTCTACCTTGACATTTTGATTTCCAAAAATAGAATGATCTATATTGCCTTCCACTAAAATATCCAAATGGTAGAAAGACGAATAAAACACATTAATTGCAAAATAATGGAAGTTGTGACAAAGATTTACTAAAACCAAGCTACAATCACATTGTTGCCCGTTTTTATTATGGCATTAAAACAATATAAAAGCAACACGTTGAAATAATACATATATAATGGTAAACATGAATGTTTGTACAAAATGTGGGTACTGTGAATAGACCTTGCTATATATGCTTTACCACAATCATACACTGTTATCTTTACAGTTTGTGTTAGTGATAATCTTTAGATTCCATGTATTTTTACACATTTCATTAAAGAGCAAGCCGATCAAAAGCAAGATAATATTTGGTCGCCTTTTGTATTTTGTGGTTTATTAAAACAATTTAATGATTTTTCATGTGACATTTATTGTGGTGTATTGATATTTTAGTTTTTATGAAATAAAAACCACTACTTACCCGTTGTATTAGTAGGGTTGTTGTAAGTGTTGTCAGTATTGATAATATCCCTCCCAGCCATCTGGGCATTGTCTATAATTGCAGAATTTAGTTTAAAAACAGATGAATCTTATTGAAAGTTTGAATAAATAGTAATGGTAACACTCAATTCCCTAAAGAAGAAATATTAATTATTTTCCAGGCTAAAAAAGTATTTTATTAAATAGACAGATAGACAAACAATTTATGTATAAGATTTTTACAAATACTGCACGACTACATTGTTTGAAGTTATTATATGGATAATACTTTAATTTGAAGAAATTACATTTATCATCAAATCTACACAAAGGTTTTTTTATCATTGTTACCAATATCACACAATACATTTAAGTAAGCTGACCAGGAATACCAAATACCTCTTGCTTGCATTGTGGTTTGCCTGGAGTCCACATTTTTATGTTGTGGATCTGCAAAGCAACAACAACTAATATTATGTGGTGTGCTAAGTTATATTTCAGTAATGTGATCATTTTCAAGCAATTTGTTTATTTTAATTCTAAAACAAGCAGTTCTAACTTTCCTTGTGAAAGAGACAAATATCTTGTAAGGCTGCTGAAATCTGGCTGGAAAACAGAATTGGTTTTGAACTTTTGTTTTGTTCCTAATAACTCCATTCACCAGCATGTCTAACTTTATTAGCGAGAATTCAAGACTTTCATGAAGAGGAAGTGAAACACGCATTTGGGCATTACGTGGACAGGTCACCTTGCTAATTATAACTAGGAACATAAAAATTTTCTTTTAAGATTTTAGAAAAGCATTTTACATTGACAGGGCAAAATTAGCAGTCCTGAATGTAATATGCTGTGCACTGCTATCAAAGTTTTGTCTCGTGTGTGAAAATGACCTGTACTGTTAATAGATTTGTAAGTGGACTTGGGCATAATTTATTAAGTCAAATGACTTGGGTAGAAATTTAATTTTTATAAAGCATTTTAATATAGATTTCAGCTTTTTATCCTAATTTTTTTTGACAAAACAATTTGCTTGTAACATGTTGTTTTTTGGTTATTTATCATAATGGTTTAAATTTACCATTTTATTACTATATTATTTATTTTTATTTCGGTGATTTGACTCAGAGTTGACTTGCTCTAATAAAGACTTGACTTTAATTGTACCACCTTGCAATATTTTCTCATTGAGTTCCCCTCCTTTGAAAATCTACGTGCCCAGTACTGCCTTTTGTCACTTAACCACAGGCTTTGTAAGTCAGTAACTATTTCAGAATCTCATATTAGTGATTTCAAAAATTCATGTGATTGAATATGTGTGGAAACAACAAGGTTTGTTTGTGAAATAAATCTTTCAAAAAAAAAATCTTCTGATTCTTTGGCCGACAGAGTCCCCAGTTATTCAGTCATACTGGCAATAACTATAACAACCATTTCAAACTATGTAATAAATTTAAATAATTACAATAAGTGCAAAGCTAAAACGTTTATTGTGTTCATTAAATTCTGACTGTCATTGAAAACTGTTGTATGCCTTTTATTTAAATAAATCAGTGATTTCACAAATTGTAGCACGCAAGTACATTTTAACTCAATTTATAACTTACCTCTGTTTTCCATACATGCCCTGGCAGCATTAGCTAGTTTCCTGACTAAATTTTAAATCACTGATTAATTTAACTTAAGCAACTACATTTGAACACTAATTAGAAATTACCTTGTTTAGAAGAATTATTAATTTGTTTTTCATTTGTAATTTTTTTTTTGAAAGATCTATTTTTCAAACAAGCGTGTGATTGTTTTACACATATTCAATTTAATATTTTTTTAAAATGCTGAATATGCAGGAACATTATGCACTAAAATTGGCAAGAAATAATTTTTTCAGTGCTATTCTGAAAAAAGTATGAAGCACAGTGTTTAGCAGGGATAAGCCAGTGTTTGGCATATAGATTGTTTATTAGTTTTAAAAATACTAAATTTCGATAAAACTTTTGGGTATTTGCAGTTTTACTTGATTTGGCAAATACTTCTTTATTGAGTTAAAAAAGCAATTATGTTGTTCACCATTCCTGTTATAGACAGGAAGACAGGTATGACATTCACATGGGCATAATGACTAGGCCATGCTGTTCCATCTAAGGCCTAACTATATTTGTGGCTGTTTTAATTACGTAACGCAAAAAACTTTTGCGCTTCGCGTGAACTTGGGCCTCGTTTAGCTATGGTTGTGTCTCTGAAGCACATCTATTCAGCCAAGAGATATTATGCATAGCATGCCATGTTGCACTTTACTGTGTGTTTTGCAACTTTTTGCTAATTCATTTACTTATTGTTAATCTTGTTTATCGCCTAAACATGGCAGTGTTGATACATTCCTTTGACGAACACATCATTTAAGTTTTGGGGCAAAACCAAAAAAACGAAGAATTTATGTCAAAAATGCTTGTCACCAGAAGGCTGGCAAGATTCTGCCAGCCTGACCAGTATCTCAGAATGCTCACAGTTTGACAAGCATGTTGGTCAAAAACTCAGCAAAAAATCAAAGAAATTGGTGCTAAAAAGTTAGATTTTCACATAAAGTCAATGATATATTTGTGAGAGCATGTATATGTGTAACGCAAATTAATTTTGTTGAGCTATTCTGAAAATTAAGTAACTTTTTCAGTCTAGAAAAAGTAAGGGCTGGGAAATATGTTTAAACGTTTTGATTTCAACGACTCTCATTTTTATGTTTTTGATGTTCCAAATAATTCATATATCTAACTATGGGCATATAAACTGTTCATTATTTAAAAAAAAAACTGTTTGAGTGCTTGTAGTTCTACTTCGATTGGCAATGCTTATTTGGCTTAAAAAATGGTCGTAATCCCAAAGACAAGCAAGACGTTAACAGGGTCAGATTAAAAGGGCACCAGGTCATGCCACCCGCTAAATCAGTGGTTCTCAACCGGGGGTCTGCAAAACGTTTTCAGGGGTCCAAAAACTTTTAAATACCGGTACACTTTCATTAAATTAATTAACGCTTGTAAGTTATTATCGCTTAGCAACATGCTTGATCACAATCGTGTTAAGTGATAATTTATCTAATAAAATCACATTGTACAATATTGTAAATCGCATTGAGTGTGACAAAACACTTCCATTGTGATGAAACTCAAATAGATTGTAAACTGGAAGGCAGCATTACAACAGTTCACATGAACACAACCACGCATTTCAAGACTTGATTCGGAAATGTGACAGCAGAAATCACATTAAAATAAACGAGTGTCATAAAGTAATTCCGTGTTGTATGTTACTTTACTCAACATAAGGTGCACTACGCAGACATACTGAATTACTAAAAAAAACTAAACGCAGATATAAGACCAGAAAAATGTAAGGGGTCCACGACCATTTCCAAGAATCAAAAAGGGGCCACGTGTACAAATAGGTTGAGAACCACTGCGCTAAACTATATGTTTTATATGTAAATATTAAATGCCATTTTTTTAAGCAATATGCAAATCTGTTTATTGCGCTTATAGAATCACTTTAACTTTTAAATGGAACTTTTAGGGCATTATTTGGTTTGCTATTTGAGCAAATAAGCACTTTTCTTTTTGGTGCTTAGCAGACATGTGCACCCGCAGATTGTATTTTAGCTTCACCATCATGATTTCTTAATGTGGCAAATAGGGATGCTCAAAGTAGAATATCAAATCCTTGGATTGGAATCCAGATGGGATTCAAATCCAATTCTGCCATTCATTTCGGGTAATTGGGACCGATATAATTTAATGTTTTACCGCGGATTGTTGCGCCTAATTGCACAAATGCGTGTGGTAAGTTGGCCTGTCAACGCGGCGATTAATTTACAGAGCTTGCTTTAAATGTAACCTCGTAGTGCACTGTCAGCGTTTTTTCGGGCGAATTACCGTGTCTTGCGATAACGTTCGTCTAATAATTAAGTGTAAATCAAGCGTTATTGGGCGAGCGGCTAACGTGTAAAGGCTGTACCTCAGTATACCCCATATGTATTTCTTTATGTCACAAAAAACTTTGCCACTTAATTTACTTATTTTTTATCCTCTAAACATGACAAGGTTAATACATTCCTTTGACAATCACATCATTTAAGTTTTAGGGCACAACAAAAAAACGAAGAATTTACGCTAAAATTGCTTGTCACCAGAAGGCTGACAAGATTCTGCCAACCTGGTTATGCACAACGTAATTGTCAAGAATTCGTTATGTCAATAGTAACTTTGTATTCTTTGAAGTACATCATTTGACCGCCTAACAGATCATGTTAGTCAAAAAAGAAGCAATATAACTTAACAATGCTTCAAAATCAGGACCAAATTGCTTAAGACTTCTGTGTTCATTGCTTCATTGTACTCACTATTGGCAAAAATATAAGTTTTGGCAACAACCTGGACAGTTGACATATTACAGTTTAAAGAACTGCTTCAAATGACAATTGTTAAGAATGTTAAACATATGGGAGATTTTTATTATAATGTACACATGTTAGCAAATTTGTATGAATGTTGCTTAAAATAATTAGTTTGTTTATCACCGAAATATAACAAGGTTTTATGAACACAGTATATATAAGGGGAAAAACACGCAAAATTTGGGCAAAAATGCTTGTCACCAGAGGACTATCAGAAACAGACAACTTCAGGCAATGCTAATGTTTCAATTTGATAAAATTATAATTTTTTTTATTTTTCTAATGAATAAATTTTGACAAATCCAAAACTTACCTTTTTTATCTCTGTCTTCCTTTTTTGCTCTGGCAGCCTTTGCTAGTTTCTTGGAACTAGTTCTTGGGCGATTGCTTGGTGGGGAACCCCCCTTTTTCTGGCTCCTTGCAACCGGATGTTGACTGGTGGAGGGATTATCATCGGAGCCACAAGAGGAAATATCTTCATCAGAGCTCGATCCTAAACAAAAGTACAGAGTTTTAAATCAACACTGATTTGACCCACCTAGGTAAAGTAAAAATGATTGCACTTGTTGGGAAACTATTTATTAACAAATTACCTTTTTTCGCACTGTTTTCCTTCTTTGCTCTGGCAGCCTTTGCTAGTTTCTTGGAACTTGTTCTTGGCCGATTGCTTGGTTGAAAACCCCCTTTTTTCTTGCTCCTTGCATCCGGAAGTTGACTGGTGGAGGGATTATCATCGGAGCCACAAGAGGAAATATCTTCATCAGAGCTCAAACCTATATGCAGTACAAAATTTTAAATCAATGATTAATCTATCAGAATCAGACAACTTCAGGCAATGCTGATGTTTCCATTTGATAAAATTATAATTTTTTTTATTTTTCTAATGAATAAATTTTGGACAAATGCAAAATTTACCTTTTTTATCTCTGTTTTCCTTCTTTGCTCTGGCAGCCTTTGCTAGTTTCTTGGAACTTGTTCTTGGCTGATTACTTGGTGGGGAACCCTCCTTTTTCTTGCTTCTTGCATCCGGATGTTGACTGATGGAGGGATTATCATCGGAGCCACAAGAGGTAATATCTTCATCAGAGCTCAAACCTATATGCAGTACAAAATTTTAAATCAATGATTAATCTATCAGAATCAGACAACTTCAGGCAATGCTGATGTTTCCATTTGATAAAATTATAATTTTTTTTATTTTTCTAATGAATAAATTTTGGACAAATGCAAAATTTACCTTTTTTATCTCTGTTTTCCTTCTTTGCTCTGGCAGCCTTTGCTAGTTTCTTGGAACTTGTTCTTGGCCGATTACTCGATGGAGAACCCCCCTTTTTCTTGCTTCTTGCATCCGAATGTTGACTGGTGGAGGGATTATCATCGGAGCCACAAGAGTAAAAATCTTCATCAGGGCTTGATCCTAAACAGAAGTACAAGAGTTTAAATGAATGATTGATTGAACTCAAACAACTAACTGCACTTAAACACTAAATATAAATTACCTTGGTTGGAAGTCCCTGCTCTTAATTGTGGAGCACATTCATGCTGAAAAAAATTAAACTCAAGATTATAAAGAGCTATGCACACCTTGATATTTCAAACAGGGAGTCGAACTAAACCCAAACAGGAACTTTATGAACCAGTTTCAAGCCACTTTTTCCTTGAAGCTTAACAGAACCTGAATAGTTTTTTGTAAGATTGTTAAGAGCAGAACCAGAACTGAACCAAATACTTTGAAAAAACCTGAACCAAACCTGTCAAATAAGCAGTTCACTCCAACATTACAACAAGTTGTATTGTACAGTCAAGTTATGACATGTTCCAAATTTAATAAAAAACAAATTTTTATTAAATAAAACATTGCTTTTTAATTTTTCAGATGCTTTCATTTTAGTGATTATACGATGTAGTAGCTGCTTGCTTTTTAATATGTCGCAAAACTGAAATTTAATGAGTTGCAATTCGATCATTTTTGGATTGTAGTAAGACGTAATAAGAATACCAAGGCCAGGTTGGCAGAATCTTGCCAAACTTCTGGTGACAAGCATTTTTGGCCTAAGTTCTTTAGTTTTTTGGTCGTGTCTCAAAACTTAAAAAGTTTCGCCGAACGCGCACAATTTTTTGTGACATAAAGAAATACATATGGGGTATGCTGAAGTACAGTCTGGGGGAACACATGTAGACTGCTTTTCTTTAACACTATTACATAGATAAGCTGTTTTGCGACGAACTCATGTGCACACATGCAGCTCAAAATCAGATTGAAAAGCGAGAAAAAAATTATTGAAATCGGGATAAAATTTTTTTTTTGGAATTGGAAGAAATTGATAAAAAATAACAGTGTGTTATAATCCAAGTTAATAGAAATTGTTTGCCGAAATTAGAATCACACAGTGAAGTGCAACATGCCATAGTATGCATAATACCTGTTGGCTGAATAGATGTGCTTCAGAGACACAACCATAGCTAAACTAGGCCAAACTTTGCGGGAAGCACAAAAGTTTTTTGCTTTTACCTAATTAAAACAGCTAGAAATAAAGTTAAGCCTTAGATGGAGAAGCGTCGCTTGGTTCAGGGTGGTCCAAGGTTGACAGCATCGCGGTCCACAATATTTCTTGCATAACCTTTGCGGGCCACATTCGTGCTGGAACGGATCAACGATTTTCGTTACGTTGGAGCATGTAATGTTTAAAGAAGACGCCACAAAGCATCGCCGAAAAGTAACGTCCAAACCCGAAAGACATATAAGCTCCATAAACTTGATGCTTTTATCGAATTTGTGCGCAAATGAAATCGAGTGATAATAAGACGGGCAAAATAGGGCGCGCGAAGAAATTGCGTATTTGGCAAAACTTTTGGCACTGGGCTCGAATCCTACGACAACGCACATTATTTGGGTTAGGGTGCGGGTTAGTGTTTTGGGTTATGGTGGGTCAAGTATCATTATAATAAATATAATAATGCTTGACCCACCCACACCCAAACGTTAACTCGCACCCTAACCCAAATATTATGCGTTGATTTAATAATGTGGTAGGATTCTAGACCAGCGCCAAACTTTTAATTTAGAAGACTGCATTTTATAAGTGTAGAACGTTTTTAATTAGATTAAATGTACTGAAATTGCATCACGGAAAGGGTCAAGGCGTTAACCTTTAGTCACAATGAAAACCTGTAATTTATTTTATCGTTCATTTACTTTAAATTTGCAAAAATATAGGGTCTTACTTTTTATGTTATGTTCATATTAAAAATAAGGAAAACAAAACGCAAATATTACTTATAACTTCGCAAAACAGCCATTAAAAAAAGTTTTATATAGGACTTACTGCGAATTTTAAACCGGTTCAACACATACCAAAAATTAGGCGTTTTAGCACCCCCTGGATCCCAACTTGATGAGCGATAGTTAACTGGGTTATTGAATGGTGTAACCGGAAAAATGTAATCATAACTAAACAATTTGAACATGTTTGATGTTCGTTGGTCACTTACATTTCTTTAATTAAACCCTGAAATAGCAATAATTTAACAAAGCTCGCGGGCCACAAAAAATGATGTCATGATGTCGGTTTGGACCACCCTGGCCTACTACATCCTCTTTATGCGAATGCGAATGTTATAATGCCTATTTAACAGGAATGGCGATTATCATGATTGCTTTTTTACCTCCATAAAGAAGTACTTGCCAAATCAAGTAAAACTGCAAATACATAACAGTTACATTGAAATTTAGTATTTTTAAACTAATAAACAATCTTCTGCCAAACACTGGATATATGTGTAGAACAAGCCTGTACGTTTTTTTTTTAAATCTATCTTTCAAAAAAAAATAAAATTTTGTTTCATTTAAAAATTCTTTTTTTTTGACTAATTTCTTTGGTTTTCTGTCTGATTATTTGGCCGACATGGTCGCCAAGTCGCCAGCTATCTGCCATACTCATCAAAGCCCATACAGAAGTAGGTATCAATTCAATAATTGTTCTCTACATTTATTGAACTACATTTTTACGATAAACGTAACCCCAAAACAACAATGGTCAATCGGAGCTGAACCGGATCTCAATAATTGCTCCGAAGCAAAACCGAACCTAAACTGAATTTCTAAAAATCCCTGAACCCGAACCAGGAGAGTCAAACGGTTCGACTCCCTGGTGATTTCAAGTGAGAAACAATCAATGTATATATCATTATGTTATCAATTAAAATTTTGTACTAAAAATGACAGTTAAACTTTAGTCATATACCCAGAAGAAAAACTATCATTTTGCCACAAGAAATGAGTAAGTACCAATAAACAACTTGGTTAAGGTTTGACCAATGTCTGTAAGAAACATTCCATTTCCTCCAAAACACTTGAAATTGGAAATAACAGAAAGCAGAATTACCTCAAAATTGATGTTTCTTGTTTGTTCGTCAGACATTTCACAGTTTAAACAAATTTGTAAAATATTCACATGTTTACAAACCTAATGTAGCAATTTGAAAACAACCATTCTCATATAAGATGTGTTAATCTATTTAAAATATTCACATATTATAAGCATTAGAAAGATATAATACATTTACAAGGTTTATTATTATCAATAAAATGTAGGTGTCAACAGTCGCCTTTATTAATTATTATTACTCGCATTGCTTAACTTGGCGTCTTTATGCATGTGACGGTTGTCCATACCAACACAGAATACTAATTGCTAATTAACAATTCGCCACTGAAAAGAAACACGAAAATACAAAATACATTCACAAAAGGTTTAATATCGATTTACAATAAAGAAACTAATTGTCAAAATTATAATTTCAGGGAAGAAATTAATATGGGATAATAAATATAATAATAATATTCCACGACACCCTGTATTGATTCGGTGACACCTTGTCACTTTGGTGAAAAAGTCACGACCCCTCCTCCAATGCCACGTGAACAAAACCATAAGCAGCTGATATTTCGGGAAGTTTTTTAATTCTCGAACCACAATCTCGCTCAGCTGCGCCTTGACCAAATATGTAGCTTCGGAAACTTAACGGTGGCTTGGCGAGCCAAGAAGCATAACGTTAGCGCCACAGCGCAACAATTGCCAGGAATTTAGAATCCAATGCAGCTCTCTGTCGCCTCTAGCGAACAACGGCGGCTTGCTTCACAGAGTCTGACAACTTGTCGAGCTCATAAGCATAACGTTAGCGCTGTCTGAAAAGCCGCAGCGCAACAATTACCAGGAATTTGGAATCCAGTCCGGCTCTCTGTCGCCTCTAGCGAACAACGGCGGCTTGAGAGGCTGACCACTTGGCGAGCTCATCAGCATAACGTTAGCTCTGTCTGGAACATCAAGTCATTAACCTTGTCATTGCAGGCTGTATAGATGATCTGACGACCGTACTTTCAAAAAAGGATCAGATATCGTAATAACAACAAACTTTAGGACAGTTAGGATTGCTAAGGACGTATTTGTAAAGCAGCTTGAAAGTTAATGTAAATTTAACTGAAAATGATACAAGTGCGTATCGAACCGTCTTTTTGATGCAGTACAGGGGTTTTTAAACGTTTATTACCGCGAACCCCTCAAATTTGTTTAACTTCGCGAGAACCAATTAAGGTCATGGAATTTTATAGATGACGTCATAAATCGATGTAACAATACAAATAGACCTCAAAAATGTTCGGTCCAAAAAATGTAAACGTGAAATGGAGTCCAAATACAGTTTCAGTGCAAAAACGTTTAATTTTTAGTCAAACTCTTTTCTTTGAAAAAATGAATACTTTTCAAGTATACACTAATATTTAAATTTTTGGCCTTCACATTCATTTTCAATTTAAATTATTCGACAAATAAAGAACTTTCAAGATATTTCGCGGTTTAGTGTTTTCTCGTGTTTCCGTAAACAGCAAAATTGAGAAAAGCTCGAACGTCATCAGTTGGTCACGAACCGACCACATTCTGCGAACCATGCCATACAAAACCACATCCGTGCTGGGATCCCAAGGCATTGGTTCCCTGTAAGGATATATGGGGGACGTAGAAGGACATGTTGTTGACTGATGAAAATAACACAAAATACCGCATTTTTGTAAAAAAAAAGGGCCCTTTGCGGTCGCATTTCGCCAAAAAATGTGTGTATTTTTGTTCTAAATCTACACGGTTCATATCTAGCGTACGTAAGTGACTGAACTTTGTTCATTACAACTACGTAAATGCCCAAAATAAAAATCTAAACAGTCTCTCTAAAACAGTTTTTTAAAACGATACAACATGTTTTTTTTTGCAAATATTTTTCGTCTTTTGGTAGAAAAATTAACAAGCACTTTAATCTATACTTTTTGTCACAACGATAAAAGCAACCCGGGTTTTTTAAGTATCAACATAACAGTGGCAGTTACACTATAACAACAACAAAAAATCTGCTAAATTTATCTAGTAAAGCTGTTAAACGATAGAAGTCCCCCGATTTTTTTGTTCACTTTTTATGTGACCATAGCGTTGCCGAATGTTTGGGTGAATCAGTCTGTTCATGCTTTGTGCAAATCAATAACATCTTTGTAATCTAAGTTTTGTATTGTAAGTACCACCTCTCTAACCAAAACTTTAAATATATAATCAAGGTATTCTTTTCTGAGGGTCACTTATTTATGAAGTCACGTTATAACGTAACATTGTGACGTCACGTTTTGACGCAACTCTGTGACGTCACGTTCTAACGTAACGTTGTGACGTCATCTCCGAGAATTTAAACAAGAAAATATTTCAACAAGGATCATTAAACATATGAAGGTTCCTTTAACTCAGTGGTTCTCAAGCTTTTTTTCACTGCGTACCACCTCGAGCTTCTACGATCTTGTTGCGTACCAACAAATTGTCGAAAAACTCAACTTTACTCAAAATGTATATAGGATTATTAACAGGGGTGGATTTTAGTTAGCCTGGAAATTTCCAAACAAATGCGGTCCACTGCTCTCAAAAAAGTTTCTATTTTTAACTTGCAAGATACTGGTAGTCGAGTTTTGTGATTCTTTGTTGTTTTGCTATGATGTCAAAAAAAAATGCTTAACCTTTTGGTAAAACTGTAATTTTACTTAAAAACATACTGCGTACAGCGTACCACCCAAAATGACTTCGCGTACAACTAGAGGTACGCGTACCACAGGTTGAGAACCACTGCTTTAACGCATATTTGTAGCATAACGGCTGGAGGTTGTGTTAAGGCGTATTGGGAATATCAACGGATATTTAGAAGTAGGAAGCATTACATGAAAATAAATAAAGATTTATTCGAAACGTTTAAAATGCTCCCTACTTCTGTATGGGCTTTGATATTCTTACTACATATTACGCGTAGGAAGGATTCTTTTTATTCAATTGAAGGATTTCTTCTTTATTAAATTAGGCTAAAGCTTAATATATACCGAACAAATCATTTCGTAAATTACTAAGCGAATATTGCACATTAGGTAAGCTTCATTCACAAATAGCAGATTATTATGACCTTTGGGCTTCGAATAGACCTAAAAATTGGTCAAGAATTTTAGTAAAAACTGATAAAAAGCGTGTATACAAGCACGCGACACTCAGGAGGTCAGACACTAATAAAAGATCTTTAAAGACATTTGTATTTCGCCAGCAAAGGCACCGTCAGTATCTTAACTCGAAAGAATCAAAGAAATGCAGATATCACTGGTTAGAATCGCGTTTTCGTCTCGCTCGTGCATTCCATTAAACCGACGCAAAAAAGCACGATAGGGGGCGAAAGTTGGGTGCTGAGCAGTGGTAATCCATGAGCAAACATACGAGCCTCACGGGAAGCAAAACGGCGAGATATGCATCACTAGCTGCTGCCCCTGGGCACCATCGATCAAGGGGTCATTCAGAGTTCATCCACCCGACTCTAAACCGCTGCATCGAGCACAAAGCTGCTGGGCCGAGCTCATTTCGGGTAAACACACTTTAAATAGGATGGCAATTTGTCAAAGTGTTAAAAGTGGCGCGCTGGGGCGGCTTTATGTGCGCCGAGTAAACACCTCAATATATATATTCCTGGTTTTGGGCGCGACAGACTGATCAGGCGATAGCTTAGAATTGGGAAAAGTACGAGACATGCCGATGGCGTTTAGAAGCATCGAGATGATTGGTGGAAGAAATGAAATACTGGATATTTCTCTATTTCTAGTTGTTTAAGTTGTATTAGAACAGGATATTTCTAGTATAATTTGAAGCGATCTGCTGTTAATTTTAACATAATCTAGATTTCGAATTTATTAATATGTCTTCCAATTTTATGTTTTAATCTAAGTTTCAATATTTTAAAATGCTACATTGTCGAACAAAATTTTTTTTCAGAGCAGGTTTTAGCTCCGTATGTGAACTGTTTAGCCTAAAAGTGAAAATTTTTTTCACGAATATTTGCTTTTCACATTGTTTTGTGACAAAATTGCGTTTGTTTTAACTTATGAGTGAATTGATGAAATGCAATTCTAGTTTGGAATTCTCGTTCGAGTTATTTGGTTTTACAAATTCGAATTCTAATCTCGTTTGAAAAAACTTAAAATCTAGAGTTTTATTTCAAATTTAACTTAAAGAAGCCTAAAAAATCTTGTTGTCTAAGGCTTATCGGCAGAAACAGTTAAATAAATGACACTTAAAGTAATGTTTATAACCAACTTTCACCAATTTGAACGTAAAAAGTGATGTTTCACACAAATTTTTTTAGATACCTACTTTTAAGAATAAATTTGCCGAAACAGGATAAAATAAGGCCGAAGGTTTAAACAAGCCCTAACAACTAATTTAAGGTTGTCCTAATTACCGGCACAGTATAATTTGCAATACTGTGGTCCCAGAAACTCACTATCAAGGTAATGAGTGTACATTAGGCGCGAAGTAATTAGTCTTGTTTGTCGTTAATCCACAAAATGTGCCGGACTTTTCATTTTACCGGCTGCTGATCGCGCGGCTTGTTAACTATTAACTGAGCTTATAGTACAAACAGTAAAGTGTTGAAATAAAAGATTTTTTTTGCGTTCATGGCGGGATAAGGTTAACACGAAAAATTGTAATTCCGACGATAAACCATCTTTAAACGATGATCAGCAAAAAGTATCATTCAGCCTTCAATTGGCTAAAATAAATATTCATTTAAAAGCATAATCACAAAGTCAGTTTATTGTTATATAGTAAGTTATTTGATTAAGGTCAGGGATGTCCAACCTGTGGCCCGCCTGGAATTTTCACTCCCAAGTAATATTTTAAACTTTCAATATTAGCTCAATTTAAATGTACCAGTCAGCTTTTATGGGGGGGAACAAATAGTATAGTATGGGTAAAAAATATGTATATGTAACTCAAAAAGGCCCGTTATAACTCTAAAGAGCAATTCTTAATCTTGAAACTTAATAGGTTCTGCGGCCCATTAAATTATTTATTTCAAGTGTCAATGCGGCCCACTAATAAAATGTTGGTCACCCTGATTTAAGTAATAGCTTCACCGCTTTCAATAAAAGATATTGGCCGTAAAATTGTTAAAACTACCATTGGTTGGAGCAACGCAGGTCTAGTTTCGGAGCTGGGAGTCTGTTTCTAAACACGTTTGGTGAGGTTTGTTTATTATTAAGTGCTAAAAGATTCGCGTGAAATCGAGATTCGTTGCTGTCCGACACAAAAGAACAACAACCAATAACTGACGGCAAATCTGACAGGCTATAGTTGTGGAGTTTAGCGAGGTGTATTGCACTGTAGTGTGAGTCAGCGAGGCTTGACCAAGTTATGTGAACCAGGTTGGCATTAGTAAGGCTTTGGCAGGCAAACTTACAAGTCATGTGTAATCTGGGGCGTCTGGTGTTGAAAAATCGTTTAAAGCAACAATAATAGTCCATTCAAAGCAGGCGTGTTGACCTAACCTTCAGCATTAGACCGTATGCAAACTTTAACCACGCTTTCGGCACGGCAAATATTGGCTTTTCTCGATGCAGGCGAATTAGGCCTTTTAAGCCACTGCCAGTAAACCTTCGAATAAACCGGATGAAAACTTTGCTAGCAGTGATTTTATCTCAGATCGTGTATTAATGTAAAATCGCAAGCATTTTAGTCCAATGTATTAGTTAAAAGCTTAAATAGTTTTGGTTCTGTTTAGACGTAGAATGAATATTAGAGCTCATACAGAAGTAGGTGGCATTTTGAAGGTTTCGAATAGATATTAAGATATTGGTTGTAGGTTATAGTTAGATGTAAAATAAATATCAAATCCGTTAAAAGTAGGTTGACTTTTGTGAACGTTTTATTTCGAGGATTTATTTAAAACATTTACAAAATGCTTCCTATATACTTCTGTAACGGGCTTTGGTGTTCATTCTACATCTTACTACAACCTCCAGCTATTGTCTTAAGAGTTATTCAAAACGTTCAAAATGCTTCTGTATGGGCTTTGATATTCATTCTACGTCCAACTACAACCTCCAACCATTATTTCTTCTAAGTATAATAATAATTCTTGCAGTTTTGTCGATATCAGAGTTTTAAGCTAAGCGCACCGTTTTTAATTTAGCGCCATGCAATAATCATATTAACAAACAGACTTAGTGTCAAGGCATACGTGAAGTACGGCGGTCCAGTGGGATCTCTTGGACAAATATTAGCCTCTAGGATCGCCGCTTTGTGTTCATTATTCTCGGCAAACACGAAATGTTGGCCCAGGCATATTTGCAGCCGAACTGAACGATGATTTTTCAACTGCTTTTCGCGGATTTGAGCTGTCTGGCAAAACCACGCTATTTAAAGCAGGTTTACTCAATTGGCGAGCTACCTCCCATGCTTGAGTCCTTTGAATTCTTTCGTGTGGGCTTAAAATAAACGAAATGGCGCATTTGCTGTGAAATAATGGATGACTGACTTTATGTTGATGTACGACATACGTGCTTATACAAAGTGCCGATGCCAGGAGTTTGTTCTTTAAATCATTCCTTCATTACAAGTTTCCATCTCATACTTACAGAATGCTGAATTTTAGCTAGTGGGTGGATTTGTTTTTTTTTTGTCTGTATCTAAAGCAAAGGGTTTTTTAAGGTTAAAAGTTTTTCAATACTGTCGTGGATGTAGATAAAGTCTCCAACCCAAAGTTAAAGATAAAATCAAATGAACTTATTTGATTTCACGACGATTGATCTGTTTGGGAGATGCGGTGTCGATCGTGCAAAATGTAAAACTGCTTTATGTTCTTGCAAATTAATCTTTTAAATTATTTTTTTATTTAAGCACCGCTTGTGCTGCGAAAAGAAATATGACTGACTGTATGTTGATATACGTGCTTATAAAAGTGCCGATGCAGTAGTTAGAGGCAAAACAAGGATAGCTTTAATGGATATATTCTTTCTTTTTACTTTAGTGATCGGTTGAGTTATCCCAAAGTTAGTTACGTTTGCTTAAGCTGCTTTCCAGATCTAACTCAGCAAAGCCGAAATAACCATTAAGCAATATAATTACGTGCTAAGCACACCAAGGGAAGAGGAAAGTACAGAAATTTGCTTTTTTGCTTAGTCAAATTTGGCGCAAGCTGAAAAGTTTGAGAATTACTATTGTGTAAAGAATAGGTCGTTTCATGTCGCTGTTTTATAGAATTTATTCCAAAGATTTTCGAACCTTTCCATAGTGATTACAACCACTTAAATATCCTTTTAAATAAATAACGACTTTGCGTTAATGCTCACTATTCTCAATATTGGTAAACGTTTAAAACAAAGTCTTACAGAACAGCGAAGGCAGCCATCTACCAACTATCAACGCGGCCATTTTAGCTGCCTCAGCCAGAATGGAGCTAAATATTTTCACTTTAAAGTCCCCTAAGTGCCATGTCTCTGGTATGACGGTATACACCTCTCCAATGGTGTCCTGACAATTTATATTGCACAGCTAGAGGAGCGCTTAAAGCCTTTGCCACACGCGTATATTCTTAAAGCAATTTGTTGTATATTTTAGGCAATTAAACAAGTTATGTGCGTAAGGGAGAAATGACAGTGATATAATAATTCCTGCCCATGTATGAAGTGTGGCTCTATGCGTCTCTTAGTATTTTATTAGTTGGCCACCTGGAGCGGCATGACAAACCCATAGTTCTGGGGTTCTTAAACTGGGGTCCATGAAGGCTAAATTGAAATATTAGTGTATATATATTTTCAGGAAGTAGTCAATTTTTTAAAGAAAACAGTTTGATTAAAAATAAAACGGCTTTGCACTGAATGTATTTAGACTCTATGCCACGTTCACATTTTTGGACCGAAATCAGCAGATTAAAAAGTCTGTTTGTATAATGACGTCATTTTGATTTTCTTTGCCTACCTTGGCCCACGCGAGGCTAAAAGAGAACTTAAGGGTCCGCGGTAAAAAAAAGTACCCCTGCCATAGTCTTTGCGTCTCTTGGTATTTTACCAGTTGGCCACCTGGAGCGGCATGACGAACCCCTATAACGGGTTTATCCTCACTCTTCGCTTGATAACTTTGAATTAAGTTATTTTGGTTTACAAAGCATTTGAGATTTACAAAGTAGTTCGACCGTGGCTTTTCAGTCTAATCCAGCTGGAATATCCAAGCTCGCCAATCTTTTGGTATTTGACACATTTGTGATAAACTCAATTAGTTGGAGTGTGATGTTTTGTGAGGGTCCGCGAAAAAAAAATTGCAAAATGACCAAAAAAGGTAAAAAAAACGGTTTCCAGTAAACATGGAAATCAGATTGCTCTGTTTAGCGACATATTGTACTTTACTGCTGACAATTTTCGCAACCGAGCTTCATTAGGTCAAGTACGAGTATATATAGAGCAGATGTGGGCAAGCTACGGCTCGCCGACCAAAATTATGCCGCCTTACTGTTTTGCTGTTTAATTCATTTTCAAGCTACATTACAGATCCGTGCATATGGTACGCAATTTAAGAGGCTTGATATTAATTGATTTCAAAGCCAAAAAGGTCGAGTAGATCGACATCATTGATTAAGACGTTTCGTACGAGCTTACTGTTTTGCTTTTTTGCTTTTCAATTCATTATCAAGCTACATTGCAGATCCGTGGATAGTGTTGGCAAATTTAAAAGGCAGTTTCGAAAACCGCAAGGCGTAATGCAAGGAGTATACAGGGCGGCGATAATATCCTACGACAGGCTGCTATTTTTAGCCGCTATAGAATGCCTGAACGACAGGAAATAGAATAGCGCGTGTTGGTGTTGCGTTAGAGGGGCAGAGCGTGACAGCAGACTGGGTTAGTAGGCTAGAAGAGGTGCTCACACCAGTCTTTGCGGCTTGTGTAGTGTGCCGTGTGTCGCGCTCCGAGATCATTGCCTCACAGCTTTGTTGCTTTAAAGCGCAAGTTCAAGATGATGTTTTCCGGTCCTGGCTTGGTTTGTTTTAGTTAGGACAGTACGCGATGCCAGCCTTGCAGGTATTAGTAAGATCAAGGCTGGAAAGGGTCGTGTTTCGTTTTAAAGTGGAAAAATCGTTCCATTTATGCTGAAATTGTATAAAACGCTTCACATAGATGTACTTTTAAAAAGTTTTATTTTGAAAAGACATGATTGTGGTTCTAGCTTAGAAAAGTTTGACTTAAAAATACCGACTTGAGTTCGACTTTAGTTTTTTTATAAACTTATTTGTTAGATGGCCTTAGTTATTAACGCTATTCTAAGTTAAGCGGGAATGAATGTGAGAGCGTTAGTACGAGCATATAACCAATTATCGATTTTTTGAGGAATAGTATCGTTTTTGTACCTTACAAATCGTAATTTTAACAACAGCGTAGCTATTTAAGAATAATTTTGGTGTTTAAGTGTTTTTAGTACGAGCAGGCAATTTGTTTGGAGAAAAATTACCGTGTTTTCACCATTTAAATCGTAGTTTAACTTACAAGGTGATTGAATAAAGTTTTTTGTTGTTTTTGGAGTGCTTTAAACAAGGGTTTGCTTTTTAAAAAGTTTTATTTTCGAAAATATTTATGGCAGCATCTATGGCAGTTGCCAACGTGCTGCTGCTTGGCCCGTTATGAATGTTTTACGTAATATGCGGAAGCTGAACGGGAGGGATTCAAAGAAAAAATACGACACGAGCATTTTAACAAGATATTTATAAACGATCCAAATGGAACAAAACTGTTAATATACAAGGCAATAGCAAGTTCCTTTATTTTATCAATCGACGACATTTTGCGATTCTTAGGTCTATTTAAGTGTGTACGAATTAAAAGTACTTTGTTGTTTTTAGATAATATAAAATCCAAATTCTGTCAAACTTATAATTTTTTTTTTTGGCTGCAAACAGAAATGTCAGATTTTGAAACGCGACCAGGAACATTACCCGTCGCACTTTTCGATTTTTGAATGCGCAAAAGTACTTCATGGATGAACCACTTTCATTTCAATCTCCTCAAGTGGTGCTCGCAGCATATTGAGAGCGATAAAGTTGGGCGGCAACTATTCGCCACTTGTCTCGTTCTAAGCTATTGGATAAAGTATAAAACAATACTAAAATCCTGTAAAACAGGGCGCCACCTAACTACGGCCCGCCGGTTCAATTATTTTGCCCGCCACATATTTTCTTTATGAAGATAAAGTACATTTGAAATATTTCCAGTTGCAATTTCAAACTAAACTTTTGATGGGACTTTAAATTGTACGACGATTTAGTAAGGCTCGACACTGACAGTTTTTATTGCAAAGTTATTTATATATTTTTGTATGACGATAAACAAGGTAATAAGTTTGAAAAACATTGATGTCCAACCCTCGTTCGTAAATCCTTACAATTAACTTGCAGTTACCCGCCCTTATCGAAAAGTTTCACCCCTGCTATGAAGCGATGAAAAACTGAATGGTAATTTAAAGAAATATTATCTATTCTAATGGCACATTTCATCCACTGCTCTGTTGATAATTAAATTTTTCGTCAATTGTGATTTGTGTTTTTTCTTTTTTTCTATTAAACAAGGTTAAAAAATATATGCCCAATATTTTTGAATACGTTTTCCGTTTGTCCGCGACGTACTTGGCAGCCTTCCACGGCGTAAGCGTGGAAGTGCAAAAGACAGCCTGAAAAGGTAAACGAACCGAACGTAGAAAGATCATACGCGCGAAGCGCGAAAATTTTTCAAACTTACGTAGTTGAAATAGTCAAAAAGTATTTGAAATGGACTCGTGTATAGTTTGTCAAAGAGACGGCGGGCCGGATGAATTACATCGGCGGGCCGGATCCGCTCTAGTCCACAGCGACTAATGCCGTTAATAGCTTGATAAATACATTTATTAATCGCTTTGTAATCAGAATGACAACAAACAACCTTTAAACGATTTAAAAGTGGTTTAGTAAAGCGATTGAACTAGAAACTACAAGATCGTTTTTGCCGCTCTACATTTTCAATTTGTTTTAATTCGAGCTGCCGCGTGTTTATCGCGTACAAACACAAATCACGTGACCAATTTAGCTCGTGTATAGTGCTCCATTGTGAGCAAACAGGAAGCTTCTATGTGACAAGGCAAATTTATGACTGGGTGAACTCAGTGGGGAAATAGTCGGATGAATTTATACGACGACGAATTTACGAATATCGCTATAATTAAGAAAAATTGCCAACACTGTTTCGACTCTACTGTCGTAATCAAGGTGACTGTACGAATTAAAGGCTAAAGGTGTCTTTTTAGCGAAGTTTATTTCTATTTACATCTTAAAAAAACACTTTAATTATACGACAAAAAGGTGTGCAGAACATTTGCTTCCAGTTGAATCATTATCTACCTTTACAATAAATTTGACAAATAATAATACGCACTTAATGCGACATTTAATTACACGTTTCTCAAGAAAGAATAACGATTAAAAAGCAACATTTTAAATCAAAATTGCATCAAAAGAGTTTTAGATTCATACTCGCGAAATATTTCGTTTAAATTCCCTGATTACGTCAAAGTCACAAACTTAATCACCTTCCACTAATTTAAACATCCAAAAAGCGATGCTTAATCGATAGTTTATCGACTTTTTGTCAGCTGAACCCGCGTATATCGCCAAATATTCCCGGCTAAATTAAATCATCTACGGTTGCGCGAATATTTCAGTCGCTAGACGGTTTATGATTTTGTTCTTTCTATTCTAAACTCATATTTTTCTCGTAAATCATCAGTTTAACTGGCAAACTTATCAATAAATATTTGATCAAAGTGGCTTTAAACTGACACCTATGACGCTTAAAAAATAAAAAAAGTTTCTTTAAAAGTGTGAAACAAAAAATAAAGATAAAATACCAGCGCCTTTATCTAAACACAAACAAAAGGCTGCAAATTCCTTTAAAATCAATAAAAAACGATTCTAAAGAGGAGAGTTCACTTAATGACGTAATATTAAATAAAACAATAAACTCGGCTGCTTTATATTCTAGATTCAATTGGAATTCGGATAATGATTTGTTTTATAAAAACAGAACTAAAATAAGAGTGACAACCGAACGCCGTTAAACGAAAAATAACAGCAAAAACTTAAATATTTGTCTCAAAGATATTAATCCAATAATATTAAATAAACCGGAGTTTTTCTTAAAACGCGGCAAAAATTATTGATTTTAATTTTGTAGAATTTTATAAACAAAAAAATTGGTTTATCTGAAGCTAAATCTTATCCTGTTGATCCTATTCTAAATCAAACTTGTTTGTTATTTTTTAATATTTAATTAATATTTTAATACTTTTCTTTTAGATTTATTGTTTAATTGATATTTAAATAAAGTGCTGAATACTTTATCAAAACTTTGATCAATTTCAAACAATGATTAAAAGCCAAGCTCCGTGAACTTGAAAAGCCCCCGAAAAATGTTTTTTTTTTTTTTTTTCGCGCTTCACCTTGCTCTCATCCGCTCAACCTCGCCCTTCAAGTGCCTGGGGATTCCCCACAACATCACAATCTCGCGCAATCGCGTTTGTGACGGAAAAATGGACTGCCCGGGTCCGCTGTGGTCGGATGAGCGGAACTGCACCGACTCCCGCTTCTACTTCTGCCCTGGTGAGAACGATTACGTCAGGTTCCCGGACGTGACGTCACAAAGCGGTGACGGCGACGCTTTTTTCTGCGACGGATTCAGTGACTGTGGGGACGGGTCGGATGAGCGCAGCGACGGGTTCGGATTCAAGTGCGTCATAAAGGACCGCGTCGCGTCCGTCGGTAAATCCGATGCGAGGTGCGTAATCCCGCAGCGCTACATCCACGACGAGCAGCGTAAAGTTCCGCTGTGCGCCGACGCCAGTGACCTCTGTCTGACCTCTACGAGCCTCGACCCGCGCAAATGCTGGCCGTGCTTGGATGGCGTCACAATCGTGCGTCGCGAGCAGTTCTGTGACGGAACAATCGACTGCCCCGATCTGTCCGATGAGTGCTTGTGCGAGGGCGCCAGTGACGTCACAAAGGCAGTGTGCGCGCGATTATTGCGCAACAGCACCCGGACCAGCGTTGGCATGGCGACGCTTATCGAGGGATTGTGCAATCGAACGAACCACGTGGAGATTTGCCCTTGGGCGAGAGATGAAGGTCAAAAGTTCGAGTGTCCAAGGTGAGGGGGTTTCCCATGCGTGTCTTTCACTTTCAACTAGTTTTTAGCTATTGTTTTATTTTTTTAATGTAATTCTAACTGTTAAGCAATTATGGCCTGGTTCGCTTTGCGAAACCCAACATTTTGTTTTATTTCACTTTTCAAAATATTATCCAGCTTATGAAGTCGATACAAAAGCTCAAACTTTTAGAGTAAAAAACTTTTGTCTCCAATGTTTCAAATAGTGACCCCTGTAACCTTTTGTTGACTTTTTACCTTGTGGTTTGTAACCCCTGGTGAGGAAGCCCCTTTGGTAAATTATTTACTCATTCTCCAAATGAAAGGTACTGATCTTTTTAATTCATAAAGTGCTGTAAAAAAACAAAAAAAAAATCGCAACACATAGCGAGCACAAATTTTGGTGAAATAGGCAAATTTTAAAATCAATGCATGAAACCGTTAAAGTCCAAGTCAAGTTATTTGTCTGAAAGACTTAGGTCAAGGTATTTTAAAACAGTAGCTTACTCTGAAGTCATTCATCAATAGATTCAGCAACCAGGAATGTCACTTGTTATTATCGAAAATATTCAGCACTCGCCTGGATCGGACAATGGTGAAAATCGAGTTGTTTATTCTACGAGAAAAGTCCATTAAAAAACAGAAACCAAATTATGCGGCGATAAACTTCCTAAAAATTTAAACAAATAATTTAGGATTCCTGCACAATTAGACAAAAAACTGTTGTTCGCAGCATTTTTCCATGTAGTCGATAGATAACATTATAAAACGTTGCAGAAAATGTTTTATTTTAAAGAAATCCCGTAAAAATCAAAATCTGCCAAACAACAGCGTTATACAAGGTGCGGTTATAATGCAAGTGTGCTCAACCCGAAATCTATATAACCGCAAAATTGTGTTGCACAGCCCGAAATGTTGCGTAAACAACCTCACCTCACAAATAAGCCATAAAATCAAGCGGTTACAAAATGCTTGAAACGTCATCGGTCGATTAAAATTCCGCTGTCAAAACAGAAAATGTTTCCAAATTCTCCAAATAAATAGATTTTATTGTTATATTGAAATGTTTACTCCCTTTTAGCGTATGAAATGCTACATTGGCGCGATTCAAAAATGTTGACGCGTATAAACAAGTGAAAATAAAACATTAAAAAGCTGATAGATTTAGAATGATAATGAATGTCGAAGCCCCCAAAATCATCTTAATAAAGACGTTTCGATCCGCACTTGTGGCACCATCGGTTAATTTGCAACCTTCAAAAGTCAAACTTATATTGTGAACTGCAGTCGGCCACCCAAACAAACCAAATGGCGATACAATTTGTTTTGGGTGAAAAAACTGCAGAACGTTTCTACAGATGCAAGAAATAGTTCGGGATTTATTGTCCCAGTTCACACGATTTTAAGCCACAACAAACGGTTTGAGAACACAAATTTATGACTGGGTGAACTCGGTGGGGGAACAGTCGGATGAATTTACATGAGGTCTAATTTACGAATATCGCTGTAATTAAGGAAAATTGCCAACGCTGTTTCGACTCTACTGTCGTAATCAAGGAGACTGTACGAATTAAAAGGCTGAAGATGTCTTTTTGGCGAAATTTATTTCTATTTAAAACTTACAAAATGACACTTTGATTGTACGACAAAAACGTCTCGAAAATATTTGCTTAAATTTACACTTTTTAGACAAATATGGCTTCCAGCATTGACTGAACTGGTGGCAGCCGCATAATTAATTATATATTGACCCGATGTAGGTTTACGTTACGGCGTTGTAACTTGGCATATTGGGCTGTATTTTGGCTGTAGGACAACAGACCTGCGTAGCCCGTTTTGTGACGTGTAAAAACTGGCTCTATACGACAAAAAGTGTAACCAATTATTAATCCAGTTAATATATCTTGATAATGTTGCAATTGATTTTCAAGCTACATTACATTCCCTTTGCAGTTAATGTGTATAGCGTAAAAATATGTTGTAAAATACGCAATGTTTACGTTTGTATTGGCAGCAACCGCAGGAACAAGGCTCATGCTTGCGATGGAAGACCTGAATGCAAAGACGCGGAAGACGAATGTGGGCCTCAGTGTGCAAGCAAAGGACAAGGTTGGTCGGGTGTCTAACTGGATTGCTCTGCTTATCGTAAAAAAAAACAACCTTTGGCGAAATGCATTCTTGTGAATGTAAATCAAACTTTCGAAGGTTGAAATTAGACACAGGGGAATGTTAACAAAACAACAAACGGCATATTTTCATAAATCGTCGTTTTTTAACTCAGACATTTAAGTTCGGAAGAAAGATTTGTATTTTTGTGTGGCCTGAAAACTTAAAAAAACTTATACTTTTGGGAACACTATGCAAGGTTCTGTAATGTATTGAATGGTAATGAATGTTAAAGTCAAAAAGGTCGAGTAGATCGACATCATCTTAATTCAGACGTTTCGATACGAGCTTGTATAACATTAACTGAAGATGATACAAGCTCGTATCGAAACGTCTTTATTAAGATGATGTCGATCTACTCAACCTTTTTGGCTTTGCAATTTAATATCAAGCGACATACGTTTGGTTTAATTCGGGAGAATGAACCTTTTAATTTAAGATAAGATGTGGTGAAGTAAAGGTTGAGGGGAATATGGCATCGGGCGACTAATAGGGAAGCAAGCCAGCCTGTAATTTCCTGTTTCCATCTTGAATTACCTTGCATGCTTGCCTTGGTATGTTACATTTCATACGCACAACATTAATCAAGGGACCATAAGCTGAAGGCATAAACGTGGTTATATTTGATAACAACTATAGATTTTCATAGCGGACAATCTCTTGGAACTTAGGAAAATGTTAATGGGTTGGCATTTACGATTATCACTTTGTAAAAAAACGATAAAATAAACAATTAAGCCACATTTCTTTAGAATTAAGAACAATTTTCCAAGTTACAGGCCCTGAAAATAAGAAAAGTTGCCAAAAGAAGGACAGTCAAATATTTGGACTGTTTAATAAACCAAGTAAAGGCATAAATCATTTCTTAGGCAATACACAATAAATCTATCAACCGTAAAATAAGAACCATAATTTTCCAATATGTGAACGTTAGTGCAAATCTTTAAAATAAGAACGACATGACAGTCCTGGTGACATGCAAAGGGAGTTAAGACGTAAAGATTTACAGTAAAAAGGTTAAACGTTTATAATGTCCTTCTGGTTGTGCCAGCTAGTCACATTTCAACGCCATGGTCTATTTTAAGATTTTCTGCGAGCGTGACAAGCTGTGTAATCAATATTAATGAGTTACTAGCGTCGACATATTAGTGTATGATCAATGTGGCCTGACGGCAAAGTTTTTATTTAAGTTACCCTAGATTAGAATGACTTGGGTTCATTTAAAGCTTTTTTTAAGTCGCGGGTCAAAACCAAACTCAGAAAGGTCTCTGCGGGCAGTCGTTACATTCTTACTGTGGAGATATTACGCATCTTAATAACAACCGCAACGACTGTTAATGGGGATAAAACTAGGGTGTTTTGCAATTAAAAATGTATCCAACTACATAAAGGGCTTTAATCACACTCCACGCAGGAACAAGACTTGCGTAAAGCACAAAAGTTGTATTTACTTATTGTTAAAATAGTCAAAAAATATTGGGTCTCGTGCCTATAGTTTGTAAAATAGGCCGCATGACTTGCGTTGGCGGGCCGGATCTGGTACGCGGGCCGTAGCTTTAACGCATAACCTTACAAACTTGGATTCTGGAACCAAACATTAGGCGATCATACTTGATTGACTCGAAAATGAAAAGCCGAAATCTCAACAACAAATTAACACAAAGTAGTGGCATAAGAATTAACTGCAAAAATACGGGAAGCGCGATTTGCTTAAAGTATTGATACTAAACCTATAGATCAAAAAATATATATATATTTTTTTCATGAACAGGGGGGCCACGAGGGTTAAAAGGTTAAGAACCACTGACCTAGATCATATGATCGAAGTAGGGGTTCCACCGTTCTTTAAAAGTTAGTTAAAATCAGTTTCCTAGGTAAGATTTACCATTACAGTGTATTAACTGTAAATAATATGGAGAAAACAGTAACCTACTTATTGATCTATATCAAAGGTTACAAAGTTTAAAACAAACAACTGTCAGGCCTGACTATCGCGACCCGGATAACTGTGTGGGTTCGCGATCGCGGGCTTAATGTAATTTTTTTTTCGAACGTGTCCAACTTGAGGCCTATAATCGATAAACCAAGGAAATATTAATAACTATCCAATATAAACTATACTGAACGTTATAAATATGCTTACAGTTTAAAATTTTATCGAAGTTTGGTTTTGAATTGCATTCGGCAACATTTGAATTGTGTTTTTTATCTTCACGATGCAAACATGCCCCGGGTCAGTAAAATTAACTCTGCGGGCCGGATCTGACCCGTGGTTCGTTCCTTGGTTTTCCCTGGTCTATATTATTACAAAGATCCTTTGAGAATGAGCTTTTAATTTTTTGGAGCATAATGGCTGTAGGTTGTAGAGACGTAATAAGAATCTCAAAGCCCATACAGAAGTAGGTATCATTTTGGACGTTTCGAACAACTCTTTATTCATTTTCAACATCATGAATAAAGAGTTATTCGAAACTTTCAAGATGATGCCTACTTCTGTATGAGCTTTCAATTAATTTAAAACTATTTCTCGGTTTAAAAAAGGAATAAAAGTAATAAGAAAAACGTTCAAAATGATACCTACTTCTGTATGGGCTTTGATATTGTTATTAGGTCTACTTATTTTATTGAGTAGTTTATTTGTTAGGCGCCACATAGCTTCAGCTGCATCGCACTAGCCCATTATATAAATGTATGCGTGGGCTTAAACGCATTTATTTGCTCTGGTTTATTGCGAGTTGTTTAAATAAGCTTACACGTGTTTTATTGATTTAATCACTTTTAAATAAAATCTGCGCGCCAGTCCCGTAAACCCAGCCAAGCGTAACGCCTATTTAGAATACATACAGTAAATATTTTAAGGGTTTGAAAATGCGCCAAGGGTACTGAATAGGCAACAGAATAATATAAAGCTATTCTGTTGTAAATTAAAGATGGTTTCTGTTTTAACTGTGTCTAATGCAGTGGTTTAAAAAATATTCCAAAAATGGTAATTGGGCGTTTTTAGAATATCATTTTAACCAAGACTCGTGATGTCTTTGAACGCCTGATCGCAGAAGGGCCATTTAATTTACGTTTTTGAGGTAATATACAAAACAATAAGTGATATTTTACTTATTACTTATTGTTTTGTATATTATAATAAGTTGCACGGAGGTATGCATACACTTAAGAAGTCCGTGATTGTTACTCCCCAATTTTTCATCATAATTTAAATAGAATTTTAAAAAACTTTATATCAAGGGATTGATAAGTTTAGATGCAAACCTTGAAATACATTAACGAAAATTTGATTGTAGCAGTTAAAATAAAAAATTTTTGTCCCCAATTCAAACATTTCTTTAATCTTTTTTAAGAAAACTGGCGTTACGTGTTCCGAAACACTTGTCACCTAAAAAATGTTAGCTAAAAATATGTGTCTTAGAAGTTCGTTTAGTTTTCTATAGAGAATGATACCCGAAATCTTGTAAGCACGTTTGTAATAAGAACATCGCTGTAAGCGTCAGGCTAAATTACTCACAACGGCATTTGGAGCATACCGCTGAATAACCTACACTCTGATGCCCTAAATACCATTTATAGAAGTCACAACGCGATTTGAAAACCGCACGTTTTTAAATAATAACGCCTGATTTTTGCCTTTAAAGTGAATACATTTCCAAAATTCATTAGGCGTAGAATAGTCATAAAACTATCAACAGAGAAAAATCCATATAATTGCAACAAGAGTAGAAGTTTAACTCGTATTCGCTTTTTTAAATCTTAAAAGCGACAATACGTGCGGGTTTATACAATAAAGTCTTTTTTTGCTTTCAGGCCAATGAATTTCCAAAATTGCTGTCAACATGGTTTGAATTAAATGCTTATAAAAACATTTAATTTATTCACACTTTTTGAAAACATCGAATTCCACACAACATGAATGTCGAACTTATGAACCATTCTGATGCCCCAAATACCATAAGAGTCACTATAACCGCACGTTTCAATAACCACGGCCTAAATGAAAACAACCTTCAAAGATCTGTAGAATAAGTCGGTGTATTCAGGCCGGGAGGTCACGGTGGTTAAAGTAGGGCTGATAGCGACCCTGGATCAGCTGAAATTCCTCCGTAAAACGCGCTTTGAGGTTGTTTTGTTTCGCTTTCGCGATCCATTGCGGTCGGAATCAATCTGTCTTGAACGAAGCAAGCGTTGGTAAACATCTGCCGGGTTTGTTGGAAGCTTTTAGTTACTGGCAGTGCTCTACACAAGTCGTTTGAAAATAATTTAACTCCCAGCAAAATAATTCAAGACACATTAAGTGAAGATGATACAAGCCCGTATCGAAACGTTTTGATCAAGACGCTGTCGATCTACTCGACCATTTTGGCTTTGCAATTTAATATCAAGCTAAGTCAAGTTATTTTCAAATACCAACTCCCAGCGAAATTATTAGTAAAATAACCCAATCAAGTATTTTTCTACAAGTAGCAAGTCACGTCCCAGTGTACATCATTAGTTAATTAAGTCAATTTCAAGTCACGGCATCGAGAATTGTTATTAAACCTCTAAAAATGGTGGTTAACACGTTCCATGCTGACCAATATTTATTTCGAAGCCACACAAAAAACGAAACAAATTACAATTAATATTTAGCATAGATTACATGTAAAAAGCTTAAATAACCAATTTAACTAAAAATAATTCAATTTAAGCACCTCAATCATATTTCAAGTCATTTTTGTTAATTACTTAAGTGTAAGTCGAGAAATTTTACCCAAACGACTTAATTTAAATCAGGTCATTCGATAACAGTGACTTAAGAGCACTTAAGTCTAGTTACTAACTCAAGTCATTACGATGGTAGCTCGCAAAGATATTGACTTAAGTCATTACAATACAGGTTGTTCGCAAGCGTCGGTGAGCACCTGTCGTGGTTTGTTGGAGCTTTTAGTTGCTGCCCACCAGTGAAAGCTCGCGGTCGACCTGGGCGAATGCTCCTGCCGTAAACTTTGTGTCAAGTTGGGTAAAAACAAAACGACTTGTGCGAGCGCTAAACACAGGCTCACTACGCCTCATTAGGCAAAATACTCGTCTATGTTTCAAGCAGCCATGCTACTATGCACTGTGTTCTTCTTGCGCGTATATTGGCCTTCTGTGTTTATTAAATAACATAATAAAACGTTCCTTTAGCGCCAAGGACTGTTAATGGTGGTGGAGAGAATGAATATTTGTATTTCAAACACAAACGTCGCTTAATGTTCATTATTGACAGCGTCAGCCATTTTAACGTAAATCAATCCGAAGTTTGGCGATTATTCTTAATAAACTAAACCCTTTAAGAAAACAGAAAAGGGTCACCCATGTTCTAGGAGAAATCTCGTATTAGTGTTGTGATTACCGGTTCCAACCTAATTTAAAAGGCGCTGTCTAAAGACAACTTGTAAAAATTTTGAGTTCTGTTCAATTAAGTTGCCTCTATTAAGATTCATCCTGAAACACAAATTCCGTTGTCCCACAGTTTTCTTTACAAAAGTGATTTGCATTGGGTTTATTTTCGTAGCGAGGAAAGGGATTAGTTCGGGGCATGAGAAAACAATCACATGTTTGTAGTGATTTTCGTGTTTTGTTGAAATGTTTAAAATACATGTAAAAACTTGCATGGTGATAGTTAACTAAATAGATCAGCACAAATTTGAAGCTCAAAAATAAAGTCATAGATTTTTAAAAATAAGACATATTGTGCAATATTTTAGGTTTAAAAAAAACAGTTTTGTAAGCAAGCTGTTTTGAAACGACAAGTCCTAGTCAAGTTTTTTGTAAAATAACTCAAGTCAAGTCAAGTCATTTGTCCAAAATAGCATCTCAAGTCATTTGAAAACAGTCACTTAAGTGCACTTAAGTCAAGTCATTAATTACAACCCTTACATTACTTACATCTCTTGTAAGCAACTCTTCCTACTTATCCCGTTACTCCACAGTTGCCCCGTTTTGTTCGCTGATTGTTGCTCCATTCAACCACCTGAACTTGACCGGATGTGACCCCACCCTGGACAAATGGAGGTTGTGCGAGGGGGCGGTCGATTGTGGGGGGGCAGCCGACGAGGACCCCTCTATTTGCCCCCACCGGAAGCCCTGTGACGTCAACAACGCGAGCGCTGGGAGTTATGACGTCATAAAGGACAGGTTAGGCCTCCATTTTCCTTATGAAGCGATAAACAATATTTTTTGCTTTGTATTCTGCACACCAGAGGTGTTAGAAGTAAAATCTAACAATTTTGGGTCAAAAAAACACAATTTAAGTAATTTTCCTTGCATTTCGATCTTTGGTTTAGGGCTGTAGTTCAAAAAGTTGTTTTTGTGAAAATCCCTTCCCTTCATTTTGTTTTTAAGATTATTTTTTGCGTTAAAATTCGATAAATATAAGGCAAATAATTCAAACAGGGTTACTCTTTAAAACAACATTTCGTATCATTATGTTTAAAAATGGACTTTTCAGTCCCATGAATATTGAAGTTCAACAAAATATTTTGCAAACGTTCTGGTTAACGTTTTTTTTTTTTTTATATGAATTTTTATAACATTTAAAGTAAGAATTATTCAGACGAAAAATTTTCTACTCATATATTTGCCATGATTTTTAAATACTCGTTCTTTTTAAAATGCGTGTCACTAAAAATCGACCGCTATTACTGTTTCGGACCTATACCTATGAACAATATTTTTTTCTATATCACATGATCAACATTTTAATTAATTTAAAATTTAATATCAATAAAATTTCCGTTTGTCTACCTATATTTTTCAAACTCATATTAACTTGGAATTAAAAACAAAATCCGGTAATTTGTTTGTTTTGGGCAAACTATATCATAATTATTTTCGTAGCATAAGATCGGCCGAAATATCAGCCAAACTTCCGTTATATCTGTAGAAGTGGTAGTATTATTATCGCTAAACTGATATAACAATCTATGTAAATGGTTGTATTTGTTAAATTCTAAAAAGGGTAATCAGGTGGCACCAGATAAAGACTAATTGTATTGAAATATCGACAAGCTTTTACACAACCGTGCTTCATCAGGTCAAAGTAGAAAACTAAGCAAATAGGTAGAAATCTCTACTTTGACCTGATAAAGCACGGTTGTGTGAAAGCTTGTCGATATTTCAATACAACTTGATATATATTTACCTCTACTCATCACAGCTTTTACCTCACAGGTGTAACCACGAGCTTTCGTGTAGCAACAAAGCAGATGAGATGAACTGCAACCAATCAACCCACGTATACTGCGACAACAACTTAACCTTCCTTTACCCAAGTCAAGTCGGGGATGGTGTGTTCGACTGCCAGGACTATAGTGACGAATGTGGAGACATGTCAGGAAAAATGTCGTCGCCCACAAACCTGATACGTGAGCCGGGAGTGGCTGTATGGCTTTGGGTAATGTGCCTTGCCTCACTTTGCGGCAATTCAGTCGTTTTTGTGAAAACTATTTTCGATTTGCGGCGTACGATGAGCCAGCAGCGTTCCAGCACTCACAACAGGATACTGGTTTGCAACAAAATGATGGTGCTAAATCTAGCGGTCGCCGACTTTTTAATGGGAATTTATTTGTTCGGAATCGGGGTGCGATATTCGACGTTCAGCGGGAAATACTGCGAGCACAAAACTGACTGGTTGAGCGGCAAGGAATGCGAGGCGCTGGGAGTTATTTCAATACTTTCAAGCCAGGCTTCTGTGCTTATTATGACAGCCATGACTAGCTACAGACTCTACGGAATATTTCGTCCATTTCAAGTTCGCACAGTGCAGTGCAGATACGTTGCACTAATAATGACTGCGATTTGGGCACTTGCAAGTGTTGTAGCTTGTATTCCTGCTATAAACAGTGACTACTTCACGGTCAGCTATGTACTGGACCAACCCTACATCAGCTCGACTATAATAAGCGTGGCCGAGGTCAACGACTTAGTCAGGAGAGCTTCCTTATATCTGCCAAAAAATGTTGGCCTTAAAAATCCCGCAACGCCCACGTTTGACTCCATACTGCCGCTGGTGGCCAAGAACCGGGAAGTTTTCGCAAAGCATCTCGGATATTTCAGCACAGATGGAGTTTGCCTGCCGAGGTAAGGTATAACTGCCCAAATAAACTTATATGAGGGCTGTAGAGCCAAGGCCTACTTGATAGCAGTTTTGTAAACAAGCTATTTTCGAATGAATCGCAGTAAGTATTTTGCAAAAAGTAGTCAAATCCCCGAGCCGGACTCCGCAGTGTTGCTTTGTATTGCTAATATTCTATAATGTACATGGCCAAGTTACCCTAGCAGTGTGTTTTAGCTAAGAAAAGTTGAACATCGGAATAATGAATCAACCACAACTATAGAACCGCTTGAATTAATGAGCTTGTGGTACATGTTTGAAATAAATTTTAGAAAGGGTAGTTTAGAAACTGACTAACTCCAATCAAGGCCCTCAAAAGTGAATAAAAACATGTGAATATCTTGTCATTTTTTCAAAGTGCTTATTAAAAAATTAGGTAAAGGCAAAAAATGACAGGAGCGGGATTCGAACCCGCGCCTCCAGGGGAGACTGCGACCTGAACGCAGCGCCTTAGACCACTCGGCCATCCTGCCTTGCCAAATGGCGGTTAGCTATTGAGTGTTGTTGCTTCATGAGATAAATTTGTTTGCTCAGTGTTTGGTTGCATTTCTCACAGTTGGGTAAACAAAGCAAAGTGCAGTTTGTGTTTAAACACGCGAAATTAGTGCGACTCGTCAACTAACAACCAACTTTTTCGCTCGCTTACTGGCTTATTTGGGCCCGACAGTATTTTTTACGACTTGCAAACTGAATGTGTAAAATAAAAATACATCTCCTCGCCCTAACACGTAAATGACGACAATCACTTAAAATTTGAGAAAATATTCTTTGGACGTTCCTATATGGGTCAACTCAGGCATTAACTTTTTAATGTTATCAATGACTGACTTTGACCAAGACAGAAAAATCTGAAGAATATTTTTTTGCGACTGTTACTAATTATGTAAGTTCGGAAAAAAAGTGACAACAGAAATAAAACAAAATGGCAACTTGCTTTTACCAAACGAAATAATTTAGACTTTCGGGCTTCTATTTAGTTTTATTACCATCACCTATTTCATTAGAATTACGATATAATCCCCGGATGTCTTTGCTGGCGATGTACATAGGCCTATATGACATTTTTAACGCCTAAAAACGAGTACTTCTATTAAAAACAACTTGACCACTAAAATGGCAAAAATAAAGGGCATTGCTTTTTAACCGGTAGGCTTTACCTAGAGTAAACTAGCCTGAAAACACAGGTTATGGCCATTTTAAAACATCTATTTTGCTGCGTTCATGTGCGGCTGATGACATGGCTCGAATTGTGATTGTGGGCTCCCCAACGGTTGTGATTTCAGAATTCAAATTTGCATCCAGGTAGTATGTTAAAGTCGGTTATTACAGCTAAAAAAAGTGTTATTCAGGTCTATTTTAGTCGGTAAACGCAACAGATTAAGGTCGTTTGTAATTCTACGGCCAGAGTATGGTAGACGTGTTACAACAACAATACATTTATTCTGGGTACTTACTCGCCCACTTATAACGCTTGTAGTTCAAGGTTTGTTATTCTAATGTCTGTTGCAGAACGACCTCGATTGAAAAATCTCGGGGTTTAGCTAAATGTAGTTATAATGATATCGAGCATTTTGTCTGTTTGGAAATTAAAAGCCCAACCAACTGGTAAATAATCCAGCTGTTCAATTCATGAGTAGCTCGGTAACAATGTAACACTTGAATAAAACAGCAATTCATCAACGACAGAACGTGGAAAACAAAAAAAAACTTAAAAAAGAATCGAAATAAAGATCATATAAAATAAATAAAATTATAGGGCGACATACCTTAAATCTTCAATAAATATTTAAATATATCTTTTTTTTTGATCCTTTATAGTTGAAAAAAATATGTCTTTAAATGCCTTTGTAAACTAGGAAGTTTGCAACCATTTTTTCTTCTGTTAGGTTTAGCCGATCATTTAAAGCAGTTCTTTCTAAACTAATAATTTCAATATTTTATATTTTTCAATTGTAAAATGGTTCTCACTGAAAAAAAATAATAAAAGTACCAACGTTATGCAGGCGATGAATTGACTGAATCGACCTTTGGTTGTTTTAATACAATTAAACAACAGTATATTCATTTGATTCGTACAACGTGCTTATTACGCCTTTCTGTGTTCAGTTGCAAAATTGAACTAGCAACAATACAGCGAAAGTTTGTTAAAAAAGGTGTTCAATTTGCTTTTCTGTGATAGGTTGTACGGCAAGTTGTCCGACCCGGGGAGTGGCTTCACCTTACTTCTGATGATGGCTGACCTTACAGCATTCATCTACATGATCCTAGCGTACATATTCATCTACTGTGAGGCGTCACTTTCATCAACAAGTAAGCAGCAACATTTTGTTGAAATCGTCAAACTGCAGTTCGCAGCCAATATAAGCCAGGGGTTCTTAAACTGGGATCTGTGGACCTTTGGGTAACGTGGTCTACTTTAAAGGGCCTAATTGGAATCTTAGCGTATAATTTAAACTAAAATATTTTTTTAAGAAATTACGTCTTAGTGTATCATCTAAAAATTGAATAAATTATTGTTCAGTTGAAAACAAAACCCTCAATGAATTTAGACTCCATTTCGGTTTTATGTTTATGGATTTGAAACTCAAGGTTCATTTTGTTTATGATTTTGTGACGTCTTTTGCAGCGAAATGCATCCAATACACATATATCGCTTGTAGGTTTTTCTTTCTCTGGCGTAAAATTTCAGAATTTAAAATTTTTCAAACACAAATTTCGTTTAAATAATTTATGATAGACTAAGTAAGAAAGTATAATATGTTTAACTATATTTAGCACTGACTTAATTAGGTTTGTAAATACCCAATTGTGCGCCTGCCCATTTACAATTGTTCGCTCTTTGTGACGTGGAAATGAGGAAATTTTAAAAGTTAACAAATTCGTTTTGTTTGAAATATGTAAAACGCCCATAATAATTATCACCAATATTTATTTCATACACTGCTTTTTCCGACGGCTCAATGACCTGAGGTTTGTTACGGTTTGCAATTTGCTAAAACCCTCCTTCGGTTTGGGCTTATCAATGCCCCCAGTTATTTTTATTCTTTATTATTTGAAGGAAAACAAATTAAATGGGAGTTAAAAAAACACGCGCCAATTTGTAAACAAGGAGGTGTGTCCCAAAAAAAACTGTTTTTTTACCTTAAATTTTTTTGTCACTTTAAAATGTTTAAATTATTTATTTTTTTTCACTTTAATTTTTTTTAATTTTTTCGCAGGAAGTCCAGGTCAGAACAGCGAGTCGCTCAAAGTGGACACAAGGAGCAAAGAAGACGCTGCGATGTGGGGCAGGATCGTTCGTCTCATCCTCACAAACATGCTCTGCTGGATCCCAGTCTGCATCGCAAGCTTCGTGTCGTTAGGGGGCGCTAGTGTCAGTGCGGATTTCTACGCGGTGACCGCGGCTCTCCTGATCCCACTTAACAGCGCGCTGAACCCCTGGCTCTACTCCAGTGTGCTCATAAACTTCCTCACAAGGGTGGGGAGAAAGATCTGGGGCATTTTGCGGCCCCACGAACGCGTGAAACTGCGCCAGGAGACCAGCAAAAACTCGACCAGCTGTTCCTGTACGCCCTTGCACACTCAGAACCTGGAACTAATCGCAGTCAAAAATATACAACCGCTAGACGGCGCGCCAGAGGCAGAAACGCATCCCTCTGATTCCGTCGCGACTTTTTTAAGCGGGGTTTGAAGTTGTAGTTTCATTTGTGCTGGTTTAAGGTGTTCGCATCTCACGTGACCTTAGGGTACGCGCTGATTGGATAGAGAGGACCAAAAATGGCCGCCATTTTTGTTGGACGAGAGATTAGTGCGGCAGATAACAAAAGTGGGGGAAATAATTCTTATAAGTTAAAATGGCAAAAAGCGCGCAATACTGAAACACCACTGAGTAAATAAATAAAACAAAAATGTGTCTATTAATCCTTAGATGAAACCCTGGATAAAAAGTTGGCCTTAAACTCAACAGTGAGGTTTTAAATTTTTTTAAGTTTTTTGTTTTAAAAACGGACTTTTACTGCCAACAAAAAGAGGTTCAACGTTATATTATAATTTCCCTAATTGCAGGGATTAAGATAATTTTGATTTATTCAACCTATTTGAGAAAAAGTTCTTAAACTAAAAAATAATTTCCTAAAATTTGGAACCGAATCAGCGACAAAAAGGTGCGAGCTTTCAAATTAATTAAAAACTAGAACGCAATGGTATTTACGTTTTGTAAAAAACTGCATGGGTACAGATCATTATGGAATTATTTTGGACAACTTAATGCTCAACTTTGTAGTCGTTAAGTGTTTCAATCTCCTAATAATTCCGCTTTTCGCACAAGTTCATATTAAATGTGAAATATTTATTCAAAACCTGTTTTCGACAATCATTGCGTTCCGTGGGACTTCCACTGTGAAAGGCGTCGTGAGAGGGCCGAGATACAAACCGATCATATGCAGTTGTGATGTTTCATGCTCATGCAACGCTCACGAAGGTCAATAGACTTTTCTGCGCAAACCTGCAGCGTTTTAACGTTTGTTTCAAATGTGTCTTGTGTTTATTGTCAGTTGTATTTATTTCCTTTCGTCTTCATCCAGTTTGAATGGCATATAAATAAAAACGATATTGCAAAGTGAAATTTGACTCAGTATTTGTTATTGCAACGAATTTGTGGACTTCAGCCATAACATCGAAATTAGAAGAACATTAACGTCGGAATAAAACACAATTCGGAATAACACAAAAATAGGTAATACGACGGCAAAATAGATAACTCCGCTTTAGATTTTATTGCTTCACAGGTCTTATGTCATGTTGCAAGAATTGTGGCTTGTGAATAAGCTCGCAATAATGCTCATGCAGGGTTCCTAGGGGAAAGCAAGTTTCAAATTAGTTTTTTTTTGTACTAACTAAAATAAAGTAAGAGTAAAAGGTAAAAGGGTAGTGGCTTCTTCTTCCCATTGGCTAAAAAGGAGGCCGGGAATGTCTGAAGTGTTAGTAATGGTTCAGGCCCTCCTCCGGACAACCATTCCCGAAGGTAAACCGCCACAGGGAGGTAGGGCCCGAGTTAAAATGCATCAGCAGAAGGTTAACATTTTCGCCTTTTTGTTTGGGTGTAGGTAATAATATAAGTGTCAGTATAAGTAATAATTTTAGTATTTTACTGGCCCAAAAAAACCTGGTGTTACCCGGGAGAAAGATGCCAGGACACAAACCCCACAGTGATTCGGTTAAAGACCCCGTCAGGTAAGTAAAAAGTATTTCAAATTGGTTAAGGAATGTACAAAGCAGTAAATCTAGCTATTCTGCAAAAGCAGGTTCCTAATATCGATCGAAATGTTTTATGTTTGTGGTTTTAATTGCAAAATAGATCTTAAAACGAAACAATAATAAAAAACAACAAAAATATAATCGTCGAGGAAACCCAATTTTAAGGTCCTGCGAAATTTCGTAAAAACTAACAAGATCATAATGTAAAAATAACTTGCAATGGAAACCCTAAACCGTTATACCAAGTTTATATTGTACATGAGATTGACTTTCAAATGTAGGGGGAAGGCGGGGCAAATAAACACCCCCCTAACATCCCCTCCCCAGGTTTGTGCAAAATCGAATCTGTCTGATTTTTGGCCACAAATTAGACTTCTCTAGACCAGTGGCCCCCAAGTTGGTCGCGACCTCAAGTGTGGTCGCCTAACATTTTGTGGGGTCGTCAAAAACCCATCAGATTCCTGCCGTTTTAGTACGATTTATGTTTTTTTTTTAGAAACGTCACAATAATAAACGTGACTGAGTACATCTCTTACATAAAATTGCTGTTTTAAGCTCCAACTTGTTGGAATATATTTATTTGTTTTAGAAAAAAATGGGGTTGCAATGTAAATTCTGATTTCACTTTTTTTCAAAAAGGCAGCAAACTGTAAATTGTAAAGGTGGAATAATAACGTAAAGTGGAGTATTTTCCGACGACGTATTCTCACCCCTATAAGGCTCTAATCTATTTTAAATAATAAGATTGTAGTTTGTAGGTATACAGTGCTGTTGGGCGCACTCGGGACACCGCAGTGCATTAGTTTTCAGCTGAGGTCCAACTCGGCTTAATTTCTTCAAAGGAGTCGGACTGTGCTTGTTCTACATCGACCCGACAGTCCTGGTGTTGTGAGATGGATGTTTGTTCTTCAAGTGGAAGTTTGATTCAGCGAAGTATTTCAAGATGGGAGAAAAATTCCTGGCAAAAGAAACAGTTAAAAATAAATCCCTTGTTCGAAAAAAAAAAATTTTTGTCAGAAAAATATTTTTTTAATATTTAAAAAGATAAAATGTATGAATGCAATGAAAGCAATACAATTAGTAGCTAAGTTTTCCGATAAATACTCATTTAAATTAAAAGCTCCAAAATCCACATGTTTAATTAAAGTATTTGCAATAACTACATTTCAAGTGTACTAGTGTACCATATCAATCAAAGACATGTTTAGTAAAATAAAAACGGACATACTATTCATAAACCACAAGAAAACTTTATTGCGTTTATACAATGGCTACAGATATTATTATATTTTGATGTGTATTCCAACACGTTTTTAATGCATAAAACTGCAGCAATTTGAAATAATTTTTAGAAACAAACAAATATATAAAACGGCCTTGTAATTTATTTGTTTGAAAAATTACTGAAATTCCTATCGTTTGGTGCGTCACAGTCCAACAAACTTTTGCAAAGGAGACACAAGAAAAAAGGTTAGGAACAATTTAATTAGGGTAACACCCAACAAACCTTTTGGTCAGCTGAAACCTTTTGTTGAAGTTCAATGTTTTGCTGCGACATCGCGCCAAACTGTGCCTGACAGTATTCAACGTAACTACACAACAATTCAGTTGTTAAACATTCTGGTAATTTTTAACTAAACTAATTTGACATGAAAATTGGACATTTTGTGAATTATCAGTTAGCAGAACTTTTACAAAATAGTATTAATAATTTGGTGAAAGATGGAATTCTAAAGTGCTTTTCAGCCAGAAAAATTTTGACAGCCAGTTGTACAGAAATATTTGGAAGCTTAAAAACAAAACATTTTTTACATCTCGTCAAATTGGGTTTGACGATATTCCAGGTAGCTACAAAACAAATTAAGAATATACTTTTTTCTTACCAAACAAATTTGAATTTGTGCATGTGCTTTTTGTGAATTATTTTGAGCAGGCAAAGACCTTTCACTAAATAATACAAATGGCTAGGTATAAAATGGAATTTTTAAGCACTTTAGAGAAAAAGATTCTGCCAGTTGTTTTACAGAAACCTAAAAAGCTTGGATAAAAAATGCAATACCTGTCTACTGCATATTCAGCATCTTTTATCATCTCATCAAATACAGTGTTTTCCTATAAAAAAACATCAAAAGTATTATTTTTGACACTTGTTTTATAAACACGTTAAGCACATTGTAAATTACTTGAAAAACTTTCCCCAAATTATGGTTTACAACTTTTACCTTGTCCAAGTTTTCATTGAGTAGTTCCATCAATTTCAGAACAAATTCAGGATCAGCTTCTTTTGCTGCATTTTGTTTCTGATTATTAAAAACAATTTTTTGTGGTTAGGAGAGTGAAATTAAACATTTGCTATTATCTAAATATCATAAATAGTACGGATAAAATTTGCATTATTATAAAGAAAACATACAACTTATTAAATGGTAGCAAGGCCCAAAACTAAAGACAACATCGACACAGCAGATCAATTTTACTCTGACAAACAGAGAATCTAACCAGAAGCATCCCCAAAAAGCTATTTTATGTAATATTAAACATTTTATATTACATAAAAGCATTATATTAAATAGCTTACAGATCAAAATACCACATAATAATATAGATTATTTTCATTGTTTTTTTCACTGTTTTTATTAGAATTAGGTTTATATATAAGTTGACTAACTATTTATAGTGTAAATAAAATTAAAAAGTTTTTTTTTATACTCACTATTTCTTTCATGTATTCTTTTGTGTTTCTTTTAACCTTTTTGCGATTGTCTTTTTGTTGTTTCTTGATTGCCTTGAATAAAAATCTTACTTCTTCAAGAGATCTGTAAAAAAAATAACTCTATTTCTATAAAATTTTCTTAACTCTCAACAATTTAAAAAAATGGAGTTCAACAGCACAAGTTAAGTATACATTGAGTGAGCCAAGAAAGTTGGCAAAATACGTTAAATATCACAGTTAATTGGGTAGAATTACCTCAATTGAGGTGGAAAGAGTTCTTGAAAATCTTCGAACGACATTAAGTATATTGTGTCTTGATTGAGAAGCATTTTGTTCACTATTTTAGACGCCATATAAAATTTATAAAAGCTCCCTACAAATAAAACGCAAGCTGGTAACAAAGAGTCGTTAATCGGCAATTAAGTTGCTAACAGTTTCAACTAAATCCACTTCATTTCACACAATACAAAAAACAATGATTTCGATACACATGCTATCCATGAGTATTGATATTTTTAAAGCATAAGAAAAGCACATTAGTTGCTTAATTTTAAAATAAACAAAGTATTTATCCCTAATGCTTTTAAATGGGACAATCATAAATATGCACAGCCTTATCATCGGATACCGACACAATTTTTGATCCGTTGCTGTTGTAACAACACGACCATACTTGGTCACGATGTTCGTAGAACGTGTTGACGCATTGTCGCGTGCTACTGTCCCAAATCTTCACACTTTTGTCGGACGAACACGAGGCAAAGTGGATGTTATCGGGGCAGAACGCAACGTCAAGGACCCACGATGAGTGGCCGCTCAAAGTGTGGATAAAAGTTGCGTTCTTTACGTCGTAAACCTTGATTTGTCCGTCATCCGAAGCAGTAACAAGTCGATGAGAGTCGGGTGAAAAAGCGAGCGATCGAATCGGCATCGCATGACCTTCAAGCGTGTGAAGCAACTTCTTACTCTCAACGTCAAACACTTTAATAATTCCGTCCATAGCTCCACATGCAACGTACTTTCCGTCCGGACTGTAAGCAATGCTCAGTGTAAATTTCCCTCTAGTGTCCAGCTCTGCATCACTTCTTCCATCATCAACGTTAATGATAACAATCTTGCCACTCTGCCCTCCAGTGGCGATGTGGTTTCCGTCTGGTGAAAACGCAACAGTCCAAGTTTCGACCGTTCCTCCGTCAATCGCACGTAATTGCTTCCCAGTCTCAAGATCCCACAACCTTATATGGGCGTCCAACGAACTCGAGGCCGCGATACAACCGCTTGGGTTAACGGCAACCGACACGATTCCCAAGCGATGACCCTCTAAAACCCACTTTAATTCCAGCTGTTCATCGACCCACTTCCAACACTTGACCTTATCGTCGAGAGCTCCGGTCACGATGTGCTCTGTGCCGTCTTTTTCACTTTTGCTCCACGCGCACGCCCAGATGTCGTCTTCATGGGCTTGCTCCTGCTTGAACAGAATGCTGTATTGTGTGCTCATGTTTAGCAATCTACAATAAACCTGTTAAAACAATAAAGAATAATTATACAGGAATTTTTTTGTATCATTGGTAAAACTATGAAGCTAAATTCATAAAGTTGCCGCAAACAACTAAAATTTCCCAATTTGATGAAAACATTAGGCAAGCTTACTAAGATACAAAATAAAACTTTTATTGCACAACATGACTGCATTACATATCTAAGGATTATAAAAGAAAAACAAAGTTAAAAATTTAAACATCAGAGTTATGTGAATGAAGTTAGACCTTACAATGTTTTATTGTTACCCAAGATGGTACAACAAAATTTTAAAGCACAGGATTTTTTAGAAATTTGTGTTCTGTTAGAATACCATTTAAACCCAAATGATAAAACAACATTTTTCCAAAGTTTAGTTGAGCAATCGACTAATGTGTAACATTTAATAATTCGCTTTATTTGAAAATTCAAGTCTGAACAAAAATTGCTTATTTTAACAAAAAATGCAGGCTGAAACACTAAAAACAGCGCTCTTTCACTATTGCACGTAAAAATTAATAAAAAAAAAATTTCTTCAAATGCCGCATACCACAACACATATTGTTTGGGTTAGGGTGCGGGTTAGCGTTTGGTTGAGGGTGGGTCAAGTTATTATTAATAATAAACATAATATTACTTAACCCACCCTCACCCAAACGCTAACCCGCACCCTAGCCCAAACAATATGCGTTGTGGTAAGCGGCATCATTTTTTTTTTTTGCATAACTTTTCACGTACATAAGTGAAAGAGCGCCCTAAAAACTAACGTGAAAATTTTGTTTCTCTAAACTCAGCGCTGGTCCTGAATCCTCCCACTTTGTGAAAACGTGCTAAGGTTGCAGACCAGCGCAGATTGTTTTTTTCTAAACAAGCACTGCCTAACTACTTTTACTTTTTTTTCTGAATTTATTTACAATCTTGAATGCAGCAACCTGGCAACTGACAATATTACGTCAAGTTTTAAATAACTGACAATAAACACTTATTTGCAGTTTTAAATAAAATTTATTGCCGTTTGCCATAACGGTTTTACAAAATTCTTAGCCTATAGCTATAATTATGTGTTATTGTAGAATTGCGTTATATATAGACATTGGCCAAGCATCTAGTATGTGTTAGCGTATACAATTTTTACCTTCCGTCTTTGAACGCATAACGTTTGAATTCCCAGATCATACCCATATTTTCGAGATTTGCTAGTATTGTAATTTTAGACTTAAAACCAGTGGTGGGATTCAACCAGTTCTATAGAACCGTTTCACGAAATTTTATGAGATCAGCGAACCGGTTAGCATTACTGGTTACTGTCAATAGATTTTTGCATCTTATATGCTACACCGTTTTTTTAAATCTCTCGTTCTTTTTACAAAATGTGCAATGGCCAAGTTCGTAGGTTAATCATTGTGTGAACTTTAATAATTGTAGAAATTTTCCTTTTGAGATTGTTTGTCTGTAAATTGAACTGTTGCGCCGTAAGTAAATGAGACGACTGCTGATTTTAGGTGGAGCTGTTAGAAGTGATGGGATTAAAGCGGTTCGCACCATTCGCTGGAACCTGGGGTTGCATCCTGGTCTTGCAACTACTTTAATCTCAAGTTTCACCTTTTTGAAACAGATGCGGCTGAAAAATATGACTTTTGTGATAGAAACGGCTGACAAAAATTCGAATCCCACCATGGCTTAAAATTTCGTATATTTGGATCGTATCCATTTCAGTAAACCTGTTTAAACATAAATATGTTCAACTTACGCTGTAGGTGCTGTTGGATTAGCTGCGTCATGTATCGACCTCTGCACGTAGGACGCAAAAAATATGGGAGGCTAGGAAATCAATTTTTAACAAGGGTTTTCTCTATATACACGCTCAACGAAGTTATAATCACAAATACTCGAGATCTCTCAGGTAATCAAAGAATGTGAGCCTTTCAACCAGCAAGCTAAATACCACAGCAATTAACACAAATAAATAAAAATTCCGTTAAATTTACTTTTACAGGTAAATTGTCCTAAAACACTTTGCTTGCTGTACGTTTTTTTGCAATTGCAATATTGTAACTTCAAACATCGCAGTATAAAGATCGTCACGTTTTTACACGTTTCCAACAAAAATCTAATACAATTTTTTGTTGTATAAAGCTATATTTAAAAAAAATACACCGTAAAAAGTAGGCCTATGCAACTTTGTAAGCTTAATAAAGACGTGACCCGGATCGGATCGCGATAATTTTTGTCCAAAATATCGGGTGTGGCAATAAAATGTTAAGCATCGGACATCCCAAGTTAAATTATAGTGTTACTTAACGTTATGGTTGGAATGCGTTGTCATAGATTTCGTTACTACCTTATAGATAAAAATGTTGTAATTTGTGAGCGACCAAAAAGTCGTTGTATGCCCACGTAGCGCGTCATCACGACAGATAAGTGTTCGCCCACACGAAAACATAAAACGGAAAACGTTCGTTTGCCCAGAAACAACTGGGCCTGCAGTTGATTGTGTTATGTAGTGAAACTGCACAAGTATAGTTCTGCTTGGTTCTGATTTGGAAACATGATTTGGATTATTTTAAAGCTTGTGATATTTGTTTTCTGCTGTATCTCCACCGCCATCGGTAAGTGTAAAAAAAAAGATAATCAATATTTCTCGCCGTTAATCCTTTTTCGCTTTTTAATGTTATATTGATGCTCATTTTAAATGAAAAAATTACTCACTGAAATGAAATACATCAGTAAAAGTAAAAAAAAGGGAAATTGGTCTTAAAACAAATAATTATAGTGTAGTTAATAAGCAGGGGAAACATGTTCCCATGAAAAAAAAATAGTTATTTACAACATTATAGCTAAAGAAATAAGTAGTTTTGTAAAATTATAAGTTTATTTCGCTATATTTTCATTTGATTACTTTTTCATTTAATACAGGATCTGATACACCTCGCCTCCTTGACGTAGTATTCCTAGTGGACAGTTCGGCATCGCTGTCACCCCACAGCTTCGGATTAATGAGAAGCAGCTTGTTGCGAATTTGTTTTTCGATCGGAGCAAATCGAGAAACGCGAATTGGTATTCTGCAATACGGGGACAACAACTTCTATGAGTACGTCTACTTGTACCTGAGTTTACAATGTTTTTTACACTTAACTTAAGTCTTTGGGACAAATGACTTGGAAATTACCTTGGAATTACGTCAGTTCGTTAAATAAATTGGGTTGAATATTTTATTAAATTTTATTAGGTATAGTACATTTTTGCACGCAAAACAATTCACTTACGTCGCGTTTTTGCTATTATTTTAATGAGGTATTGCTGATAATCGGTCAAGTTTTCCAACTTTAATGGTTTTGATTTATTTTTATATCACTGATCTGACTGTTGTTGAAGTTGACTTGACTTGGGCAACTGATGACTTTGTCTGCGTATTTTTTTGTTTTTTATGCAAAAAGACTTGGACTTTGTTTTCGAACACTGGAATTTTTTAAGTTGGACACTGACACAGACTTAAGTTAAACCTGACTTCTAGCAATTAGTAAAATACTTCGAAAACCCTCGTGAGTTCGAACCTCACCACAGTCTAGTTGTTTTTAGCCTGCCCTGCTTGCATCATTGATCGACAGATTCGGTGAGTCTGCAATGGCTTTCGGTGTATTATTTCGCACTTTTAACGTATTTTTTTGTTTTTCAGTCCAGACTTCAATTCGTCCGACCCAAAGTATTACCTATACGTTGTGAAGCTTGGGGAATGCGCAAACATAGAATGTGTTCGGAGCAAGATCGACAGCAAGTTAATACAGATGAACTCACCAAACACTTACACCGCACTAGCAATGGAGCGGGCAATTAAGGTGAGTAAGTGCTTGGAACTGAATGTAATGTACGAAAGCTAGGGATGTCTGATAATATCGGTACTCGTCCGATACTAGGATGGTATCGATTCTAAATCAAATAAATTGGCGGAAGACCAAAATTTTACAAACACCAAGATAGGAATAGAACAAAGTTTGATATAATACCCAAACAGGACTAACTAATACCTACGTACAGTCGTAATTACTTCCAAATCAGAATAAGACCAAGCAGGGAATAAGGCCCATACAGCATTTTAGCTAACTCCAAACCCCACCCCTAAGTACATCACTAACTCCTCTAATAATTCAACCACATCCCGATTTCTAACCCCACCCATAACTTTTAAGGCGCAAACAAACCGGTGTCAAAACAGCGGCGCCCAAACGTCTCCAGGCGTCCAAAGGTCAACACCGATCGTCCCATACCCTCTCCCTGCAGTTTCATATGTTGTTTTGTCTATTTAGGCCTTATTCCGATCAATTTAGGATCTTTTCCGACAGATGTACAGTAGTTCTTCTTCGGACGATTTTAAGTCCAATTATGTCGAGATATTACTTTAACATGTGGCCGGGTTTCGGGACACAAACCGAAACATCGGACCTTTCTAACATTCTCATTCACATTTTGATAAATCAACCTACAATCGAACAGGAAGGAAAAAAAAGTTTTCGTTTGGGCACAACATCCTTCAAAGTAGTTAATAAACGACTAATTCATAAGTTTAATTTATGTTACTTGTCATGCTTTTAATAATACTTTTCACTAAAAAGCTATGAGTATATAGTGAGTTAAGTAAGCCCTTATGTTCGGTAACTGTGGACAACTGATTACATCAAAAAGTCTAAACTCGTTTACAAATCTGGTGCTGACTGTGGACTTCTTCAAAGGACCTATATTAAAGACAGCACTTATAAGTTCTTTTTCGTATTTTGCTGCTGTTTAGTCGTCGGCACAAGTTTCGCTGCCACCCTAACATGGTTGTCTTTTCAGGTTGATTTCGCTGCTTCAGACAGCTCATCGCAGAAGGTCTTGATTGTGTTCACAGATGGAAACGCGAACGACCAAGACAACTTTAACGAAAGGTAGATAAAAGTTATATCATATAGCGAAGATTCGCCCACTTTGTTTGATTCTAATTTTCATATTAAGGGTTTCGCTTGGAAATACAACCTTATAATGTGTGGACCCCTATTTACAAATGACTTGACTTGGACTTGAGTTATTTTGCTAGTACCTTGGTTTGGATTAAATAGGACTTGAGTTATTTTACAAATGATTTTGACTATTTACAAAACAAACCATTCTAAGGTCTGCTGTAACTTGTTGTTTCTCCACAGCTTTTCTCTTGCTCAAAGATCGAACGTGTCAGTTTTTGCTCTTGGTTTCGGTGACGAAGTGAACACAGAGAACCTGCAGCTGATCACAAGCGAAACAAACCATGTTTTTGTGGCAAACTCAAGCTCTTCCGCTTGTAGCCTGCTGTACGCCATTTACCACGTGATCAATGCAACTGTGACGTGTGTCAACGACACAACGGGTAAAATATTATTCTAATCCAGGACACAAATGAGACCTAAAACGCGTCAAAACCTAAAGCAGAACAATATTGTTTTGGTGTCGGAGTTTGGATGTTCTAGTTTAAACGGGCCGTTGGGGCGCCGCTGTATTGGCACGATTGTTTGCCCCTGTTTGGGGTTGGTAGGGAAATTGTATGGGTTAGAAAATTGGTTAGGGTTGGAATTATTAGGGGAGTAAGTGATGTACAGGGGTAGGGTTTGGGGTTAGGTAAAAGGTAATATAGGCAGGCCTGATTCTGGCCATTTAAATATAATACTTTCGGTCCCTGAGACTCCTTATATTATGTGATTCCTATCAAAATGTTGCTAACACCGACCCAGCGATATTTACCAGTCCGGATTATTAGCACTTAAAAATCCCTTGTAGCTAGGCTCGAGTTGTCTTAAGAACAAGTTAAACGCAAGACACACGAGAGAGAGAGAGGTGGGGGAAAAAAGAAAGAAGGCACAGAATATCATTACAAAAGTGTGAAGGGGAAAAAGGCACAACAGCAAGTTCACGATGGACGATAATAATTATACTTAATTATATTACGTCAACACATATTCGTATTTTGCCACTAAGCTCAAATTTAATGGAAATCTTGCTTTGAAATTCAACCACCGGCGACCCAACAAAATTAAACGACAACCTTATTTTGGCTGCGGCCCATAGAGTGATAAACACTAGGTTCCAAGGATCTTAATTAAAATAGGATTTCCTTTTTCTAAAATCGGCAATTATTTAGTGAACACCTGGGCCACCATAGAATCGGCGCCGAACGTAACCCTTAATGGAACCTTCAACGCTAAGGCTGGTTCGAAGCTAATATTCACCTGCCAACACGATGACGTCACACCACTTGGAAAGACAACGAGGTTCCAAGTTGGAAACCAGGCCACCATTTTGCAAAAGGTAATTTTACCATAAAAAGTTAAATTGCGTTCGGTGTAATTCACCCTCAAGAAGACTTGAATAGGACACCGACACCTTGTAGAACAATTACGAGAAAGACTATTTTTAAATAATAAAAACCTATTTGCTGATCCAATATATTTTTTCCAATAGTGTACATCAATGCTTCATGTTTTTTATATTACTTCATCACTAAGCTTGTGTAGCTCAGTTGGTAGAGCGACGGTCTAGGTACGACCGAGGTTGTGAGTTCGAATCTCACCACAGGCTGTTTTATTTTTTGGCAATATATTCTCCAAATACGTTTTAATGGTGTTTAGGATAGAAATATGTTGCTAAGAAAAACAAAATTTTACTCCTGCTTTGTTTAGCGATTTTAATAATAGACAAGAGTCTTTTTCCGTATAGATAAATATTTAATAAATTTTGTATTATATATGTTGTTAATCTAAATAATGTTGGTTGGTTCTTATTTGCAATACAGAACAAGGCATTTACTTTGCAAGCAAATCGTGATCACAACCTTGAGCCGATCTTCTGCCAAGCCGTGACAAACTACACAAAGTACCACCCAGAAGCAGGGAAGTCGAAAGCACACGTCTTGAATATAACCTGTGAGCGTTCTTGTTGCATAAACTGTTGCTCTTAGGCATAATAGGGCACTAATCAAAAAGCTCCTCGGGTTTACCCTAAAGAAGGCGACTTGTATTCGTCCTTCTTGGGAACAAATAGATTTACCAGAGGGACTATTGGGCTTGAAAAGCACAAGTTGTGCAATAAGAAATGAAAACGGTTATAAGACTTAATGTGAAAAGTTCTAAGGATGTTTTTACACGTATTTTAAGTGTTAGGGTTCTATAAATGGCGCTACATAAGTTTAATAAATTTTACTAGAAAAATTTGCAGAAAAATTTGTTCGAAAGATGTTTAGCTGGAAATTAAAATATGAAAGAATCTTGTTTTGAATCCACTTTATTGGAAGAACGCGAAAATAAATTAGTTAAATCGAACGTTTTCTTTACTGTGACAACATACTTTTCCGGCATTTTTTTTAGTATATTCACTATTTAAAAAGCACTCAAAAGCCTTCGTGTAACAATGTCATTTTGCGCAAACCAATCTCTGGCTTTGTACTCATCGTAAAAATTAATCTGCTTCAACTTTTTGTTACGTCATGCTTGCATCACATCCGCTATAGATCCACCCACTCGACTGACGGATGACGTGCCACGCTGTGATTGGACGAATGGCAAACCGGGTGATTGCAAAATTTATTTTCTCGCAAATCCGAAACCGACGGAAATCAACATTAAAAAAGGTATTTCGGGCAACTAAAAGTTTATTTTGTTGAAAATCAATAAGATTTATTATAAACGTTCAAAATGTTACTACTTGTTTATGGGCTTTGATCTTCTTACTACGTATTACTATAAACTCCAACCATTATGCTACAAAATTCAATTCCTGTTCTTACCGTTGCAGTTTAAATTTTTTGTCTGTTAAACCTATGTTTGTTAGAATTAATTAACTTTTTGAATTCACATCTATGTGTTGAAGACTTACGAAAATGCATGTGCTAAAAAACGTTTTTCGTGTGATCGTATTGGATTAAAAGATGTTTTTTCTTCATAGATTTCTGTAATTTTGCTGTTTACCAACTAATGAAAGTACCAAGCTTTATTTGTTTTGAGAGCACAGTCTAACTAGTTTCACTTTGTTTCAGCAGGAATCCGTTCTACAAGCCTCGTCACATCTATAGAAGGTGCTGGTGAAAACTTTAACTGGACAGCTCGTATAAGAAGTGAAATGGTAAGACAGACAGTAAAAAAACAGCCGATATAAGAAGTATAAGTATCGGTACACGCGTCCGATATAAGTTGGTATCGGTGTCGGTACAAGGCCAACATTAGGTAGGCTAGCCATCGCTTTCAGCTGAGATTGGTCCGGTATTATTTAACGCTCATTGGTAGGCGCAACTTATTTTTAACAATCAAAACTCGAATAAACCCTACGTCACTAATCAACGTTTGTTTTAAATGTAAATACTCATTGGAAAAATGTATTTAAAACACAAGAGCTAAGTTTGTAGTTTCATTTTGCTTGGTACGGCATCAAAACACTTCTCACTCTTCCTATATTCTGTGTTTTTCCACAGGAATGTATGAAAAACTTAAATGTAGAGCCAAAATTTTCAACAGGTTAGAACGTAAAAAACACTTTCAGGAACATATCTGTGAATAACTCCAACAACAAATGACACCGGCTCAATCGTATTTTTCTGCAGGTTACTCCAGTTGACGGCGGGAATTATTCGGTCGAGGTCGAATCATCAACTTTTCCCGCCAAACCGCTTCAAATAAAGCTGCACATCCACGTTGTCACACTGGTTCATGAAAATCACACCAACGTCACCTGGATCGTGGTTTTGATTTCTATGATTTTTCTGGCGGCTGTTGTGGCTCTTGTAGCCCTCTTGTGGTGGAGAAGGAGGCTCAAAGTCCGTCGTTCGGAAAGTATGACGTAGGATTAGCAAGGGATGTCCGATAATATCGGATCGGAGCCGATGCGAGAAGTGGTGTGCGGCAGAGGGCACCGCTCCGATAGTAAATTATTACACATTTTAGGCAAAAAATGAAAAAAACATTACAAATGTTGAAACTTAACTTATTTTAAAGCCCATACAGAAGTAGGTGGCATTTTGAACGTTTCAAACAAATCTTTTTTTAACAACTTTTGGAGCATATGGTTGGAGGTTGTAGTAAGACGTAACAAGAATATCAAAGCCCATACAGAAGTAGGTTGCATTTTGAACCTTTCGAATAACTCTTTATTCATTTTCAACATGATGTGACATGAACATGATGTTGGAAATGAATAAAGAATTATTCGAAACGTTCAAAATGCCACCTACTTCTGTATGGGCTTTGATATTCTTGTTACGTCTTACTTCAACCTTCAGCCATTATACTCCAAAACTTAGTTTACATTCGCAGTAATACAAGGGCGCCATTACGTCAGCAACAATGAGGTCTATGATGACGTAATGAACGTGCAATACACGCCGATCATACCACAGGTAAGACGTCTAGAGCCCAACCAGTGTTTTTTTTAAGGTGTTTTGGAGGACCGAAATGGTCCCCCAAATTTCTCAAGCGGTTTCCCAAATTTTGGACTTGCAACTTTTTGGTATTTAAATGAAACACTTGCGGTCTCTTAAAACTACTTAGCGGTCACCCAAACCAAACCTTAAAAAAAAACCTTGTCCCAACACTAAAGTCCGAAAAAAAGGGTTGGAGCAATAACTTTTAATGTTGCCATACGAAATATTTTCGTATAAACATCAACACTTAATGAAAACGCCGTCGCAAGCAGGTAAAATTTACAACACATGAACCATATTGGTGTGCGTTTTTGCTGTTGAAACCAGACATGCGGAGTTGGGATTCAGATTCCCTAATCCGACGCGCAGTATAAAGCTGTAACGGTGGTTTAGCATATGGTAATTATTTCCAACCGTGTATTATGGTGGATTGGTTTGATGACAGCCCTGAGTGTGAATTGCTGAATATCCACGTTATTTTAATTACGATAATTGACAGAATGCAAACTGTAACTTCTAAGCCGGGTTTATTTTTGACTGACTCCACAGCCCTTGTGAGAGCATGCTGTTAGCCAAGGCTTGGTTAAAATTTTATTAACTTTGCAGCAGACTTCTGGCCAAAGTGCAAGTGTTGATGTAAGGAGGGCACCTACTGATCAAGAGTTTGGTGAGTAACTTTTCACAAACATTAAAATTTTTAGTAAAAGCGCTGGTCTAGAATCCTACCACATTTTCGTCCAGTGGTTTTTATTGCTTACATTATTCGCGGTAGTTAGCGTTTGTGTTTGGGTGGATCAAGTACTAATATTATATTTATTATCCCATATTTTTTTGTTGTTTTAATTTTTGACGACTCGTTTCGTTACAGTTAAAAAAGTGGAAGGATTCTAGATTCGCCCAAAGTACGAATTTGCTGCTTCCTGTGTGTTTTTGCTTTAACTGATTATGCAGTTCTCATACAATGTATACCAAGCCTGATCCGGCATTTTAATGAAAGCTTCAACGTAGTTTGTTACTTTATCAATCAAAGTAGCAGGAATCTGCTGGGGAAGGTTTTTTGCGTTTCATAATGATAGACCCTGACATTCTCTTATGTAAAGTTCAAATAACAACCCTAATTGGGTTGCCATGATACATTTAGCCGACTAATTAAGGCATGATTCTCGTATATAACCGACTTGTAAACTTACATATTCTTCGTTTGGCAACAAGATATTTTTTTTGTTACTCGAAAAACACCAAATATATTTGAAAACAAGTTCTATATTTTACAGAGGATGCGGGATATCTCGTTCTTAACATTCGAACAACTCTACAACATCAAGTAAGTCGCATTTATTTACCCTAGTATGGACATATTCGTGTAGACCCAGAGGTCGGTAAACTTTACCCAGGCGTTGGCCCAAACCAAACTCAGAAAGATCTCGGCAGGCCGTATTAATGTAACTGACAATTTTGTCGGTAAAACGTGTTGTTTTAAGACAGTTGTTTATACCAACTTTTATTCAGAATGGACCTAGGAATTTTTGCATATAAAACGGTCATTTGCGCTTATTTTTTACCGCAATGACTTAACGTGCTAAAAGTATGAACTTTTGTAACTGGACCCATTTCCCTTGCTAGACCCCCCTGACCCCTTACCCCTTGTAAAACCACTTAAAAAATCCCCTGTTCCTTTTTTAGAATCAGCGCTTTAATTTAATACAAATTATATTGGGTTTGATATTCGTTCTCCTAATAAACACTGTTTGCGATTTGGTTCTGAGACTTGTTTTACATTGAGAAGTCGCCTGCGTCCATACGAAGCGCGAAAATTTGAGTTCTTTAGTTTAAAATATGAGTCAACACATCGTCATCCATGAGCACAATTAAAAGTTGGTATAAAATAGTTTAGGGAAGCGAATTTACAATCCAGTTTTGGGTTAGAACGCAAACGTGCCAGACGTTCAAATAGATATCGCTTCACTGTATTTGCACGGAGGAATATCCATAAAATATGAGGAATCGCCTCGTGTCCAGTTTGTAAAGATGGCGGGCCTGTGGCTGCCGAACCCTGTTTTAATCATCACGAACTACGTATACAGTAGATTTCAACAATATGCCAAAAAAAGTCAGGCAAACAAAAGTTACGTCTGTTTTAAAAACATTTTTTAATTAAAAATAATTTACACCTTTTTAAAGGCAGAAATTGGGAGAGCGGCAGTAAGTGAAGAAGAAATGTGCCAAGTGACATCTTTCCACCAGCACGACGGACCATATTCGTTTGCCGATTAATACCACAGCTGAAACTGTAACTCTAATGTTCTTAGAACCTTATTTAAAAAGACATTTTATTTCAAGTGGCAGATTCTTAATATTTTTTATTAAATAAGCCTCATGAAAAGGAGACAACCCTAAATAAATTTTATTGTTTATATTGCGACCCTCTTTTTTTATTGTTTTTTGAAATATTTTTGTTTCTTTTAGTGTAAAATTTAAAGTTGTTTAAAATCATAGGCTATTTGTTTAACAAACTGGGGCTATTAAGCAAATTACAATGTTTTTAAAAAATGGTTTAATTTTCACACCGCAGGTTTTAACAATAGCCTACAACTATCACTAAATCTGTATGTTTTTGACCAGGACTGCAGAGTCGGTTAGAAAATAACCAGAGTCCAACTCCTGAGTTCTCATATAATTCATCCACTCACAATAGAAAGTTGGGAAATAGTCCATCTTATGCTATTCCACAATTTATATCTTTACAATTAATTTTTTTAATTGTTTTGGAAAAATATTTTTTTTTTATAAACCCTGTGAAAAAAATGACACAATTTGCAAAAATTGTTTTTCTCCTGACCTTTCTGAATAAAATATATTGCTAAATATCAAGATAAATTATTTAAAAATATATATTTTTTTATTGGTTTTATTGTTTTTCAATTCTTTTGTTACGTTTTTTGTTTGTTCTTCTTTTTATCAAGCAAATACGTGCAAAAAAAATAATAATAATAAGATGTAAAAAAAGCTTTGCAATAGGTAGTTGTAGTAAGTTACAAATGGAAACCGTTAATGTTTTACGAATTAATAAAAACAAAAAAAATTCAGAAAAAAACGAATATTGAAAAAAGACAGACATTGTATATGCTTTTATAACTTCAGATTAAAATAGAAATGCCAATTTCCTATACTATATTAGCAAAAATGTAATAAAACTATTTTTTTAATTCATATGACAAAAAATTCAACTTTCAAAAATCAATTAAAAGTCATACACAATATTTTAGATATACCTTGAAACTTACTTAAAGGTTTGAAACAATAAATTGATTTGCTTTTTCGAGGGCAGATTTCATATCGTCAAAACCACTTCGAACACAAGCTTCTTGAATAGGAAGCCAAGTCAAGTCTTGGTGTTCATCAGAAAGTTTTATCTGCTTGTTCGGATCTTTCAGCTCAGCGAGCCAGTAGATTACACTTTTAGGTTTATTATTCACCGTGTAGTTTAATTCCACTTTAAAGTTCTCGAACAACTTGTAATCTTCCCGGTTTAAATTTGCTTCTTCTTGTGTTTCGCGAACAGCTGTAGTTAAGTCGTCTTCGCCAGGATCAACGTGACCTGAATGTTGCAGTGGAAAAATAAGTATTTTTTAAATTAATCAGATCCAAGTCAAGTTACTAGCAAAATAACTTAAGTCATTGGCATAAATAACTGATGACCAAGTTAAGTCAATTAAAATTAAGTCATTTAAAATCATGTTTTAAGTTAAGTCATTTGAAATCAGGGTCATAGGTGAAAAACGCAAAAGTAGAAAGGCAACAGAACAAGAAGAGTGAGGTGAAGTAAATTTAAACAAACCGAAACAAAGTTAAATTCATACCGTTGCTTGCACTGTCACTGCAATCCAAACTTTTTTACTTAGAAAGTTGCGATCACCTTGATTAATATAAAGTGCAAAATATTTACGAGGCTAACAAAATAATTTATTTGAATTACTGAATAAGTTGTCAAAATATTGCAAAACTCACTAAATTAATCTTAATATTACCACCAACACCCAAACATTAACCCCCATTCTAACCTAAATCAATGTATAATGACTAATGAGTGCAGGTGTACATCAGCGATCGGGGGAAATTGCCACTTGTTTATTGAATTTACCTTTAGGTGGTGACCAATGAAGAGTTCCATATGATGCTTGCAGCAAAAGAAACTCTGGCTGAGTCGCGCTTAATCTTCGGAATATTATTATTCCAGCAGCTTTAACTATTCCGCTCATACTAATCGTTTAAGAACTGGGGATATCCGTTTTTATATCGGAATTTTTTTTAATCGAGCAATCTATATTTTATTGCAGTAAGGTGATTTCCCAGTTAAGAAACTGGTTTATGATCAAAAATGTCGGAATGACTAAGTCAGTGGTTCACAACCTTTTTTTGCACGCGGCACCCTTTAAAAATTATAAAAAGTTCGCGGCACCCCTGCTCGTATTTTTGCTGTTCAACTGTAACGTTACAATAAACGAGATTTAAACATCACGTTAACTGTGCAACAAGGTTGAAAAAAAACTTCTTAATTTTTTAGCACGTCGTACACAAAAAAATTGTTTCCGAAGCTTATCTAAAGAGATAATTGAAATTCTAAAGAATTTGAAATATCTCTCGGCACTCCGGTTGAGAACCACTGGACTAAGTTCTTACAAACACTAACATAAAAAAATGAAAAGCCAAGGAAATATTTTCTAGAAATTAGTTTTATTAGTTATTTATCTAGTTTTAAGGTGGCATAAATTTTAATGCTGCGTTCATATCGAAGTCGTGTTTTGTCAATTGCGCCTAAAACTCATTTGTGCGCTTAAGGATTTTGGAAAAAATGAATCCATTTTAGTAGAAAAATACCTTTCAGCATTTAATGCTTACATCAATGAAAAAAAATAATTTCAAGGACTTGCTATTTGTTTAAAATAACTGTACTTGAACTTCGATTTTAACGCAAAATGCGTCGTGCGTCTCTTTGCACCATCTAAACCAGGGATGTCCACCTTGCGGCCCGCCTGATACTTATGTGCGGCCCGCTACGTATTAACTTTCAGAAGCCTTCATTCAAAACAATTGTTTCGACCATCATCAAAAGGTGTAGAACGCGCATTTTTGGATAAAGGCCTAATCTCATATTTTTTTCTGAGACTCTAATTGAGTCTAATGCCGCATTTTAACAGCCATACGCTTGTGCAGCCATCATTGTTAAGCAAGGTGTGTGTTTTTCCAAATGTGTGCTTTTGCGGACCGATTTAAGGAAATATATCAGCCCAATTGTGTCGTACCATGGCATGATGTGTAAACTCATTTTGTGTGACATTCACTTAGTTCTCTCGAGGAGCGGATGTTTATAAGTTACTTTATGACGTCACGAAATGACGTAGCTCATGACGTCACCCCTTTAATTTAATAGGTTTTGCGGCCCATTCTGTTAAAACAGTGTTTCTTAACCTTTTTTACTAGGGGGCGCACCTAGAGATATTTTAAAACGTTGCGGCGCACATTGTGAGCGAAGCGAGGTGTACCCACTGTTCCCTCTAAGGTGCGTAGCCACACCAGACAAATTGCGCAGTAAAATTTGCTTTTGCGCACTTAAATCATTCTTAAACTAAAACCAAAAATCTTCACTTTTTAGCCGCAAAGTTTGAGCACTTCGCATTGGCTATTTTTTCATTGATGTTTGTAACTGAAAGCAAGTTAATAACTCAAATTCGCATTGACGATTGTGACGTTATAAATTACTTTGTCTAATCATTTTTTTATCATCCATGCTGTATACTCAGAAAAATCAAGAAAAAAACAGGAAGTCAAACCGTTTGACTTTTCCGGTTCAGGTTCGGTTCGGGTTCAAGAATTAAATTGCTTGCCATTTTTTATTATATAGGTTTATAGTTGCATATATTTAAAGAGACCCCAGCCTTTTGACCAAAATAAGAACAACGCCAACTTCGGAATAAAAGACAGTTAGGAATAAGGCGAAAAAATGACGAAATCGGAAGAAGACCGAAAAGGCCAAAATATCTAACCCCAAACATCACCCATAACTAACACCAAACTCCCCGAATATTTTTAAGCCTAGCCCAATTGCTAACACCACCTATAAGCCCAAACAGAGGCCAAAAATCCGGGGCCAAAACAGCGGCGTCCAAATGTCGACAGCAAACAGCCAATGCCAAACATGTGTCCCCCAATCATCCCATACCCTTTCGCTAGTCCTCGGCGTAATTTTATCTTATTCCGATTAATTTGGAGCTTAAATCGACATGTTTAGGTCTTATCTAGAATATTTTAGATCCTATTCTGTCGTGGTCATTCATGCGAATTTGGCGTTATTGTGTCGGTGGTCTTAGTATTATGGAAAATCTGACTTAGATATTGTTGCTTTGTAGGTATTCTTGTGTTTTCTACTTAAAAGTACTGCGGAATCAATGAGCTAAGTCTATTAGAAAAGTAAAAATACATGTTTTATATATTAAATTATTTTTTTCCTCTTGCTCGCGGCGCACCTGGCAGCCTTTCATGGCGCACCGGTTGAGAAACGCTTGGTTAATCTATAGAATCTTCAACAAGATAATGTCGATTTACCCTACCTTATAGGCTTTGAGATTCAATATCAAGCTTTAATACATTACAGACGTTTATAGTGTATTTAAGTACCTTGTGATTCGCTTGTTAGTATTTTTTTCTAATTTCCAACAACTAGAAGACTTTAAACTAGCCTCTTTGCGTAATGGTTGGAGGTTGTAGTTATTTTTTCATACCATAATTTGCCAATCTTTAAATATTATTTTACAAAAATACCGAAAAAATCAACCTTTTTTAGTATCAAACATTTTTGAGCTGCTCTAAAATACTCTTATCGGTCAAACTAAATTTGCTGTAAAGAGTTAAAACTCGTGCTAAGGCGATTTTCTTCCTTAAAGGTAATGTAATCAAAATGCGCGCTTTTAATTTGAGCGCCACGACATGCATGAGTGACTAAGAGTTTTTTTTACGCAGGAACTTTTTGTATTTTAAAAGTAGTCCTTATCGCAAGTAAGCTTGCACCAGACTAGACTAGATAATTTTAAGACGTCAAACTTAAGACTTAATTTTGTGACGTCCCGTTATGACGCAATTTTGGACGCCTCATCTTCAATACCATAAGAGCGTTGTCAATCCCAGGCACAAAACGTTTTTCAATTGCCGACAAAACTGGGAGGCACATAACGACACGATTCACCTGGAGCTTTTATTTCTACTCGCTTGTGAGCGAAAGATGGGTCTATGTTCAACACTTTTCTTCAAACACCGTCGAGCAAAATCAACAAAACGAGCTGGGAACTTACGAGGGAATTAAACGTAGAATTTTATGTTAGGTTCAGCTGATGATTAGATTGTTGGGGACAAGAAAGAAAACCGATTTAAATACATATTTAAAAGAGAGAAGGTGTTGCAATGTAAGTAGCCGGTTACAGCTTGTCGTAATAATTATCCAGTGCTGGAATATCCTCCTTCAGACCCTTTCGTTTCCTTGTAGCAAGTACTACTTGGTTTGGCTTGCTGTTCGGCTCACAGGGATCGCCAGGAAGGATCTGCCAGTGGTCGAACACGGCCTGTGGGAAGGCCTGGCCACCAGTGTTCGATCGCAGGTCGGCCGTGAAACCTGCATAAATCACATTTTAACGCAGGGGTTCTTTAACTTTAGGTTAGATTTTAATGATGATTTTGCACGACCAAATCATTATTATAAACAAATCATAATAACACACAATTTAAACTCTAAGCAGGGGTTCTTTAATTTTTTTTACTGGTGCTCCCTAAATGTAGTTAACTCAAAATATATAATAGTAAATATATGATAACGTTAACTAAAGTACTATACAGGGTTAATATTTTGCACTTTGGGGAGTGCTGACAAACGCCCACTCACTATTGAGTTGCCTTTACCAAGATTGGTTGTTAAGGAAGATATAAAAAAGCAAAACAAACTAGAAAATCGTTAGAACGGATATCCGACAACTGACAAAGTTTTATATGAAAGGTACACAGCACATATGTGAACTGTTAAAAGATAAGCTATTCTTACCAAAGGACTCGTTTACAGGCAAATGGGCCTTGACCGAGAAAATAGGGGTCCCAGGGTTCTGTGATTCTTCAAAAACGACACCACGACGTCGGTTAAGCACTCCGTAGATGCCACCCACAGCATTTTCTGGGCACTGCGGGAAACATTGCCATAATTATCAAAATCATGAATTCGAAGTTCCAATAATATCAGATAGTAACCAGATAACAAGTGGTAGTATCGGCACTAGGCTAGTATCGCTGTCCATCCGATATTTATACAAATAAAACTGGTATTTTAGCAAATGTTTACAAAAAAACGCAGTTATTTCCATGTTAAAAGGCAAATGTACCTGAAAACATTACGTTCTTATTAACTTGAGGTTGCTAACATTTTTCACGTTAAGGCAAATTTAGATCAAATAACCTGAAAAAATCGCTTAATTTGGTATCGGATTGTGATACTTTGTCCAAAATATTGGTATTGGCATAAAATGTCAAGTAACAGACATCACTAGTCACAATTATAAAATCTGTTAAACACTATTAAGGTTCAAAAAGACAAGTTTTTTGATAAAAAACCTGAAAAATCGTAGCTTATTCGACCACAGGACATAGATTAGACCAGGGGTCGGCAACCCCTGGCACGCGAGATAATCTTTCAGGGCACGCCAAATAATTCGGCAGTTTTCGTGTCACAAATTAGTGAAAAAGCGTCGAAGTATATTCCAAAATAGTATTGTGCTCGTCACAATTCGTATTTTTTTAGCAGGGTTAGGGTATCTTTACAGAATTTGACATACGAAATTAGGTTTAATGGCGTCTTCCAAAATGCGTAAAATAGATGTCAGATCACAGCAGGGCTGCGGAGTCGAATTAGGTAAAACTTTGAGTCAAAAATGTCCGCATGCGCAATACAGAATTTCAAAACTTATAAGGCAGCAAATTATAATTTGATAGGGTGAATTAGCATATGGTGGCATATTTTCCATGACCTCTATGAGTGGATAACTGAATATCCATTTTATTTTATTTACGTAAATGGGTGAAATACAAGCAGTAGAGTCTGATCCAGACTCCGGACTTAATGAAATCGCACATTTGAAAAATTTTCGGCACGCGAGTTGTTGATATTTTGACATTATTCATAAACTGGCACGCTGTACAAGAAAGGTTGCCGACCCCTGGATTAGACCATTTACTTATGTTTTGAACCACAATATTTTTGCCCGAAAAAATTAAATTTAAGACATCTTCCCTTGTCAAAAAAAAAGAATTAAAAATAAAACATTTGGTTGAAACTTGAAACAATCTATAATTGAATCTTAAAAGCATATGTTATGCCAAAACGTATAAAAAATGGCACAGGAATATTTTAATTGTAAATAATTAAATACAGTTCTAGTCCAAATACTAGTTAATTTCTGCTTTTAAGAATTCACTAATTCTAATCCCTAATAATATTAAAAAGCTAAAATGAATCTGGTTGTCCTATAGCTTGCAACACATTTTTGCCAACCTGGATTTCGACAAGGTAAACAGGCTCAAGCAGTTTTGGCGCTGCAGTAAGTTGTGAAGCGTACATGACACGACGAGCTGTGGGGATGATCTGGCCGCCTCCACGATGAATTGCATCGGCGTGGAGCGTCACATCGTGAATGTTGTAGCGGACTCCACGCAAGTTCTCTTCACAAATCACTCCCTGTCGTAAACAACAACATTATTAACTGTCTACGGTTTAATTGGCTGTTGACCAATGCAGCAGGCAACTGTGATTGGTTGTTTCTCGACTTGCTCCTCTCTGAGCCTGTGTAGATCGGTTGGTAGAGGGACGGTCCCGGTATGACCGAGGTCGTGAGTTCAAATCTCACCACAGGCTAGTTTTACGAACAGGATGCAGCAGGCAACAGTGCTATGGTTGTTTCTCGACTTGCTCCTCTCTGAGCCTGTGTAGGTCAGTTGGCTGTTCAAAACTGCTTCAAATGACAGTTGTTAAGAATGTTTAAACATTTGGGATATTATTTTTTATTACAATGTGCAGAATTGCACATGTTACAATTTACACAGTCCCAGTATGACTGAAGTTTTCAGTTCGAAAAAAAAAAACAGTCAAGATAAACGGAGACTTGTATGATTTAGTCGGCTGATTGTTTAGCATCTCGATGTTGATTTTTTTTTACTTTATCAGTATTAGATTTGAATTGCTTACATTTTTAATTACATAGGCTTCATAGTGGTATGTACTGAAAGTACTTTGAAATCAATGAGCTTAGTTTTGCACATAAAATAGTTTGCTTGCTAGAATGTTGAGTTTGTTATTTCTTCAGTTATTGCTCATAACAGGACGAGTTTACCAGTTCTAATAATTTTACGCATTAATTTATGACAAGGAATTGATTTGATTTGCTCTAATTATGGCTTGACTGGCGCCTTCACATGTTATTTCTTCAAATCGACTGAACTCATTTTTGGTTTTAACTAAATCAAAATACAGCTTCAAGCCCAATAAGTTACCAAATACAATAACTTAACATTCATTTTGAATTTTAACTTTTGTTATAACGGAGAGAAATCTTACAAAATGAAATCACCCACCTCTTTAGTTGCCCACTGGAAGCCAGCAATACAGGAATCCTTGATCTCATTGAGGTATTGTACAGCCTTTGTGCAATCGACGAGAAAGTTGGGGCCCATGACATCGGGGCCGAAGCACCAGATCTTTCGTGCTTCGTTAACATCGAACTCGTACTTGTCTGCCAAGTAGCGCGCTCGCAGTTTTATATCTTGTTTGTGGGAAACCTCGCCCTGTGAATAGATCCAATTAAAATTTAACACGACTGGCGAAACTTTCAAATTACTTTCAAGTTTTCGGCAAACTAAAACTAAAAAACGTTCCAGTTACGACATTTTTATATTGAGCAGCAAATCTACTGACAGCAAATCAAAAGTTGGAATGAGAACCACCAAACCCTTACCCTTGTATGATTTTATTTCGATTATAAAAAAAACATACATCAACGAAACCACAAAAGCGTTTGCAAAATTGTACATTTAGACTTCTTTATATGACATGGAGATAGACGATTCTATATGGTAGTCCTTAATTCTAACTGATGACAACAAAAGTCTAAACGTCTTACTAGAGATGACGTCAATTTAATCAACTTTTTGGCTTTGATATTTCAAACTTCATTACAGATCTGTGCATATAATTTAGCTACATTGCAAGTTAAAAATATCAAGTTAATAGGCTTACATCATCAATGTCTTCGGCAAGACCGTCAGGGAAAGGTGCAGCCCTCATAAATATCCTGTTGTGCTTGTTCGGTGACTTGGACAAGCACATGCGGTCAGATTCTTCAGATACAGTCTCACGGTACGAAACAACTGGGTCAGATTTCTAAAAAAAACAGGGGCAAGTTTGTACACAACTACTTTACAAGACCCATACATATTAAAATGTAGTCACTCTCCAAATCTTTGAGATCATAACTTATAGCAGCAATATTCCATTTTGCTGTTGCTACCAGGCATAGTATAGTAAAAAGCTCTAGTGTTAAATAAATAAACCTATTTATTTTACATAAAGCATATTCCGCTTAAGACTAAGAGCCAAAGATTTTTGCACTTGAAAAAATTAATTACTACCTCATAATAATTTACTACACACAAATCAACTCGATTAAAGACTTTTGTGGCATGACCACTTTTGGAGAGGACTGACCTTTAAAGGAATACAAGCATGGTCCTCTTCAAGATCTTTAAGGCAGATTTCGAGATGAAGTTCGCCAGCGCCAGCCACGATGTGTTCACCACTTTCCTCAGTGAGGCACAACACCATTGGGTCAGACTTGGCAAGACTGAAAAAAAATGGGGCTTTACCATGACACCGTAAACTTTCTGCTGCTTTTATATTCTATGACAGTCAATTGAATTGGTGGCAGTTTTTGTGTGAGCTGCGAATAAACTGTTAGTATTGAAATCAACCTCTAGTGTGCTGTTTCGATACTAATTTAATTAGGAATTACAGCCATGGTTTGGTTTTGATCCAATGAAGTGATTCTAACGTGAAAATAAATTTAAAAAATAATGAATAGCAGAAGCTAACTGAACGATCTAGACTAAAGCAAATTTAGCCCTCATGAAAGGTGGAATTATTTCCTTTAATTTTGCTTGTTCCATAATAATGGGATCTTTTGGTATCCAATCAGAATACTTTTTCTTCAAAATATTAGTATCATTGAAGATTTCAAATTTTTAATGTAATAAAAATGGAGTTTTGACATTCTTACTTTGTAGTAGATTCATTTTATTTTTTTCAATTTCCTGCTAAAATTAGGGCGTCAATGGTGGATAAATTAGTGCTCTACTTGTGCTCTACTTCGTGCATTTTAATTGCTTTTATTTCTACTTTGACCTGATGAAGCACGGTTGTGCGAAAGCTTGTAACGATTTCAAAACAATTTGCGGCTGTTAGTGCCACAGGATTTTCATACTTAGAATTAGACAAAAACAGCCATTTGCAAAGAATCTTACCGTTTAAGTCCTTCGACCAGCTTAGGCAAATCTTTGGCATCCTTAGCTTCGACGGCCACCCTAACCACAGGCGACACACTGAACTTCATCTGCTTCATGTTGTGAGCCTTGAAACAATCCAATCATTAACTCACATGTTGTTACATTAAGCTTGCAGAGCAGAGCATAGAATTATAATAACTTTTTGAATTGTAGTAATGATTGCAATTAAACTTTAAAAAAAAACAAGATTTACTAATTTGTTTCAATTATAAACTTTTGCTCAGTGTTTTGCAAATAAACACATACAAAGTGTCCCTTTTTAGTTTCGAAACTTGCTACGCACGTAAAACTCTGCACCCCACAAGTCCAGCAAAACAAAAGACCCTGTCAAGTCCAAGTCAAGCTCCGCAGCCCTCGCTTAAATAGACTCATACCTGATCGCTGGTGGTCAATGTTCCAGTTTTAACAAGGTAGCTGTCCACACCAACAAGACCACAAATGTTTCCACATGGAACATCCTCAATTGCCTCGATGTAACGACCCATCATCAAAATAGTTCTGGCAAAAAAGAGTGTTACAGAATACCTGTATCCCTCAAAAATAATAATCCATTCTTTTAGCTCAGATAACAGCGAATAACTCAATTTCACCTCTGGATTGGCTTTATGCAGAGATCCTCTTTTTTTCCAGGGACGTACCGCGGTCCCATAATACGAACTTTCTGTCCTGTTGCAACTGTCCCGGCAAAGACTCGTCCAAAAGCATAGAAACGTCCCTTGTCTGAGGTCGGCACCATTTTGCTCACGTACATCATCAGTGGTCCTTTGGGGTCGCAAGCCTTAATAGCTGAAAACAAAATATCGGTCAAGCCTAATTTCACAAAACTCTGTACTTGTTTTAAAAGTGTTACTAACTAAGTTGTTGGCTGTCTTACAGAGAGACCTAAACCACTAAAAACAATAATTTTAAAATTGGTCAGACAATTAAAAGGCTGACAAAAGTTCATATTATTAACAAAAATATAATATTCGTAACTTAGAACAATAGTTTTATCTCATGAATGCCTGTAGTATTTCTTTGTTTGTTAAAAAACTTATTTACATTTATTTAACGTAATAATAATAGAATTAATAAAAATAATGTTATTACATTTTTTATATCAGTAGTCTTCAGTCCTTAAAGTATAAGTTTGGTAGAGTAAAAAAAAACAAGTTTTGGTGAAGTGGACAAGAGACTAGAGTCTTGCCAGCCTGTTATTTATTTATTTATGCTACTGTCTTGTGTGTTTAGTTTACTTAAGTTTAAAGGTTACAAAAAGTTCAGACAATTAGGTCGCCATAGGTTCCCTGTTAACTTATATTAGGAGTTTGAGAAACACTGTCTAGACCAGTGGTTCCCAAACTTTTTGGTCTAGCGGCATACTAAAAAAATCTTAAATAGTTCGCGGCACACTTTAAACAGAACAATGAGTAATTTTACAATCGCCTATAACACATGACAAACTGTAGATAAATGTCTCAATATTACTAATTTGTAATGAATAGTGCATATTTACGTATAAAATGTTTGCATGTATGTATATTGGTAATCCAAACACTCTTATGAAATTACAAAAAGTTTCGCGTCACACATAACAATTTTTCGAGGCACACAGTTTGGGAATAAAACTATATTCTGGTCTAAACTATATTCTTGTTTTTTTTTTATTCTAAATTTTAGTTTTGCTTTTTACCTGTGGCAACGAAGTCGTCTTGGGGACCTTCATACAAAAGCTCGCATCGATACTTCTGCGAAGTAACAGGAGACGGCAGATGGATGGTTATCATCTGAAGTAGAGTTTCCCCTGCTGGCAGCCAGTGGCGCATAAAGCACTGGGAAAAATAAAACGCTTGAAAATACAAAGGTGGCCTGCTGTATCTCCCCATTTACGTAATTCAAATAGCTTGGATATGCAGAAATTTATTAATGTAGGGGTTGATGTAAAATACAATTTTGATATTTAATGCACTTTAATCCAGATATCAAGTTGTGTGTAGGGGGGATGTTCAAAGTAGAAATTCAAGGTATTCTAGAATAATGTGTTTCAAATCTAGAAATATGAATCCAGAATAGCGAATCCTAGTACATTTTTATTAAATCATTTAACATGTAATTTTACATTTCCAACTAAACACATTGCGAACTGCGCACCTGACATTATTCGCTCACCAAATGACGCTTGATTGACAATTAATTATTAGACGAACGTGACCGAATCGCCCGAAAAAATGCTGACACCTCACTACCAGGTTACATTTAAAGCCAACACTATAAATTGGCCTCCACAGCAACAGGCCTTTACCTAAACTTGCCACACGCGTTTGTACAATTAGGCGCAATAATCGGCGGTAAAACATTAAATTATATCGGTTCCAACCACCCCAAATAAACGGCAGAATTGGATTCAATATTCTACTTTGAACATCCCTAGTTGTGTGCCTTTGATGTTAAGTTTATTTAGTGACAAACATTTTCTTGCGCACATTTCAGGATACTACAATTTAGAAACTAGAGGGCAGTAAAGCATTGAAACTCCAGTGAAGCATTAAAACTACATATATTAAAAAATCAAAAACATTGACAGAAAACGCAATTTCAAAAATATAAGTTTTAACATTTAATCGTGGCAGGCAAAATACTTTTTTGAAACTATAGTCTTTTTTTAACAAGAAAATTAGAATTCCATCATATGATTAGACCTGGAGCATAACCGATACAACAAAAAACACATATAGTTATTAAAAAACAGATTTGCAGTCGTGTAACACAGGACTATCTTGGCAATTCGGTAAAAAGAAAAACAGATAAATATTAGTTTTGTACCTTAAGAAGAGGTTTCCCGGTTAATTCCAGGTCATCCTTTTTCAGAGTAACTTTCAGTTGGTCCTTAAGCTTCAGAAAAACGTCCCTCTTATCATTCATAATGGCGTCAAAAACCTGCATGAAATCAAATCTATGGTCAGAAACAAGAAATCAGGTTGTAAATGTCGCTAGAAGGACGGCAAGATTCTGCCAGTATGGTAAACACCATACATTTACCCTTAATCTTAAGTAATATGTTTAAAAAAAGCACAATAATATTGTAAAGATAAAAAAATAGCTTATTAACATCACAATTGCGAGTCGCCACATTTTGTTCAACACTATAGTTACTGGTTGAACAGCAAATAATTACAAATTAATTGTAAATTTACAACTAAACCATTCATTTGCAAAGTTAACAACCACATGCACCAGAGGTTCTGTGCTGCGCGACGCCCTATAGGTTTCAATTTTCCAAGGAACAATGGTTTCGATTTGTATCTTAACATAATTGCAATATAAAATATTAACATATAGAACGTTATTTTTAGGCTTTGTTGACCACTATGAACAAGAGATCGCAAGAACATACTTACGCAGACTTATTGCTAATCAGCTGTAGTACACAAGTAATGGCTCATTTTATAAAAAAAAAAACTTGGTGCTCAGTGGACCGTTTCGGTCCCTCAGAACATCTTAAAAAACACTGCTTACAAATATATTATTGCAAGACATGCATTCAAACTTATTGTTACCAAAACCGGCACCAATTGCTTTCAATTTTCTATTGCAAACAATTCTAAAATACAAAAAAGTAGAATTCTTATCAGTGGGTACATCGCAAGTCTAAAATAACTGGGTTAAACATTTGAAATGAACAATGTTTAAGTTAAACAATAAACCTTCTTTAACTATTGGACATTGCAGCAATGACGTCGTTTATTGCTTGCCGTTTTTTAAAACAGAGTCTTTATTACGATCATAAGAGTGTTTAATTTATGCAGGGCTGCTTTAAACATCAAAGACAAAACTGAAACAAACCACTTCACTTACCTTGTAGATTGGGTCCAAAACAAATTTGCAAAATCCTCTAGTATACTCTTGGTCTGGTTTTTTATTCCACTTCTTAGTTGCAGCATTGAAGCCGTGGTCTCCCCAAAGACGTTTCATCAACTTTTGAATCTCGATGTTAAATTTGGAGGCGTACATCTCCGCAAACTGCTTCAGTGAGAAAGCCCAGCCATGGAGACCAGACCCAAAACCAACCGTTCCCAATTCTGGGTCAACCTACAATCGGGAAGACGTTAAATAAATAGCAACCGTTGTCTAAAATGAAACATACTAATAAATCCACAATATCAAACACATAATAATACATTTACCTGTTTTAATAGTTTAAGTTTTATTTTTATGACAATAACTTGAAGTTGACTTGCCCTAATTATGACTGTACATTCCTTGGGCAAACATTGTGACTTGGTATTTATTTAAAAAACTAGATTTGGACTTGTGATTTTACGAATGACATTACTAGGACTGAAGTCATTTCAAAGTCACTTGACTGGGGCTTGTTTAAGACTGTCCCCTACCATGACTTTCCCCATTGGACCCTCCTCATCAGAGTAAGTTGCAATGATCACGTTGACATTTTCTACAATTCTCTGGAAGGTCTGATAAAGTTCCTCTTGACCAAGCTGAAGCTCCAGTAAAGCACGGTCCATCTTGTTCATGAACACAATCGGCTTTATCCTCTCTGCAATAGCCTGTCGCAAAACCGTCTCGGTCTGCACACAAACACCTGGAAACAAAACAAACCTAGTAAGCTAGAGACCAATGGAGCCTTTTTAAAAATAAAATACATTAAGCATCACACTTTGACTTACCACTGACACAATCGACGACGACCAATGCTCCATCAGTGACACGAAGAGCTGCGGTCACCTCCGATGAGAAATCGACGTGCCCGGGGGAATCAATCAGGTTAATGAGGAAACCAGTACCTTGCTTCTCTTGTTTAATCCAGCCCAAATCATTCTCTGATAACTCGTAGTACAGGGAGATTGCACTACAGGAAAAATCAACTCTTAAAACATTCTTTTCTAAATAATTTTTTAAAAATATATTCCTAATTATTTTATACATCTTCGTTCAAGGCAGATACAATCTTTTTTATACATGAAAAAAAATCCTAAAAGTAATCTTGGAAGTTAAAAATGCGATGGTTAAATATTGTAACAACTTAAAATTAAATTTATGTTGCTCTTGAAAAAATCCCCAAACAATTTTGCACCAAAATTATCAATTGTGGTCATTTTTTTTCATTTCTTTTTGTCCGGGTGAAATATTAAATTGTAGGGAAAAGGTTTGAAAACATGAGAGAGCAATGTTTACCTATGAAATGTAATGACTCAAACTTTTTTAGTTACTTTCAATCTTAAGTTGTTTTTGTTGTCATAAGAATATCAAGTCCCATACAGAATTAGGTAGAATTTTCAAGATTTTAAAAAATCTTTATTCATTAAAACATGGTAATAAGGCACATGTTACTGCAATAATGGTCTTTAGTGTTAGTTTAAGCCTTTTAAGGTTTTATCTAGAAATATAAGACAGCACTAGTCTTCAAACAGCCACAAAATTTTGGATTCTGACCGATGGGTTGAGGTTGAGAAACAGTCCAATATTGTGCTGCAAAGAATGCTACTTCCAGTAAAGTGTTACCAATACTAAGCAAATAAAACTGTGTGAACCTCATGTATAAAAAAGCACCCATCTTGTGTATTTATTACTGCTAAATGGTCTACCTTACCTACAATACACCCTTGTATTTGAAGTTACTCACGTTGACTTGATGGTAATGCAACGGTCCTGTTCGTCCTTGCGAGTGTCGGTGAACCGCGCCTCACCAGCCTTGGAACCGGCGATGATACCGGCCTTGCTGACCAGCGAGTCGGTAAGAGTGGACTTGCCGTGGTCGACGTGGGCGATCACCGACATGTTCCGGATGTTGGACTTCTTGTCCATGATCTCGCGGATCTGGTCCACTGTAAAATTAACCTGCAACAAATAATTTTATTATTAACATTTATTTGTATGTTAAAGCAAATTAAAATGCCAACGTTTGTTTTGTGAAAATTAAAACAAAAGAATGTGGAAAAAAATATGATCTGGGTCCACCGTAAAATTAACTGGCAACAAATAATTTTATTACGTGTTTCTGAAAATCTCTTGGTACTCGTTGTAATTGGTTTCACAACCAAAGGTTTTCTTCAGTTGTAAGACTGTCATCTGATTGTCGTTAAATCAATAATAATAAATGGAAATAACAGACTTTAAAATCTCGCCCGGTTGATATTTATTAAACACATTTATTTGTATGTTAAAGCAAATTAAAATGCCAGCGTTTGTTTGGTGAAAATTGAAAAACCAAGACTGTGAAAAAAATATTAATTTTGGTTACAGTGCAGCGTATTGTCTTTTAGCAAGTTATAGTATATCATCTTAAAGGAGCAAGGTTAAGTCAATGGTTGGCGATTAAAAGTTTGGCTAAAAAACAGATATGTCATGTTTTTTCATGTTTGTGAAGTATCTCTTAACTTTTCAGGCCGTTAAAACAGAAGTTGTTCTTTTAATCCTTAATCACTATATATCTTTGCGCAGTAGTTTAAGACTAAGAACAAAAATTATTGACGGTGTTATAAAAATTAATTTGCTGTGGTCCAGACAATATGGTGCGAATAATAATACACAATAAATTTCTGGTTATTTATGTGACACACGCTAGGGTAAAACTATTTTACGGAATGATGAATGGTCTGAACGCTCATTAATTTAAGTGTTACCCCGTTAAAACAATTATTAAACCAACGCACAATATTTGAGTTAGGGTGGGGGTTAGCGTTTGGGTGAAGGTGGGTCAAGTGTTATCATATTTAATAATAATACTGTGAGCGTTCATTCATCATTCCATAAATAAGTGTCACTTCACACGCTATAAATTGTTACTTACCATTATGTCCGCAAAAACTACCAAAGCAAAATCTTTCTTTAAAATTTAATATTGATAGTTATGGCAACTAACACAGGGCGCTTTATTTAGTCAACAGTTTGTAAATTGATAAGGACTAGAAGATAATGTCAAGTCATCGGTTAATAAAAAAACTTCCCAAGAGTTATCGAGTTCTGAACTTAATCCGTTTAAATCCACGTGTTAATAAGACCTAAAAAGTTAATAAACCTTCCTAAACTGTTAATAAGGCGTTAGTTTAAACTACGGGCTAAAATATTCCTTGTTACTTACCATTTTGCTGCCTGTTTTGTCAACTTTCGACGGAGCAAAATATAAACTGCCACTCAATTCGGGGAGGGCTTTGAAAGGATCGACCTGAAAAAACCAACGTCACACATTGACGTCATTTAGTTTCGAGGGATTGCGTAACATTTAAAGTCGAACGCAAAGGGGTTTAAAAGGAAAATTAAGGTGAGATTTTATACTGATAATTATTATGTATTTTTTGCTAGATTGTTTAATGTTGTATTATACCTTTTAAAACCTTTAAAATAAGATTAAAAAACAACACGTGGCAAAAATTAACGTCATATTTCGTGCGTTACGCATGACTGACTTTCAACGTCACTCATTGGGAACAACGATTTTGGAAAACAACGATTTTCCTTAAATTTAAAATACCAACTCTTGGTACTTTTTGCGTCGAAATAACTTGATTTTTTTATGATAAATGTCATTATAGCGTATTGCTGAAAAACTTGGCTTTGTAGCTTGGCAATTTGCCGTCGTTCACCCAAATTTCGTCACAGGCACGCCCTGATCACGCTAACAACACGATCTAGACAGGATACAGGCATAATTACTTTCATTTACGTGAATGAACTTTGCCAACCAACTATTTGCACGATTAAATCGCAAGCAAGCAGGCTTATATAGCTTGTTTTAACTAAAAAAAATCGTTAGAAAGTAGCCCAACACCAAACAAAAATTGCCTATTTTTTGTGTTTTAGGAACATTTAACGAGAAAAAGTACAAAACGTTTAAATGTGGCCTAATTTTGTTCCATTGTATTAGCAAAACAAGGCGACTGGCTATTTTTTAAATTTATTTTTGAAGTACTGTTTATTTAATCTTTTAGATCCGAACAATCTATAAAAGAAATACTTTTCAAGCGGTAAATTCACGCTTTAAATTGACATTATGTGTTGCTTATTCGAAGTCCACATTTTAATATTATTTCTTTTTGAAGTAAAGTTTAAATGACTGTTTTAATTTGATAAAATCCCTCTAATTACAAAGGTTTAATTGCAATTTGAGTTGAATTTGACAGAACTAAATCAGTCAATAGTTTTACAAATCAAAAAATTAAAACAAATATATGTACAAATTATCTATTTTAAAACTTTTAGTTTAATTTTTTTTATTACCCAGTATGTGATAAAAATCAAAAGCCTTGGAAAATAATGATAAAGCAAGTTACAAAACAACGGATTATAAAAAAATTACATTTCAAAAAAGGGAGCCTCCAGTGAGGATCGAACTCACGACCGCTGGTTTACAAGACCAGCGCTCTGCCACTGAGCTATAGAGGCGGACATTTACAATCGGCGAAATTCGCTACTAGAATGTCTCGAAGCAGCGCCTAAAGCTATTTAAGGGGAAAGAAATTGATTTTAAACATTTGTCAAACAATATTATATGCTTCGCGTTTCTACTGCAACAGTTTTGCGAGGTTAACTAAATTCTAAAGTACGTTTTCCTTGCAAGATTAAAAATAAAATGGCATTTAATAACATTCTTAACATCCAGGACCGCTAAATAAAGGTGTTTTATAAACATAGCAGCAGGTTTCTGGAGTTTATATGTCCTTTGTTACGTATTGACGAAGCTTTATGACGTCATCTTTAAACAATTCATGCCCCTTCCAAACAAAAATCGTTGATCTGCCCCTGGCACGCATGTAGCCTGCTTCATGTGGCCGCAAAGAACGTGCAAGAAACCCAAATCAAATTGAATTTTCTTAATTATTTTACTGTGCCGCAAGCTAATAAAGTTTGCGAACCACAGGTTTAAATTTCGAAGTTTTAACATTTGGCCAATTAAGGCACCAAAATCACCCTGATTTTGTATTTCTTTAGGTACGCCAAAAAGCTGCAATTTCTAGCCTTTATTTGGCTATGACACCCAATTGAATAATAAAACAACAACATTTTTTAGGTGTTATGCTTAGCAAGAGCTTTAAATTCTTTGTTGTGTTTAGGATTTAAGGAATAGCCATGGATAGCCACTTTGTTGTGTGAATATAACTCTTAGATAAGCTGCTATTTCTGATAGGATACTAAATATCAGGACGATTTGCACGAAAATCTTTAAATAAAGGAAAGCAAGTTTAGCCCCAAAATCATTTCACTTATTACATTCGAAACATTGAACGCAACTTTGAGTTTTCTAGGTCGAACATTCATCCGCATGGGAGAGCTAGAGTGCAATAAGTACGTCAAAAGTTAAAAAAAATAGGGTAGCTTGTTTTTAGCAAAGATATGTGACTATTTAAAGCATTAGAACATATATAAGTGTTAAAGAACGAAGAAAGTGGAACGTGGAGTCACTTTCATTCAATTTGCCAAAATAAAACGTTGGTTTCTTAAACCGAATAAACTTTTTAAACTAATTTCGGGTTCGAATTACGATTAATTCGACTTGCAAAAAACTGTTTCGGACAAATCGCGAAGTAAACTCATATTAAACACTTATTATTTAGCTTTGTACGCTGCAAATATGCGGACAAAACGCGGTCAATAACTTCACACAAAGAGCTTTTATTCTTCACAAACTTGCCTCTGCATTTGCTCGTAAGAAAGAAGTCGCTTTGGTGTCGACCAATCCAGCTCCTTTCAACTCTCACCCCGTTAATTATATGTTTTTGATTTCATCGTCAAGAAATCGGGAATTCCACGATATTTTCCGGATTCCCCTTCTTCCCTGTGGAACCAGTTTCAAGCAAACTGAGTTAACTCGCCTTTTCATAAACTCTGGCTTCTACGCCGCGAATAAAACGCAAGAAAACACGCAGTTCCTAAAGTGGACAAAAAGGACAACATATAGTCGAAAACTAGACGGGGTTGGGGGTTGTATATTTTGTCGGGGATATTTTTCAGGGCTTATAGGTTAGTGTTCTTTTAAATTGAATGTAATCGGCAGTAATAAATAGCTTTAATTCTTTATTTACATGGGTTAAGTGTTATTCACTTTGGTTCATGGTTTAGTACACGTTGCATGTTTCCTTATAACTTGTTTCTGCAAGCAAAAACAGATAAGTGCCGAAAAAATACGCCAACTAAGTACAAAATTGACTTGTTCGACTGTTTACAAATTTTCTCGCATATAGTTTGGTTGCACTTATTCTAACTCATTCTTTCATGACATTGTTTTCGTTTAGAATTGTATTTTATAACACAGTAAAGAACACAAAGCACAAAAGGCACCAACATGTTTGAAAAAATAACAAGTAGAGCACCATCTTTGTAAAGCACTCACAGTTCAAGCACCACATACTCCAAATATCATTTTCACAGTCTTGGGACTTAACTTTATTAGATTGTTGTTGAGTTTGCAGCGCTTCTGCTTTCGCAATGTTTCTAACACCCAAACTTTTTTCAATTTTTAAACTCGACTTTTTTCACTGCTTTTATAACGTTTTCAACCCTTTTAAACAATTCTATTTCTCATATTGTTTTCATCTTTTTTTTTCTCAAAGCCCACCACTTTTCCGAACGCTTTTACATTTTCTTAAACGCTTCTTTCACTTCGTAATTCCTCCTCGCATCTTTTGCGTTTTTTATTTGATTCTTGGATCCTTTCCCACAGCTCCACCTAGCGCCGCTTTGGGCCTTGATACGACGGCCACTAGGAGGACAACAAGGACCCCCATGAGGACGATGATAAAGGTTCTCCACCATCCAGGAGAACTAATTTCTCCTGAAATCTCATCTTCCCGACTATCAAAGCGACAAAGCATCTTCAAGATCCTATTGTTCTTTTATTGTTTCTCCACCAAAGTTTAAATTGCTTTATTGTATGTTTTATTGTTTCTATAAAATCATTCTAAAAAATAAAATAATGGTTTAATAAAGATCTGTTAAAAGTGACAAAGAATTATTTTCACTTTTTAGCTTTCCCTTGCATTTGTTGACAAAAGATTTTTAAATAACTGATAAACCATCCCAAAGTATTATTATGCTAAAAAATTATTTCAGTGAAGAAAACCATGCATCAGTTTATAAATACTGGCTTCGAAGATTTTTAAATTACATCAATTACAGACTATAGCTTTATTCGATCAATCATGTAATAAATCAATAGATGATTAAATTTTAATAAAAAAACTGATTAAACCCTAACAAAAAGTTGGAAAAAGCAAATGTTATTCGCATTGTCGGTTTCCCTATTTCACGCATTTCTCGTCTCACATAACAGACATAAAAAGTTGCTAGATTTCTCGCAGTTAAAGTCCTAATACCACAATAGAGCATGAATTGGTAATTTGTATCAATTGCAAACTAACCATAAAAAGTGAATAAAGAATAATTCAACTGTATGGTTGCAAAAGTTAAAAAAATTAGATAACGTTTCTTGCTGCGTCGTTACTATTATTGCTTGTCGTACATAAATATGAATAAAAAGTTAATATAATTCTCGCAGTTAAAATAGTAATGCTACACCTCAGCACAAATTATTCTGCAAAATGTGACTTACACTTTGCCTTTATATGTAAGTTGTGCTATAACCCGGGGCAAATGGGCTGCACCTAAATATAAAGTCGTGCCAGGAAGCTTTCTAAACGTGATTGGATTCCATTAGATATGAAAGCTTGAGGTGTGGAGCCTTAAGGTCGCAATATCTGACGCCGCAAAATTACCAGGGAACGTAGCCCTTCAGCACTATTTTCGATATCTTAACTGTCGGATTTTACAACCTAAGCCGCCCAAAATGGTATCTTTGGGAATCAGATTACAAGACTGACAGGAAATTTCATTTCCGCACCTGATTTTTTTTTCCGCACCCGTTTTTGATGTTTTGTATTAATAGTTTGTGTTTTTATATTTGTATTGACATCCGATCTTTGGGAAAAAGATGTAGCTGTTCGATTCGATGCAAATTATCCATTTATTTGTGAGCGGTATATATGTAAAATAATATATTTAACAATTTTATATTTTTAACCATCTTTTTTGTTCCGAAATATATTAAGTAAAATGACTTCTGGGAAAGTCGAAGCGTTTTTTTTTTGCAAGTCGAGCAATTTTCGGATCACAGTTGCAAAAATTCTTTGGGAGCTTTCTGGCGTGTTTTCTTTAGATCTTAATCTGCCAGTCAAACACTTTAGAGTTTCACTTTGCTGCGACAATAGCTGGGGTGGGTTTAACACATCGGAAGATGGAGGCGAAAAACGTGGTATTTTAGGATAAAGCAGAAAAAATTCCATCGTGAAATGCAATTGGAGTTGCCTGAAACTTTATGCTGCACACCGATACCCGATGTTTTGGGCAAAATGCACGCTCGTTAACCGCATGCAACTTTTGGTTAACAGCTGTTTCGAAAAAAGAAAGAACCAAATGAGATTAGAAAATAAACAGACAAAACTCCAAAATAAACAGACATAACGCTATACAGTACTATAACCCCGTATCTGACATGGCAAGTCTGCTACCCACCCTGTATACAAACCATAGGGTGGCTTATAAGCCTTGTATCTGACACGGCAAGTCGGCTACCCCTACAAACCAGGGTCACATAGATAGCCACTGAAATATTTTAAAATGCCGCAACTGCTTCGTCTAAATTATTTTAACTTTTGCTTATTCTCTGCTGTGTTACAGAGCGGGCTATATCTTGAAGGAACTCGTTTCGGTGCACCTTGAACACCTTGAAGTATTAAGTTAATCAGTGAACCAGCATTTTTTCATTTAAATGTTTTGTGCTCCCAGCGTTCTTTCCAACACAGGAAGTTACTTTAACATAAACAACCAGATTTCAGGAATCTCTTGTAAAATCGCTTCCGCTATTTTAAGCTCGCTTCAGAAGAGACCTTCCTTGTTTCTATTAAATATGTTCGATAACATCTTATTTATTTATCAGGGTGCTCAATAACATCGATAACAGCCGATCCGGTACAGATTTAAAATAAAAACTTCACTCGTAACTTGTCATCAAATCTACTTGAAGAAATATTAAAAAAATATAGTAAGTTAACTGAAGCTAATCGGCACTGAATCAATTTCGCTAAATAACCTGGAAAAAATCTACAGTTTGCCTGTTTAAGCATTGTAATGACGTAATTTAGTGTGGGATAGCATCGTGGCATTTTTGTCCGAAACATCGGATCGCTTATCGGAATAAATTTTTTTTGAACTCAAATCATTGGTTGGTAAAATCGCTTTCTCTGTTTGTGAATTAGTCGCAAAATAGTTATTGTCATTTCCTGAGTGTACAGCAGCAGCGACACAATTAATTAAGGCATTATAAGGAGGAGATATTATCTTTACAACTGCTCCCAAACACACCTGACATCTTGGACGAAAACTAAATATATTCTGAACATAACTTATCTTCAGAAACGAAAAAAACAAGGAATATTGATCAAGTGAAGGCCTGCTAACTTCCTAGAAATTCTAATTAGATCGATATCACACGATGCTTTGGCCACATTAAAGAACCACATCAAGATAACATAGCCCTGAATTGCTGCTAAAACTGCTTTAAAAGGTCATCGGCGTATCTGAATTACAGGCAGGGTGCTAATTTATTTGACGTCACATTTACGTCATATCGGCCTGCATTTGGTTTGGGTCATATTTCTATTTTTAAAACTGAGCTGCATTTAGAAACTAAATTTAGATTTTTAGGTTAATTTCGTACAAATTAGGAGTAATAAGTTAATTTTAATGTATGGACAAACCAAAATTATAAACTATCTATTAAACAAACAACTGTAATTGTAAAGTAACCAATATTACCCGAATTATGTTTGAATACTTGATAAAATCGTTACACAATCAACTTAAAACATGTAGGAAATGTCATTTGATATAATGGCCAAGAAGCTTACTATTTAAACAAAAATCAGATTCTTAAAAATTCTTAAATATCTTTTCGCACCCTTGATCATTGGAAATGACACACCAGGGCGCCGCGACACCCCGGTTGAGAACCACTGTTTATGACCCTGACGATTGAGAAACTTACGATATTCGCGGAAAATTAACTCTTTGGCAATTTTGAAATGCCTAAAAATACCGCATTGAATCATTATTGTGCGATTTCAGGAAATAGAACTTACAGTATATTCCCATAATTATCATAAAAGCGAGGCAAAACCTCAAAATGAAATTGTATAACAGAATACCTTGTTTGGCTCTACGGAGCAGTAATGCTGACTATCAAAAGTGATAGGTTGAAACCTCACCTTAAATAATCAAATCACATTTTAATCGCTTCCTACAGTCAAGCCGTTTGACTCTGATATCACAGGAAAGAGATTCGTATCTTTATAAACAAGAAAACAAAGTCAAAACCCCAGTGAACTGGAGTTGAAAGTATGACTAGGTGGTCGTTTTTTTCCCTTCCCTGTGTACCTATTCCCTGCCTTGCCCAAAAATTACTTGTAAAGTTATTTTCGGTTTTTCTCTGCGCGAATTTCCAGTTACTTTGCCAAAAAAATAATTTTCTATTTGTCAGAAAATCTTATATAAAAGTCAAAGTGAAGCGCAACAACAAAATGTTATTTTTAACCTTTTTCATCTTCAAACACGTCAAGCCAACACGAATCTCGGGGATTAACAAGTGAGTTCTGTAGAAGGTTCGAACATTGTTGTAAAATAAACCTGTAGGCCACAACATGTCCAACTGCTTTGTGCGGCTTACACAGACTAGTAGAGTAGCAAAATATTTCAAACTGTACAACTGTTAAATCGTAAGATACAGTTGAAGCATCATAGTTGACTTTTTTAACTGTGATTTTTTTAAGATACACTAAAAAAATTACAATTCACATTATAATTCAAAAAAACACCTCAGTTAACTTTGCTACTTAGTTACTTAAATGATGTTATAATTTCCTTTCAAACTGTTTTTATGAAGTGTTGTTTTTCTTTTCAAAGTTATTTTTGTCAATAAAGAAGTAAACAAGTAAAATTGTCACCGCAAACCGACTAGTTTTCTGTACACCTATATTTAGCGTTCAGTTTTACACACATTCTTGTGTAAACTCACTAACTATATAGAGTTACTGAAAATGACATATAATGTAGCCCGAATTGTATGACACCTGTTGTTTTTTGAGCTGCACCTCATTGACGTGGTTTCTAACATTGTTAACCAATCGCCCCAAAATTAACATAAAATTTCATAGATAACTGAAGCTGTTTTTTATTTACTCAAAAAAATATATATACCGGTATTTAGAAAAGTCACGTTTGAATCAAAACACAACTTGCCCGTCAAGTAATAAACAGCAGTTATCTAAATTTCCTGCGCGACTAAATCATTTTATTCTTTTAATGTTATTTTTTATATTGATTCAACTTTAATTGGACAGGAAACTTATGAATTAACACAATTTATAGCTTGTAATGCAAGAGTTTTAGGAAACAACACGCGGAGCAATAAAACTAGAAAACTTGTATTCAACCTATAGTGAATTAAAAAAAAAAGGCTGTAAGTAAGGTAAAGGATAGACCGATATTAAATATCAACACTTAACACTCTGGAACAGTGATTCTCAACCTTTTTTAGAGCAAGAGCCGCATTTCAAACCTAATGTTTGCAAGGAGCCGCATAAAAAACAACAGTAGGCATATAATTAAAAAACATTAAGAAAGCAACAAGAAAACATCAAATATACATTACGCTAGCCAGGCTAACTAATTAACAGTGTTTGCCATAGCTTGTCGATCAGGACTAAATATATTGTGACGTAATAAACCACAAAATTATTTTAAAGAGCCGGATGGAAGTAGCCGGTAACATTAGTACTTCGTACTCGGGATCCTTGCTGATACAATTCATTAATTCTTGATTTCTCTTACTTTGTTGCAATTCTGCCACTTCTAACTAATTTTTCACTCGGTTAGAGAGCCGCAAAATGTACAGTTGAGAGCCGCGGTTGAGAATCACTGCTCTGGAATGAAGTAATAAAATCCTTTTGTGACGTCATTCAAAGAAATTTAAGTCTTGTGCCGTAAAAATAGGCCATTGTTAAGCAACAACTGCAGCTGTCTGTAATTCAATAAACGTGAAAGAAAATCCATAAAAGACTCGCGAAAACATGTTTTACCAGCAGCGTTGTCAGAAAGTACCGGTTTTAAATAGTAAATTGACCGCTATGATTATTAATAAACTACGAAAATAGTAAGTTGTTAGCTTTGGCTGACCTAATTAAAACCAACACGTCATCCATGTTTAATTACGTAGCAAGAAAATCAAAGCCCATACTTAAGTAGGTTGCATTTTGAACGTTTAGAATAAATGTTTATTCATTTTCAACATAGTCTTGGATGTGAGATTGTAGAGTAGGTAAGTCCGTAAAAATAATGCAAGGTCTAAAATGCCACCTATTTCTGTATGATGGGATTTGATATTCTTACTAAGTCTAACTAGAACCTTCAACTATTATCTTAGTATTTATTCGAAACGTTCAAAATGCTTCCTACTTCTGTATGGGCTTTGATACATTTACTAGTCCAGCTACAACCTCCAGCCATTATGCTCCAAAGTATATATAACTAAATACTTCGTAATTCACATATTGCCAACAAGTAAAGATAAAGTTCGACTCGTACATATAGTTAACTATTATGACTCTTGTCATTTTTTTTGTGTGTAGTCCTAAAATTTATCACGCTACTTTTCATAAAAATGGAACTTAGTTAGGAAGTATTTTTGGCGGTTAGGAAATAAATCGCCTTTCATGAAAGTTGGTAAAAATGAATATAACGAAAAACACAATAGGCATGTTTTTAAATATTTAGGATGTATGCTTTATAATAGAAATAAACTATTTTAACCTAAATATAAATTTGTCATGTTTGTAATAAGCTTATGCAAAATATTCTCATCGATAGAGTTATGATGGTCAAATTATTCAAAAGTCAAAAAAAAAATGTATTAAGGCCTAAATATAAATAATTTCGTCACGATTTTAATAGTCACGTCACCACGACGAAATGTTTCAGCACACGCAAAAACGTTAATACGCCACTTTTTTACAAGTTTGTGGCTTTGATAGTTCAAAAGTATTCTATATCCAATGTAAACAAAAATACTTTAATATTTTTCCTTAGGCTACTTTAATTAGAACTTAAACATATCATCAAAAATGCGTTACTCTGGGAATTGTGCATAGGTCAGTTATTTAGAAAAATTAATTAATTTACCCAAAAGTTGTAATTGTCACGGTCGTATCTAAAATACTGCAAAAGGATAACTTAGTGTTAGATGCTAATAAACCAAATTATTGAATCCTAAATTTAAATAACTTCATCACGATTTTAAACAGTCACGTAACCACGACGAAATGTTTCAGCACGCGCAAAAAACGTCAATACGCCACTTTTTGAAAATAATATTGCTGGAGGGGAAAATATTGGCAGCAAAAAACGTGACAATACGGCAAAGATGTTAAGTAAAGTTAAGGTCTTACGTCTGTTGTGAAAAACTTATTTATTGGAAAAATACAATACCCCCAAAAAATTAGGTCTGATATATTTCATTCAAATAATTATTTAAAATAAATCTTATATATTTTGTAAACAGAAAGGCAATTCTTTGTGAAGTTTTGTGACGTATATTGTTATTCTTATTGACGCCAACTAATTTTATAAATCTCATTAAAAAGCATTACTTTGCGAATGGTGCACACCGTACAATTAAGCTATTTTACATAAGTTGGTATCATTCAAGGCTGACTCAACTAAAATACCTCACCTAAAAAGCATTTTTATGTTGAAGGTGATTTTAAAATTATCGCGCCGCTGTCGTTATAATCCTTTCAAAGCAGCTTGGTTTACAATACACAGTCATGAACACGTATTTGTAATCTACATACGCAAGAGCCTATACCGCTTATCAACACTTTGAGATATTTCTGGATGTAAAAAGCGTTTCAAAAGTGGCTTGTATTTCTTGTTAAACTATTTTTTGTGCTGTGTTTTATACGATTTATACGACCTTTATGAAATGGCCAGTCTACCTTTACTTATTTTGCAAACTTACGTTATTTTTAGTTATTTTGCAAACTTACGTTATTTTACACATTTGTAAAAATAACTTGAATTGGGAAATTAAATTAGCATATGCAAAAAAGTCTGTTTTGAGAGACATTGATCATTAATAAGCAGTAAAGGCCTTAATATAAATATCATATCGTCACGTTTTGTGGATGGCCACGTAACCACGACAAGATTGTGGATTTCACGCAAACAAACCTAGAAATTATGCCACGCAAATGGCGCCGATTAACAAGGTTATTCCAAAATTAGATCAACAATTGACAATTATAATAAGCAGCTTGGTTAGATATAAACTTAATTACGCGTCTGTGGGTGAGAATTGTACGTTGAAGTTTGTTGTCCAGGCCTCGGGATAGCTTTACGCAATTTTAAAGAGTGCCGGTATTTTTCTTTTATACTGCGTAATTTTTTTTCAGTCTCCGCTGAAAATCTTAAACTTGCTTCACCTATTGCTTATATCAGTGGTTCTGCCGTTCTACAGTCATACTGACTAACCCGAAAAATGGTTGGATTAGGCACCGGGCGTCCACCGATACCATCCTAGCATCGGCGAGTAACGCAACTACTATTTAACATTGGCTATCGGACGATCTAATATTATCGTACATCGAAACACAAGACTAACACAGGTTGTTTAGCAGCTTTTTAGAAAAGTCAACAATTTAGTGTTCTGGAAGGATTTAACAGTTTAATTTTACTAAGAATATTAAAGCCCATTCAGAATTAGTTAGCAATTTAAAAGTTTCGAATAATTCTTTATTCATCTTCAACATCACGATGTTCAAAATGTTAACTACTTGTATATGTGCTTTGAGTCTTATTACGTCTTACCAACACCTCCAACCATTATGCTCGAAAATATTAATTTTGACTAACGGGGTTACTTCCGGTCGAACATCACTGTCAACTTCCTATACTTAAGTTAGTGCGCAAAACGTTGAACCGGGAGTTTTTGGCAAAGTCAAAACTTTTACGTGTTATTCTCCCGAAAGACCGGAACTGGCTCATTACACCAAAGAACATGACACTACTAAAAGCAGGATGTGAATTCGAAGCAAGCTCATACGTCATAGTTTGACATCAAATTCGGGGAATACCCACAAGTGCGGTGTCCAATTTTGGAAACTTTTGTTGTTTTTATTTGTGACTTCCTATTTCCTTTAAGGGGTGTAAATTAAATTTAAAGTTTACAGAATAAGGTCAAGGTCAGGTGAAAACCAAGCCAACGAACAAAATAATATTTTATGTGAGCGGGTAATTCTGTAAATAC